>NW_027130208.1:11437500-12637500 GCF_026122565.2 Emydura macquarii macquarii | reverse complement strand
TTCAAGTCTCTTTTGGTTTTTTGAACTATGAAAAAAAAGATTATAGTCAGGTCATGCACTCAGCTCTACTGCAGCCCAAAATATTACACACATTTTCACATTCCGGCTTTAATTTTAAATAGAGATATGTCAAATAGCGAGATTAAAATTGGTCCCTGAAAAGTCAAAGCCGCTGTGATTAGAATATTAAAGAGCCTCAGAAAAAACTTTGAATTTTTCCTTCCTATTAGTTATATTCCATAGGACGTTTTATAACAAGGTGTTCCAGAGTGTGTGATCATATTTTTGAATATCATCACGACTTATGATATGATGCACATGCTCACGTGTGCACACACACGTACATGCACTCACACGCAGTTGGTTTAATGATATTAAATGTAAAAATACTTGACAATCAGGGTTAAACCTGGGAGTCAATGGATCAAAGAGAGAGAGAAATATACTGCCGGCAGCCCAAAAGGGGTGGGATAGGAACTGCTGGACTGTGGGCACACTGCAATCTAGAAATAGCCTCGTGAGAAAGACCATAAAAAAGGGAATTACAAAAATCAATTCCTGAGGTAACCAAGATATGAATAAAATTTTAGCAGCCTGCCTGTTTAAATACGTACAGCTGCAAGAAATGTTCATCAGGGGAAAAATAGAACCATCTAAGTCAGAGATGTAAAAGTAATAAAGCCTACCTTCCATTTCCAAGATGAAACAAATAATTAATGGTACTTACTTGAGTAAGATATAATGGTTCATTTCTGAAGTCTATTTTTTCACTATATTGATTGTACCTTAGAGGTCAAGATTGTCCAGAAAAGTAAGTCTCCTCAGTCCTTCTTTAGAGGCTTAAATAACTAGCCTAATTTTTAAAAGTGCTAAGCACTTGGCATCTCCCATTGGAGGCAATTTTAGGCATAATTTTAGGCACCAATTTTTAAACCTTACACAAAGCAAAGTGTGCTGTACTTGTGACAATATGATCTCAACTCAAAAAAGCAGCTCTCACTGATGTTCGTGAAAGATGATTATGCCTCACAAAGCCATTTGTGTTTTGATACAATGGGATGCTGTTATTTTAGACATGTAATGATGGTAATAGTAGTTATACAGTGCTTCACCTGCTCAAAAGCTATCCAAATATTAACTAGGAAGTCAGGTATTGGAGTAACTGGAAATAGATAAATTAAATGAATTATATAATTAAAACCGATCATTTCCTATTTACGGTCAACATTGAAGTAGGAGGTCTGGAAAATACATAGCACTAACAGAAACGTTACATAATTTTCAGTCCAGCTTTCAAGAGACACAACAGTACTTCATGGATTAATGGTTCATATTGAGCCATGGGCATGAGCAGAATTTCTCTTATATTTGGAGTCTGCCTTTGTACTGAAACATGAATTCCACTGGGTTCCGTAAACATTTGTCTAGCCTTGGATTTCCAAAGGCATTTGAAGGAATTAGGAACGCAGATTTTATTAAAATCCATTGGGAGTTGGGCACTTAACTTCCATTTGTGCCTTTTAAAATCTCCTTATATTTTGTTTGGTGTTATTTCTGTATAGTGGGATAGACTGAAAATACTGTATATACATTTTTGTTTGATTCCTCTTCATGTAATTTGGGTTGAAATTAGTTTAAATGGTGCACATTTCAGAAACATTTGGCTTCTGTACCTAAGCAACATATTTTTATATAGTGAGTCATGGACTTCAAACCCATCTAAAATCATTGCCTTACATTTATTTACTCGCTTGGAAACTTTTCCTGTACAAGCATGTGTAGTTGCTCATATACAAGATTCTTAGTGGCACGTGGCCGTATATCTAAAGGCAGAATCAATTCTTTTCCATGTTGAATTTATTGTTCTGATTACATTGATTTTTGGTATAAAACACAAGGACTGTAGAAAATACATTGGAGTTTTGCTGTGAAGCATAGAAGTATGTTTAAAAAATATTGGTCTGTATCTTGTTTTATTGTTGGGTTGAGAAATATATGGTTGAGGGTCTTTGGTTATGTTGTACCAGCATATCAGAGAGAATATCTAGAGATGATGATGACAGAATATTTACATGTTTAAAATCACAGTACTGAAAATTACACTAAAAATGTTCCCCTTAGAAATCTGTCTTCTGTTTCAGAATCTCCTGTTTCAGAATTTCAATATTAAAAATTCCCGACTGGAGATACAAGAGATTATGCAGAGCTGTATATTTTTAACTTTGTGAAAAATATCCTACTTACTGCCTGAAGCTGGATTTATTGAATCTGGAACAGGTTCTGGGTGGTACATTATTCCCTACTGTTGATGTTCTCCCATGTCCAGAAGACCAGCACTAGGACTATGCAGAATTTAAGTCCCACTTAAATCCTATTTTGATTGCATGAGTGGTGGATAGGCCTGCCACTGGTCCCCTGTGAATTTCACTCTGCGATTTCAGATGGGAGACGGTATTGTGCTGAGCTTGCTAACGCATATGCAGGGAAAGGGTCACAAACCCAGGAAGTGGCTGTCAGACTTTTGGAGAAACTCAGAGTAACATACAGGCAGGACACAGTGCAGTGATCAGCAACACAGCTACTGCTAACAATTATGTATTAAATGTTAAAAAAAAAATTCCTTTGTATAAAATAATGTACATTTCATAAAGGAGCAGAATAACACATGGTACCAGAAGTGGCTGGATGGGAGAGCACCTTTTGGAGAATGTATAAAGTCAGCATATAAGAGAGAGAGAGACTGTTTCAAGCACCCATTACACCAAAAAGCAGATCAGCGGAACTCCCATCCCTGCTCCAGAAACCCACATCCTCTGCAGCACAGACAGGAAAAAAAAAAGGGGGGAGGATAGCATAAAGCCACCATCAAAACTCAGGTTAGTGGGGAACATGGAGGAATCCTGCAAGAGGTTTAAACAGTGTGGGTTTTTGCTATACATAACAGCAATAGATGCAGGCTTTTTGAGCAAAGCCTAGAAAGTAGCCTTACTGCTAACTGTAGCTCATCAGGGAAGCTCTAGATATTTTTTTATCAGCTTCCAGCTCTCCACTGAAGACAGTGAAGATTTTGATAAGGTCTCAGCACAATTTGAGATGCATTGCATTCCCAGAAAGAACGAAACTTCTGAAAGATTCTTTTTCCATACAAGAGGAACACAAAAGGCACTGAGGATTACACTGTAAACTTGAATCCTCAGAGCCTATCTTGCAACTTTTGGGCTCCTAAGAGATTCCTTGATTAGAGATAGCCTGGTGGTAGGCTACAATGAAGCAAAGCTTCTAAGGATGGATTACGTGCAGTGCTCCTTCAAAAGAAAGGCTATGACTGGAGTCCAATAGCATATGAATTGAGAGCTTTCACAAATACTGAGTACATATATGTCCAGATTGAAAAGGAAACACTAGTAATTGCATTTGGCTGTGATACTTTTGACAACTACATTTATAGAAGAGAAGAGATCATAAACTGTTGATAACCATTTCAAAAAGGACCAATGAAAGGAACTGCCTAGATTCAAAGACTTCTAATGAAGCTTCTAAAATATGACTCCATCATTGAATTCACTAAGAGAAATTGTTTAATCATTGCAGATTCGCTATCCAGGATCTGGGATGAATCTCAGAGAGTGGAGGATCCAGAAACTGAATCAGAGAGATATTCACATTAACATGACAAAATATTCAGGAGTTGTTTTCATCTTGCATTTGGGTACAGCTAAAAAGTGCTACAGTGAAGGATGAGATGCTTCAATCTGTGATTTATGTTCTATACTCTGGAGGGAAAAACAATTCATGCCTAAGCAGTATGTTCCCTTTACACATGAGCTGTCTATGGTTGATAGTGTTCTTCCCACAAGTAAGCACATTGTGATTCATTTAAAACTAAAAAAAAAAAAAAAAACCACTATGCTAAAGGCCATTCATGAAGGGCACTTGGGTACAGAGAAGTGGAAAAAAAAAGGGCATGGGAAGCATTTGATTGGCCAGGCATGAATGATGACATCACTGACATAATAAATAGCTGTGTCACACGCCATGTTGGCTAGACACCCAAGTGCAAGCCCACTGGGGAGCCCAGAAACATACTTGGGTTGCTAATCCATGCTAAAGCCCGTACCATCACATCTCAATTACTATTGTTATTGGTGTTAGCTAGATTAAAGCTAGCATGCTGAGTGTGAATAGCTGTGCAACTGGAGCAAAATACTAATGATGCACACACCTTTTTCAAAATACGGGCCACTACTTATCCATGTGTATACAGGTCTCCTTCATCTAGTTAAACAGTTTTAAGAGGAGTATTGTGAGGACTTACTCATTTCATGTCTGTGAGATACTCTGATATCTATCCAAGTTTCACCAGAGTTGGGAGAATGGTTATCTTCATAAACCCAAGATGCACAGAAGACAATTTGAATGGATGAGTAGGTAGAATGTCTTTCCCCCAAGCAAAGGAAACGTTACCAAAATTTGAGTTGAAGAAATGGAACATTAGCTGGTGTAAATCAGCATAACTCCAATGACTTTACTGCTGAGCATCTGACCTGAAAATGGCCTGGAGGGCTGCAAAAATACAAATTATGTTCTGGGTGACAGGCAAAGAATTTTAACTGAAAAAACTGAATAGAGTGATGGGACTTTTCATCTCAAGTATTGCATAAAAGTAAAGGTTCCACCTGATGCCTTGAAAGAAAATACATGCATTGATACATACACGATATGAAAATACATTGCAAGCAAAGTGCCTGTATGTGCACAAAGCTCCATATAAGCACAGTATGAGAACACACACTACGTCACAGCCGACACCCGCTAAAAATTGCTGAGGTGGAGTTAAGGTGTGAAAGAAGGAGGTGGGTCTCACTTTGCAGTATGAGTTCACTACAATCCTCTTATTTTGTTTTATTTTAGTATCATTTTCTCCTTTCCTGCAGGAGCCTTGTTTTAACTATGTATCCTCCTCATCTTCTCTATCTTTCATAATTATTTTTCAATCCCTGCCTTTTACAATCTTTAGGGCAGGCAGAGAGGGGCAATATTCCTTTCAGGGCTCTCATGTTTCACTGGTAGGGAAGTAATTCATGACACCCCTTTACGAGGTATGAAATACTCTCTTCCATCTAACCAGCTCCATGCACTGGTGCATATAGGGGGCTGGGTGCCATGGTTCTACCTTCTCACCACACACTTGCTCAACGAAGGAGCATCTCAGGAACAACCCCATGTGCTCCTCAGTGCCAGGAGCTATGATCTGGGAAGCTCTAACACGTGCTCTGAAGCTGGTTGAATCCTTACTCCCCTTTACTCCCCTAATAGCCACTTTTGTGTTAGCAACATTCAGCCATTTCTTAGCAGGGTACCTACATAGTTTCCCCATCCCCACCAGTCTCCTCCCAAGTTTCAGCTATTCTTTTCCTTTTATATATACAAACTACTCTGGGAGCCAGCTGCAGTGCTCAGCACATATCAGGAACAGGCCCTCTCTTACAACAAACCAATGACGACAAACTCATCTTTCTACATTTCACTGCATTGGTTATAAACCCAAGACTTACAAAGACAATCCAACAGGCTTCATTGCCGAGCGATGTTGCTGGAGAGTAATAAATAAATAAATAAAAATAAAAATTCTTCAATGCATTTTAATCGAGAGCGCAGATATAAATCTCATGATGTGATACTTCAAATCTTTGTATTTTGGCCTGCACACATTGCAGTCTGTTACATGGATGCTTTTTTAAAAAAACCGATCACTTAGAAACACTAAATAGATAACGCTTTTATCGCATTTTCCCCTATGACAAAACAGAGTTATTAAAAACAAAAGCATTACCATAAAACTGCATAACAAGTTGTCACTTATGGATTCTATTATCTGGGCATGAGTTTATGTGTTTTCCTCTAAGAAAGGAAGGAATGCAAACAATTTTACTTGACAAGTTTTGCTTTGCAAAGAGCTCTGAGTAAATGTTGTGAACAACCAATAAACTAGAACCCCAATCTCTCAGAAGAACTAGAGAGAGCAAAATTACAGAAGCAAACAACTTCTGCTTAAAAGTCATTGGTTTCCTTACTCTTTTTCCCTGTATCCTAAAATCCGCACTCCCAAACACACAATGCTTGTGTATTTTATACATCTCTAAAAAGGGGGAAGGGAGAAGTGGCTCAATCCAACATATTCAGGTGAATATACTTGGTCATACGGGAATACTCACATTTGCACAAAAAAAAGTCCTACCCCAATCATGTGAATAAAGACCTGACTTCCTTAAAGAGGGTATCAATAAGAGGCAACATGATAAAAGCATATAAAATAATAAATAGTACAGAGAAAGTAGATCATAACTTTCTGTGCTCTTTGGCTGCCTAACAACACAAAACATAGGGTTAATTCAATGAAACTAAAAGGTGGCAAATCCAAAACTGATCAAAGAAAATACTTTTCATACAATGTGTAATTAGACTGTAAAACTCCTTGCTACTTGTAGATCGATGACAAGAATTCAGCAATATTCAAGAAGGGATTGGACATTTATTTGAACAAGAACATTCAGAGTTACTATTAATTATAATAATCCTCATGTTTCAGGGTTTAAGGCAGTTATGGTTAAATTAGAGGGCCTCTGTATTCATTGCTGTCAATCCAGCATCTGTCATGAGTGACTCAAATTCATCTCAAGACAAAAAAAAAAGTCTTGGGTGAAATCCCACCCCCAATATAATCAATGTGAGTCTTGCTTTGATCTACATGCTGATTCATAGCAACCATCTGAGAAGTAAATGTCCTTTTAGGAAAGTGTCTTGCTGATGGCAACCAAGAATTTTCAAAACTTTAAATTATTGAAATTAACAAAATAAATAAAACTGCAGTAAAAGGGTTCAATTTCAGACAATATGCCACCCAGGAAGCAAAAGTACCAGTCCTAGAAAAGTTGACTGGATCAACTAAAATAACACCCCCCTCCCACCATTCCACCAGTAGAGCTATCAACTCTCATTCTCTGACTATTCATATGAATACAAATAATAAAGATACAATAGATTGATAGACTTGAGTTTATATCCCCATGAGTTGTGGAGCTTCACCTAAAGTCAGAATGGCCTGGTACCATAGGTAAAAATTAATCTGATGATTTCACTCAAATCAGAACCTATTTGATGTAATTGATTTTTCTGTAGAGTTTAATCTTCATGCTACTTGAAAATTATTACAGTGCTTTGCTCCTGAATCACAAGTTTATGCTTAGTTGGTTGTCTTGATAGTCATTTCTTTTGTAGCTACGGGAGTGCTTGTGTGGGGTGTTAATTTATTTCTGGTGTAAGTGTTATTTACATTGAAGTATTATGCTTGAATTAATGGCTTTGCATTTTGATTATTCATCTTGCTAATTTAGGTTAATATGCTACATCTGTGAGTTCTTGATGTATTTTATTTATCACCACAACACTTTACTAGATTCTCTTATGGTTTATGTTAGTCCTTCTTAACTATTATTGGTTGATTTGAATTCAGTTTCAATGAGTCACATGAGTGGAATTTATAACTTGTTTATGCTTTGATCATTTGGATTAAATTGTTATGAGATTTGGAAGATTTTGTTTTGTGCGCTGGTTTTAGTTCTTCAAGGTCACATGTCAGCTGAATACCATCTTCAAGCAGAATGTATCATTTTTATATGCAGGATTTACAGCCATATATTACTACAAAGTTTCAATCAATCAGTGTTTTTCCTCAGTTCATTCTTCTGTTTAGTATTGTGTATAAACTCTCAGAAATTACTGGGAAATGTGAGGGAAGGTATTTTCTGCATGGAGAATTGCAGTATAGGCACACATACTGGACCATATACCTCCCTGGTATCATTTCTTTGACCTCACATAGCCCACCATACACAAGAGCTTTATTTTCCCATCCCTAACCATATATATTTTATTCTGTAACATATGGCTGTATCATGCTTTCCAAGAAAGAGATTGCTGGATCCTTAATAATGCCTGCTAAATGCTTTATTATGGGCCTCTCCCCCTCAGGTTTACAATTACTAGCATCAGGATTTTTACAGCCCTAACAATTCAGGGTTGTTTGGCACTGTAGTATTAACATAATTATTGGGAGTGCAGTTCTCCAAAGTTGGCAACTCAAGGAATGATTCTAGAAAATATAGCAGAGACTTTAAGAATATTGGTGTGACAGAATACACATAAATCTTTGTACAAAATATGCCTTGTAATGTCTCATTTCAAAGCTCATAATTTTCTGGTCAGGACTCTCCCAGTAAAATATGGATGGCAATACTGTATGTCAAATTATAAGATTCCCTTTTATGGTCTTGTTAACATGTGTTTCAAACCTCACAAGATCTTCCCAAACAGAAGTTGGCAAAAAAGGTCTGTCTTAAACAAAGGAATGCGTGCTCTGCTTAATTTGCATTTAAGCAGTAAACAATCATCAAGCAGGAAAGGAAGACAAAGGAAGTTCAAAGAGGTGAATAAACCAGCAGGGAATATTCTTCCTCATAGACTTTTTGAGTTTTCGTTCTCAGCTAGATATGTTTTTCAAGAAGGGGACTGAAAATATAAAAAGGAAGGACAAATACTCTAAGGCACCTCTCTCTCTCTCTCTCTCTCTCTCTCTCTCTCTCTCTCTCTCTCTCACACACACACATTCACTGTGCCTGAAGAGACAAGGGAAGCAAGTGTTAGATCATGGAGGAGGAATCCAGACCTGAGAGTTTGGTCAATAATCTGCTGGAGCATGTGGTAAGAAACTTGACTTGAATCTAATATAGTTTGTTAAACTAGGCATTAGTAAAGTCTTATTTTTATTTTTCTTGTAACCATTTCTGATTTTTATGCCTCGTTACTTATACTCACTTAAAATCTCTGTAGTTAATAAACTTGTTTTACTATTTTATCTAATACAATGTGTTTAAACTGAAGTATTTGCATAACTATTTGAAATAATAAACTGGCATATTATCCCCTGAAAGGAATAAGGGACTTATAATATTTGTACTGTCAGCAGAGGGCTGGGCAGTATAGGACATACATTTCTGGGGGGAAATCCCAGACTAGGGATGTGTTGGGATCACCATGCAGCATAACAAAGGCTGGTAAGAGATGAAGCTGGCTGCAGCACTCACAAAGAGAGCCCCCACATAGGGGGTTGGGGGGAAGGGTACACTTTACTGGGGCCCAGGCTGCAACCCTCATTACCATGAGGAAAAAAATTTTCATGGCTCATGAGATTGTATGTATGGGATGAGAGATTGTGGTATGTGTGTGGGAGGGGACCCATGTTACAAGTTTGTACTGGGCCCGAAAAAATTATGCTTGGGCCCTGCACACACACAGACATAGCTGGGAGTGACATAGCTGGAAGTGACTTTTACATGCTGGATTGTTTGTGAGCAATCTGGTTTGGAGGCTACAGCACCAAAGCATTGCAAAGGGCACCCTAGGTTAGAGGGCAAGGGTGCCAACTACTTAGTCTGGACTGTACCCTGGTATGTCACAATTGGTATTAGTTATAATGTCCAGGTAAAATGCCTTCGCTGTTCATGAAGGAGATCTTGGAACCACCAAAGTAAAATGAACTTTGAAGACTGATCCAAAGTTATATTGTATATGTTAAATAGGAGATGTTGGGAGTTTTATTTAGTTCTAGGCAGACCTTCAGCAGTGCAGGATATGAGGGAAACTAGATAGCTCCAGGAATTAATAATAGAGTTTTACTTCTAGGTAGCTAATATAAATACAGCCCAGGACTGATCTATATATAATTTATTTTTTCCAAACACTCCTCACTGCATCATTACAGTTAGTATTAAACTAGACACAGAAATGGTCCCACTGACTTCAGTGGCGTTGCTCATGTGAGCAACTGTTTCTCAATGTGACAAAACAGCTAAGAATTCTGGCCCTTAAAGTTGTAATAAAAAAGGTAGGTAAATAGCTGATTTCCTATCTAGAGACTTAAAATGACAATTGATAATGCCCTTGAATGGTGGTTTCCGATAAATTGGAATTAATTCATTACTTTTAAGAGATGGGAAAAGGCTTCAAAATTTAGATCCAAATCTGAATTCTCAATAGTAAGGTTCAGGAGTGTTCAGATTTAGAGTTTTGGGTTGGATTTATCTCAGATTACTATAGTACTAAACTAAATTTGTTATGAAAACTGAAAATTATCTCATTATGTTCTTTTGATTTGACTGAACCATGTTTTTTAAGGGATGGAATCAACAAAGTTTTCTAGCTAGCACCATGAGATTTTTTAAAAATACTTTCTTTTGAACCCATCAAAACAATACCCAATCTTTGAAAATTTAAAGACACTCCAAAAATCTGATTAAATTAACAGTGTTAGTTCCATAGTGGGATTCCCTGGCATCTACTGGGACACAGTAATGCAGCAGTTACCAAGCAAAAATTTTCCCAAACCAGCAGCATTTCTTTTTCTTGCCATAAAACCAAGCCTCATATATTCATCAGTCACCTGAAATAAGACTTGCTCACCCCCCTCCATTCCTGGGGTGAATGCAACTTAACCGGAACACAGAATGTGACACCATGTCACTGGGAACATTCATTGAGAAGCATAGGAGAGGGAAAAACTGCTGCTGCAGAACAATCTGTGTTAAGGCCAGTTTTCATTTAAATTAGATCTTAAATGGGAAAAGTAGGAATGTAAAAAACATCAAGCCTAAAAACCTCAACACAACCCTCTGAAATATTCTGTTACTGAATTGCTTTATATTTCATGGAGAAATAGATTCTTTAGTTATGAATTGTTAGGATGGAAATGATAGAAAATAAATGTGCATAGCTAGAAAATAGCACTGGTCAGAAAGTCATCTGAGAACAGACAGCTCCACAGAGGCAGGTGGGAAAAGATTTGAAACAGGGCAGAGAAGATTGGAAGATGGGGAATGGAAATCAACGTTTCCCTCTTTGCAGGGGAGGATTATAGATCTAAGTAGGTGGGTACAAATATATGATTGAGGCAAAACCAGAATTTTAATTGAAGAATTCATAACTAGAGATAGTTCTTTTTCCACAGGCATATTTTGTATTTGTGAAACACACTGGACTGGAAGTGCTGAATGCTCCATAAAGCACCATAAAGTCATCTACTACAGAAACACAGACAATGCCCACAGCCAAAAAGATACCTTATACTATCAGGAAATGTGTACAGCTCTTTGAAAAGCTATAGATGTGTCTCATCACGCATACTGAGCATTAAACTACAAGGGAAACATGGCCTGGTTACCATAACACAACTCTAAAACCCACAACAGACACAGAAGACTGTTTCAAACCAATTTTACAATGAACTTCAAGCAGTGGTTTCCTGAACCTCATCTAGAAGTTTTTTGCTTATAACGGGAGACTTTAATGCCCAAATTGGGAATGATAATACGGATTTGGAGAACATCATGGGAAAAGAAGGAGTAAGATTAAGAAATGAGCAAGGCAATAGATTGCTCCAGTTCCACCCTATCAGCAACTAGCTTATAACCAACTCAGCATTTCAGCACAGATAAATCCATAAAGAAACATGGAATTTTAATGATGGTAGTACAAAAACAGGATTGACTTCATCTTAGTAAGACAACTCTGAAAAAGAAGTGTATTACACTGCAGGATCTACAGAAGTCTAAATGTGACTCAAATTATTGGACAGTGAGTCAGGATCAGACTTAATACTTTAACATTTGCAAAAAACAAAAACAAAACACATGAGAGTCTATAAGGCTGAAGCTTTTAAAAATACAGATATTATGGTGACCTATCAGAACAACATCTATGGCCGCTTTGATCTTCTCATAGAGAAGACACAACAACTGAACAACTCTGGGCAGAGGCAAAAAACATCATTCATGCCATAAGCAAGGAGGTTTTTTAAGCACAAGGTTATATCTAAAGAGGAAAGACTGGGTGACAACAGAGACCAAAAAACTATCAAGAAGAAAAAAGTAAGTATATCAAGAAAATCTGAAAGCTGAAGATTGTCCTGAGCAGAAAAACAAATACAGAATGCTCAACAAGGAACTAAAAAGAATGTCTAAAAAGGCTAAGAAAAACTGACCTGCAGAAGAAGATGAAGAGCTTGAACAACATGTTCAAAAAGTAACACGAGAGCGCTTTTTCAGAAAGTCAGATTACTATAAAAAAGTTAACACTTGTAACAAGTCAAATACATGATGCTCAGGGAAACTATGTATTAGATAAAGATTAAAAGTTTAAAATATGGAAAGAATATTTTCATTAGCTATTAAATGTGAATAGTCAAGTTGAACCAGCTGTTTCTGAGGATATCAATTGTGAAGGCAACAACAAAGAACACATATTGGAAGAAGAAACTGAATCTACAATCAGGTCCCTGCAAAACAAGAAGACACATGCTCCACATGGCATACCACCTGAAGTGTTAAAGCATGGAAGAAGAGGCATGCTCATACTTCCTTGCAAACTATTTAACCTCATTTTGACAAAGGATGAAGTTTCTGAAGTCACCATGGCAGTGCTTTAAGAAAGGGGAGCCCACAATGTGACAACTGCAGAGGAATAAGCCTTATAAGCATTCTTAGCATGGTATTCTGTAGATTGATTCTTGGTCAAATGAAAAGAAGAGCAGAGGAAATGCTTTCTGAATCACAAGATGGCTTTTGATCTGGATATTCAACCACACATAAGATATTTGTTTTTCATCGAATCTTGGAATCACACAGAGTTCAATGAACCCCTGTTTTTTCACATTCATTGACTAAGTTTTCAACTCTGTTAACAGAAAGACTCCGTGGAAAGTACTCAAGTGGTATGGTTTTAGTAGCAAGCTGATTCAAATACTGTAGAAGCTGTACGGCATAGTTTGACATGCAGTATGAGTCACAGGCAAACTGACAGAGTGATTTGAAGTGGAAACCAGAGTCAAACAAGGATGCATACTCAATCCACCACTTTTACCGTACACTTAGAAAACATCTTGTCCAACTCCCTCAGCAACATGAAGCCTGCAGGTTATTGGGCAAATTATCAATCATCTTGACTCTGCAGATGATATAATTATTATGTCTAAAGAGGAAAACAACTAAGAAGCAGCAACTAATCTGTACACAACAGCCATAGAATGGGGATTAAAAATGAATGAATGAAAGTCAAAACTAATTATAACATCAAAAAAAATCGAGAAACAAGCTAAACTAGTCATTAATGGTGTAGCCATCAAACAAGTAGATATTTTCTGCTAGTTGGGCTCCATTCTATGACAACTGCTATGAAGATGACATAAATAAATGGATAGCTACTGCCAACAGAACATTTGCATGCCTAACTAAAAGTGTGTGGGATCTTAAATGAGTGTCCACACAAGCTACTACCCGATTATAAACAATACTTGCTGTGTTGTGAAACATGGGTACTGACAAAATTTCTGGAAGAAAAGTTGCAAACAATTGAAATGAGGTGCCTGTGCCATATCTTAAGTGTGAAAAGGCTAGCTAGACTAAAAAATGATGACATTTATAGAAGACTGAAAGTGCAGTGCATGACTACAATCATCAAAAGATGCCAACTACAATCGGTTGGCCATATTGGTAGAACAATCCCATTACCAACTGCCTAAAATTGTTCTCTGTGGAAGAGTCCATGGAGAGAGAGGCTGAGGATGGCCAAGGAAACAGTGATATAACATGGTATATAAAACCAGCCTGGTAACATCCCAACAGGCTCAAATTGTGGCTCAAAATAGACGTGGATGGATTCTGCTTATAACCTCGGCCCTACTCAACCTTGGTGTTGGAAAAACTAGATGCTGACAATGTAGGTGGGAGAGAATCTGTATAAGATGGGAAGGAATCAGGCATTAGAAGGAGTGTCAGATTGCATTATGGGAGGACTGAGATCCTGACAACTCTGAAGTTCAACCACAATAGCGCTGTAGCAGTTAAAGAGATGAGTTCAGTGTTGCGCCATATTATTCAAATTATTTATAACCACTCCTCTCAATATTGTTCTCACGATTTAATGTTATGCTATACGAGTGTTTAATAGACCATTGAAATGCTTAGTATTGAACATCAGCAAAACGATAGATTTTGTCAACAGCAACTCAATTAAAAATGTGTAGAACTGATATCTGAAATAGCAAGGTCTATCTTTGGAGACACTAATCAATATTAAAAGAGCAGGTTGAGAGCATTGGTTTGGTCTGTTCAGCAGTCTTTGTTAATGCAGGTCATGGAGTGGAGTTTTATTTTGCTGTTTTATCATTGGCATATGAAACTCAGTGCACTTTTGCATTAGTGTGAAATACAGGCATTTTTAAATCAAAAAGTTTTAAAGCGACACTTTACCTGCAAGGCACAACATGAATGATTGCAGCACGAGCAGTTCCCATAGCAACCTCATTTTCAGTTTCCGAGGTCAAAGGAGGCTTGAGTCCAATAACTAGCGAATAGAGTGCTGCTTCTTTTAAGTTTTACACAACCTTTAATCTGTGGGGGGGAGGGGGAAAAGAGAGACACATTACAATGAGATTTAGGATTACAGCTCTTTATACTCTTTGAGAGTGTATCTTTCCATTTGAGCTAAATGAAATTAACACCTGGAGGGAAACAGAGAAATAGTTGTTTTCATAAAGTTGGACGGGAGGGGAGGGGGGATTTATTGACCTGAAGAACAAACAAGAGGATTTATAGAGTATGTTTCGGTATTCGCAGGGGAGCACTATATCTATGAGATGTGTAGTCTAAGTGATCTGAGGATCTGGTTTTCACACTCCTGTGATATAATCTTGGTTCTTCATCCTCCACTTTCTCTCCTTCAGTCAAGTCACTTTAACTTCTCTACCTCACTTTTCCCATTTGTAAACTCACCTGTTTGCCTCATGGGGGCGCTGTGATTAGTTAGTTAATTGAGTAAAATACTTTGAAGATGAAAGTAGTATTATAATCCTTCTTTACTGTCTGACAACTTCAAAGTACTTCAGCAACTGAACTGAGCTGAGCTGAATGTAACTCCCTCCAGAAACTGTACATGTCACTCTTTCTCTAGGAGGGGGGAGACTGTCTCTAGGGGGTGCTGAGGTCTCCTCTTTGCCTATCGAACCAGGACACTGCCTCCCCTCCTCATGACTAGGATGACCACCCATCCCAAATTGGGCAGGAGAATCCCAAAATGCAGAATTCAAGTCCTGGTTCCAGGCTGAATGACTCCGGGACAGCATTTGTCCTGGGATCCTTGCAGTGCAGCTCCGTGACTACAAGAGGCTCAGTGGTGGCACCAGCATCTTCCCAGTGTAGGGGGGCTGAGGTGGGTCTTAGGCCTTCCTTGCCACAAGACCCTATCCCTGCTCCTCCTCTCCTCCCCCTCCCTATCCCCTATCCAGGCCAGAAGCCGGAGCTGGGCAGTAATAAAAGCTGCCCACAGGGAGCTCGGACTGCTGTGGGGAGCCTCACACCCTCCACCTGCCCTGCACAGCATGCCTCAGGGGTCAGGGACATGGGCTGGGGGGTTGCTCTCTGGCCCCCCAACCCCGGGTAGGTGGAGGGTCCAGGGCTCCTCACAGTGTCCCGAGCTCCCTGGGCAGCTCTTACCACTGCCCAGCTCTGGCTTCCGCCTGTCCAGTGGGTAGGTCTCACAGGGGAATAGGAGGAGTAGGAGGCGGTGCCTCATGGGGAAGAGGAGCAGGGGGCAGGGCCACAGAGGGGGCGGGACTCCTGCATGTGTCCCGCTTTTGCCTTTTGAAATGATGTTCACCTTACTTTTGACCCTGAAGTGGCATGGACAACTTGGGACTAATCATGTTCTGTTGCCACTAGAGCACCAGGTCAGCCAAGGGTCACAGTGTTGTTGAACATTTGAAAGTCACATCCACTTGTCTTGAGGCAATATATTATCTGTAGAGCAGGACTTTTTCCCCATCCCCGTCTCTTGGAAGTTTTTCTGAAGCATCCGCACTGTTACCCATGCTCAGATAAAGAACCTGAAACTCACCGGAAATCTTAAGTGAATTTATCATCTAAGCATTTCCAAATGAAACCTGATCTTTTCCTGGCACTTTAATCTCCATTACTATTTAGTGGGAGAACATACCCCATTTCTACATAGGACTACTCTCCTGAAATAATCACAGCCGGCATTTAAATATTAGTAATACATACATCAACAAACCCACCCAATCATACATTCTTATAACTTATTCATATCTCGCATGTCTGGAAGTTAAGGAGCTTTCATGTTTACAAGACAAACTGCATGACTAATAAAAAGTGAAGTGGTATCATTAGAGGTCTCTGGTTGCTTTTGTGAGTTAAAATTGATAAGATTCTTCCAATAAAGTCAGGTTTAATGTGTTGAGAAGACTAAGAATCCTTATCTTCTAATCTGAAGATGTAATTTGAGAGGGTGAACGCTAATTGAATATATTCATATATTCTGACATGCATGGTGATTAGACTGACTGTAGATAAGCAGGAAATGCTGATCAATGAAAGTAATAAACATGTTAAGTGAATGATTAGGGTATTAATAATTAATGTTATTTTTAAAATGTCGTCACTGACCTCTGAATTGATCTATAATATTAAGCCGTTTCTCTCTTGCAGCAATTAATGAGGAAAAGTATCCAATTTCGTAATACAGATTTCATACTAGGTCAAAAGCTAGTTATCCTCTATGTGCCACACTGTACTCTCGGTTACAGTAACATAAGTACAGGGTAACTCCACAGAATTCAAGGTAGTTACTTTCAATTGACATCAGTGTAACTGAGAGCATAATTTTGCCCAATGTTCCACATCATGTTGTGAATTTCTTCTTAGCATTCTGGCTTTCCAACAACTTATTCTCAACAATAAGCAGATATCGGTATATATATATATGGTATTATGCATAAAACTTGTTCTATTCTGGGGCAGGTCAATGGTTTAGGATTATTCTCCTCACTTTATGGAATAAGCTAAGTGAAATTTGAGCAGAATAGTCATTTACATATAGCATTTCCTTTGATACCTAATTAAGAACACAAGAGGTAGGATAACACATAATTAACTTAATCAACTGTCAGAAAATATCTCCGATGCACACACAGATGCATGCCATAAAAACATAGCTACTAGCATATAGAAAGAATAACTATGACGCTTCCCACAGGTACTGAGGTTTGTGCGGCACCTCACCAACACCTGGCTTTAACGTAAGGAAGTCTTGTCTGTGCCTGCTGTGGATCACTTCCCTGAAACCACCAGCCCCTGGTAACACAAGCACTGCCTTGCAAGCCTCCGCAGACCTCGCTCCGTCTGTGCAAGTGGCGATAGGCAGACACCAACTCCCAAATCCTTGGACTGATCCCTGTAGCGTCCCAACACTTCTCCACTGAACACTCCTTGATTTACCAGGCCTGCTGTTCCCAACAGAACTGCACACACCAGCTTGTAAGATTTAACTCAGGATCACTTTACTTAACACCACAGCACTTAGATGTATTCCTGTTTTCACTGTAAATATATTTATTATTATCAAAGCACAGAGAGTCAAGTGACTGTAAGAATACTGGAAACAAATGGTTACATACAAAACAGCCCCAACAAGGAGCTTGCTCTTCCCCTATCCCAACCCAGAGAAGCTTACTCTCCTCTCCCACAACCCCACCCTCCGCTCTAGCCCTGGCAGGAATTCGTTCTTCCCTTCTCCCCCTCCTCGGCCACGGCAGGAACACACTCTCCCGCCCCGCAACTACCACGACCTGGAAGGAGTTCGATGCCACTCATGCCCCTGCTTGCGCCCCGCCCCCACCCCTTATGCACGCCCCTGATCAAATACAATGGAAAATTTGAAACTCTCCCCCAATCATCTAAAATTCTGGTTATTCCAATGTATTGAACAGAGCTCAAAGGAAGATGAGTCTGCTTTAAAGAAGAGGGATTTTGAAGTAATCTGTGATGCTGGTAGATCAGGTGGCAGCTCTCGCCAAAGGCCTCAGCTGAGCACTGGGAAATTCATATCTGGAAGCAAGACCTGCTCACCTGCATGGTAGTATTGTTCAAGATAGGGGTTAGACTTGTAAAGATGTATTTATTGTTTAGTCTATAAAATACTAAATTGTAAATTGCTACATGAATTAATCTGATTTGTAATGTCTGTGTCCTGTGCTATAAGGTAATATGCAAGTTTTGCTTCATAACTGTAAAAATGCCTGCTCTGAACTTGTGAACCCAGGCAGGAGGAGAGTTCCCCCGCCCATCAAGAAGGATTATCAAAACCAAAGTGGGCTGTTGTGAAACGTTATGATACGAAGGCGGGGTTAATGATCCTCTCACATCCATGAAGGTGCTACGTGCAAGGAAGCTTGCCCCATCAGCCTGAATTCTGAAAGAAGGAAAAAAAGATAGCAGACATGAAAATTCTTCGTCTCTTTGCTGTTTGGACTCTCAAAGGGCTGAGGCTAGGAAACAGAAACAGAGATCCCCAGGATCAACTAGGTTAGTCCTAAAAGACACTCAGTGCTGACAGATTACTACATCTCTATCATCTTTTGGAACTACAGACGGTACTCATTTGTGTATATATGTTGCCTGTTTTAACCTGTAAATAACTCATTTTTCCCCCTAGTTGATAAATCCTTTGTTAGTTTACTGTAGGACCGGTGACAAGCATTGTCTTTGGTGTGAGATCTAAGGTACAAATTGACTGGTCTCTTGGGACTGGAAGCAACCTAAATCTTTAGTGTATGGTTGCCATAAACCAGAGATCTTTGTGATCTTTGGTGTATGGCAATCAACTGTCACTAATCCAGATTGCCTGGGTGGCACCACAGGCTGGAAAGCCCAAGGGGATTGTCTGTAGCTCTGTGGTAAGACTGTTATATTGCTTCAGGAATTCACATTTGTTACTGGGATGGTGAAATCTCATTATAGAACATAGAGCCAATTTGGGGTGTATGCCTGGCTTTTTGACAGATTGACCTGTGGCTGGCACTCACGATCGTAAACCACTCCTATCAGTGTGCCATAATCACAGTTGAAATTCTCATCATTTGTGATATTAAGGGCCAGCCTACATATGGCACTTGGTCTCCTTCAGAATTTTCACTAATCTCAACGGAAATTTAATGCACACATAAGCGATATCAGGTTTAGTAATTGTTTTATGATACAATTCTTGAAGATGTGCTAACAGACGTTAGAAATTCACCAAACTCATGGACCAGTACCATGGTTTGATGTCATTCCCAGAAATGCTGTTGCTGAAAGCAATTATTTCCTGGAATGATATTACAGTTTCAGAAGTATTATCTTCCTGGTACTATATAACAGCCTTCCCAGAAGTCCCATTGAAAATAGGCACTTGGATTTTTGGCATACCCGTCCAACACTGGCATTGCATGATAAAATACCTACCCAGTCCCTAAATGTGATATCTAATGGGCTATGGGAAAATCTCCCCACAGAAATGATGCAAGCCCTATCATGAGAGGCAGTAAAAAGTAAATATGAGAGAGAAAGAGAAAGAGAGAGAGAGAGAGAGAAATCGAGCATACAATTAGAAAAAATATTTATTGATATTTACAATATGGTGGTACCTAAGATACTGCTTTATTTTTTTATACTTAGACTCCTCTACTTAGAAGTCCAAATTCTTCTCCCATTTCACATATCAATGAGCCTGATCCTGAAAACCTTTTCTCGCATGTGTCATTATTTATGCTAGTAGGCCCATTGCCAACAGCTGTGTTTGAGCTGTAACTGTTCGTACATGTTTTATGACAACCACCTTAGAATAGGAAACCAAGCCTGGGCAATGAATTTGATAACTGAAAAGATCCTTCCCATCTCTAATTTCTATGTTTTCTGGTTGAATAAAAGCCTTTGGTATCACTTTTGGAAGGGAATGTAACAAGCCTGAGAACTCATAAAAAGAACTCTTATTCTTAAAAGGATCTGTGGAGTCCAAGTATCATACTATTTTTTTAAGATATGAAAATGAGAGACAAACTCTAATTATATCCCTCTGAAACATCCCACACCGAAACACCTGTGCAGATGCTTTTCTAACCTTACTTTCGGTAATGCCATCCATCAGTAGCAAATTGTTTTGAAAGGCACTTTTGTTCATAATAGGATTTTTGATAGAGAAAGTTAACTGTACAAGCTTTGAGCATGATAAGGTATTTGAAGAAACAAGATGTGCATCGTTGTAGAGGCATTTAGGAGTTGGTTTTCTAGAGATGCTGAGCACACATTGCTCTCATTAATTTCAACTAGAGTTGTGGGTGCTAAGTGCTTCTGAAAAAACAAAACAGACTTTAGCCTTCAGAGGACTTGGACTGGTGAGTTCACATTGTACAGAAAGAGAAAACCAACAGATGGAATTCCGTTTCCCCCCACTGTAAAGGAAAGCACTGTAATCTTTGATGAAAATATTAGTGCACAGAGTCTATCATACAAACCCTCAACTTTGCAGACATTTGGAAATAAAATTTGCGCTCAACTAAAGTAGTACTAGTAGCAAGGAAGATTTCTTAGCAATCATCTCACGTTTGTTTGTCTTCTACCCATTGGTGTGCTACAGAGTGCCAATTCCCCTAAACTCCCAAATAAATCACTGTTAATGAAGCATGTTGCACATACAGACAGCAACAGACATTTTTTAATCACCTAAACAAAAGAAGAGCTAAAGGTAAGCACAAAACACTCTAAAACCTAATATAGGTTGTCAGATTTAAAGTGGCAAGTACCCTATAATTTTCACAGTTCTCAGCTGAGTGCAGTTAGAAGCTCCAAGATTTAAGAGTAGATTCATCTCTTTTTACATACTAGCTTTCAAGCCAAATACCAGTAACCCCTAAAAGGCGTGATCCTTTTTGGTAAGAAATACAGTCATTTTCAAACATAGAAATTCAGGATGCAACAAAGATCAAGAAAAAGCACCACAAAAAACAATGACATGAGTAGACCCCTGACAAACTGTACACAATCGGGGGCCACAAAGTTTCCCCCAGCATCTAGAGGGCATAGGAGCGGCCTCCATGCGGCAATACACATGCTGGATGCATGCGATATGAGTCAAACACTAGTCCCCACCAAACAGGAGTACAAAGACTTGGTGCAGCAGTGCTCTATCGGGAGCGAAGATTTCTCCTGTACAGACTGAAGAGAAGAAAAAGAGCCTCTCAATAGCTACTGCTGCAACCTCAGTGCCCCTAAGAACTGTTCACCACACACAGGTAAATGGCTAGCATCGGTGCAGTCACAGAATGACGCAGTCTAGTCCTAGTCTTCCTTCAAACATAATCACCATGGAAGCATGGAACGCGTCCTGTAGACCACAACTCCATGGAGCACGGGGGTGTGAAGACACCTTGTACAGACTCTTGCCATACTAACCCTTATATCCTTGGATACAGAATTGTATTGGTTCTGCTGCCTTCAGATCCCTCCATGCCAAAGGATGAGGAGTTGGGATTCAGTCCTTGGAGCTTTATTTTGCAAGACAAGTAAATAGCATGTGTCCTCCTTGGTACTTACCAACTGCTTTTAAAAAAATGTATATTCCTTTTTATAATATTGTACTAATAAATGAGAATAGTAATTATTATTATAATTTGTACTTGCAGCCAAGGATCTAAAGGTTCTTTACAAAGGTGATTTGCTCAGCCTTGTATAGCTTTCATGTCTTCACAGACATTAGCTATATGCCTTTAGTGTCAAGGACCTTCTCAAGAGCAGACTCTGTGCCTTCTTCTTCTTCTGTTTGACCCAACCTTAAAACAAACATTAATGTCACAGACAGCTTGGAATTTGTGGAATACATTTAATATTTACCTTCATGATTCTATCATCTTCAATAGATTATTCAATAGCTACTTGCTGCCAAAAAGTTTAGAGAAAAAAAATAGTGAAATATTGTTTGGATTCACATGACAAATCAATATTGTCAATGTAGCTGGGTGGCAATTAAGTTAAAAATATTGCTGACTGTTGAGATTAGACCATGAACAGATACAAATTCATGATGTTTTCAAGAAAAAGGCTGAAAATAAACCAGGATTGGATTTCTGAGATTTTTTTTTTTTTTTTTTTTTTTTTTTTGTAAGTTTGTCTTTAGAAACGTATGATCTTTCCAAAGACACAATACTACACGGCGCATGATACGATGATTATCATTTTAAAATGAAGGAACAACAAGCACAATTGCAATTTTGCTGTTTCTGTTTCTACCATGATATAAACCTAGCTCCTCAAATTAGCACTGTGGACATGTATGGGCAAGAAATTCAGTATTTCTGGTTACCTGTTGAGAATAACAAATGAATGAATTATATGAAAAACTCAACCAATCATTTTTGAGAATAAAGACCTCATTCATTTGAGTTGTTTCTGAATTCTGGAATCAAATGTACTGTGCTGTTTTAATTTTTTATTTATTTTTGCCAATTTACTGAGAAAAGAAATGAGGGAGAATGGCACAAATGAACTACGTTATTTCAGCAACATACAGTTGCTGTGAGAATTATGGAAGGTCTCAGCCTACAAACTCTTACTCCAATTAGCAGTTCTTACTCACCCAATTTGTCCACTGCTACTTGTGTGACTAAAGACTTCTCATGAAAGATCAAATCTTAAATGACAGTACTTTACTTCCTGTACATGCTTGATCTGATACTTCCTGGTTTAATATTTCAGAATTCTAGTCAGAACTGAACCTGAAAGAAATTGTTTTACATAAACCTTCAACTTGCCTTGTAGGGCGCACACTCTCTCCTAATTTGTACAAATAACAGTATTTATTCACTCCCAGTTAAAGAAGTGTGTACCAGGAGTCTAAGTGCTATAGAATCATTATAAACACATTCAAAAATTCAGCAAAGTCCCCCTAAATCATCTTTTTCCTTTCTCTCCCCTCCTTGAACTTCATGCATATCCCTGGAAAACCCTGGGGGAAATAGATAATCTTCTCAGAGTTTCCTGAAGGTCACTAAATCCAAGTTCTGTCAAACCAAGGAAAAGAAGTGAATTCCAGAGTCAAGGGCCCCTTTCTAAGTATACCGTCACCCCAAACCAACTTTCTCATTTAAGTGGTTGTCATCTTGAGCACTTTAGTTGCTCACAATTGCCATATTCCCACATGTGGAGCTGTATTGATGACCCCCTATGTTCAGAAATGTTCATGAATGTATCCTGCGCAGATTGGGTCTTCCTGTTTCTACACACTGTCCTCAATCTCAAACACAATGAAGTACCCCACCTGGGTCTTAAAAGGACAGCTTCCATTAACCAATAGACAAAATAAAATTGTAACAACAAAACAAATATTAACACAACATTCAAAATCACGTCTAAAATCAATGTTTGGCAGATGTAATAATCTCAGCTTTACTCTGTGGCCCTTGTACTAACATTTAAAAACACGTGTATAATTGTTTTAAGTCCAGGTGGATCCTCTATAAGGTTTGACCTCTCAACATTCAGATCCACAGCACATACCCTGTCTATTTTCACTAGAGCCATCAGTGATGGGATAAAAACATGCTGATTTCTTATATGTGGACCATCAATACAAGGAAACACAACACCCACTTTGCCAGTGGGATACATTGCTATTTGCAAGACAGCAGAAAAATTCTGGGCATTAGGGTTCCTGTTCCTGGCTCTGGAAGCACAGTGTGATCAAGCTGTTATAGACAGAATATCATAAACCACATGTAACACTACCTCTGAGTTGTGTGCAGAAAATGAACCTGGGACCTCTGGATGTAAAAAGCATGAGCCTCTGCCACTTAACCCTATCTGTTAGCATCAAACATAGCAGCCAAGCATCTCTATGTAGTGTAACCACTAGGTCAATACTGTGTTGTTCTGGATCTGGATCTAATTTGTCACATCCTTCTGAAATGCTGTGTGCCAAAGCAGATGAGACTTTGCTCTCTTATATCTGACTCCTGGGTCCTATTCCTAATTATGTCTGAAGTATCCTTGTGGGAGCACTCTGATCTGTGAAATGGGTGAAAAATAGGTTACCTTATATTATATTATATTCATAGTGTATATATATATATATATATATACCTTCAAGGTTGCATGAGGCTTTGGTTCATAATAAAGTTGTGAAGGTCACAGAAATATTAACAATTATTAGTGGAAATAATGTGAAAATAATAACAACAATTATTAGTGGAAAAGATGTGTCCAGAAGTCAACTTAGTGTACCTTCTACCTTCTACAATACCTTCTACAAGGTATTGTGTGAGGGAACATCTGTCTGTCTCTCTCATATTTTTCTTCATCAAAATTGTGTGAAGGCTAGACATCTTTGTGAGCATGTTGGCAACAGAGGCCAAAATAACGTCACTCAGGAATAATTAATAAAAGTTGGTAACAATGGAAGAGATGGTTCAGATGGTTTCAAAAGTGTCTACAATTCAAACAATGCAAAACTTTTCAGGGCCCAAGCTTCACTCAGAAATCAACTGGCAGTCTGCACCATTCACAAAGCACAGATGTGATCCTCTCTCCATGCAACACCCTGTAAATAGGCAGCTACAGTTTCCCAATAGTTTAAGGTGTAGGATACAAATGTAGTCTGTGGATCATTAAATGGTACACACCCATTTTCACAGGTGGAATCACTGACCCACACAAATCCTGATGTATCAGAATGGAAGCTGCCTACAATATATGTCCCATAAAGTCCAAGTCTTCACAGAAATCTATATTCTGTACACGTAGTGCCTAAATCCTTTTTAAAACCTAGGACTTTATTTTAACCCTCTCACTGTTTTAACTGTTGCTGTGAGACTCGATATAAAAATGTTATGCAAAATTGGCCTATCAGAGACAGCCCTTCCATATTATGAAAAAAGGAGAAAAAATGAAGAGAGAGTTAGGAGAGAAAAGGGTAATAGAAGAGTACCAATGGCATCTCGGCCTGTTCTCTACTCACTCTCATTATTCTCATGGCATTTTTGTGAGATACTGACATATCTCAAGTTACTTTGCTGAAAATATCCTGTCCAAAATTCTATTATAAAATGCATTTTAATAGTTGGTGGTTGATAAAGCAAATGATATGCAACTTTATATGCAACAAATTTACAGAATAGGTTCATGATAAATGAAAGAGAGATGCTCTTTTTTAACATACATTTGAATATCTTAAAAAAAACTCGTCAAATATTCTGTCTAGGTTTCTCCTCCGGGCATTTATTTTTACTGGCTAGATAGAGACTTCATTTCATTTCATCTCAAGAAGTTTTAACACATCAAGAAACAAGTTTCCAGCTCACCTAGCCATTTATATTTGTCAGACCTTTTCGGTGTTTGGTATGTGTTGCATATGAAGTCTCATCTCTCAGTTGCATATCTGCCGTAGGCTGTCACAATGCTCAGCCATCATAATCTAAGGAAAATGAAAAGGTACGCAACAGCCACAGAGTAAGCTGGCTTCAGTTCTATTGCACCACATCAAACAAATCCAAGTTAGAGATACTTAGTATCATTTCTACTACTCGGCATCATGGGGATATAGCCCATGAAAAGAATATTCCTAGAAGAACAGCACAATGGATCCAAATCCTTTGAGATTCTGATTGCCATCAAATCCTGTTGAGTTCACTGAGGTACACAGTATCTCTCAGGACTGGACTCAGTAACACTAAAGGCAGGCAACACCATTAAACCAGTCATATTACTGAAGAGTAACATACCATCACTTCCTACAACTCTTCTTCAATCACTAATTGAACTATTAGAAGACCAAGGAAAGTGACAGAACATATACGAGAAACAGTATGGTGGCACATTTAACTCCATCTGCACACAAAGCTCTCCATATGCCAGGATGTATTTATTTATTTTAAATTAATGATGGTTTACAAAGAGGATCCATTAGTAAAAGAAACAATTTATCAGATGACGATGATGTCAACGTATTATGGGGAGTAATGCATGGTGGCACCAGTTATATAAACATACCATGCTTAAACTTGCTCCTCAATGATTATAGAACAATTATGCTATTCAAAATAGACTGAGAATAAACATGCTTTCAACTAACAACAGCATAGCTCACTGAAGGGATGGTCTGGTAACTGAGATGATGTCCAAACTGGTGAATTATGATCAGCAGAATTTGAGCATAGTTTGCTCTTGCTGACTTGCATGCAACACACAGGCCTCATATTATATACTCCTACTTTATAATGGTTAGGTGGAAAGGCAGTTAGGGAAACTGTTTTAAGCCATGTAATTACAAACTTTTAAAAAGGGAAAATATGTGTATATATCCAATTGCCTCCTGCCCACATCACATTGTATTATCTTCTTTGATTATAAATAATTTGATCTTTGCAGCGATAGTGTTTCTCTCTATTGCTGTACAGCATCTCATATAAAAGGGCCCAAATCTTGATCAGGGTCCCTGGACACCACTGTAACAAAAATACCAAATCATCATCATCATCATCATCTGCTAACCATTATGTTTGTTGTAGTATTCCCTGTGGTCATTTATCACAAAGGAAAACATAACAATATAAGCACCCGTGTGGCTCAGAGAAGTGCTGAATATTCCCAGTTGTAGAACTTTTCCTTTTACACATGTCAAACCTGCAAGTCAGGATGCAGCTACCATTGAGCAAAGCCCAATGGTTAAAGCCTTTTAAGGGACCCACACACAAATGCAGATCCCTCCATTTTCACTCCTCCTGCGTGCTTCCTGGCACTTGTAAGATCAACATTGTAGTCAGAATCCTCCCCAGGCAAGAACAATTGGGTCACTAATGTAGTCGCCTCTGGATCCATCAATGGGACTTAATCAAGATTCACCTTTGAAACATGTCCTCAGGCCCGGAGTAGGAAGAGACAGAGTGCTCTGCCAAGGCTACACCATAGGTTAACATGCAACTCTTCTTGCACAGAGCAAACAGTGATCTCCCCTATGTAAGACAGCCAGATTTTGAGTGTATCCACAGAGGTGGTAATTGAAGCACATTCTGCACACCACCTGCACGTCGTATGCATTACAGCTCCCAAATTTAGTGCTCAGTCCAGAAACATCAAGCTGGACAGGGGTGGAATTTTATAGGCTAGCATTTTCTATCATTTACATTTTAATCTCTGGGAAAACCATTGTTTTCTTATGGAATGACAGACCTATCTTCTCCTTAGCCTCAAATTAATTCCCAGCTGGTAGAATTAGATTATCCTTTAGTTGTTTTGCAATTTTAAAATAAATGAATATTCAGTATACCCAAGGAATCAACAGTAAAATATGTTAAAGATGCTAGTGTTAGAGACAGCAAGCTTTATTCCTTATAACCTTGGGACACAGTGCCACACGAAAGAAGTTAGGCTCTATATTCAATAAGTAAAATTCACTTCTTCTTGCCATACAGTTGATCTTGTATCCACAGAGGAGGTAACTGAAGCATATACTGCAAACCACTCACATGTAGCAATCACATGGATGCTAACAGGAGTTCTGCACAAGAAACAATGCAGTGTGCGCAGCAGAAACCAGGAAATGTTTGTCCCAAAGTCACCTCAACACAGACAGGTATATTGCACACTGTTTTGTCTCTCCCCACCAATAATTCAAAATAGTCCATCAGGTTCTGTACAATACACTTAGATGAGAGATTTTTAGAGGCAATTCCACAGAAGTGCTGTCCTTTGTGA
This sequence comes from Emydura macquarii macquarii, assembly GCF_026122565.2. NCBI lineage: Eukaryota > Metazoa > Chordata > Testudines > Chelidae > Emydura > Emydura macquarii. The sequence goes on along the minus strand of NW_027130208.1, from coordinate 12,609,817 downwards.
AGATCTGGTGAATAATGCCCCAAAGATATAACTGGGCAGTGGGAGATGCAAGTCTTGTAGCATATATATACTATATATTCCTTGTCAACGTAGTCTATTTGCATAATAGCCGATAAACGTCCTCAAACATGGAAGATTAAGGCTCTTGGGTCCAAATATTTTATATTATTTTGTTAAAAGTACTGCTCCCACAGACAGGAAAATATTATACTTCCTAGTAACTTAATATTTCCTTATTCAATGTTTTATTTTTCCCCGCTCTGAATTTATTTTAAAAGGTTGTTTCTGAATCTGAGTAGGTGTAAGTGCATAGCAGTGTCTTCATCCTAAGACTTTTTCAAACATAAGATTAGCAGTTTAGCTCTTTATTACTGCTGTGATGTCATTAAAAGTTCTATTCCTTTCAGACAAAAATTATTTTTGAACTAATGGCATTCGATGATCCATATATTTTCTCTTACTGACAAAAACAGACTTCCCAAAGCAATTGAAAGCTGAAGTAAATAGTGAGGATTTATCTCTCAGCATCCTCTGACACAGCCATGCCCAAAATTCTAGCTATGTGCGACCTTTCATAAAATTAACATTGTTTGATTTCAGAGTTGGGTGAATACTGAAAAAAAAATCTGAATTTGTTCAAAGTATTAAATAAATTCTCCTCCTTTGTGATTATATTCTAGGAAAATTCTAGTGGATGAGTTTACTGGCAGGAATGTCCTTCAGATCAATTAGTTTTAAAGATGTGGCAGAATATTTGCAGTAAGCATATCAGAATCCTCTAGGCTTCTCTTCCCTCCCCACCCATTAAAAATGTGATCCTGACAGTTACATTTATTTGGTCAAAGAACAGAAATATCACAAAGAACATGTGAGCTGTACATCTAATCAAAACAACTTGAATACTCACCACAACAACAGAACAGATTTAAAATGATATGAAGAAATTATCCTACAAATAATTTTGGATAATTAATATATGCAAGAGAATAATTTGTTCAGGCACAATTCATAACAGAAAAAGGGGCAAAATGTGTCAAATTCTAGAAATTTCATTATGCATAAGACATCCATATTTAGTTTGAGCTTCTCCTCTTCCCTTACAATGGACACACACCAACACACGATTTGCCTCCAACTCTGCAGTAATTGAACTGGAAGTTCAGGAAAACGTTTTCCTTCAAGAGGTACACCAACTCTCCGGTACACATCTATCAACAGTGGGAACTCAAAGCACAAAACACTATCATTCCTTCCATGATGAAATTGATATTCCTGAAGTGAGGAAGAACAGCTGTAACTGCTGTGCATGCTTCAGAACATAGGTGTCTTCACATGACAGCCTGCTCTGCTTTCACCCTGCCAATGAGTCACCAAGCTCTGTTTTTCCAATTTATCTAATAATGCAGTACTTTCACACTATTCTGGCAATATTTACAACAAAAATCCATCCAAACCACCTACAAGCAAATCAGGTACAATAGGTTTCTCATACCGTGAAATTATTTCACTGTCCTAGAACTAATCTGTAACTATTTGTGCTTCAATCTTCACAATGAGCAGCTCGCTCAGCGACATCCAAATTTCCATTATGAGAAAGGGAGTATTGTTTCAAGTCACACATGGTTTGAAGTCAAAACAACAAGGGACTGAAAAAGAACTATAACCTAAGAAGTTGAACTTCTTGAATTACAGTATAAGAAATTAGTCTGCACAAAGTACTGTAGCAAACCTCCTGCAGTGCCAGAGTGCAGAACCACATGAATTAATGGTACAAAATAATCAGTCAAAAACTGGCCTTCATTTCTGTTTTTTCACATAGAGTTAATTGCAATCTCAAAAGCAGGCACACACACCTGTTTCATCTATCTATAGTACAAAGCATCTGAGCACCCACAATATTAAATTTATTTATCCTCACAACACCCCTGTGAGTTATGGAACAATTAATTATCCCTATTTTACAGATGGTGCACTGAGGCACAGAAAGACTACGTGACTTGTCCAGGGTGACCAGGAAGCCTGTGGCAGAAGAGGGAGTTGAGCCCAGGTTTCCCACAGCCCAGGCAAGCATCCTGACATCTTAACCACTGGCCCACCCTTCCTCCCATTAAACAAAATCATCATTTCCTAAACTGCATACACTGAGAGCTGTTTCCAGGCAAAAACGGAATACGTTCAATTTTGCAGATGTGGTGAGCTGCATGTGTCAAAGCTGGCACTTGAATAAAAAGGGGCTGAAAATCTGGCTCATACATTTGTTGTTTCTTCCATCTATAATTGCTATGATTTTTTTACCACTAGTCTTAGCATTTTACATAGATATTCAGGTTACTAATTATTATTTATTAATTAATAAATAAATAATTATTAAAGCCTTCAATAACAAACTTTAACCTTGCTCCGGTCAAGGATTTTAGAATCCTTGATTGATCATTGATAGTTGATAATTAACTTGGAATGAGAGGGAGTAGCTTTGACTTGATGCTTCTGTCCCCTGTGAAATGTACTCTAGCTACACTATGTGTCAGGGACCTTGCAATGCAATACTTCACTGGTTTTATCTAAAACATTGAGAACATAAATGTACAGCACAGAGCATCCTATCTTTCTGTGCTAGTTACAGGCTAATCCAATTGATTGCCACTTAAATTAAATAAAGAATTCTTAAAGTCATGTGTCAGGTCTGAGCAGAAGACAAAAATGGTACCTTTGCAAGATTTGACAGATGCTGAGGTGGAAACGGAGTGGAATTGTTCCATGTAGTGGGCATGCAAGTTAATCCAGTCTGCCTCCAATCAGTTACAGAGATGGGTTTTTCTCACTGAGGAATTTTTATCTGTTTCACTGGGACTACTCAGGTGAGTCACCTTATTTTTGTGTGTATGAGTTTGCATGGAATTACTATGCAGAAGACATGGTGAAACAGACTACATAAGAACTGCTGTCAAATGCACATTTATAAACTGAGAAAAGAGATAAATATTTTATTTTCTGTCTAACCTCTTTCGTGGTAGTAAGGTACCTGATGCTTGTTGTTATAACAATAGCAGGTAAAAAATTCAGGTAGCAGAGTGTTTTTATGTAAATGGTGTCACTTTAATTTGTATATTATCACCATTGTAAATATAAATACTCCTGGTAGGAATGGTACAGATTTTTTTTAAATCTAGTTGATGTAACAAAGAATGAAAAATGTCAAAGTATGAATCTTTTATTACTGAATTTGTTTTGTACCAATGGCTCATCTACTTTATTGCATTCTCTAATTCTTTTCTCCCCCCAAATGTTTTACTGTTATATACAAAACAATGACATATCAGTTGTAGGAGTGTTCCTATAAATTCTGTACTTGTATATAGTAGAACCTCGATTTTATTAATGCCAATCTTAGACATGACAAGTTATATGACAGAATAAAAAAAAGATCATGTAATCGAATTGATGAAGAACGAGTCGACAACCCTTCACATTCTGATGCCTTCAGTGCATTGGAAATCACTTTGCAGTTACTTGAAGAACAAGAAGATAGATATGCAGTGCACCATACTGAAACTTATGCATCCAACCTACTATAACTTTGAGACGTTCAATTTTCTGAACTACTCAGCCTTCAATTAGTTCATAAAATAGGGATTCTGCTATATAGAAATGTAGAATATATTGTGGGATACTTCTATAGATCCAAGAAGCAATAATGAAATTTATAATCCGAATATTAAAACAAACTGGTGAACGGAGCTGTGCAAATCTCATTAAGACTTACGAAAACAGACAATCTGAAGACTATTTCTTGGACTGAAACGAACAGTTCAAGACTGCAAAGGAAATTCCAGTTAGTATTATTTGCTGTATTACTGTCAGTTATTACATAAAATATTTATTAATATAAAAATAAAATCCAATATAATACAATTATTTGTACTTTTATTAAACCTAACATTATATTAAAGTCATTTTATGCTATTAAAATATGATGTTTATGCATGAAGGCAAAATAAACACTGAAGTTATTTAGGCTCATCATTTTCTGACTACTGATTTCTCAATTATAAAATTGCTCTAATGTTAATTTCTATCAATATGGAATTAAATAACACTAGCAGAGATGATGGTATGGCAAAGTAATAGAATTACAGGAATTAAATCATGGTCCCACTGAAACCAATGGGAATTTTGCCTCTGATTTTAATGGGGCCGGGATTACACTCATAGAATTCAAAGCATATCCATCATATTCCTGTTTGCAATAAATGTAAGTATTTGCCATTTCATATACTCCACAGATTGTGTGTCACTACTTACTTGCTAAGGAAAATCTAAAACAACTAAGTAGCAAATATGTCAAAATCCGACCATGAAAGGCATATTTTTTTCTCTCTCAATGTGTTAGGTAAGCAATTGTGTGGAGATCTAGACCCGAACATTGTCAGCACAAAGAGGACTAGCTCACTGCCTTAAAAATCAGTAGATTGGAAGGACTCAAATCCCCAGTGCGGATCAAGGTCAGACCTCCTATATTCACAACATGGCTTAAAAAATTTCCAGTATCTTTGAACTGAAGAGCAAGAAGGACTTTCATCTTTTCCTGATAGGGATTGCTTAGCCATGCTCGGTGTTGTTAGCTGATTTAACTTTACCTAAGAAGCAAATCCCTTGTGGCACAATATATAGAGTGAAGGGAGCCCTGCTTCTCAGGTAGCAACCATAGGAGTCATGCTACCGTGGGAAGTTTGTGGGTGAAATTGGGCAGTAATGACAACAGCATTGTGATCCTTCTATACACAGGAGTCACATTAACATTTTCAAACTTATACAACATTTTAAAATGCCTATTTGAAAGTAACTGCCATTACCTACAGCAATAGGCACATAGCCACCTCAGAGAAATGGGACCACTAATATCATACATCCTCACTAGCTACAAGAGTTGGGCAACCATAAAGGTGAACCAGCAGCCTTTTTAGGGATGGAGTCTCCCGTGTGCACCTGGGAGCTCCAGGAAATGTTTTCTGCCTTAAACATCCATCCCACTGGGGTAATAAACCTCTGCACACTCATAATTAAGGCCAGTGACTTCAAAAGCACAACTGAGCCCTGACTAGCCAGTCAATAGTTTATTTGACACCAAGCCCCTTGAATGAGTTGGGACGGCAACCGTGCAAAACTATTTTCGATTGGATGACCCTGTCTCAGCTAAGTGAATCTTGCTCGGCAGTCCAAGATTGCAATCGCCACAGTATCCAGAGCAAAAGGAGCTCACTCCTCTGATATCCTCTTATATGATTTGGTACATTCCACAATGCAGTATTTCCCCCCTCGATTTAATTACTAACATAAAAGGAAATGAACTTCAGAATGCAAACAAAGAAATTACATTGCATCTAATTTATGTTAGCTATTCTTTAGTGAAATGCCATAAAATCCGGCATGTTTATGATGCCCTATTAGAGGGCTGAAAACATGCTTGCAGTTGCACATATTAACTATGCAGATTACGTGATATTATTGCTTTTTTCTGCCTCTTGCATTTTTCATAGAAGAAATTTATTTGTTTAAAGACATCCTTGCAGAAAGCTCTGCCTCCTGCTAGGAAAAAAAAAAAAATAAGAGTGTCTGTGTGCTCCCCTGTAGCCACAGGCTGTCAAGCTGGTAAGTGTGTTGCAGCCAGCTGTGGTATGCAAAAGCAAGGGCATCGAAGATTGTTTTGTTTCCCATTCCGGAATATCAATTATTGGAGGAAGCCCCGTGGCCAGATAAATATCTCTGCATTAGAGAAGTTAATGTCAAAGGATCTGAACGGCACGGAATTTCAGGAATGGCTGGACTGCAGCACAAGGTTTTCTTGTCACATGCAGCAGATGAAAGGAAATAAAGGAAAGCAAACCTGAATGCATCACTGATTTATGTATAATAGCTTCTCAGAGTGAGAAGAGAAATATACACAATAGTTCATCAAAAGCTAATCCAATCATGGGCTAGTCCAATCACTCTGTGCCGCTAATCAAATCACTCTGTTTAACTCCAGTTGTTGTCCAATGTGGTCGCTCTCACTTGAACTAAATGTCACAGTGAAGACAAGTCCAGAGTGGCTGGAAGGAATTAGCTGGGTTCCAGCTGTACAGATGAGGAGACAGCAAAGTGATGTTGGGGAAGACACAGGAGAAAGGGTGCAGAACGGGGTAAAGGCTTAGTATGGAGAGGCAAATCCTCCCAAATCTCAATGGATTCCCAGATTTTGGGATTTAAACCCACTGCTGAGCGGCAAACCCTTATGAGTGAAATTTTGTAACAGCCTTCCAAGGGGAGTGAGTACTGGAAGCAAAAAAACCTAACTTGTTTCAAGACTGAGCTTGCTAAATTTATGGAAGGGATGGTAGGATGAGATTGCCTATAATGGCATATAGCGTATATATGACTGCTACTAGCAAGTATCTTCAATGGCCACATATAGGGAGGGTCCTAAATTATTACAGAGAATTTTTTCATAGGGATCTGGCTGGTAGGTCTTGCCTATTTGCTCAGAGTCTAACTGATCCGTCTGCAGTCAGGAAGGAATTTTCCCCCAGGTCAGATTGGCAGAGACCCTTGAGTTTTCTCGCCTACCTCTGCAGCCTGGGGTACAGTTTGCTCATTAGTTTTAACTAGAGAAAATAGTGGATTCTCTGTAACTTGAAGTTTTTAAATCAAGATCTGAAGATATCAGTAACTCAGCCACAGGCTATGGACCCAATACATGAGTGTGCGGGAGAACCTGTGCGGCTTGCGAGGTGCAGGAGGTCAGGTGAGATGACCATGAGTGTCCTTTTTGGCCTTAAAGTCTATGAGGAAATTCTGTGGGTGTAAACTCATGGGGTTTCCACTCCCCAATGTAGGCTACTCTCCTACAGAGGCACTAAAGTGCCCATTGTTTCCAAATACGTAGAATGCTCCAACAATCTAGCAGATTGTTTCAAACATATCTGATGTTGTAGTAGAAATACTCTTCTCTACTGCCTATCAAAGTTCAGTTTTAATGTGATCTATGAATACTAACATTTAACCTTTCAGCACTCATCTGTGCTTTATCTATAGTCTCTAAGCACCAATTCAATTCCTGCCATAGTCAACAGTTTCTATTGCTCATCCTGTGTAGATATATTTGTCAACCGAGATTGAATATTTTCAACATTAGACAGAACTCCTTAGTGATGTAAGGCCTAAATGTTTTTAAAACCACTTATCTTAAGAGTCCAAATGCCAATTCATTAGATAAGTATAATAATAATTTTAGATATGGGATTCAAACCTTAAGCTTGGAGCCAGATAATTAAGAACTTAAAAAGGGGCTGAAAAGATAAACATTTCACTCACTTCAGTTGTGTGGGTTTAAAACTCATTGACCTGAACTTTCTGAATGCACCTCTTTGGTGGCTTCCCTTGAAGTCTTAAGGCCAGATGACCAGCTGGTGCAAATCAATACACATCAACTGAGGATCTGGACTTAGCCTTCCCAAAAATTATCGCAATAGGGAGAGTAAAAAGGAAGACTATTTAGCGGCTCATGGTTTTGTTCTTGGTTCTGCAGCATGAAAGAGACAGAATGTTGATAATGTCTGACCTCAGTAGTGTCACCTCAGGCCTAGAGTAAGTTTTGACTTTGGTTATATAATTCCTTCTAAAACAGTTTCTGAGAGGTAAATAATTCCTTTAGCCCACTGGAGGAAAAGTCTTCAGCTAGAATTGGCAAATGTTTCGATATAACCAAATGGGTAGATTTTGCAATGCATTCATTAAGGAAGTTCTTCATACAGCATACTCTTAGAAGGACACATCAGCTATGAAACCAGAAATGGATCAGGCTAACTGCAAAAGGATTCTTCAAGTGGGCCCTTTGCTGGATACAGATATAACTCATTGACTGCAAGGCGAGTTACTTGTATCCTGCCAGGGAAGAATCAGAGTCGAGAGCACAAGGAAGCACTCCTCCCTTAAATATGTCAAAAATCATTAAGAGTGACTGGGCAGCACGAGCAAGAATCAATATTAGGGAAGACAGGAATAAGCACATGAAAAGTGCAGACACAGAGAGAAACCTAGAAGCAAAATAGAAACCTGTGGGAGATAGGAGACCTTGGACCCGAGATAAAAACATACACTTGGTGGGAGAAGGAGGAAGGGACTGAATGAGAGAGTGTGGGTGTTGGAAGCCGTGCCACAGGAGGCAAAGTGATCTTTACAATTGAAAGAAGAGGCTCTAAAATGAAAGAGAGTCAAGGTTAAAGGGGAAGGCTTGGGAATCCAGCTTTGGGAAATTCATTTCACTCTGGGGGGTGTGATTCCGATTATCTTTATTTCTTTGTATTGCTTTCTTTTTTATTCTATAAAATGAAAGTGAACTTTTGAGTAGCTAAATAAGAATTTACTATACACAATGAACTTCAATACAACTATCTAAAATTACAGTGATAGTATTTTAATTTTTCTCCCATTAACATAGTTACAACCACCATAAGTTGTGTAGGAATGGTGATAGTAACTCATTTTAAGGCCTGATCCAAAGACTACTGATGTTAATGGAAAACCATTGATTCCAAATGGCTTTGGATCAGACTCATAGTGCAAGTAGTTATATAATCTGCATTTAATGGGGAAAAACATTGCCATGAGATAAATCACAATCTGTCAGCTAAACTGCTGCTGCGTGTGCAGATCATATACAGACAGAGAGAAATGGACCAAATACAGAGATGGTAACCCTCCACTTAGATTAAATAATCATCTTTTTTATTAACTTTTTATTAAATGAAAACATTATCGAAAATCACTCCCATGACAACCCCCCAATATTTCATGGCTATGCTACTTCTTCAGAGGGAAATCAAAGTATTACTAGAAGAGAACCAGAAAACTCATAAATAACATAGGAGTAAGATAAATATTTCAATAAAAATGGTGGTTGTAACATGGCCAGATCAGTGCTGTAACATAAGCCAGGCACTGGGCAGCAGGAAATAAACTGGGATAAGATTCAGAGTCTTCTGAGAGAGAGAGAGAGAGAGAGAGAGAAAGCATAATCTGCAATGCATATAGCCTGTGTTCAATTTCTGCAGTGGAAGAGTGGGGGTGGGAGGGGAGGACATGGCCTCATTGAGAAGAATCCAGGGACAGATGGCAGAACTGTCATAAGGCTATGAAGGTATAAGCAAGAAACCTATTTCTTTTTTTTAAGTCACTGCACACGAGAATAAAAGTGACAGTGAAGTCACAGCAGGCATCTCTGTTCAGTGATAATCACATAGGCTGAAGTGTGTCAGTGTTAGAAACGGGCAAATGCTTCGTTCCAGTTTGCAAAGTTTTTGTTCCAAAATGTCCCCCAGTTTACCAGATTTTTCTGGTTTCTTTTGCAGGGGATCACACTCTAAATTGCACTCGGACTTTTACAATTGAAATAACCTGAAACTCTCACACCTAGCAGTTCTCGGCTTCCGGTCAGAGCAGCAGTGTCATAAGGTGACTTGGCCCCTTTAAGGGAAGATGGGGCCAGCCACATCTGTGACTTAAGTAGCTGCTTCCAGCCTGAGAGGGAATGACTATGGAAGGTCAGATGGTAGTTTAATGGATACCTGCGCCTCGTAAAAGGAAGCCCAGTGAGATCAGTCTGGGAGTTGGAACCACAGAGTAGGCAGGTAGGCTTCTGTGGAAGCACTGAGCCAGGGTTTGGAAGGGAAAAGTTACTCCAGGGGAACCAGTTTGGGGCCAGTGCTTCAGCCCAGAGCAGAGGAAGAGACTCTCAAAGGTAGCACAAGAAGGGGCTAAGAATAGAGCTAGAGCATGGGCTGAAGAACTTCTTTGTTTGTTGGGACTTTTTAGTTTGGCCTTCTTGTTTTGTGACTTGGCTGGAGGGTTGACATTTCTCCAGAACTGATTGGTGTGTGGAGAGCTAAGGAGACCCACCTCAAGAAGGGACACTGAGGCAGAGAGTCCTTGCAGTGCAACACTTGTCCAGCAGGGGCACTGTGGGCGGTGATGCCCACTTACAAGCAGAACTATTTTAAATGTATTGCCAGCAAACACAGAAACTGCTGAACTCATAGCAAGTAATAAATGCTGGCACTGAACCAGATCATCCCCCAAACCAGCATATACGGACACTACTATGAGAATATCATTAATGTGTGCTTCCACTTTAGCAAGCTATGCCCCTGTGCATAGTTTGCCAGTACAAGATGACATACAGAGGCATACATGTCAAAGGCCCACTGCTGAGTGTGGGGTTATATCTTCTGAAATATGCAAGCCATAGCCATTGGGATGCCCCTCTGGTAGCATAGGGGATAGAGAGTAAAATCTGTGAATCTGAAGGACCAAAGGACCCGGTGCACCCCTTTGATCCACATCTTCTATGGCATGTGCATAAACAGAGTCAGTCAGAATTTTGCCCTTGAATGGGAACTCTGAGATTATCATTTTTTTCCTCAGAGAAATGTCATGAAAGACTATGGATGAAACTGGAGGTAGTTCTTTTGCAATACATTGTTACATTTTGAAGTTCACTGCAAGTTGATTCACCTTGCTACATGTGAATTGAGCAAATGTTAATAAAACTGCTGGAATTTAAAATGAAATCACCCCAGCATAGTTGTACAGTAGTGGGAATTATTTCACTGTACAGAAGTAACACAGATTGGCAAAACATTTTCTCTTCATCTCATCCAAAATAAGAATAAATATATACATATACATTCCCCCCCCCCCCCCCCAAAAAAAAAAAAGCTTCAAATTAATTTACTATGGTATTCTGAGTACTGAATCATTTAATCTTTAATAATTCCTCTTTTCAATAGTCCTTCAAACGTCACAGACAGAAAGTCAATTCTGCCAATTCCATTTTCAGATCATAAAGAATAGTGACAAATCTTGTAAGAAAATATCTCCTAGCATCCTGGGGAAAAGGCAAACACACACATACACATAAAGGGATAAATGCATACAACCATCTATATATAGAGACAGACCAATGGATATATAGATATAGATATGTATTTGTATTGAATAACCATGTAGTGTGTTGTACACCTGAAAAGTCATGTGAAATCTAACATCTTTTAGCGTCACTAATGTTTTTCTCTTTCATTTTATAGGCAAATGTGTAGTCAGTACTTTAGGTTCATGTACAGTCGATGTAAAAATAATAGTTAGGGTCAACAAATGGACTCTGTCCAAAAGCCCTCTTAACAAAACTCTCAACATTCAAACCATCAACTTGTCTTCTTTTGTAGGAAGAGTCTGGAAAAACTAATAGGTCTTTGAGTGTTACCTGAAGGAACAAAATCTGATCTTTGGTTAAGTGAAGAGAGTTCCATGGTCAAGAACCTCTCACTGAAATGTCCTGCCTCCAGTCTTGTCACAATTAAACTAGTAACTGTTAGCCCAAGAGCCTCAGATGATCTATGTTAAATGAATTGAAAACCAAGGTTAATTCTGCACTTCTGAAAGTAAAACCACTTTTATTTAGCTTAAACTAAATCCAAGTGATCTTGCCCACAAATACACAACAAAAAACTCTTTGTAATGAGAAATACTCAACTCTGCTGCTAAAAGTAGAGAGCAAGGATGCACCACACCATGGTCCTCTGATCAGGATACCACAACACAACTATTACATATGGGTATTTTTCTTGAATTTCTACTATTCCCAGATCACTACACGCTGCGGACTCTATTCTGCCAATCCCACTGAAATCAACAAGACTTCTCGTGAAGCAATGTACTACTTAAATCTGACTGTAAAGAATATCTCTTTAGAATAAGGCAATATAATTCCCATCATATATAACTTTTAAATTATTATGATGCTGAGTGCCAACATCAGCACCATTTTATTGGAACTGTATAATGAAATCATGAGGAGAGTTATAAACAAAGTAGAAAGCCGCTTCGGTGATTCAGACCACAGAAAGCTACTTTTTAATCAGAACTACTTAATATCCATGGTACCCCTATACCCTCACCTTCCTAAAGTTAATCAGTTTGTATTCTCACAATAGCATGTCTGGACCAAGCCAGAATCAAGTGGTTAAAGAAAATAATTCCAGTCTAAAAAATCTGATTTGAGTTTCGGGTGAAATTTTATGCTATTCTTATTTTAGCCTGTTTTGAGCAGTTCAATTTTTATGCTGTTCTCCGACATACAAGATCACACCCTTTTTTTCCTCACTGTTGTCTTATGCAGCAGCACAGATGCACTGACTATAAGATGTTTAAGAACCACTTCTGGAAACAGGTTTTCCCAGGAGCTCAATTCCTAAGGTGCTTAAAAAAGAAGTGACCAGATTTTGAAAAGCACTGAGCACCCAATGGCTCCCACGGCACTACCGAGAAACACATCTTGGTACCCTTGCTCTAGTAATAACTAGAACAGAACTTCACAGAACTTTTCTTTCTTGAGGGCTCTCCCAAGATTTGGAGTTCTTCTTGCTCTTATTGGTTTTGTCCAAATAGGAGGGGGAGGGGGGGGGGGGGAAAGGGAAGGAAGTGGAGAAACTCAGTGGAAATGGGAAGGAGAATTTTCCAACACTGACGACAATGAAAACATTTGCCTGTGAAAAGGAAACACAAGTTCCTGGTATCAACAATGTTTTGTGTTGAATACTGCTGTTCGCAGACCTTTACCAAAGAACAGTTCATCTTAAAGACACCCCTTTAATTCTGCCAAGATTTGTGACATCCTATGTTGTGCTCTGCATAAATTAAGGCGGATTTAGCACTCCTCCTCCATTTTCTGCACATGCTCTCTCTCTCTCACTTCTGGACTCATACGTCCTTTCGTATGTCAGAGAGTGCTTTACTGTAGCATGAACAATCCAAGGTAGCGAAGAATGCCTTTCATAAATTAGATGAGACAGTCACATTCCATAGCCCTGTGTGGGATATAAATGCTTCCTTAGTGTTTACACCGCTAAGGGTGTGTCTACACTGCAAAGAGGCACCTGCGGCTGTCCTGTGCTAGCTAACTCAGGCTTGTGAGGCTCGGGTTAAGGGGATGTTTAATTTTGATGTAGACATTTGGACTTGGGATGCAGTCCAAACTCTGGGACTCTCCCACCTTGCAAGGTCCGAACGCCCAGACTCCTGACCATGCTCAAATATATACACTGCAATTAAAACAACCCCTTAGCCTGAGGCGGAGTAAGCAAGCACAGGCCAGCCCCAGATTTTTAATTGCAGTGCAGACATGCCCTAAGTACTCCAAAAGCTGTCAGCTGAAGCAACTTCCATTAAACTAAAGCACTGAATATACCTTCATTGGGAGAACTTTGAGAAATCACTTTATTTTTTCCCCTTCTCCTGGCAGCTGTCATCATGTCACTATAGCAGGGAGAAGAGAGTGCCTTTATCCCTAGAGTTGTCACTGGCAGCAATGTAATATGCAGCAGAAAAATAAACATTTTTATTGGGAGCCACAGGATGTAAATCTCCTAGCAGGCCTTGGTCAGCTCACACAACACAGTGTGTGGGGGGAAATAAAGTTTCCCTGAAGAAACATACTCCAAAAGAAGAGCATACATAATAAATTGCAAAGTCAGAGTTTGTTGCTTCCATTTTTAAGAGAGAGAAGTTGCTCTTTCCCCCCCCTCCTTGCAGCAGGTCTAAAGAAATATTGCAGCAAATCTGATGGCAGCTGAACCACAGCCTAAAAGCCATGAGATCTCATTCATTGAGCTTTTATAAACAATCACAATTAAGAATAGGAGATCCAGCAAGTTTAAAACAGCTCAAATTTGCTTCAGTTTGCACACCTGTATTTTTAATCTGTAGGCTGGTCAACTGAAAAAGCAACCTCGTTTTCTAGCTATAAGGATATCTATGCTGTGTATGTATGCTATTTTATCCATCCATATATAGCAAAACATGTTACTGTGGGATGAGGGAGACATAAATTTGTCAGCATAAATTTGAGATGGAAGGATTACACACAAGTGGTGAAGCCTTGAGTGAGTTATTTGGGATGGCCTGCACGACTGTCAATAAAATCTGTCACACCATCCTGTATCCTGTATGCGCCACATATTTTACAGGAAAAATGAGAGAGTTAGTAAATTCATAGTAGTGCAATTTGTCAGATTCCTCCACATTCAAAGTCAGGTGCTTTATTTATTATGTGGTTCAACTGCACAGGACTTTGCAGGAGAGGAAAAGGATAACTAGTACAGTATGTTAAAGGGCTATAGAAAATGCCTTGTGTGTGTGTGTGCGTGCGTATATATATATTTTAATGTTATAAGTTTAAAGTTTGATACCTTGGGAACTCACAGCCTAGAATCAAGTGCCGTACAATTCAAGGAAAACTGGAAACATCCTCATTTTCATGATAAAATACTTCCATTTCTAGCCCTTATGTGATGTCAGAAATCAGACTTTAAATTTGATATTGGTCCAGAATATTATTTGACTTAGCCCTCAGACCAGTGTAATTCGGTTTTTAAAGGGGTATGACGGACTGGCACATTTGGAGGAGGGGCGGGTGGGAAACATTTCTCTACTACATTAAAAAAAACAGAGGAGGAGGTTTCAGGATTTTGATAGGTTTGGAATATTGGAAGTTGTACCAAAAGAGATGATTAGTGAGCACATGTAGGTGAAGTGGTGAACGTTAAATACAATTTGTCACACAGTTTTCACTGCCACATACTATATGTGAGATGTTTATTGTATTTATTTTTTCATTACATTTCTTCTCCCTATCCTACCTACTCCACTTTTTTAAAGAAATAATCACGCTCTCTGTATTTTCCACGCAGATTCCTCTCTAATCTTTCCATTCCATACAGAGTCTTTCATAAGTGGACTATAAAGCTAAAAACAATCAAATAAGGCTTTCAAAACTATGAGGTTTGAGTGGGTTTGAAATTCAGCATAATGAGTTTACCCATGTCTAGGCACAATGGATTTTTCATAATACATGTGTCCTCAAAGAATGTGCAGGACCAGTATAAAAGTAGAAGCTAAAACTGGGGACAGATTTTCAGATGAGACTTAAGTGATTCTGGATGCCTAGCTTGACATGCCTTCCAGGATCCTAATTTTCACAAGGCAGATGCTCATCACTTTCTGAAAATCAGGCCAGTTTAAGGTGTGTTAAATTGGGCACCCAAAATCACTAATTCAGTTTGAAAATCTTGACCTGGGTATGGAAACTGGTAGAGCTTGGTGTGAAATGAGAAGAATGTAGTTCTTCAGTGATAGCACTCGAGGCAAGGCTGGTGGAAAGATGCTTCAAAGATTGCAAAACATACAATACGAAAGCAAATCTCTAAAGATCCTTGACTATTTGGTTACCAATGCTACAGATACACATTTGTGCCCAGAAAAGTCTAAACAACAATACAATCAAATGGTTAAAAATGTCTGAAAATTTAGAAAAGAGATATTTAACATAAGAGCGCATCTCACATACGTCCTACATTAACATGAAGTACAAAGATCACACCATAGATTTCTTGTGGAAGAGTTATACTAAGCCCTAATATTGATGTAAGGTTAAAAGATATTCTAAATCAATTGATATTTAAGACTGCATCGTTTGTTAGTGTCTCTGTGGAAAATGCAACAACCTTGTTAACACTCTGTGTATAGATCTTTAACTTTAAAATACTACATCAGTTGGTACCAAGCAAGCTGCCACTTAGCATAAAAGGAGCTTCCAGGCTACTAAGAAACAGTTATGTGGTATGTTTTTGTTTTAAAAACAGTATGGGTCAGATCCTCAGCTGGTGTAAAATGACATACCTCATTTCATTTAAATGGACTATCCTATTTGATATCAGGTAATGATCTGACCCTATATAGATGGAAACCAGTTTTGGAAACATTATAAACATTGTAATTTTACCTGTCACATAAGGTTTTGTCTTGTTTGTAGAATTTTTTTTAAAATGGCTCATTCGGTGTATTCTATTTATACTGAAAATCTGCAGTCACAACTGTATATGCCCGCAAAAGCCAGAATGTGTCAGCAAATGTTGACTCCAATCAGGTAGGCACAAATGAGAAAGAAAATTCTGTCCTCAATTTCAGGAGCTGAGGGCAAAATTAGGTAAGAGTACTTGACAAAATGGCAAGTGCACATTTAGGGGCAGATTCTGGTACCCTTGCTCTCAGTAATAGCACCTTACTCATGATTTCAATGGGACTATTTGTGGAATGCAGTGTTACGTCTTTCTGTGAGTTAGGGAATCAGGATCTACATGCTATCTTCTTGTCCATTAAGTCCATAATATTAAAAACATAATATGTAATAAATATATATTTTAAAGTGACCCACTCTTTTAATACCAGGGACCACGCTGTCCCTCATAGCCCTTATATGTTAAAAAAGGCTGTCCATACCAACAGGTTGTATACAGGGGACTGGTAATAATAGCCTTGCTCAGTGAAAACGTGGGCCTTCTCAGTGAGAATTCAGAGCACATTTTATATAAAGATATCAGAAAACCCCACTTTTCTATCTCTGGTAGAAACAGTGTCAGCTCCCTCCATCACTATTAATCTTACATGAATCTTCGATCTCTGAGCTCTGCAAAAAAAAGAGCTGTCAGCTATGAATCATTTTCAATAGGTAGCTGAAATCTCATGCAGGACTTCAAGCTACTCAGTTAAAATCATTCAGGAAGTGGTGAAACAAAAGATCTGTGGAATAAAATATGCATCAAGGTGGCTATACTGTATATTTAGTAGCAATTCTGTTTTTGTTGGTTGACCTGGAAATAGAATAGCCCAGGTCCACTTGTGCTTATCAGCCATACTATTTTTAACTGGCATAGTGCCCGGGTAGTGGAGACCCACTAACCTGGGGGCCAGTGCCTTTGCCCCCCAGGAAGCAGCGAGCTGTCACATAACTGCGACATGAGCAGCTTGTCTTCTGTAAAGTGATAGCTATCATCACAAGGTCAAGCACACTACAGAACCCCAAGAACACAGACTGATCACCACCTGCAGCATCCCCACATTGCCACCTCCCTGCAATCACAACTCCCACTAGAGTTTAGCAGACCTCCAGGAGAAGGGACTACAGAATTCCTGGAGAAACCAACACACCTCCTGAGCCACTGTGACTGGGAAATGCAACATTTCCAAAGGCAATGCCAATGATAGAGTACTTTTTTCTGCATAAGAAACACAGTTCATGCCAACAATCACCACACACTTAGCTAGAGACACAGCAGACCTAATCTTCAATTTAATAGTAGAAACAGGGGATATCATGAATGAAAGAAATTGACTCATAAGACTCACTGAAACACTCAAAACTCCTCTCCATAAGGCCAATAAATATAAAATCAAAGATTCTGGGTAACAATTCCAAAAGCACATCAGTGATTTAGGCTCCTAAATCCCGTTTTCAAAAGATACTTAGGACCAGATTAGTAAAGGTAATTAGCCACCTAAAGATGCACATGGACAACTAGTGGGGTTTTCAAAAGCAAATAGGTACCTTACAACAACTGAAATCAAGAGGAGTTAGGCACCTAAGTGATTTTGAAAAGCCTACTAATGCTTATCTTCATCTTTTGGCAACTAAATAGCTTTAAAAATATGTCCATAAAGTATTTAGTAGTTTATATGGCATTGAAAGTGCATGGGACTTAGTTTTCTAAATGCTTGCCACTTTTGAAATGGGTCTTAGGTGATTTTGAACATTTTACACTCTGTCTAACATTATAATAAACTTTAAATTTTCACAAATTCTTTTCTTCAGATTTATTTGTAAAATAGTGAAATAGCATTTTTCTCTTATACAAGTGTGGCTATAGAGCTATCTAGCATATGTAAAATTTTTTAAGTGTATTGTATTCTAGATCGGTTACTGTGTCTCTTGTTGAAACTCAGAGAGGTTAACAATAGTAATGAAGTGGTTTTCCCAAAGGGGATACTGTGAGGGCAGGGAGAGTGAGGGACCCAGGAGTATCTCTTAGCCATTGCATCTTCCCACTACGTAAACATATCAATAGTTGGACAAACAGAACAGTTCGAATTACAGAATCTGCTTTTGTAACATACCACGTATATACTCCCTAGAAACCATATTCTATCACAATATTTACTCTGTTCTGAGAGCAACCTCAAGGATTTCTTTTAGTGTCATGAAATTGTTTCTGTGAAGCAGCTCTTACATTCTAAAAGGTGCCTGAATGTACCAAAATCCAAAGAAGCAAAACAAGAAACAACTTTCAAATTACTGTGCCTAATTAGTGACCTTGCTCATTAATAATATAGCCAGAAGGCAAAAAACATTTTACTAAATGTCTATAACATCTAGATACATTGCTATGGTTTTGATTCTCAGACTCAGAGAAGTTAATACAAATGGTTTAGAAAATGTTTTTTTTGCTAACTAAACACATTTTCCATATGTGTGGTATTATTATACACACACACGAACACACAATTCAGTTTGAATCACTCATTCACAATGATATGCTACCAAGACTAGAAAGTGTACTTTTTATATATACATTTTGTATTATTTATTGAAACAGCTAGTCTCTCTCTCACCCACAGAAGTTGATCCAATAAAGATATTACCTCACCTAATGTGTCTCCCTAAATATCGGGGACCAACATGGCTACACCAATGCTGCGTGCTGTTATTGAGTAACACCTATCAAGCAACTACATTCATGGAACCTTTCAGGGAGATTCTGTGTTCCTAAAGCAGAATCCTAGTGCACTTCCAATATCCCTGTAACCATTCCTACAGAGTAGTAGTTTTTACTTTTTAAAAATGTTAATAAAATTACTGTGTAAGCTTTTTAAACACATTTAGGCACCAAAAACTAGCTAGAGGCAACAACATTTTTAAACATCTTCTCACTACAAGCTATTCAAATTTCATAATAATTTACACAGTAACTTACCAATGCATAGGGCTGGTGTTTCTGAATTTGTCCTAGTGGTCTTATATTTGATATTTTCCCACATATACCGCATCTTCCCTCCTCAGCTTGAAGATGTTTCTGTGCATTTCATTTGACCACAAAACTCTCAGATTCTACTGCCTTATTTACATTTCTTTTGCAGAGCACTTGATATAGGGTTTCCTTCTGGCAAGTCTTAAATCTGTCTTCTTTAGTCCCTTCTGCCAACTGCCTGGGATAGTCAGCTTCTGTAAATTCTGCCATCTCCTCTAAAATATACAGCACTGCATTTTATATCTTGCCATACGATATACTTTATTTCTTTGCAGTGCTTCTGATGCTTTCCTCTTAACATTAAATCACTGGTTTTCCCTTGCTGAAAAGCAGGCTAATACTGCTTTAATTTATAAGCAAAACTATTTTATTCCTTCCTTGAGAATATGTACCTTTTAATTATAGCAAACAAAGACCCTAACAGAAGGGTCCTTGTGCAATAAATACACTCATGTCTTATCTATGATTTATAGCTTTATTTCATATCATACAATAAAACTATCTGGTACATTATTGGAACTATTAACTAACCAATATTGAACTGAACATCCAAAAATCTTCAGATTCATTGGTTTAAACCCAAATGCATGATACTGCTGAAGAAAATATGTAAGACTGCAACTAAGGAATTAACAGTGTAAAGAAATCCTGCCTGTCGCCACTCTATTCTGCATAACAGAGCGACCATGTGGATAAGAGCATATTTTACTTTAATATGGAAATTCATTGCCTGGATGGAGAGGAAAAATACAACAACAAAAACTGCATAGATGATCTTGCATTACTGCTTTCACTTAATTGGGTCTGTGCTGTCCAGCAAGTATACTGATACTTGGGAAACCAAAAGCAAATGATTTTCACAAACTGCATTGATCTCATAAAAAATTAACTATTTCCTGGTTCAATATGTTACACTATATAAGTTTAATCAGTGGTGAAATTGACATTCCTAAACTGCAGCACAGCAAACCTGAAACAATACCAATCTCAAGAGGTGTGTGCACATTTAGATACAATTGTATACCATGCATCTATAGCATACAGCATTGTCCTGTTTTATATAACATATATTCCTCCACATCAACACACAAGTATTGAAGATTAGTGAGACTCGGTGTCCATTAGTTGTTAAAGAAGCGCTCATTAAACAATTTCTTATTGTCTCCCTTTATGTGTAAAGTACATGAAAAAAATTTACACTCTCCACTAGTTTTCTTTCTTTCTTTCTTCAAATTAGTGTGTGGAACACTAAATGATAGTAATCTGATCCTCTTGCAGTTACTTAACAAATGCTCATTTTAAAATGTCCTCCTGTGATAAAGCAACAATTAGAGGACAACAACTATATGTTTAAAGTAGTGTCATATAAGAACCACAGGTTTGAAAGTACTTACTATAAATTCCTAATCAATGCATCATGTTAAGAATTTCCCAGGATTATTATTTTTGGTTTTTATTAGTAAAGGGGATGGGAGGGCAGCAATAGTATCTTAACTGAGCTGCTTCAAAGTTAAAACTTCTAGAGATAGAAGTTTTAAAACTTCCAGAGCTAGAGGGCTAGAGATTGTAATATGCAATAAATCATATGTTATATGCACATTTTTAGCAAATTTGCATTGACCTAATTTTGTCACGTCAATGGCTTGACATTAGAGAGATAAAATTCCCCATGTACAAGTCCACCTCTGAGAAACAAATGAGTAATGACTCATTTGGTATTCAACAAGTTGTGTATTTCTGAAAGAATGAATGAATGCTATTATTGTTCAGGCAATTTTTATCCCATATACTTAAGTTGCAATAATCAGTACAGAGGTTTTCTTAGAGTTTCTTGTATCTTATATGGAAATTAATTAAAGCTGTGGAGAGACACTAACAATGTAGGTGATCAAAGTAGCAATCACAGTAGAAGTGTTCCTAGACTTACTGAAAGGGTTGTTTGTTTGTTTGTCTGCTTTTTAATATCAGAAGTGACCGGTAGTTAGAACAGGAGACTGGAAATTGTGTGGAAAGGTTTACATTTCTGGTTCCAGACTTCCTATCTTGTGGCCTTGAACAAATCTCTGCCAAGGTCATCTGTGCCTCAGTTTCCACTTCTGTAAAAGAGGGATAATAATGCTGAACCATGTCACAGGTGCCTCATGAGGCTTATTTCATCAGTTTGTGGAGCACTTTGAGAATTTCATACGAAAAGTGCTAGATAAGGCCCTGATTCAGCAAAGTGCTTAAGCATGAACTTAACGTTAAGCACATAAGGAGTCTCACTGACTTCAACGGGATTACCCATGTGCTCAAAAACCACTCACATGTTTAAGTATCTTGCTGAACTAGAGCTGTGATCTTAAGCATTACTATTTACAAGACCAGTAAAACCACACCCCTATTTGATTACTCAGTATAGATAGTAATAATTGCTGTGTTGCTGTTTTGTGCACTGCAGGCATTGCAATTTTCTTTTAATTCCCTCTTCTCCCCGTTACACATTTTTCAGCAAATTTGGATGGAAATCAAAACCCTTTGTTTCAGATTCACACCTGGCTGCAAGGTGTGTTAGCACTATGTGTTCTGACTTGCCTCATATGCAACATATAGCATGCTGGGCAGTAATTCAACTTTTGCCTTCCATGACCTTTTTTCAGCTCCTTTTTGGGATATTTTGCATAGCTGCTTCTGCCTACTCCATCACAAGATGTTCAATCACATGAGAACAGATACAGTCAGATGCTCAAGTCTTCAAATCTCCCAAAATAATAAGAAACATTAAAAATGAATAATGGCAAAACACTACGCGCTAATATTCAAAATGCCTGTGACTCGAGGCTAAGTAGTAATAGTGAACATTACTATATCGCTCAAACTCTCATCAAAATCTCTTAGTTTAAACTGAAAACTAAATAATAGCTATAGAAACAAAAACATTCTTTGGAGAAATCAGGCTGTGTCAGTGGCAAAACAGTACATTTTAAATGGGCTAGCAAAGTTTGGCTAGGAGGTCAAGTTTGAGCAACATTACAAACAAACCTCCCAATGTAAAAACCTGAGACAAATGAAAATGATAGCTCTCATTTTTAGGAAAACGTACATATTTGCAAAAGGCTGACAGATAATTAAGTACATTGGTTTAGCTAACGCATAGTAAAGCAATATCACATTTCATGCTGCATCTGCTCACGATCATTACAGAAATGCTGAAATAACAACATCACTAAGAAAATAAATTATCATAATACCCATGTAGCTCTTTCTACAATGGGGCTCATTGGAGATGCCTTCTATTTTGAAATGAGGACAAGTTCTTCATTCAGCTACGAAGAAAAATGCTTAGGAAGCAGTTGCTGAGAACAATTAACCTTAAACATGTTTTCTGTACATACTTAATTCAGACTTACCATTTTCCATGGAAGCAGAAAGCTCCACACTAAAATCCCAGCATACATTTGGAAGGTAGGATTTGTATTAGCTCAGGTACATGGAATACTGTGTTCATTCTCTACCATCTCTTCTTGCTAAATGTTATATTTTCCTTATTTTGCTCCCTGGATCCCTAAGATCTGAGAATGTCTGTACTACCGTATGTAGCAATTTATTGTGACTCTACTCTTTCTTGTGCTGTTCCCTTCAACCAAGTCTAATGAGAACATACTCTTTCTTCACCAGCAAGACACTTTCATACTTCACAGCCTATGGTTTTCTCTGCTTTGAGACTTACTGCCTATTCAGGGAAAAAAAATATCAGCACTCCTTATGTGCCTTCTGCATCACAGGATTTCATTCAACTTGTCTGACCATTCTACCCTTCAAATCAGAACAATTTTGAATTACTTTGGTCCATTCCAGGGCTTGATCTATAGCACAAGAAGTCCAAGGGCACTGTGTGAAAAGTTACATTAGAACTAGAAGATAAACCCTATGAAAGCCAGAAAAAACAATACAATAATATATAATATATAATAATATTAATTTTAATGCCACTATTGTCACTTATAATTTGCAAGTCACTGCAAAAACTTATTCAATACTGTTCTGCAAGTACAGTGCTAGATTAATGCTTCTTTGTAAATGACAAATATTAACCTGATGGCTGCTCAAACATTACAGTAATCAGGGCCACATAAAACATGTTGAAATATTGCATCTTTTCCTAAAAAAATAATAGAAACATCTACTCAAAATTACAATTAGTCACATCTGTTTTCACAATATTCCTTGCAAAAAAAGAGAGATTCTTATTGTATATAGCAAATATTTCCTTACATTTTAACTCAATCCTCAACATTTAAGTGAAATTAATCAACATCACAGACATTCCATTATGTATATGCATGTAAATTTAAAAGAAAAAAGTTTTAAAGCACTTTGCAACTCACTGAACACTTCACTTCCCCTCTTACCCCATACTGTGTTTTTGAGTAAGACAGAAAGCTTGAATAAACTATTATGTCAACAAGTATTTTCTACATGATAATACAGAGTACAAGGACCTCAAATATTCTGTTTAAGATTTTTTTTATTTTATTTTTGTCATTGATATGACTAAGAAAAACTGTACAAGACTCAAATGCCTGCTTTAAGAGGTCTCCCACAAGTCTTTGAACAACACAATATACCTATGTAACAAGATTTTTAATGTGCATAGAAAAGCATTTTGGAAAAAAGACAACTAATTTGCTTAAGTGAATCAATTACATGCCTGTATAAAGGAGCCAAAGAAAACTGCAAGCTCTAAACAGATTATACCCTGTCTCACCATTTAGATTCAACAAAGAGCAGTGGAATAGAAAATCAAATGCATCTGGCAAAGTCACATTCACATGCAGCAATGGAGGAAAAACTGGTACTTACAGAACTGTAAAGTAAAATGTCCCAGTTTCTCTTTACACGTTACAGCAAATCAAACAAAGATTTCAGCTCTCAGCAAGTCACTGCTTCCACTATGCTGATCAACCAGGCAGAACAGGCCCTTATGGATTGTCTATGCAGCTGGGAGATAATGGAACCATATTCTCAGCTGGGACTAGAGATGCTTAACTGCTATCCACTGAGCACTGCATGTCTCTTCACCAGCATTAATCAGGAAGTACACTGCTTCGCTGCTGTATTCCCCCAAAGGATCTACACAATTAGCACATGAATCAAAGATGCACACTGAGAGAGGGCTGCACTCATCTTTAACTGGATATCCTAACAAAGATTCTGATTAGGGAATCAATTTTATTCACTGATCAAGTGTGTCAAACCTTTCCACAAAAAAAAAAAAAAAAAAAAAAAAAAAAAAAAAAAAAGGTAAAAATATATACTTGTTCACAGGTTTCAATGAGGATTATACTTCTGCTATGATCACATGAAGGATAATTACATAAATCCCTATAATTCAACTGGATGCTTTGCATATACAAGAAACTATGCTGTTATAATCCAGCAAGTCTGTGTCAGGCTTTCTCTGCAGCCCTATTTAACTACTACATGGTGCGATACACACTGCTGTAGTATCATTTTCACCCCTCCTCTGTATAATATTTATATCCTTTTCAGGTTTAATCTTTGGGGAACTGAGATTTGGTGAATTCTGACCTTACTGGGAAAGAGCCCGTTCCCTGAACATACAGTCCTGCAGCAAGAATCAGTAGCAGACCTAGTTTTCTTTAAAAAGTGAGAGCGCTATTATACTTGTATTTTTCTTGTTAATCTACTGTGGGTTTATTTCTTTGTGTATGTTTGATTTAAGTTTCGAATCTAATAGTTCATAAGAAGGCTGTGTAGCAAAGGGGTAGCATTTCCACATGTCACATTGAGTTAAAGTGAGCCATTTTAGCCATTTAAAGGCTCTGTTCAAAGTTGGGGTAAAATTCATCCCGTGGAAAGTGTTTTCTCCATCATCACACATCAATGTGTAAGGTGTGCAGTCGTGAGAGTGGTTTTAGTTACTGTACACTAGCTTTCAAAAATAAATAAATAAATAAAGATGATCTATTTGTATAGAAAAACAGTCAGGAAAAGGCTTAGTGATAGCCGACACTGGTATGAATTATTTATACTACCACAGTGCCTCCGAGACCTAATCATGAACCAGGACCCCAACATGATAGGTGCCGTAAGAACACATGAACAAAGAGATGGTCTCTGTCCCAAGGAGTTTACAATCTAAGACTAAGACAGGAGGCAACAGATGGATACCGAAGGGGAGTAGAAGTAAACAGAAAATATTGATCAGCGCACAGCAGCACCCACCAGCCAAGAATTGAGCCCACTGCATGAAAACTTCTTCACAGAACTCCCAGTACACATCATTCATCGTCATGCTGCTATCCAATGAAACAATTTCTTGGGAGGCTGACTATCACCAATTTTAAGTTTACCCAATGAGAACTGAAGGCTCTTAGTGTTTTTTGGGATCGGTGTTTGGGGCCTGTGAAAGAGTGCAACAGTCTAACAATAAATCTTCTATGAGCCAAGATGAAGTAAATCATTCACTTGTTACCCAAGTCACGATTTTGACCAAGGTCTTCCAAAGTGACAGGCAAATGGTCTGACCCCACCCCCCTGTTTCCAGACAGGCTAAAAATATCACTATGTTGTATGGGAGTATCACACACCTGGCTCTATTAGCCTGAAGAATAGAATACACAGATTAGCTTTATGAAATAGCCTTCATTTGCAAGTCAAGTAGTGAATAATTATTCGTTCGCTCATTGTGAAACAATGAAAATGACATTGGTCCATCTTATATACAATAATCTGAATCCATACCTTTGGTGAAAATAGTTTTGATTGTATTCTCAGTTGATGTAAACTGGCCTAGCTTCTCTGAATTCAGTGAATTGAACTGAATTCTGATTGCAGAAAAAGAAGGTCTGGCTCCAAATTTCAGAAATTGGGCTTGCTGACAATTTATTTGCTAATTGATTGATGCTTACAAGTTCCCTTATTTTTATTCTTGGCATTATGGAAACTTCAGCCTATGCATTTCACAGAGAGTATGTGAGATGCAGACCAAAAAAAAGGTTAATTAAATAGCAATTGTGCATCTCAGTCAAGCAAATTAAATATATACTGAAGTACTTATTCTGTAATAAAGTTTAAAATACATGATTTAATTGATTTTAAGTTCTATTCAATCCTTTGTTTGTTTGGTAGTTACATAGATTCATTTTTTTATTATTGTTTGGGTTAGATACACTGGTGCCCTGTGATTTGCACTTTTTTCAAAATATAAGTGATAATTAGTAACCACAATTTTCTTAAAACTCCATCAATCCCTAGTGCAATTCTCTTGGAAACAAATTATCAGAAATTAAAGCAGAATTATACAAATCCTTCACTTGTGCGATGTCATAATTATTTCTTTATTTAAAGTGGAATACCAACACTGATGAGAAAAAGAAATGATAAATATAAAATATGGGATAATTTAATATTTTATTCATGGGAAGTTTGAAAAAAGACCGACACACCAGCTCCAATAGAAAGCTGTGACGCAAAGAAGCCTATAGATATTAGTAGAAGTTGAAATAAATAAAAACAAAAATAAAAATAATAAAAAGCGATCTGAAATGGTAATGTTTTACATTCATTGCTTTGTAGGAAGCTAGAAAGTGTTGGATTTATTATTATTTATACTGTGGTCATGCTTAGGAGCTCCAATCAGAGACCAGGATGCCATTTTGCTAGATGTTGTGTAAACAAAGAACAAACAATTGGACCCTGCCCCAAAAAGCTTACCTATACAGACCTACATGAATTGGGAACTTCCTCTGTCTCTTCCCTATTTGAGAGGTAGCGCTACAATTGCAATCAGCAGAGATGCTCAATCCATTTAATAAAGAGTGGGGCTGGTGGTAAAGCTGTCTCTAGGATGAGCATTCAACTCTGAAACAAGCTTAGATCCCTGCTCTAAAATAGCCTTATTCTTTTGATCTTTAAGCATGTCTATTTGTGGAAGGTGAGGTTAGATCTGTCTTGGAGGAAAGTATTCTGTGTTTTGGATGGGGGTTGAGGCTGGTTGTCAGGAATTAAGTAGCTATTCGATTTTATTTTATTTTTGTTCTTTTAGTCGGTGGCCAGCGCACCTTGAACAGTCGCCCCCTTTTCTTATTGTATAAATCAGTCGGTTATCTAGAATGTTGTCTATTGATTAGAAAACTATAAACCGCATCAGGACTCCAGTTCCTGAACCTCATCCATTGACTTATTATGTCGCCTTGCGAGTCACTTAAAGTATGATATTCAAAAGTCAGGCACACTATTGCACATCAAATGTGTGTGCTTAATTTCTACTTGCACACAACAGGTATTTTCATGTACAAATAGACAGATAGATGCATGGCTTTCCATTTATAGACATAAATATACTGTGGCAACTGCATGAAAAAAAAATTAGGCATCCTATAATGAGTCTGATTTTGTTAAAATAAATGTTTGTGGAATACAAGGTCATTAATCTCTCTGTCTCATATGTAAAATGGTTACAGCAGTGATAATTACCTACTCCACAAAGGTGTTTTGAGGCTTAATTAATATTTATAAAGCAATTTGAGATCCTTGGACAAAAGGCACTATATATAAGTGCACATTATTATTATTTTTACTACCTGTATTATTGTCTGTGTATTCAGGGAACAAAATTCCACATTAAACTTCTCCTCATGGTTGATCCTAATGTAACAATATATTCCACTTTCCTCTCACCAACTGCTCTCAGTGACTAGGATGATGATAACCCTTATTGTCAACAGAGCAGTATTCAAATCCAAGAGTTTGTCTTACTGAGTGGCAGTGTATATTCAAAGTATAGCGCTAATGCAAAGTCCACTGAAGTCAACAGGAGTCCTTTCACTGTCTTCAGTGAGCTTTGGAGCAGGGAAGGAAGCATTCAGATTATCTTTAAAACCTATGTATATTCACTGTCTTTGAGCTTCTTATTGAAAATTAGAGGACCTGATTGAGCAGAGAGACCCAGGTGGAACAAAATGAGTTAAAAGAAGGAGGAGGAAGATGCTCTTGCAGAAATAACAAAAAGAAAATAACTCACAGCTAACTCACAGCTAACTCAAACCCGGGGAGATGCAAGATGTTTCTCTAGCCCTGTATTGTAGGCATAAGAACATAGGATTTTAAACATCTTCTCATTCTGAATCAAACCCTCCATCCAAACAGGCAGGCAACTATCATAGCACCTCTTCCCCAACTGCAACCTTGCCAACTCTGAGGAACGTAATGGGCCTTCACACAGCAGAATACCTTCCTCCAGATACTGTTGATAAAAAAGCTCAGTTGGGTTCTGCTGACAACCCCATATTTAGCCAAGTGTGTTACCTCTGCCTGCTGAAAAGAGCCATGGTACAAAATTGACCTTTCTAGTACAGGGAATGAGAGATACAACTAGAAGTAATTAAATGAAACTAATAAAAAATGTTAGGCTGCATAAATCTTCCTGATATTGAGATCTAGTACAGTACACTGTAAACCAATCTTCCAGAATCCCTCTTGGAATGCTTATAACTGAACTAGACTCAATGGTTCTTAGATTCCACTGCTGAAAATAAGTAAAAGGATGAAGCTGTTTTGTTTACACCCCAAGTATGCAAGGGCAAAAGCCCCCTGGTATAAATTGGTGGAGGTCCACTGAAGTTCATGGAGATATGTTAATTTTAAGATAGCAGATTATTTGGGCTATTTTTTCCCATGATGTTAAGTGGAGGCAATTTCGTTGGCCAGCACTCACATTCACCCAGAACAAACAAGGGCAATTCTGTATGGAGAAGCACATACTTCGAAACAAAAATCTCAGTATTTACTGGGCTTCAATCTTTGATTGGGTAAAGAGCTCTAAAATTATCTGACCAGAGAGATGACCTCATCTATTCCTTAATCATTCATTCCATAGAACCGTTGCTTTCATATTGCCAGTTTTGCCACTACAAAAACATGCAAAGTGATTTTAAACTAAAGAAAGACACTTGTAGCCACAAAGCTGGAAGGAAACCCAGTTTCATGAAGTTAGCTGATTTAGGAATCAGATATGCTCATAAGGGATGAAAATATATTGCCAACAATGCTTAGTCTATATCTCAAATACTGGAGGGTTATCACACTTCAAACCGCACAAAGAAATCAACGGGCTTTGAAAGATGTTCTCATGAACAAAGTGCTGGAGGCTGTATCTTCAACATCTTCCATCTCCATCTCCCTAGATCCCATGTGTCAGGTACACATCCTAAAATATATCACTTTCTTAGAATGTTGGAAAAGACAAAAGAAGTGGAGAAACCACAACAGCCACATTGATTCCACATGCTGCAACAGCAGTGGGGCAGAGAAAAAAGCATGCACGTCTGAAAGTGAAGACGATGTACTGTTAACATTACTTGATCCATCTCTGAAGGGAAGAATTGAAAAAAAATCACTCCCCAGGCAGATTTCGATTTTTTGGAAGGATGCCCTCATAAGCAAATTGCCAGAAGACATAGCCTTCACCCTCTTCCACCTTCTGCAGTCCCATATGAATGACAGGTATAACATATAAAATAGAATATCTTCCTGGATATCTGGGAATGCCAAAGAAACTAATGAAAAAATAACAGACACACTGGCACTACAAGCACTATGAGCAAAAATTACAACCACCCAACATGTACTCTAAGTATGTCTTAAGTGATGCTGGCGGCATTTGACAGACCTAGTTTAATGCAACCAAGAATGAACGCCTCACATTTTAAAATAAATCTGGAAACGTTATTTCTATTTGCCTTCTCTCTTACAAGTGCTCATGCACTACGATGATGATGCCAAATAAATATCCAAGTACTCAGATTACACTTCAGCCGATGTGAATATGAAAAAAATATGAATGTATCTCTGTGTTTGAACAGTGCCTAAAACAATGGGATCTCAATCCTGACTGTGGTCTCTGTGTATTACCACAGCGCGTGTTACCACAATACCAGTATTAAATAAAGAAGAAGAAATTTTCCTCTTTTTCTGTCAAATAACCTGTGAATGATCTCTGTGAAAATGTATCTGCTATTTCTCATAGCTTTTGCCACTTCTGATCCAGCTAAAGAACCTGGGACTTAACCAACTGCTTTGCTTAAGATGAGTTTAACTGGGGATCTCCTCCTCCACTCACACCTGACCTGTATTTGTTTTTGTTATATCAGAATAAATCAGAAGGGTCACCTTTCTTTTCTTCAAGTTGATGACTGGAATTCTACCTGGCTCCCCTCATCAATGGCCAAAGAATAAAAAAATTCTGGGGGGCCAGAGCTGCAACAGTGGCATCCTTCATCAAGGCTGACAGTGCAGTATGCATAATGGAGTAGAGTGCTTTGCCGACAAGCCTCACTGATGCTAAATCATGTAATTCTAGCTTCTGATTCAACATTCAACACAACTGTAGAACTGCTGATGCTCTTCTTCATCACAAAACTCAAAACATTCCACCACCACCTATAGAAGAAAAGAAGCCAAAGAAGGTGTTTTGTTTGTTTTCTTGGTTCTTGATATCTTCACTACTTTGCAATATTTTATAGCTTTGTAGAATGGGTTTTAAGGGGTTCCAGAGGGAGATCAATAGCTCATTACCTCCTCTATTTGATTTATATTCCCTTGTGACCACACCTTCTCTGTTTCAACTTGTTTCCTAATTATTTGAGCAAAATACGTTTTTTTCCCCCTCTTGAGTTCTAGACTTCTGCAGAAGATGATACTCCAAATAAATTAAAGAGAAGGCCACCATTTTAATTCATTCCCACACTTGATGCCTTGGGGAAAGGCCATAATTATTGCAGAGTATAACCAGTTTTGCCTACAATTAAAAGACTTCAAAATATTAAAACATATACACTTGTTTACAAAAATTAGCATTTATGCACATAAATATTTTCAACCATTAAATACAGTTTATAATGCTCCAGGGTAATCAATTTTTATGTTTATACAATTAAAACTGTACAACTCAACATGCCCAGACACTGTACTTTGCAATGTTTTCCTATAAAATTGACTGACTTGATAAGAAAATATAAATAAACTTAAATTAGTCTATCACTATTATATTCGATAATGATTATCAGCATCCAAAGGCTTTTAAGACACCTTGCAAAATAAGAAGGTGGCATAATGTCTTCCTTGGTGGCAAACTATATGATATATGACGTATGAGGTGAGTAATGATATAGTGAGTAGGAAGACGGGATAACACCAGTAAAATCACCTGATTATTCTGCACAGGCTAGCGCGTGGGCAGGGGTAGTAAAAAGGATGTTTTCTGCTGTCTTGTTTTAAATTATGTTACTGAATATCACACACATACCAATCTAGATGGATAGAAAACTACTTTGCACAAAACACCTAGGCACTTTTTGGACCTTGTGCTGCCATATGCTGGATATGACTAACAGGCTTACCAAAGCATCTCTTGAGGGGTGGAGGAGTGTTCAGGAAGTCTCCAAAAGGCTAAATCTTCTATCTGTCCAGCCATCTAGATTCTAATGTGGCCAAGACCACTGTAGTATTTTGAGCACCTCCAAGGAGTTAAAAGATGATAATGCACTCTTTTGCTCTTCTCTGCCTCTAAGAGCCAGGGTTTTTTGGTTTGGGGGGGTGGGGGGTTCTTGGTGGAGGGGAAAGGGATAAACATAAATAGGAATAGGAATCTAGTGCTGATTCTTTTATTCTTATTCAGGTAAATCTCTTTTACATAGGAAAGCTAAAAGAGACAGGCTAATCATTACCAGAAAGGATTTCATACTAAGATCTCTCATGCCATTTTCCAACTTCTTTGTTACAGGAATCAGATAAGTCCTAGCCTAACAAGAAGAGGCACCGTCACAATTTCCTGCAGGTCCATAGCCAAGATGCAATCATTGGCTGGCTAATAAAGGAGGGAAAAAGAGGTGAGAGATTACACCCACATTCTCTGCTAATATGAGATTATGTTTGTGAAAGTGCTCTCTCTTAGAACAGCATTCTGCTTTGGTTGAGGGATGAAGCAAAGGAAGCTGCATGTTGTCTGGAACCCTATATGCTAGGCCAATTGGGAGCTAAGGTTTTGCACAGCACCAAGGCAAATGGGTTCAATTATCGTGGGTTGAAGATCACCACTTCACTACTACGCTTGTCCACTTAAATCATGAAACATCCTGTAAAGGAAAACAAGGGCAATGGGGAGGTACATTTGGCAGAAGGAACAACTAGAACTGTCTCTTTATGGTAGAATGAGATTAGGAAAAGAAACAGAGGGGTACAAGGCCCTTGACACTAAAAGCTTTGGTCACAAACACATCCTGCTGCTATATATCATCTAACACATAGATATTCCAGTCTGGATTAGTGGAATTGAGGGTGCTGAAAAAATTTAAACTTTGTTTAATGTTAAATTCCAGTTATTTTTTGTTATGCATGTCATTACTCATCAGGAACAATATATATATAGGAAACCATTCAAACAAAGCACTGTGCTTATTTTATAGTTTTTTATCATCCTGCTGAGTTGCCTATAGTAAATAGGAGAGGTCAAGAATGACATTAATTACTGAACTTCAGCAAGTGCTTTCACAAAACACGATGATTATCTACTGAAAGGGTATTCTGCATAAGTGGAAAATCATACTGGAGAACTCACAAAATGGAATTTAGGCTTGCAATAAAATAGGAACAAAAAATCCTATGCAGTTTTTTACTAGAAAGAATAAGTCTATGGAGGAGAATATTTTCTATTTCACATCTTTGATGACTTCCTAAATGAATCACAATTGTCAAAGAATAAAATAAAATAAAATAAAATAAAAATCCCTTTATTTTTAATGTACAGTTTCCAGGTAGACTATCAGCAAACTTGAACAGCTGATGTAGGTAAAGTGGTTAATCATTTTATCAATAAATAAACAAAAATCAGGAAACAACAACATTTCATTGCATGACTGAAAAAAAAAGAATGTGCAAAACCAAAACAAGGCTCTATGCCAAATGAAAGCTAATGCAAGTCAGCAAGTCTCTATAGGGCAATGCTAAGATGAGTGATTCCGCCTCTTTTGTATTATTTATCATGCCTTTTTATCTATGAATTCTAAACTATCCATTACCAGAAATGATGCCTATATTCAATTTAAATAATATTATGACAGTCAGTTGTTTCTCTCATTCCTAAAAGCTACTTCAATTGAGGCTGATGTTAATGCACTAATACCAAAGTTAGGATTTGTGCTAGCACCCAGCTATTGTATAACTGTGTATGGTATGGAATTTCTTTGCTCCCTTTCTCCAGCAAACAAGAACTTGAAGTGTTAAGTGTTAAGCCTATGCATTTTAGACAATTACGGATTGCTGTATTTGAAGTGTAAGTGATTGTAAAATGTGCTGTGGCTAATGCCCAGAAAGCCAACTTGGTATCAGGGATAATTATAGACATTTTAATTGCTTTTGGTGTTTTAATTGGCAAAGTACACTGTGAATGAGAGGCAGAATGAAACTGAAAGGGTCATCTAGGTAGGCCATGTAGGGGTCCAGATTTGCTAGTCATGAGCTGATCTTATGTACTGTGGGTACAGCCTTCATGGACCCAAGTATTCCTAGGACAAAGGAGGCCAAATTACTTTCAAGAAAAATCTATTACTGCCCAGAATATGATTTTAACTTTTGCTTTTGAGAAATACTTTTGCTTGTCTGCCAAAAGGTACTTGTAAATACTATGTTTATTTCAGCTATATATATTATGCAGAGACAAACTCAGCTCATCTCCTGTAAGAGTGGCTTTCTTTTGGGGAGTTTCTTTTTGGCCTCAGCCTGCAAAGATGTTCAAAACATGAGTTTGAGCCTCAGCTACGGTAATATGTGGAAGAGCCAAAATCAGCAATCTTTATGCTTGCAAAATTTCCACTGACAGCAAATAGGAGTTTTGACTGACTACGGATTACAAGATTTGGCCAAAGCAAGTCCAGCCACCAGATGATGTGAAGTACTTGCTCAGGTCTGCTCCAGTGTTTGAGACAACTCAGTAAAACCCCATTTCACAAATATTATTAGTGATGTTTAATGCTCATTAAATGTGTCAGATTGACAGATATGAAAACTCAAACCCTCTGTTGCCCCCCCAAAGCAGAAGGCAACTTGCAAGATTCCTTCATTCTATCCTGTAAATCTGCCTTAACTCTGCCCACTGATTTCTCCTCCAGGAATATATGGTAATTCTCCTTTTTAAAGCACAAAAAATGTAATCATTCCGCATTTCACCTCCTTATTCTGTAACTTTCATGCACCACCACAGACTGGTTGGCTGGCTGTCATCTACCATATACCTATTATACATTTTATTTAGTCTCTTACGTTATAATTGACCACATTTTGTGACAGGCAGGTGTAGCTATGGATCTTGAAAGGTGTGTTGTTAGGTGTGTTGATCACTGTAGCAGTGGGGATATAATAGAATCAGAAGTGTAGGACTGGAAGGGACCTCAATAGATCACCTAATACAGTCCTCTACACTCAAGGCAGGACTAAGTAATAACTAGGCCATTCTTGACAGGTGTTAGTCAGCAAGTTTTGCATCTGTTGTTCTGACAGGGTTTATGCCACTTTGAGTAGGTATATTCCTGGTTAACACACCGCACAACACACCTTTCAAGATCCATGGATGCTACACATGCCTGTCACAACATGTGGTGTATCTTACCCAGTGCACTAAATGCCCCAACAACAGCTATGTGGGTGAAACCAGAAAATTACTACACTCTCAAATGAACTCGCACAGGAAAATGATAAAATACAAAAACAGCCTATCACCTGTGAGTGAACACTTTTCACAAAGCAGTCACTTTATGTCTGACCTATCAGTCCTCACCCTCAAAGGAAACCTGCACAACACTTTCAAAAGACAAGCCTGGGAACTTAAATTCATAACTCTGCTAGACACTAAAAATCATGGACTGAACAGAGATACTGGATTTATGGCTTACTACAACTGTCTGTAACCCACTAACAACCTCGCCCCCCTTTTTTTGCCCTATGACTGCAGAGCTGTTAACAGACCACTCCACCTTGAATAGTCTCTTAGAATATGTGCTAACTACATACACTAAACAATCTGTTCCACCCCTGTTTAGCTGTGACCTCAGAGAACCTTTCCCTGACCCAAAAGAAGAGCTCTGTGTAGCTCGAAAGCTTGTCTCTCTCACCAACAGAAGTTGGTCCAATGAAATATATTATCTCATCCACTTTGTCTCACTGATTAGAATAGACAGTCTATTCGCATAAATCCTCAGACATATTTCTCAATAGAAATTCTGGCTATATAATGTTAGCATATCTCAGAGATGTCCATTTATTTCTTTACTTACTTACTTTTTAAAAGTTGCTATTAACATGGATATATTCATTTTTATTTATCAAGGGAATAAGTGATTGGCTTAAACTGGATTGTATTATATATAAAAGAGTGGCTATGACAGTCAAAAACAAGTTGATGATAGGATCTTACAAGTACTATTGTTTATTACATCTGTTGCACTAGTATCTGTTAGTATCTCAGCCAGCTTGGGACCCCATTGTGCTAGGTAGGGGCTGTACAGAAATATAATAAAAGAGACAGCAAAGCCCAGAGTCTTAGGCCCTGATGCTACAAACATTCACTTACTTAAGTAACCTCACACGCATAATCTCTCAGTGAATTTTTGAAAACTCTCTGTGCTTCAATTTCTTCTTCTGAAAAATAGATTTATTTACCTTAAAAGGACATTTATCAGGGTTAAATCTCTATTGTCTTTAAATGTCTTTAAGATGTTCAGATGAAAGGTATTTTAAACTCTTCTAAAGAATTCTACCCTGCTACTGAATGGTTAGAAAAATGGAAAGGATATAATTTTCTATCACATCCCATATTTAGGCTTTTAAAGTAATTACTATAGATTCATAGATTGTAAAGCCAGAAATGATCATCTAGTCAGACCCCTAGTATAGAACATGCTGTTGAACTTCCCCAAAATAATTCCTAAAGCAGATCTTTTAGTAAAGCATCTAATTTTGATTTAAAAGTAGTCAGTGAATGAGAATCCACCATGATGCTTGATAAATTGTTCCATTGGTTACTTACTCACAGTTAAAAATGTATGTCTTATTTTAAGTCTGAATTTGTCTGGCTTCAACTTCCAGCCATTACATTGTGTTATAGCTTTCTCTGCTAGATGAAGAGCCCATTTTAAAATATTTGTTCTCCATGTAGGTAATTTTAGAATGTAATCAAACCACCACTTAACCTTGTCTTTGTTAAGCTAAATAGATTGGGCACCTTGAGTCTATCACTT
The DNA here is from genome assembly GCF_026122565.2 of Emydura macquarii macquarii. Taxonomy (NCBI): domain Eukaryota; kingdom Metazoa; phylum Chordata; order Testudines; family Chelidae; genus Emydura; species Emydura macquarii. The sequence goes on along the minus strand of NW_027130208.1, from coordinate 12,573,573 downwards.
ATAAGGTATATTTTCTAATGCTTTAATCATTCTCATGGCTCTTTTCTGAACCCTCTCCAATTTATTTATCTTCTTGAATTGTGGCCATCGGAACTAGACACAGTATTCTAGCAGCGGTCGCACCAATGCCAAATACAGAGGTAAAATAACCTCTCTGCTCCTAGTCAAGATTCCCCTGTTTATGCATCCCAGGATTGCATTAGCTTTTTTGGCCACAGCGTCACATTGAGGGCTCACATTCAACTAATTATGCACCAGAAGCTCCACATTTTTTTCAGAGTCATAAGAACAGCTATATTGGGTCAGACCAATGGCCCATCTAGCCCATATCCTGTCTTCCAACAGTGGCCAATGCCAGGTGCTTCAGAGGGAATGAACAGAACATGCAGTCATTGAGTGATCCATCCTGTCCTCCACTCCCAGCTTCTGGCAAACAGAGGGTAAGGATACTCAGCATGGTGTTGTCTCTCTACCCATCTTGGCTAATACCCTTGATGGACCTATCCTCCATGAAATATCTAATTTTTTTTAACCCTGTTATAAATTTGGCCTTCACAACATCCCCTAGCAAATAATTCCACAAGTTGACTGTGCGTGTGTAAAGATATACTTCCTTTTGTTTGTTTTAAACTTCTGTCTATTCATTTCACTGGATGACCAGTAGCTCTTGTGTTGTGAGGAGTTAATAATATATCCTTATTCACTTTCTCCACATCAGTCAGATTTTATAGACCTCTACCACATCCCCTTGTAGTTGTCTCTTTTCCAAGTTAAAAAGACCCAGTCTTCATGACCTCTCATAAAGAAGTCCCATACCCCTAATAATTTTTGTTGTCCTGCTCTGTACTTTTTCCAATTCCAATGCATCTTTTCTGAAATGGGGCAACCAGATCTGTATGCAGCATTCAAGATGTGGGCGTACCAAGGATTTAGATAGAGGCATTATGATATTTTATGTCTTATAATCTAAACTTTTCCAAATGGATCCTAACATTCTGTTAGCTTTTTTGAGTCCCACAGCACACTGAGCAGATGTTGTCAGAGCACTATCCACAATGACTCCAAGATCTCTTTCTTGAGTGGTAACAGCTAATTTAGACCCCATCATTTTGTCTGTATAATTGGTATTATGTTTTCCAATGTGCATTACTTTGCATTTATCAGCATTGAATTTCATCTGCCATTTTCTTGCATACATTTACATTTAGCCATATTAAACAGCATATTGTTTGCTTGTGTCCAGTTTACTAAGTGATCTAGATCACTCTGAAATAGTGACCTATTTTCTTCATTACCACTCCCCCAATCTATGTGTCATCTGCAAAATTTATCAGTGATGATTTTGTTTTCTTCCAGGTCATTGATAAAAATGTTAAATAACAGAGGGTCAAGAACCGATCCCTGCACGACCCCACTGAAAACAATCCTGCTCGATGATGGTTCTTCACTTACATTCTGAGACCTATCAGTTAGCCAGTTTATAATACATATCAGTTTCTGCTATGTTAATTTTGTATCTTTCTGTTTTTAATCAAAATGTTGTGTGATACTAAGTCAGACACCTTATGGAAGTCTAAGTATATTATGTCAACACCATTATCTTTATCAACCAAACTTCTAATCTCATCAAAAAAAGATATCAGGTAAGGATCTATTTTCCATGAACCCATTTGATTTGCATTAATTACATTACCCTCATTCAGTTCTTTATTTATCAAGTCCTATATCAACTGCTCCATTATCTTGCCTGGGATCAACGTCAGGCTGACAGGCCTATATTTACCTGGGTCATCCCATTTACTTTTTTAAAAAATTGGCACATTAGCTTTCTTCTAAACTTCTCAAATTTCTCCAGTGCTCCAAGACTTATTGAAAATCAACTAACAGTCCAGAGAGCCAGCTCTTTTAAAACTCTAGGAAGAAAGTTATCTGGACTTCTGATTTAAAAATGTCTGACATTAGTAGCTTCTGTTTAAGATCCACAAGAGGTACTAATGGAAAGAGTATTAGCACCATATGATGAGACTGCATCATCTATTGTGTAATATATAGAAACCTATTCAACGTAACTAAAAGGTGACTGGCTTAAACATTATTGAATTCCATATGAATTTTCTGTAACCGCTTTTGAGCTTGTTTCATCTCTTATGGTTAGTGCATTTGTTTTAAGGGGTTCTGGTTCACAGGCATATTTCCCTTATTTTTAGCCATTTGTTTTTAACAATGTCTCCATTCTTCTGGATATGTTTTGTAAAGTACTTCTTATGAAAGGGAACCATAGGGCAAAAGCAGGGGGAGGAGAGAGAGATTCAAAGAGGAGAGCAATGGTGGCTGGGAGCCAGATGATTTGATGTGGCAGCTGTCTTCAATTTCATCATTTTGTTTGTGCTGCGAGAGGGCATCAAAACAGAGCAGTAAACGGCATTTTAGCAAATTCACACACACATCTCTACAGTAAATGAATATTGTATTATACTTCTGAAAGGAGAAGAATAAAAGTCTAAATAGAGGCAAGCCTCCAACGTTGACGTACAGAGAAGTGCATTAAGGAAATTATTAAAGAGGTCAGCAATTGTGCTGATGTTTCAACCCCTAACAATGGACAACAGTGCTTTCATTGTGGTGCAGTAAAAAGCCCAATTTATATGTAGTTACCATGTTAGTTTTGCATGTGCCTATGTGGCACAAGTAATTTCCCTTCTGATCAGCTTCACCATTGAGGAAACCAGACTGGTCACATATCTATGAAATTGTGAAGAATTGAATCTTTAATTTAAAATCTGGTGCAATTTTAAGTTGTTTTTTTTTTTTTGGTGGGGTGGGGAGGGGATGGAGAGAAGCTAAATCCTTTAGTCTACACTTTCATGGGCTCAACATTTCTAATTTTAAAAGCACTATCATTTTGAAAAGTTTATGGTTAAGTTTATGTTTAGTTTTGCATGAGTTAATGTCTGGGGCACATGTAGTCTCACAATGATGAATTGCTCATGGAAATTAATCTGAATATTAAAAACGTGAATGCCATACAGAGTTTGTTAAAAGTAAATAAGACTGATGTGGGCAAAATGAGCCATTACCATAATCCTTTTTAATATGTGTATAAATATATCTATGAAATAGCTAGTTCAAATCTCAGTAAATCTCTTGGAAACAATCTCCTGAGCACAGTATTACAAAATATTTAGCATTGCAGAATTACTTCCTGGGGACAAACAAATACCTTGAATTGTGAGAATGTTAACATGAAAATACAGCTAGCATTTATTTTTACCTATTTGTTGTTAATAGTAGCCCTCTCTATAAAGGCCAGTCTCTTCCATCTTCCCATATCCACAGGACGAGGTATAAATGAGTTTCGTGGTCGGATGAGTAGATACATTGTCGTACTCTCAACAGTCTGATGTGTATAAGAGAGTGTGATGGATCAAATGCTTCCCTACTGCTCTCTTATGTGGGTTTGGTTAAAGGCAATTTTTCTCATTCTTTTGCCAGATGTCCAGCCCTCTATTCCTAAGGATCGGACAAATCTCAACCTTACCTACTTATTATCCCCTCAATGTGAGGATAATCTTCAGAGTGAACTTTTCAGAAAATAGGATCATTCTCCCTTTATACAAAGAAAAAGCTTGTGACAAGAGCCACTTCTCAAAGGATGTGGGTGTGTTAGAGGCAGAATATAGTACCCATGAGAGGTGCCCAGTTTCACAGCCTTGCTGTAGGAATGCTGGAGTCAGAGAACGGGATTTATCAAAGGAAGGAGTAGTACAGGCCTCACCATTCTTGTCCCATCAGCATGCTTTAACCTGCCTCTGGACAGCACGTATCCAGTAATGAAAGGATAGCTTATTTCCCATATCTATTCATTCGGTGTCCTCTCAACTGACAATTAGTAATTGTGACATTTCATACACTCTACCAAACAGACATCAGATGGTAACAGTCACAGGCTGAATTTGAAATGGCAACCTAGAAGTGAAAAGCCCTATATTCCATTATCAGTCCCGTGTCATTCAGTTCGTCAACTAGATTCAAGACTCTTGAGTTCTAATCGCTTCTGTTGTTCATGGAATCATAGAAATTAGAGATGGAAACAGCATATTAAGTAGACTATGTCAAACGACTAGAAATAAGTTGGTTGAACTAGAAGGTCTTATGCATCTCTTACCTCGATAAGCCTATGAATTTTGGAATATTGTGTTCTGAGAAAAAGTCATAAATGATAAACAGAGTATTAATGGTTACTTTTGCTGTTGTTTTTAAATCCTATGAGTTAGTAAACATATTAGTCCGTAAAACTCCCAGCTAAGAGTATCTTTTATCTTCTCTCCTTAAGTGTATGTTGGGGCATCTCTACCAATGCAGGATTGTTCCCTATAGTACATTTTATAGTATTCAGCCAATTTCATTTAAAATGTTCAAGCAAAGGACCTTCCACTACTTCCCTTCGGAGAATATTCTACAGTCCAATACATCTCATGCTCAATACATTTTTCCAGCTTAAATGTTTCCTTGATTATTTTTTCACCTTTCACTTCTAGTTACACACTTTTTTGTACAACTTTAATTAGAGCCTCTCATTCTCTTGTTGGAGCTTTTTCCTTCAGCTATTCTGATACTTCTTGTTCTTTACACTCTTGATTTTCAGAGGAACTGTAAAGCCAAATCTATTGTCAGTGACACCTGTGAAATTCTGGAAAACCATGGGGCTTCACAGGTGTAGTTAAGGGCAAAATTTGTCCTGCAGATTCTTTATTGCTGATGGAGATGTACAAGCCATAAAGAGCACAGCTTGACTTTCAGATCTCATATAGAGCCAGCAGAGGTAGCAGTTAGGGAAAAGAAAAACATCTTTTTACTTGTAAACTGAACTTGCAGAAGCACGATAAGCCTGGAACCCCCATATTGTCCCTTTTACAGTTTCTTTTGAGAGCAGAACCATGCTCTGATATTACATTTTTAAAACTGTAGATATTTGAAGAGCTTACAAAGCTGTTTTGCAATTGCCTTAGTTTGGAATGATCTTTTACTTATAAAGACTGCAAAGGAGAAAATTTCATTCCCCCCTCACCCCCTTTGAACTTCTTGTGCCTACTGAATTCAGTGGCAAAACTCACATATTCCCCAGTGCGAGGAAGGAACTTTGTGTGTACTAGTGACATCTTGAAGCTATCAGATCTCTTATGCAAATGTTCATGTTTTAAGGCTGATGGTAGCAAAATAGGCGAAACATGGACATTGGAAAAATTAATTGGAAATGGAATGGAAGTGATTTACAGATGTATGGTATGGTGGGAACTACAAGCTGAATTCTTAGCTGTACCCAGCTCACATTTGGGCAGCTGAGGAATGGGAAAGGTGGGGAGGGGAGGGGGGAAGTGGCTATACTTAACCTTTCTGCCTTCCATGACCCACAGGCTGTTGGGAGGCCAAGATGTCAATCAGCATAACTTAGAGCAACCACAGGGGTCTTTCGAGTTACACCAGAAGCACTGGTCCCATAGCTATGACCAAGGACTGGGGAGAATGCTGTTCATTTCAGTCCTACTTATCCCTCCCCCAGCATGCCTCTCTCTGTCCTCTGACACACAAAGATCTTACCTTTCTTTGGAAAGTGTTCATTAACTATGCTTGAATCTTTGTTGTTGATTAAGTTACTCAGTGCCCAAGCAACTGATATATCTTTTGACCTATTGTGCCAGGCACCATAAGGAAATAATAACCATTAATTTGCAATAGCTTAATTCTGCCTATAAAATAACAAAGATGCAATGATTCATTGCACCTTCTGAAAACTGTCTGAGGACAACTACAGGATGGAAAGTGTGATATTACTAGAATGTCAAACTCATAAGACAGCTCAAATACATGAGTTGTGGTTTGAGGCGAGAGCATCTATCCTGAAGGTATTGGATATCAGATTAAAAAGTAGTGTTACTTCAGAAACAAAATGCAGTGTGATGTACAATGGAGACCGCTGAAGAGTACAAGGCTTCCTGCCAGGTCCCTCAGAGCAGGAAACATTTGTAAGTAATACAGATGTCTCTTGCTTCCCAGGAAGATTTCACACAGGCTCTGAGTCCTTTACTGTGGGCCCTGAAGAGTGACATGGGCAGGAACATATCCCAGAACTCCCGATTCATAAGCTTTGCTCTAACAACTAGGCCACATGCTATCATAATCTGTCCAGCACCACTGATGTGTATCATGTTTTACCTTCAAGTAGGAAAACAAGATCTCTGACCCCATGCAGACTTGTCCATCACTTACGTCCTATTGTTCAGGCTCTCTGCACTGGAGTCAATTTCACCCCATTCAAACACTGCTAGGGAAGTAATTTTCTAATATAGAGAACTACTGATATCAGTTGGGTTTTAGAAGCACTGTGCAGACAGAAAATTTGTACTGGGTTAGAAATATGGTAAGGGTTACTTAAAAGAAAAAGTACAGGAAGAATAAGCATGATAGACTGCTGGGAGAGACAGAGAGAGAGGGGAGATCACAAAAAGCGAGATACATAGGAGCACAAAAAGTTGGAAGTAGAACCTCTGATATCAAAGGAAATTGAAGAATGTGGGGAGGCAGGTACAAGAGGAAGAAATACTAGACATTTTCTATTGATGAAAGTAGCCTTTGGTCTAAAAAAAGTTAATTTTTGAGCCAAGATCATAGCATAGTAATTGGTAAGACTGCAATAAAGAATATATATTTAAAAAAATAGGGTTGGAGAACAGATGAAGTATTAGATGTGGTGAAGAGTATTTAAATCAGGATGACATGAGGAGGATGCACAAAGCCAAGCAAAAAAACCTTGAGCAAAAGCTGATGGGGCTGATGAGATGAAACAAGCAGAAACACATTGGTGCACTTTCTTTTCTACAACATAAAACCAGCACAGCATGAGAAGCAGCGGAAAGGTTCTGCATTATTTTACTGTTAGAAAGTCACCCAAACAATCACCCTCAACCGCTGTACCAGTCACAACATAATTGGCATAGCAGTTAACAAAAGTACTATGAGTAGAGAGATGTACATGGAGCCCTCATTAATACACTACCTAAAAATTTAGAATGTTATCAGAATGTTTATACAACAGCACTGATAATATTAAGCGGCAGTCGGTAGCCAAGCTCTACTAACCTTACCAAAGGGCATTTTATCAGGAAAAACATGTTTTGGAGGAGGATGGGGATGAATGAAGAGTATAAGATTGGCTTTGCACTTTTGTTTAAGCTGAGAAAGTGCATCTTCCGTTCCTAATGTTGCACAATCCAGCCACTCTAACTCACATTAATTGTCAAATTTGCATAATGAATCAATTCTTATTTAATTACATTTAAAGTGTGTGTCATTTAAAACAAATCTATATAAAATAGTGTACATATTTTGATTGCATCTCACTTTCCCATCCTGTTTGCCCTATTATGGTGCTTGTCAGCTTCGGTGTCAAATCTGTAAACAATTATGACCTTGAAGTCAATGGGACTAACCATATGCTTTAAGTTAGGCAAATGGATAATGCTGGCAGGGTTTGGGCCCTAGTTTGTGAATTCTTTGGGTCTGGATTTTGCTTACCTAGCACTGGGGAGGAGGCCGCTGGTTGATTATGGCTTTAGTAGCAACAATACAAATACACACTAATGTAAGAAAAGATGCAGAGACTTTGAACCTACCATACTGGAACCATCAACAGATAAACCCTGGTCCACAAAGCTTGGATTTAAGTGAGGGAAAAATGCCTGGGTGGAAATTTATGCTGCAAATAAATACAGACGGGACAAAGACAAAAAAGACAGACAATGTCCATCTGTTATCAGATCCAAACTCCTGACATTTGAAATTTGGCATTATTTGTACATGTAAGGACCTGGCAATGGCCTCTGTACTAAATTTAGTTTCAACTGGTGTGATGCCAGTCCCCAAAAAGGGAGCTACCAAGAATGGCACACATGAATGTTTGTCTCATAAAAGGGGGGGCGGGGGAGGGGATGATCATACCAAAGAATAGGTGAAGTTAAATAGTTTGAGTCAGAGAACACAAGAGAAACAAATGGCCTGTATAAAATGTGATATGTGACTACAGTACTGTGCAGCACATTATACATGGCATGAATAATTGTTTTTTCCTTAGACAGTGGTATGCTTTAAAAGAATAGTGTCATAGCACAGCTTAGGGAACGTGCAAAAGCCAACCCTCATGCATGTGTAATGTGTGCTGCAAGTCATAAAATTCTGCAACCCCTGCTGCATGAAGAGGTCGTACATGCCAGACAGGTATCGTGACTTGCCAGACCATGACATTAAATGTCTGACAGTATCCCAATAGACTAACGTTGAAATACTGGTAAGGCACTATAGTGCTGCTGTGACAAATACCCCATAAAGCCTTTACAGTCCTAAGTACCCAGGAATGCGGTGCCTCTAGTATTATGCAACTCCTGTGGCATTTTTGCTAAATGCTGTCTTGAATAATGGAATACGTTTTCACATTAAGAAAAAAACTGAAAAAAACCCTAGTTTATTCTATAATTTTTTTTTACCTAATGTTATAAGCAACTCCCTAAAACTACTATAACTGAAAATTATCAGAGAGGGAAATGTTATTCTCTCCTTCCCTCCCTCCATTCCAGTTTGCTTACTTTATGCATTTGGACAGTAAAAAGTCCATTCCATTGTTTTGAGGATTGTCAGTTACACTTCCAGTCTCATGTACTAGCATATCACTCACTATTTTGGTGCACTCATGCACTGACCATTTGTACGTGCTCCTTCAGGCTTTGCAGGAGGATGTTTTACTAATTACAGCAAGAGTAGCCGTGAAATTAAAATAAGAGTGTACAAGGAGAACAAGATGGGGAGTCTGGCTGAGTCTTCACATGTTTTGTGGTTTTGTTTTAGGGCCCACCCAAAAGAGAATCTCCAAACATCAGCAAGCACACAAGAAAACCCTTATAAAAATAATGAAATGCTATTTAAAGGGTGTCCTCTGAGAAATTTGATTTAAAATATCATATATTAAGACTCTGATCTTTCAACACAAGCAGAAATGTGCTGTAGATAGTAATGGTCCAGGTTAGAAAGATGATTGGATTACTTTCAGGCAAGAAAATTACTAAGAAAGCCCTATTGTGTTCTTTGTGGCCAGAATGAGGAAGCTTGAATGAAAACATCCAGCACAAAAACAGACAAAGGGAAGCAAGGAAGCAATTGATAATAATATGAAGCTAGGGAAGACAAAAAATATATAAGAAAGGTTAGACAACAGAAAAAGTATATATTAAAAAAAAACAGATTAAAAAAGCATAAACAGAAATGACAAAAAAAGCAACAAAAGTTCCCAAAAACAAGAAAGAAGAGAAAAGAAGAGAGAATAAAAGAACACAGAAAAAGGGCAACTGAAAAAAAATCCCAAAAGAGAAAAAGCAAGACATAGTAAAAAGACACAATTTATGCTTATGAATGCAGGTAAAACTCAGACTTGTTCAAGTCAGAACAGATGTGTCTGGTGTGACTTTGTCAGTAGCACCTCTACTTTACCGACTCTGTACACAACATCTTGATTAGAATTCTCAGGAGGAAGTGTGTATGGCTACGGGCTGCAGTAGGGTAGGTAGAAATGTTTGCTGTGAGGAGAATATATGTAAGTGCAGTATTTGACAAAATAGTAAAGCTGTTTACATGGAGCTATCCATTAAGCTTTGTAGTGAGATTTTTGCTTTTAAAAAGTCGTTATAGGGTTAATTTACAAAGTGTTGTGTTGACTCCTTGTTGCAGAATTTCCTTTGTTGTTAATGGGAGTTACATGGCTAACAGCACATGATACTTTGATAATTTCCCTCTATATTTAGAAATAAAGATATGGAGTTTGGCTTCAAATGCTCTTGAATACAGAGATGGGTTTACCTGTTCTGATAGTCTTCACAAAACAATAAGGGCATTTTCAGGTTAACAGGAGCTTTCAAAATATTCAGGTTAATTTTCAGGTTAACGGGAGCTTTCAAAATATTCAATCCATCCCATATCTTGCTTCTGATCTTATTTTCATTGAGGTCAATGGGATTTTGTCAGTGGGTTCCACTGAAAGAGCCCCATTGACTAAAATGGGAACTGGATCAGGCTGTAGGAGACTACATGAAGATTAAAGCACTGGATGTGTCCAAGGTGACAAAACGACCTTGGATCTAGTGGATTATCTTGTCTACATGATAACCAAAATACATGACAGTTTTCAACACATCCAAAACACTTGATAAACTATCTCACTGGAAAAAGATTTGCAAGGGGATTGAGCATTTAAAAATAATAACACTATCACCAGAAAGTTTGGGTTCAGAACTAAAAGTAAAGGGGATATGTACAACAGATGGATCATTGGTATTTTATATGTTATGGTTTCTGTTGTCGCATTTAGCTAATATGATGAACTTTTGATATTTTTAACATGATCGTAATTAATGGTGCAGAACAAAATATATAGATCAGCAATGATTTGAGTCTTAATATAGGAAAGACTGGCATTTAATCCACATGTCAAGGTTAAAATTAGACCAGCTGCTAAGTACTTTGACACTTTTAAATGAAGTATTGGATGGTTTAGTGATTGGTAATGGGATATGGATCTTTTAATTTTAGGAAAATCTGCAGTAGCTGAATAACACAATACATCTTTTTATGGAGTGTAGAACGAATAACCTGTAAACAATGGAATATGTATAATTTATATGATAATTCTGCTGACAATATGGTTTGTGACGTAAATACTTATTTATATAGCTGAAGTATGATAATCATTCTAAAATATTAGATGTAAATAATATTCATTTAAAATAAACAAAATAGTTGTGGTGTAAGACAATATATATTAGAATTAGTTTAGGTACCAGGTATTTTGAAATACTATAGTTAGATAAGAGAGAACTACAATGGCCACTGTAGTGATCGTTTATTATTATGATTAATTATTTGTACTGTAGTAGTACCTAGGAGCCCCAGTCATGGACCAGGGGACTGTGCAAATTCATAACAAAAAAGACTGTCCCTGACTCAAAGCACTTACAATCTGAGGCTTGAAATATACTGCTGGTGAAATTCAGGGCTTGTGTGTCTCCACAGCTTGCGTGTCTCCCACCGACCTCCTAACTTCTACCTACCATAGCGCTCCCACTATACTGCGCTGATGGGAAATGCCCTCCCGTCAATGCAGCGTTACTCTTTTTGTTGGGGTGGATTAACGGTGTTGACTTCCGGATCGATTGAGCAGGTCTCCACTGCCGCTCAATTGATCCCGCAGAATCAATCCGATGGTGCCGACAGTGCCACCGTCTATATAGACATACCCTAAAAGTAAGACATGAGACAAGAGGCAAATACAGATGGATGAGGGAGCACAAGGTAACTATAAGACAAGAGTCTACTGTCAAACCAGGGGAGAGGGGAAATCAAACTGAAGTCTACCAATCATTCTTTAGACCATAATTTTGTGTGTTTTGCCTTTCCCACACCTTCAACCTCTTAAGCACAGTGTCAGTCTTCACTATATTCACTATATTTTTTGGTTATTTTTTGTAAAATTACCTTAACATTTTTAATATACAGCACATTGGACTTGAGCCTACGTTGCTTGTACACCCAACATTTCCATTCACTTCAAGAGGTGGTTTGAAACAGACACAGAGATGTCTCTTCTTTTTCCCTTGCAGATGTACCTTCCATGAATATCAACTGGAGTTATAATAGTGCTTGTAAAAAAAAAATCCATGGTATTTGTCTGCAGTAATGTTTTACGGTCCATAGAAACATACTATTGATCAGAACTTCCACTTTAGAGATTTTTCTTCTTTAAATGTATTTTTCTTATTGTCTGATGAGGGTTCAAGATGTGTTTGATTATTAAAAAAAAAATCACTAAGATCATTCAAAGTTCATCATATGATAAATACCCATTTTCTATGGGCACGGTACACCTGCATTAATTACTATAGAAAGATTAGCAAACCTATTCTATGCTCTGATGGCTTCCTGTAGTGTTGGTTTAGTGCATTGAAGTGCATGTAATAGATTGAGTTCCCTAGTGTTTTCAACAGACAGGCAATTACAAAGTACTTGCACACTTGATATTTTGACCTTGTCCATAACAAAATTTGAGAATGACTCACTACATCAATTCAGATGATAAAATTTTTGAGCAATTATCATCAACACAACTCCTTCCAAGGAAAGTTTTCAGACTATAAAATTGAAAAAGTATTCAAGATTTACAGAAGGATTATTTTAATTAATTTCTTAAACCCACAAAGTTTACCATACATTTTACTGTTCCATTTCTCCCTGCTTTATTAGAAATCAAAAGAAAAAACTGTATCAGCATAGTTTCTTCAAACTGAAGGCCAAAACCCAAAAGCCAAATTTTGAGGAAAGTGAAGTTTTATAAGCATCCTACCTACCAAAAGTTTAAGATTTCCAAACTGCTACACTCATAGCATTCTTTACTCTGTGCTATACCATATATTATGCCATGTTCCTGATTTGGGTGTATTGTGACATTTGAGACTGGTCGGTGGAGGAAGGGAGTCAAGGGCAAGAATAGTAAATTATTAAAGAAATTGCAATTATTTGAAAACTAGACAGGATCCTCTGTCAATAGAGCCAATGGAATTAAACAACCCTCAGATTATGGACAATATTGTTATCATCAGTCTCTGAATTAGACTGGGCTCCTGTTCAAAAGTGAAACAATGTGATCTGGAAAAATTATTTCTTTTATTACATTTCTCAGAAAAGGCCCCACACTAGTGTAGAGGGAGAGTGTATAAGTTCAGCTTTCAGATGTGGAAAAAACTCAAGATAGGTTACACAGGAAGTTTATGGCAGAACAGGAAATAGAACCCAGTAGGTGATGTTATCCCACTTAACAAAGAGGGAAATTATGGCATAGTGCATCTAAGTGATTTGCTCATGATCTTATGGTGAATCAATGGCAAAGATGGGAACTGAACCTAATGCTACTGACTTACAGTCCTATAGTCTAACAATATTAAAATTACAAAGGCTGAATTTAAAAGTTTATTTGTAAATAATTTTCTTCTTTTCCTTTCCCTTTCTATTACAAATTTATTAATGGAACTTATTCCATGTGTAGTAATTTATAATTCCTGAAATCACTAAGGTGAAAAGGGAGATTTATTTTGAGTACTTTGGGATGAAACTCAGGTGTTTTATACGCCTTGGTTGAAATTGCCTTCTGAGGACAACTTGTCCTTAAGAAGGTCTGTTCTTCTATGGATGCACTGACTATTTATACAGGTAAAGTACTCAGACTGAGATCGATAGGGCAGGTTTTATCTTTGTGTTAGTTATTTATACATTGCCTAATAACAATGAGGCCATGATCTCTGCTTGGGTGTGGCAGAATTCAATTTTTATTTTATTTTTATAATTTCAACAGATAATATTAATGTTTACTTTTAGGAACTTTTTCAATTTTTAGTTATTTAATTTTTCACAGTTGCACAAAATTATGAGCGTTAAGCTTGTTTAGTATTTATCGATTTCAGTTTTCACAGGGGTGGAAAATTATGTTGGAAATCAGACAATAATTATTTAATGACAGTAGACATTGAGATTCAAACAAACAGTTAAAGGTTTACCACCATTAAAAACACAAATTGTCAATATCACATTTCAAAATATACAAAGTAAATATCCTTAAATCCAAAACTAATAAGCTCTCAAGCACCATTTTTCTTACTTTGCCTATCTGTACATTTCAATTATCATCGATGGAAATATTTTTCATCATTTGTGTGTGTATGGTGAAATCAATGTTTACCAACATTTACGGATAAAAATCTAATCCTTCCAAGTCTACTTATTTGCTACCACAATAGAAAAAAATACTATAAAAGTGAGTTGCATTTTCAAATCTCCCATATGTGGACTGGAGATTCAATACTGAAGACTTTGAAGTTAACATGTTATTACATCTGTTGTCCAGCAAACTTCTGTGATATCTTATATTCTTGCTACAATTTTCAACCTTAACATCAAGCTTGGTCATAAGCAGAAAAAAAAGCACTGTTATTGAAGGACTCACCAGATGGCAGTGTTGTGCATGTTCTTATAAGTTTTGTGAGTGCCCATGTTTTGTTTTGTTTTGTTTTGCTTGCAAGCAATTTCTTAGCCTTTGATAAAATGTATAGCTAGTTTTGTTGTTGCAGGTTCTTTGGAGCAGGGCAAGCTATGATGAGCAGCAGAAAAATACACTCTTGGCTCAATCTATCTAAGGCTTGGTCTACGATAAAGAGTTTGGTCAACATAAGCCAGCTTATGCAGACCTAACTCTGTAAGTGTCTGTAGTACACTGCTCCCACCGATGTAAGTCGCCACTACATTGTCCTAATAACTCCACATCTGTGAGACACATAGCACTTAGGTTGATGTAGTTAGGGTGATACAGTGTCTGTGTAGACAATGCATTACTTGCATCACCTGTTGGCTGTCAGCTTCGCATGGGGTTCACACTTGGAGCTCTGCTCCTAGGGCTGAGAGTTCTGGCTGTCGGCCTTGTCAGTGCCCCACAATGCCACACACACTTAAGTCGATGGAAGTGCTCCTGGTGAGGACATGCACAACAGAGGGGGCGTAGTGTGGACATGTGCCATTGCAATAACTACTGTGGTGGCTGAACATCAACCTAATTTAGGTTGACCTAATTTTGTAGTGTAGGAAAGGCCTCAGTAGAGTTAATTCTTGAGACAGAGTTTATTCCTGAGAAGTGGGCATTGTTTTTGGGCTGCTATTCTGGAAAGAAGAGATTTCCATGGTGTTTGACCACCTCTTCTCCAGGGATAGGGAATTTGTAAGTAAAGCAAGTGAAACTAAAAAACTCTGCATCACTGATTCCTCCTACAGCGGGATGCAAGGCTCTGGATGTCTATCACCACTCAGTATAGAGCTGACTTTATAATATGAATATATACCTCATCCCTGTTGCCTGTAACAGGAGAAAAGAAATTTAGACAGCCATCTGAACTGCTAAATATTGAAAAAGGTCATAGTAGCACGTTTCACTACAGTAATTCCTATGATAAGAGAGACATTCTGCATTCTTGAGATGTGCACTGAACAGGAAATATCTTAATATTAATTTATTCTTCTGAGAAAGACTTTCATGTGAATAGAAAACAACTTGATCTTCACCCATTCTCTGTTCATTCTTCCTTAAAAGTTTCTCTCTTCTTTTGTGGATGTCATATCCTAAATGAATTCAGTTTTCAATTGGCACCCCTTTGCATATTTGTGAATGGGCCTTTGCACAGATCCTCATGCCAGCCCTATGCAAATGATGTGCCTGAATGTTGCTTTTCTAATTGCGTGCGTTTCTTTTACAGCCCATGAGACTTCATCACACAAAAAATGAATAAAATGTTTATTAATATTGCCAGTTTAATGGTGGTCACTTTATTCCCCCCCATGCTTAGATTAGAAAAAATATCTATACAGACTGCTGACAGATGTTGACTTTTTATTGGCTTCTGTTGTCATTTGTCATTTAAAATGAGGATTTCTTTTTTTCCCCTTTATGATCAAGCTCTTAATTAAAACAACATTTATTTAAAGTCTTAGTGCATAGGACAGTAAAGTCTTTACAAACTACAAAGGACTCCCACCCACCATTAAAATGTAGCAGACTCTGGGGTGATATTTGGCAGTTTTAACAGCACACAGTAGCATTACCGACAGGTTTAGAACGATAAGTGAACACGATCACATCCGAATACAGAGGAAATTTAGTAAGTACTGTGTAGTTACTGAAACTGAATTTTGCATATGAGAACTTAGGCCCTGATCCCGCAATGGCTAAAACACACATTTTATTTGATGTACTGTGAATAATCAGACTGAGGTCAAAGTGATTAGTGCAGCAGGTAAAGGTAAGATCACACATTAGTCTTTGCCGGGTCACAACCATACTTCCTAATACTAAAAGAACTTTAGTGACACAAGTGATTATAAATTCACTTTTATGCCTGATCTGAAAGAGAAGAGCTCAAACAGCACAGTGCCCACAACACCATATCAGACATTTTTGGCATGGGCCTGACTCAGAGAAAAGATTACCAGTAGAATCACCAACGACAGTTCAAAGGGAATCTCAAGAGTTCCACAGAGGTCTCCCATCCTACTACGGAACAGGCTTAGCTTACGAGATCTTACATGTTCATATCCTGGGCATGTATAGCTTCAGGCATAACTCAGCCTTACTATTGTGTAAGACGTTTACAAGCAGTTCAGATAAAGGTGTCAGTGGAAATGCCATTGCCATTACTTTGAAAGATGTGATCCGGCCTGGATGTGACATGCTGAAATCAGTATTAGTGCAACTAGCGTAATGTATTATGTACGTGTGCGGGGTCAGGTATACAACCATTTAATATAACCAAAACCTTTAAAACTAGAATATTTCCAATTTTCAAATTCTCTATGCATATGTGAAGGGATTCATATGGTTATAGCTACATTATTTATTTAAAAATATATATATTCCTGTAATGTTCTGTTAAAAATCGCCAGCTATGGATTTTTTAAAAATTCTCCATGAATATAAAAAAGAGATGAAGATAATTCCTCACCATAAATGCTGCTAACAAAGTGTTAATGCTCCCTTTTGCATCTACAAGAAGCAGGGTTATCATTTAAGCTTTTGCTGAGATTGCAACTCACTTGCTTCAGGTATTAAGTGTATGTAATTTTCCTAACCACGGGGTATCCATTTATCAGATTTGATACTTAAAGGGAAAATCTGATGCTGACACCTCTTAGTTGCTTTAGCTGTAAGAAAGTGTGTTACTCTAAAAAAAGGGTTTTCAAATCAAATATGGTTAAGAATAGAAACCAAGAGCAACCTTAATGTACTAACCGGGTCCAATTTGATAAAATTCACAGGGAATTGGCAGTATGTTGGGGGAATTTAATAGACCAAAACAGTAAATTGTAATCCTGGACCCAGCAATTTATGCTCATCGCCATTGTTTCATTTGCACTAATTTAGTATAAAAGGTACTAATGAAAAAGACCAGCCAAGAAATAGCTTTGACTGTGCCAAATAATATAAAGACCTTCATACTCACAAGGAAGTCATTAAACGTCCTTTTGTCCCTAACCACAAAAGAAATCACTAATATTTATGGGTGTTGTCTTAGCAGGGAAAATTAATTCCTGAAAAACTCATTTGCAAATTGCATGCAAATTTCACTAGCATGTCCACCCGAAATGACCACTATAAACAGGTCATAAGATGTGGAGAAAAGATAATGGCCAATTAATATCTTTACACTTAATGAAGCCATGAAAATTTAAGTCTATATAGAGTTTTTTCATTCTAAAAAAAATGGTTTATCGAAATAACCTACACATAATGAAAAGCATGCACTCAATTCTTGGGCCAAATTCAGCCCTGCTGTAACTTCATTGCTTATCAGCTGAATTTTTAATTTAACAAATATATGCATACAGTAGTATATACCATGTCATTACATTATTTATGTTAGAGCACTGCACGTTTCAATGCACCTGCCACTTCAGTGGATATACCTTATTAGCAACTTGTATGGTTAGCTCTTCATTAATTGGGTAAGAGCTATCTATTCCCAGAACAATAAGTCTTTGTAGTTTCATTTCAGTAAGAGGGACTTCATGAATTCCAGTAATAGACAAACTAATTGGGAAAATGAGTACTTCACATACAAAAAAGTGTGGTACATTTCAAACCCACTCCGATTTTGACACTTTGACATACATTGACAAACCCTTTCAGAGTGGCCGTCCAGAAGAAGAGTGGTGAATGACAGAGGATGAAGAAAGCATCTGGTGCTGGTAGGTGGCCTAGGAATCACCAAACTTAATTTCAGATCACAATGAAAGTTAAAAACTGCTGTGCAAACAGTGATATTTAAAAAAAACAACCACCTAGTTTAAGATAAAAGGTTCCACAAAACAGATAAAAACAAAAACAATACATGACCCGTCACAGCATGGTCCCAGAGCACTTAAAATAATAAGTGCAGAGATTTCTAGCTACAGAGAACTTGTATTACTTTGAACATTTGGGAACTCTCCCAGAGGGAAACATATTTGAAATAGTGAAATAAACGTGCTTTCTTTCTGATGCAAATGCAAGAATGGTTTGAAAGTTCTTAGTATCCTACACGCCTCCAAACATGTGATAGGACACAAATTACGTATTAAATATGATTATTGTTTTAACATTTGAATATAGCACTGTAGACAAGCCTAGCACTTTACACAGCAAGAAAAGACCTGCTTCCTGCCCCAACAGTTCACAATCCACACTGAGCATAAGACAAAGACACTGGTGGAGCTAAGAGGGAAGGGCAATGAAGGGAAGAAGATAAAAACAAACAAAAAATGCCACAAAGCTACGGGGCTGCTTAGGTATACAGAAAGCACCAGGTTCATTCCTAGCTTTTTTTTTTTTTTTTTTTAATGTTTAACTGATCGAAATCTCCTCTGTTGGCTGGAAGAAAATAAAATAAAAGCATGGATGAAAAGGGGACAAAGAGTCTTTCCAAGAAAACAGAGGGGCCTCACTGGATTATTTGAGTTATGCTCACAGAACTAGGTGTTAATACATACTCTATAAGTATCATGATCCAGCAACTGTTCACCAAAGAACCTGATGTCAGGGAGACCATGTAAAGTTCCTGTTTGCAGCTGGAAAAGGATCTCTCCCTACAGAGAGTGTTTTTTCTTCTCTCATTCAGAAATTCAAAGAACTCCATGACCAGTATGTATAGCAAGATCCTCCTTTTTTATATATATACTTTGAGTGCTACTGGGAGGTTCCCTTGTCTTTTCATTTAAATAAATACAGACATGCTAATAGCATGCAACATTTGCAGCAATATCTGTTTGAATGTTTAAACAAAACTCTCCTCAGCAGTGTCTGCACCTTTTTTTCCATACACCTGTGTGCAGTTGATATGAATGAATGCTCACAGAAAGAAACTTACACACTTAGAATACTCATCAGAAGCAAATCTTAAATTCAGTTTCTACAAGCCTTCACAAGCGAAACCTTATTGTTGTTATTATGCTCACTCAATCAGGGAATAGAAACTGAATTAAAACAAAGCAACACAGCTGGAAAAAAAAGCAAGACATACAGTACATGATATTCACAAAAGAAAAACATCATTGAATAAATTCAGACAATAAATACATTTGAGATAATTGCTAGGTCCTTTGAGGACATTCCAGGAAAAAGAGGCAAAATTAATAAAATACATTATGAAATTATGAATTATTAACTCAGCTCTATTAAATACCAACTAGAAAAAGCACTTTTGGATCAACCATGTTTTTAGATTAGATATCTCTGGACTTAAAGTAATTTTTATTTAGACCTCAAACCTATAACGGTCTCTGAAGGGAAGCTTTCCTAAAAAAGTCCATCTGATTCATTTCAAGAGTAGCTTATTCTGAAGCAACACAGACGGTAAAGTTAAGCTGCTTTAATAGACCTTTCAGAGAATGAAAATGATGAGGAAGGTAGACAGACACTTTCTATCTCACAGTATAAGATTACAAAATTTAGAAGTACTTGAAAATACAAGTATCATAAGAAGATTTACTTCTTTCAAGTGCATAGTTTCTGTTTCTATTCTGAATAAGGAAGTTGTCTACTGTTGCATCTTTTAATTCTTAAATGAAAAATAGCTGGCCACATACTACTGTAACAATTTCAAAGCAATCTCAGGATTTTGTCTCACTTCTCCTGTAGCACTTTGGACATTTTAGACCGATAGTACAGTTCTTTCTTAATTACACAATCATAGAAATGAGGGTTAGCAGGAGCCTCAAGAGGTCATCAAGACCCATCCCCTGTGCTGAGTCATAGACCACTGGTGTTTGTCCAAGCTATTTTTAAAAACCTCCAACCTTTCATAACCTCCCTTGGAAGCCTATTCTAGTGCTTAACTCCTTATCACTGGAAAGCTTTTCCTAATATCTAACCAAAATCTGCCTTGCTGCAGATTAAGCCTGTCATTTTTGTCCTACCTTCAGTGAACATGCAGAACACTTAATCTTTTTATAGCAGCCCTTAACATATTGGAAAACTTATCAGGTCTCCCCTCAGTCTTCTTTTCTCAAGACTAAACGTGCCCAGTTTTTTTAAGCTTTCCTCATAGGTCAGGCTTTCTAAACCTTTTATTATTTTTGTTGCTCTCTTCTGGACTCTTTCCAATTTGCCCATATCTTTCCTAAAGTGTGGTGCCCAGAATTGGACATAGTTCTCCAGCTGTCAAGTAAAGTAGGACAATTACCTCTTGTGTTTTACATACAAGACTCCTGTTAATACACCCCAGAACGATATTAGTCTTGTTTATTCAATGTGCGATCCACTATAACCCCCAGATCCCTTTAAGCAGAACTGCCACCTAGCCAGTTATTCTCCATTTTGTAGTTGTGTGTTTGATTTTTCCTTCCTAAGTGAAGTACTTTGCACTTGTCTTTACTTGTTGAATTCAAACCAATTCTCCATTTTTTCAAGGTTGTTTTGAATTCTAATTTTTTCTTCCACAAGTGCTTCCAGTTTGGTCTCATCTACAGATTTTATCCAAGCCATTAATGAAAATATTGAATAGTACCGGACTCAGGATTGATTCCTGTGGGACCCCATTAGATATGCCCTCCCAATTTGACAGCGAACCATTGATAACTGATCTTTGAATAAAATCTTTCAACCAGTTGTACACCCACTTTATTGTAATTTTATCTAGACCACATTTCCCTAGTTTGCTTAGGAGAACAATATGAGGGACCGTGCAAAAATCCTTACTGAAATCAAGATATATCACTTCTACTGCTTCCCCCCATCCAGTAGGCCAGTAAACCCTATCAAAGAAGGAAATTAGGTCAGTTTAGCATGATCAAGGAGAACAGCACAATACGGACCTTGGACTTCAGAAAAGCAGACTTTAACTCCCTCAGGGAGTTGATGGGCAGGATCCCCTGGGAGGCTAATATGAGAGGGAAAAGAGTCCAAGAGAGCTGGCTGCATTTTAAAGAAACCTTATTAAGGGTGCAAGAACAAACCAACCCAATATGCAGAAATAATAGCAAATATGGCAGGTGACCAGCTTGGCTTAACAAAGAAATTTTCAGTGAGCTTAAACACAAAAAGGAAGCTTACAAGAAGTGGAAACTTGGTCAGATGACCAGGGGGGAGTATAAAAATACTACTTGAGCATGCAGGCGTGAAATCAGAAAGGCCAAAGCACAACTGAAGTGGCAGCTAGCAAGAACCGTGAAGGATAACAAGAAGGATTTCTATAGGTATGTTAGTAACGAGGTCAGGGAAAGTATTGGCCCCTTACTTGATGGGGGAGGCAACCTGGTGACAGATGATGTGGAAGAAGCTGAAGTACTCAATGTTTTTTTGCCTCTGTCTTCACATACAAGGTCAGGTCCCAGACCACTGCACTGAGCAACACAGAATGAGGAGGCGATGAGCAGCTCTCAGTGCTGAAAGAACAGGTTCAGGACTATTTAGAAAAGCTGGACATGCACAAGTCCATGGGGTTGGAGGCAATGCATCCGAGGGTGCTGAAGGAGTTGGCTGATGTGATTGCAGAGCCATTGGCCATTATCTTTGAAAACTTGTGGCGATTGGGGGCGATCCTGGACAATTGGAAAAAGGCGAATATAGTGCCCATCTTTAAAAAAAGAGAAGGAGGAGGACCCGGGGAACTACAGACCAGTCAACCTCACCTCAGTCCCTGGAAAAATCATGGAGCAGGTCCTCAAATAATCCATTTTGAGGCACTTAGACGAAATGAAGATGATCAGGAACAGTCAGCATGGATTCATCATGGGCAAGTCATACCTGACCAATCTGATTGCCTTCTATGATGAGATAACTGGCTCTATGGATGTGGGGAAAGCAGTGGATGTGATATACCTTGACTTTAGCAAACTGTTTTGACATGGTCTCCCTCAGTATTCTTGCCAGCAAGTTAAAGAAGTATGGGTTGGATGAATGGACTATAAGGTGGATAGATAGCTGGCTAGATCACCAGGCTCAACATGTAGTGATTAACAGCTTGACGTCTAGCTGGCAGCCGGTAACAAGTGGAGTGCCCCAGGGAACAGTCCTGGGGCTGGTTTTGTTCAACATCTTCATTAATGATCTGGAGGAGGGAGTGGATTGCACCCTCAGCAAGTCTGCAGATGACACTAACCTGGGGGGGAGGAGGAGAGTGGTAGATACTCTGGATAGAATACAGAGCAACCTAGACAAATTGGAGGATTGGGCCAAAAGAAATCTGATGAGGTTCAACAAGAACAAGTGAAAAATCCTGCACATAGAATGGAAGAATCCCATGCACTGCTACAGACTGGGAAGCAACAGGCTAGGTAGCAGTTCTGCAGAAAGGGACCTGGGGGTTACTGTAGAGAAGAAGCTGGATATGAGTCAACAGTGTGCCCTTATTGCCAAGAGGGCTAATGTCATATTGGACTGCATTAGTACGAGCATTATCAGCATATTGAGGGAAGTGATTATTCCCCTCTCTTTGGCATTGGTGAGGCCTCATTTGGGGTACTGTGTTCAGTTTTGGGCCCCCCACTACAGAAAGGATGTGGACAAATTGGAGAGAGTCCAATGGAGGGCAACAAAAATGATTAGGGGGATGGGGTACTTGACTTATGAGGAGAGTCTGAGGGAACTAGGCTTGTTTAGTTTGTAGAAAAGAAGAGTGAAGGGAGATCTAATAGCGGCCTTCAACTACCTGAAGGGGGATTCCAGGGAGGATGGAGCTAGGCTGTTCTCAGTGGTCGAAGATGACAGAACAAAGAGCAATGGTCTCAAGTCACAGTGGGAGAGGTCTAGCTGGATAGTAAGAAAGTCTTTTTCACTAGGAGTGTGGTGAAGTACTGGAATGGGTTACCTAGGGAGGTGGTAGAATCTCCATCCTTAGAGGTCTTTAAGGCCAGACTTGATAAAGCCCTGGCTGGGATGATTTAGTTGGCATTGGACTAGATGATCTACTGAGGTCCGTTCCAACCCTAATATTCTATGATTTGTTCTTGACAGATCTCTGTTGGATATTCCTTATAATCCTATTATCCTCTGTCTGTTCACAAATTAATTTTTTAAATAATTTGTTCCAGTATCTTTCCAGCTATCCAAGTTAGGCTGAGTGGTCTGTAATTCCCTGGGTCTGCTTTGCTCCCCTTTTCAAAGATAGGTACTATGTTTGCTGTTCTCCAGTCCTTTAGGACTCCACCTGTCCCTATGAGTTCTCAAAGATTATTGCTACCAGCACCAACATTACTTCAGCTAATTCCTTAAATACCCTAGGATGAACTTCATCAAGTCCTGCTAACTTGAATACTTCTAATTTATCCAAACATATTTAACCTGTTTTTGCCCTATCTTGGTTTTCATTCCTTGCCCCTTGTTGATAATATTAATTATACTGAGTATTTGGTCGCCATTAACCTTTTTAATGAAGACAAACAAAACAGGATTAAACATTTCAGCCTTTTTGATCTCATCAGTTATTATCTCTTCACACTAAATAGAGGGCCAACAGTTTCTTTCATCTTTCTTTTGCTGCTAACGTATTTAAATAACCTCTTCTTATTGCCTTTTATGTCCCTTGCTTCGGTGTAACTAATTGTGCCTGGCCTTTCTGCTTCTGAACTTCTTGGCAGAGGCAGCCTTCACACAGAATTATGCCAAAACTGCTCATTAGACAAGTTATCATGGCCTTTTGTAAAATCAATAATGCTGAATGATAAGTAATGGCTATTACTGGGTGATGATATTTCTTTGCTGATAAATAATTAGCATTAGGTTGTATTTCTACAGGGAAATAAGTTTCTGGTTAATTCAAGATTTCTAAAGAGCACTACTCCAAACATGACCACTGCTAGCTCTCTTTTACATTAGGCTCTTATTTTTGTGTGTGTTTATCTTCTAGTGGTGCAGAATAACAGTGAGGGAAGCATGAAGCTTCTTGACTCGCTGGAAGAGTTTCAGTCCCATTCTTGCTTCCTCCTCAGTTTTCCCTGAGGGCTCTCAATCCTATTACCCTTATCCTTGCATCTGTAACATACCAGTTGCACTTCTTCAGTTTACAGCCAACTCTGATTCACCTGCCTTTCAAGTTTTGTACGCTTCTTTTAGCTCCAAACTGCATCCACCGTACATGGATATTCTTCAGCAAACACATCCTTAATCTTTCTCCTTCAAACCTTAGAAATGATTTTTTCCATGTCAGATACATTTTTCCTTGCCCCTTTTCTATTTAGTTTAATATCAAATAATTGAGCGGTTTCCCTCCGAATTTGCATCCTCATCTTCAGCACTGAATGCAAAAAGAGAGTTCAAGGAAGGGAACAGGGAGGTTCCACAGCACTCAAGGCACTGTTGCCAAACTTGTGGAAATTTAATACATTGTTTGATGATTTTGACATAATTGATTTTGTTCTTGGTGAGTTAATCATTTAATTATAAATTAGTAGAGTATTTTATACTGGAAAATTGTTCCAGGAATTAGGTCACTGTCACTTAGAATTATAATTTCTTTACCAAACACAGCCAATCTTTTGATCTGTTAACATCCATTTTTACTCTGCAACATTTTTTCTAGTTATATCTATTCTTGATAATTACCATGACACGATGAGGAACTAAACTGACAATATCTTACAAAGCCTGAAAAATGCCCTCCTTTGCCCTGTCTTTAATT
Source organism: Emydura macquarii macquarii (assembly GCF_026122565.2). NCBI lineage: Eukaryota > Metazoa > Chordata > Testudines > Chelidae > Emydura > Emydura macquarii. Next base: position 12,548,797 of record NW_027130208.1, on the reverse strand, counting down.
TACCTCATTAGAAGGTGCATAACAGCAGCTAAGGGTCAGCTCTATGTATCTTCCAGTATATTGTTCTAATACCGATGGAGTTGTAAGTAATTACTGCAGCACTTATATTGTCTAAAGATTAAGTCCGAATTCACCTTGGGTGGGGTGATATCACTTCTTTATAAACTGTCTTTATGTAAAGATGCTAAGTAGTAATAACTCTATACCTTTCCTCATCATGTATTTTTAACAGCTAATGATAGCAGCTCAGGCTAGCTGCTCAAGTGCGTACCCAGGAGGTCGAGATGGATTTGTGCTTGTATTAGACACCTAAGTACAAACCCACCTGGATCCCTGGACCACTAGCCCAAGTTGCTGTCTATGCTACTCCCAGCTAAACTGCTATTTTTAGCATGTTAGCTTGAGCAAAACCAGTGCAGTCTGTCTACCCACACGAAGAAGCGCTTGCCATCCGCAGGACAAATGTATCCTAAGTTTCATTTTTGGCCACGTGTGCATTTTGGTTGCTATTCAGCAACTTTGAGAGAGAAAAAATCTAGTTTATACTTATTGTAATAATTGAAAATAAATTAATAAATATAGATCCCATGCCTTTTTTCTACTTTTTAGAGGAAAATATGCTCTTTCTGCAGTTAGAGCAAATAAAAATATCAATTCAAATAATTGCACAAAACTGCTAGTATAATTCTAAATAACATAAATACCTGCAAAAAGTCATCATAAGTGAGGAATACCTGGGAAGTATAGACTGTGCATGCGCACGTACACACACACACACACTTCATTTAATACATTTCATTTGATTTTCCTCATTTTAAAGAATATCCTGTGATGAAATTAGTACAATTCTAAACAAATCTGTGCAATTATTTAATTTAATGACAAAGAAATAAATAAGAAGTGTCTATATATGATCATGCAACTTCCTTCTCTTTTCAGAGGAAAATATTTTATGAAGTCAGTACAGTTCTAAATAATGTCATTTTAATGTACGACAGTCGCAAAGTGAAGAAAAAAATGTGGACAGACTGCAGCTGCCCTACCTCCTTTGAGAAAGGCAGTCAAATACATATAAAAATGGAAGAGAAAAGAAAAACAGCTAATCCCATTAAGCAGTGAGAGTTTAATGGCAGAAACCCTGGTTTTGGGAGCTTGGGAAAAAACACACTCCACTTGCTTTACCAATGAGCTGTGATTATTTAACCACATGATCTTTACAGAACTGTGTATCATATAATATGAAAATGCACCATATTTTCTTGAGAAAATCTGAAGGTTTTTCTAAGGCTACATCTTCACTGACGGCAGGAAATTCGCCACCGTCAGATTGATTTCTCTGGATCGACTGAGCGGTCAGTGAAGACCTGCTCAGTCAATCCAGAAATTGACGCATTAAGACCACCTTCTCAAGTGGCGTAGTGCTGCATCGACGGGAACGCAGTTCCCGTCGGTGCAGTGCAGTGAAGACGGCGTGCAGAACAGAAGCACAGAAGTCGACGGGAGTTATGCAAGTTTTTTGCTAGCTTGCGTAACTCCGTCGACTGCTGCCAAATCTCGGAGGTAAGTGTAGACCAAGCCCTAACTCTATATGGTTTTGTATGGAATTACACATTGCAGTGTATTAAAATGTAAATTAAAACTAACAATACCAATCAAAAGGAGTATGTATGTAGATTATATATCAACTTTTTTACAAAACCTATGTAAAGTTAGCAATTAACCTTAGTCATTTTTTAATTTGTTCTGGAGCAAGAATAGAAGTTTCCTCTTTCTACACAATCCCTCTAGCATCTGACTTTAGAAACTGGTAGAGAGCCCCTACTGATATTAGATGCCTAACTTTGATTCCAGTTTTCCCCATTGCGTTTACTCAGCAAAGTAGGCTATGTCTTCACAACCTTTTGTATTCATTCAAAATTTACAGCTATTGGCTTAACCTGTACAAGAGGTTTTGTGCAAATGAATTGCATAGCATATAAAAAACAAAAACAAAAAAATCCCCCTGCACCAGTTTATAATGATATATTTCTTTCCTGTATTAGATGTTAATCATTTATAACAGGGAAGAAAGTTTACAGAGGTGTGTTATGCTAAAATAGAAGATACACCATTTATGGTTTTCTAAGTGAAGGAAAGTGATGAAAAACTTCAGTTACTGCCCCTCTCCCCTTCCTCTTTTCCTGAGTTATTAGCTGTTTTTTAGAAAAAGCACAGTAAGAGAAATCTGTTCAGGGTGGGCCAAACTCTCCATTGCCTTCTGATAAAGAGATTTTTAATCAAAGGGCTAATTAAATAAAAATGAGATTATAAATACATTTTTTAAGAATAGTGAATCTCATTGTTTTAAAGGTAACACAATAAAGCAGCGTTAGCTTGTTTTTACAGTGGGGATATGTATTAGACAGTAAAAAATACAGCAAGAAGCTCCTAAGATTAAAACACGCAATCTTTTTTAAAGGACAGATAAATGAGAAAAAATGTTTTAGCAGACCATACAATATGTGTGCGCCCATGCTCTCACATACAGTAACATTCCCCTCCTACAACCCAAAACAATTTAAGCTTGCCTTCAAAACAACTTGGATACTATTTTATAGATAAGCCATCTTAAGCACACATTCAAAACAACAAAATAAAACAGAACAGCCCTTGTTTAAACAGTGCCAAATTGCCAAGAAAATTTCCATGAGGAAACAATGGGTTTCTCTGAAATCTGTAGAACAGCTTTGCCAGTAGTGTCACTAAGTAACACTGATACCTAGTTTCCATAAAAGGGGTTTGCTGCTTTCTGAAGCACAGGTTGCAAAGCTAGGCAAACTTGTGAGTCCTCTCTACTTGTATACATTTCTGACAGGATTAATGCATCACAATATTGGGGAAAACTGCAGTGCTGTCTTCATGCAAAAGTTAAGGTATATGCAGTTTTTACACAAGAGAATTGCTTTACTGATTTTGCGACCCATCCAACAAAATCGTATTTTGAATGTTTTAGAAAGCAATACACACTGGGCACATGTGAACCCCAAGTGCATTCAGCATTAGTACACACAAGCAGAAACACATTCATATGCAGAGTAACGCAAAGAGCAACTCATACACCCAGTGTATACTGCCTACACACATTCGTACTTGGTTTTACACGTTATTTCAGAGAACATAGAAATAACATCTTAATACCCCACCACATCTACATGCAAAGCCTATAACACCATCATTTACATATACACTATATACAAACATTCCAAAATGCACACATGCACACATTCATACTTATTTTTCAGAATTAGTTCATACAAAACACAAAGCATAATGTTAAAAAAGCGAACTGTGCAAAATTGGTTAAAACACCTATGTATGAGATAAAATGCAGGACCAGTTTAAATTAACCTATGTGAAAGCTGAAAACACTTTTTACCTGACCTGCACATGCAACCAAAACTAATAATGAAACCCTGAGTTTCAAATATGGAATAATCACAACAAAGTGCTTCCAAACAAGCCACAGACAAAGAATTATTTACTAAATTTGTTCAGTGAAAAGTTTTGAATAATGAATAAATAAGAGAAAATAATAAGCTACTCATGGACAATTGACAAACAGAAAAGGATTAAATTCAATAAATGAATTATTCACTGAAAGTTATTTGTTCAGATCTATCAAGATGATATCATATATATTAATTTCAACAGAATTTGAAAGTGGGTATCGGAAGACAAAAATTGGGCCAAACTGACTGAAACCAGTGCATTTAATGTCACAGTTAATTTTATTTCATATCTGTGTAGAAAGGAGAAGATGTGGTCAGATGAATGATGCCATGACAAATGCAAAGACAGCTAGATCACATTCAGTATCATGCCAATTCCAGTACAATTAATATGTGTCTCCAACAGGAAGTAAAATAGATGTATAAATGGTTCATCTTTTTACTCATATGTTGCTCGTTTAAGATATTCATCATTTTCTTGTCTAGTAGCTATGTATGTTTTGGTCATGTCTTTGGACACCAAAATCAGCAATGTGCCAAACTTCTGCTAGTAGTTTACTCTCTGGTTAACACAGTGTGGTGATCAAGTAAGTAGTGGAAATTATTGGTATTATCTATATAGCTACAATATTTACCTCTGTTTATTCTGAACTAAATTAGGCTGGCATCTTTCCATGCTCCTTTGTGTTTAAATGGATTTCAGTGCCCATAAGTGGATGAACTCTGTAGTGTCAGGCAGATGTGATCACAGCTGTTAAGAAAATTCACTTGAACATAAGATTTTAAATGTAGTTGCTCAAGAACTGAAAGATACCCTCCTTTTGTTGCTCAAAATTGCAACTCTCTCAGCCTTGTCTTGCCACCTCCAGTCAGTGGGACTTACAGGGGAAAAAATCTCTCACAACATTAATTAATCTTACAATTTGGACACAGGAAAATTCCCTTCCATATTGCGGAAAGTTTTGAAAATGTAAAACCATCATAGAATGGTGGAAGGGTGAAAAATATAAATCCTGTAACCCTTACTTTAAAAGTTCTCCAGTACATTACAAAATGGGTGTTATGCTAGGCAAAATTGCAGGAGAATAATCTAGCATCCTTGATTTTATAATGGAAATTAAGACTAAGAGCTACATTCTTGGCCATCAATGGTTAAACCCAGAAGATCATCAGCTAGTGGCAAGAAAGAGGATGGTGGATTTTTCCAACCCCATGCTGGTTTCAGCTGCAGCTAGGAACAGTTCTTTAGGTTGACCATGACAGGAGCTACTGAAAGGCATTCTAAAAGTGGGCCTAAAGTTGAAGGGCATGGGTGCAAACAATTCCTAACATGTGAATATGTACATATGCTTACTGTACTGATGAGCCATGAACCTAAAGGAATGAGTGCAGAGTTGGGTGATTGTGGCAGCACTGCTTTAGCAGAGTAAATGTCTGCCTAAGAGAACTTGCTGTATCTGGACTGCAATACAAAGTCAACTGAAGTCAGTGGTTCTTTTCCCAATGATTTCAATGGACTTTGGATCAAACTCTCAGGTGTGAATTTAAAAGGGGTGGGGGGAGAAGGGGGGAAGTGGAGCCAAATCCTAATTCTGAAAACATTCTTGAAAATATTTTCTTTTAATAAGGCCTTTTGCCTTCCATGCTTTACCACACCACATACAAACTGTGTTACAAGGATAACAGGCAATCACTGTAAAAACAACTTGAGTTCTGTAGCACTTTAAAGACTAACAATTTTAATTTCAGCAGGCATAAGCTTTCGTGAGCCTCAGCTCACTTCCTCAGATACAGTTGGTAGAAATGATACAGCAAAATAGGAAACATAGAAAATATATAGAAGGCAATATTTACATATCCAAGGGCATAGATAACAATGGGGAAGCCGGGTTTAATTTACTTTCTTACTTTACAAGAAAGGCTCAGGAATCCAGGACAGCATTGCAGACAAAGTACCTCATTTCTGCTTCTTTTTAGAGCACAATGAAATAAAATGGATGAAGTTTGCTGGCATTGCCCCTGAATTATATAATCCTAGAGAAGACATTAATGGCTGCTCTAAAAATCTAATTAAATTTTAGAGCACTAGTAATGCAGACATAAGGCCTGTGTAAGCCATTATCTACATTAATAAAAATTAAAGTCAAACAATACCTATACAGTAATAATGTACCTGGATTCAAGGTCACTTTAATTCCCTTACTACAGTATTTTTCTTTATTGTTGCTATAAATATTATTGATTATTTAATCAAATTCCAAATTTATGTCCATTTGTTTCCTTGCCCTGTTTTCCTAATGTACAGCATTGAGAGAGAAATTATTAAGCCAATTATTTCTTTTTCTTACTTAATTATTTTCTTGCTTTGACCATAACGTTAGGGTTATTATTAGCGTATAAAAAACCAAGAAGCCAGGACAGCCTACAGGTATTTTTATGGAGCATTTCTAAATATTCCTCTAGAGTCCATTTTCATTTTATTAAACATATCACTTTTATCTGAGAACTGATTACTAGTACTACATACTTTATTTTACTGCAAGCCTAGTGCCTGTTTCTCTTTCTTTTGCGCCCTCTGCTTCAGATCTTAAACTTCTCTCTACTTTATGCCTCCTGTCTCTCTTCCATAAACTCTTTCCCTGTATTCCAAGTTCTTATGCTTTTCTCTAAGGCTGGTATTCTACAGCATGCCTTCCCTTCCCACACCCAATATTATAGCTTCTCCCTGTTATTTGGAGATTACAGTATCTACCACTAGTAAACTGAGCTATCTTTCAGGTGATTATTCTAGTGGTGCCACTATCATTTCTTATTCATTATCTTTCCTTACAAAATTTAATCCCGCACATTTTACTTTTTTCAACTTCATTCAACTTCCCGCTCCCACAAACTTACATTTACACATTCTGAATAGAGGTGGAGAGAATTAGTCATAGTACGCTTTTTATTCTTACATTATTTTCTCTCTCTTTTTCCCATATGTGTTCAACTTTGCTCCTCTGGCAACCACAATATCAATTAGTGGCAGTTGTGAAGAGGTGACATTTATTCAGTAGAGCTGAGTGAAAATTCAGAATTTCCATCCTATGGGAAATTCTGATATTTAAGCTTTTTGTGTGTATGCGTGCGCATGGATTCAAGATGAAAAGTCAAAATTCTTGATGGAATGAAAAGTTACAAAAAAATTCAATTTGGAAATGTCAAAATGTTTTCTTTTGATATTTTGATTTATACAAAATGCTACAGCATTGCTGAATTGAAATGTTTCATTTCATTGTGTTGAACTGAAGCAAAATCTTTCTTTTTGAGTCAGATCAACATTAAAGTCTAGAATTATCAATAATAATTCAGAAAAAGCAGAAGTGTTCAATAAATATCTGTTCTGTATTTTGGGAAAAAACAGATTACATAGTCTCATTATATGGTGATGATAAAATTATTTCCATTTTACTTGTATCACAGGAAGATATTAAGCAGTGGCTGCTAAAGTTTTAAACCAGCAGGTTAAGATAACTTGTATCCAAGAGTTTTAAAAGATGTGGCTGAGGAGCTTGCTAGACTATTCATAAGTCTTGAAACACTGGGGATGTTCCAGAAGACTGGAGGAAAGCTAATGTTGTGCCAATAATTAAAAAGGATAAACAAGCCAAACCAGATAATTCTAGGCTTGTCAGTCTGACATTGATCCAAGTAGTGGAGTGGCAGATTAATAAAGAATTAAAGGAGGATAATATAGTTACTGCCAATGTGAGTTTTTGAAAAATATATCCTATCCAACTAATTTGATATCTTCTATCAATAAGATTACAAGTTTGATTAATAAAGATAAAAGTGTTGATGTAACAGACTTCTACAAGGCATTTGAATTGGTACCATATGATATTTTGATTAAAAAACTAGAACAATATAAAGTTAACATGCATTATAGAGATCAAAAGCTGGCTAACTTGATAGATCTCAAAATATAATTGTAAACTGGGACTCCAGTTTGTAACTGGTATGGTCTTGCAGAGATTGGTTCTTGGCCCTATGGTAGTTAACATTTTAAAAAATGACCTGGAGGAAAACAATAAAATCATCACTAAAAGTTTGACAATGACAATTAAATGGGGGGAGAGATCTGGCTTGATAAGCTGGACAGAAGCAAACAATGTATGTTTTAATATGGCTAAATTGTAAATGTATACATTTAAAAACAAAGAATGTAGGCCATATTTACAGGATGGGGGGCTGTATCCTGGGACAGTAACTCTGAAAAGATTTGCGGGTTGTGTTGGATAATCATCTGAACTTGAGCTCTCAGTGTGACACTATAGCCCAAAGGGCTAATATAATTCTTGAATGCATGAACATTCTTGAGTAGGAGTACAGAGGTTATTTTACCTCTATATTTGGCACTGATATGACTGCTCCAGGAATACTGTGTGCAATTCTAGTGTACACACTCTAGAAGGATGTTATAAATTGGAGAGGGTTCAGAGAAGAACCATGATAATGATTAAAGATTAGAAAACCTGCTTTATAGTGATAGATTCAAGAAGCTCAATCTATTTAGCCTAAGAAAGAGAAGGTTAAGGTGTGATTTGGTCACAGTCTATAACTACCTATATGGGAAACAAATAGTTGATAATGGGCCCGTCAATCTAGAAGAGAAAGGTCTGACATGATTCAACAGTTGGAAGCTCAGGCTAGACAAATTCAGTCTGGAAATAAAATGTAAATTTTTAACAGTGAGTAATTAAATGTTGGAACAATTGGCTGAGGATTGAAGACCCTCCATCATTGACAATTTTTTTAATCAAGATTGATTTTTTTTTCTAAAAGATATGCTCTAATAACTATTTTGGGGGAAGTTATATGGCTTATGTTATACAAGAGGAAGAAATAGATGACCCCAATGGTCCCTTCTGGCCTTGCAGTGTATAGATCCATCTGCCTCAGGTGCTATAGTACCTTATGGGAGTTCTAATTGGTTGACTAATGTTGTGATTCTTCCTTATAGACCAGGATCCCTACTTGCAGTAGATCTCCCAAAATGCACTTCAGTGATGATAATGCATTGCATGGCTTAGTCATTGGTTAGGCCATAATGCATTATGAGAAATCTGGTCTTGGAAAGAACGTTGGGCATGAATCATCTGAACTCTTACTCTCATAACTCACTGCAGCCCCCTAGGCAGATACATTTTAATGTTCAAATGACAAAGTGGTTCAATTCATTTTAATAAACCAAAATAGTTGACTGGGCATCAAGATGACCCAGAACAAAATCTTTCACTTAAATTTTCCATGGAAAATTTCAATTTTGCAGAAGCTGCATTTTCCGTCCAAAAAAAAAAATCATTTAGATGGAAAATTCCTGACCAACTCTACCCACAAGGAGCAGGACTGAGACCATAAACTTATTTCACATTGGACCAACTTCTGTTGGTGAAAGAGACAAGCTTTGAACTCCACAGATCTCCTCTTCTGGTCTGGGGAAAGTAATCAGAGTAATCTTTTGCTTGTCAGGCAGACAGGTGACAATCAAATGTGACTTAAGAGGAGAATAAAGTTTTTGGTGCGTTCCAAAGGGCCATATCTCCCTATGTACTCCAGCAGATCCAGAGCTGCAATAATCTGAGGTCCTGATCCAAAACCTCACTGAAATCAATGGGAGACATTTCATTGAGTCGAATGGGCTTTAAATCCGGCCCTGAGGTTAGACCACAACAAAAATTAACTGAGGATGCTGCACCATTACCAAAGGGCATGAAACCTAGTCTCAGCAAGGAATTATCAAAAAGAAAATCTCCTCCCTATGAAGGGAAACTTTCAGGGGACAGGAGTGATGTGTTCCTACGTTTCTTTGTAGGGATTCCAATTTCTGTCTGCTATTGTGATGTAAGGTAGGCCTCAGCAGAGCCATCATACCTATCCCCCGCCCTCCCTGACACACTCTAGAAGTGAATGGCTGTTGAAATAAGGGTGGTTTAGACGAGCACCAACAAAAGCACAGATGAGTGGGAGATCCATCTAAATTCATGGAAGAAGAAATTACCTCAACACAGGACAGAAAAACCTAGCTATGGAGACCCTCCATGCAACACTGCAAGTGGAACAGTACTGGGTTTTCCTCATTTGCTCCAGGTCTGAATATGTATTGGTAAAAGACCTGAAATTAAAAAACTGCTAACAAAGAATCATAGAACTGGAAGGGACCTCAAGAGGTGTTCTAGTCCAGTTCCCTGCACTCAAGGCAGGACTAAGTATTATCTAGATCATCCCTGGAAGGTGTTTGTCTAACCTGTTGTTAAAAATCTCCAGTGACAGAGATTCCACAACCTCCCTAGGTAATTTATTCCAGTGCTTAACCGCCCTGACAGTTAGGAGGCTCTTCCTAATGTGTAACCTAAACTGCCCTCGCTGCAATTTAAGCCCATTGCTTCTTGTCCTATCCTCAGAGGTTAACAAGAACAATTTTTCTCTCTCCTCCTTGTAACAACCTTTTTATGTATTTGAAAACTTATGTCCCCAAGTCTTCTCTTCTCCAGACTAAACAAATGCTGTTTCTTTAATCTTCCCTCATAGGTCATGTTTTCTACATCTTTAATCAGTTTTGTTGCTCTCCTCTGGAGTTTCTTCAGTTAGTCCACATCTTTCCTGAAATGTGGCACCCAGAACTGGATACAAAACTCCAGCTGAGGCCTAATCAGCATGGAGTAAAGCAAAAGAATTATGTGTGGTTGTTGCTTACAACACTCCTCTTAATACATCCCAGAATGATCTTTGCTTTTTCTGCAAAAGTGTTACACTGTTGACTCATTATTTAACTTGTGATCCATTATGACCCCAATATACCTTTCCACTCTACTCCTTCCTAGGCAGTCATTTCCCATTTTGTATGAGTGCAACTGATTGTTCTTTCCTAAGTGGAGTACTTTGGATTTGTCTGTATTGAATTTCATCCGATTTACTTCAGCCCATTTCTCCAGTTTGTCCAGATCATTTTGGATTTTATCCTATCCTCCAAAGCATTTGCAACCCCTCCCAGCTTGGTATTGTCCAGAAACTTTATAAGTGTGCTCTCTATGCCATGATCTAAGTCATTGAGAAAGACATTGAACAGAACCAGATCCAGAACTGATGCCTGCGGGACTACTCTTGATATACCCTTTCAGCTTGACTGTGAACCATTGATAATTACTCTTTGGGAATGGTCTTCCAGTGACTCATGCATCCATCTTACACTAGCTCCATCTAGGTTGTATTTCCCCAGTTTGTTTATGAAAAGATCATGCAAGACAGTATCAAAAGCCTTAGTATAGTCAAGGTATACCTCCTCTACCGCTTCCCCTCATCCACAAGGCTTGTTACCCTGTTGAAGAAAACTACTAGGTTGGATTGACATGATTTGTTCTTGACAAATTCATGCTGACTGTTACTTATCACCTTATTAATTTCTAGGTGTGCAAATTGATTGCTTAATTATTTGTTCCATTATCTTTCAGGGTACTGAAGTTAAGATGACGGGTCAGTAATTCCACAGGTTGTCCTTATTCCCCTACGGGTAGATTGCCACTATATTTACCCTTTTCCAGTTCTCTGGAATCTCTCCTGCCTTCCATAACTTGTTGAGGATAATCACTAATGGCTCAGATATCGCCTCAGTCAGCTCCTTGAGTATTCTAGCATGTATTTCATTAGCTCCTAGTAACTTCAAGACATCTAACTTGCCTGTGCAATTTTTAACTTGTTCTTTCCATATTTTAGCCTCTGATCCTACCTCATTTTCACTGGCATTCTGTCTAATCCCTACTACATTTTTGGGGGGAATACTGAAAAAAGTCATTTAGCACTCTGCCATTTCCAAATTTTCTGTTACATTCCCCCTGCCCCTCATTGAGTAACGGGACTACCCTGTCCTGGGTCTTCCTCTTGCTTCTAATTTATTTGTAGAATGTTTTATTGTTACTCTTTATGTTTCTAGCTAGTTATCTCGTTTTGTGCCTAGGAATATACAATTCTAGCAGCACACAAAGCAGTGAGCCACCTACTGCTCTTTCAGTATACATTCTGGACTTGTCAGAAGAGGGAGGGATTGACATTCAGGAGAGGGAAAGGGGTCTACACAGTTCACTCCCATGAGTTGGGACCTCTCTCACTGACAAACAGAGGAGGGACTAGTTGTGTCAGCCTGCACAGATGATAAATAAATCACAGCAGTGGAATGAATAAGTAAGAAGCCATCACTTGAAAATTAGTATCTACTACACATTTATGATTGGCAATGTTGCATTTCCAATAAGGTAATGTTTCCTAGAACTAAGGATGCTTGCAGTTGATGGAAAACTAATCACTAAAGTGCATTTGGTATTTACAGATACATTATAATGCATCAGTTGTTCTGAGATATAGAATAATAAAGAAGTTTGTTTTGCAGTGCTAGGCTTCCATAAAGCCAATGTATAAAGCACTGTTTTGTAAACAGCTGAATACTTTTTATCATTGCAATAAATGCAGTCTTGGCTGAATTTACCTCAGAATAACTGGCAATCCCTATGGCAAACCAAATCTAAACAACTACCTGATAACTACCTAATACAGCGTACAGCGATAGTTATATTCTCCTGCCAATTTAATGTTGTCTCAAGTGCCACAATTTCATATTTTGGTTGATTCATCTTTGAAAGGAACATTAATGTTCCCTTTTTCTATTGGATAAAAAAATATTTTAATGGTACATGTGCATGAGGATCATCAAGTCATTATTCATAATATTTTTGCCAGTAACATATATCACCAATGGTGAATATCAGTGTTCTTATGCTATGTCTGTTGCCACTGTTGGTAAAATGAAGGGCACTCATAAATTAGTTCTTTCACCTGGGTAGCATCATGGCCACAAACAAGGTGAGTGAGTTGCATACAGTGTTTTAATCTGCATCAGAACTTCTCCAAAATTTGGGGGAGGGGAGGGTTTGGACTGGTACTCTAATTCAGTCCATCACTGACATATGGTTCCAGCCCATAGATTCAGAGTTAATATTATGATGGAAACCAGAGAAAAGCCTATAAACAAACAACAGAGAGATCACCAGTTGCTGGTAATGAATTTTCCTTTGGTGTGATTTTGTGAGGGAAAACTCACTTTCTACAAATTCAAAATTTTCCCTGGAAAAATTTTAATTTTCTGTTGGAAAATCATTCACAGCTCTCTGGCTCCCCTGCTTCTTGGCAGCCTGCCTCATGCCAGCTCAGGGTTCCAGGCTGCAAACCTGTCATGGCTCCAGGCAGCTCGAGAAGCCTCCAAACCTTTCTGAAATGGTCAAAAGTTAAAGCATCATCCGCACTTGACAGAATTCCATTTTTATTTTTTATAATTTCAGTAGATAACATCAATGTTCATTTTAAGCATTTTTTCAATTTTTATCAATATAAATTCACACTTGCACAAAATTATGAGTTTAAGCTTTTTTATTTTTATCAATTTAAATTTTCATGGTCATGAGATAATTATTTAATGACAGATGCTGAGATTCAAAAAGTTTAACATTTATAAATGGTAAAACAAATTGTTGCTGTCACCTATCATAATATACAAAGTAAATATCCTTAAATCAAATGCTAATAAGTTCTCGAACAGCATATTTTACTTTCCCTATTTGTAAATTTCAGCGATCATCAATGGGAATATTTTTGGGAGTTTGTGTGGGCATGATGAAATTGAGATTAGTGACATTTACAAATTAAAAAAAAAAATCTAATTATTCCAAGCCTGACTATAACATTTTCTGGACCCAGAACCTTGTCAAAAAGTTAAAGAAGTTTTTCTAAATGACATTTTTGAATTCATGTTTCACAGGAAATTGCAACATTTCAATTTTTCATTTCATGTTGGAACTTTTTTTTTTTTAAATTTCCAATTGAGAGGAAATTTTGGCTTCCGGTCAGTTCTACCCATTATAGATGAAAAATTCCTCAGAGGATTCAAAAACACTTATCTGATTCAGTTGGGGGAAGTCTCTTGCTCTTTTTTGTTCTATTCATAAACTTGGAAGGGTTAACTGGTCTCTAGGGGTGAGAGTTTCTCACAATGTTTCCTGAAATTCCCATTTTATTCGTGATCTATTCAACAACCCATGGATGGCCTTTCTGATTGAATGAAACCCATGGATGTGGCTCACTTGTGTTTTGGGGAATCCTCAGAGTAATTTTAACTGTGGGTGCCAGACGTTGCCAGCAATGGTGCTAGGGTAAGGCTACCACATTTTCTTTCAACTATGATGCAGCTGCTTTACCTAGAGAGCAACAAAAAGGGTGATCAGCACCAATATGAAATGTAAAGATCTTTAAAAGAAGAAGAGCTGATATTATACAGGCCTCTGAACATTCCTTAGGTAGCAACAACCCTTAGCTGGATTCATGTCAGTGATCTAAAAGGGAGCTATCGTATAATGGAAGGGAAACAAAGAAAGCACAGAGATTTTATAAGGCAGTTGAGAGAACTTTCTGCTTGTTTAGGAAAAATATTTATTTTTTAAAAAGCATGTTAACTACTTGGATTGAGCTTATGCTGACAGAGCTGTCAAATGATATTTGCAGCTTATTTCGATGGCTCTAATATGCTCTCTCTGCAGATGCAAACAAATGATTTTATTTAGTTTTCTTAGTTTGAACAGTAAACATTATTCTGCATTTAAATAATGTTTCCCTCCCACTAGGGTTTGTTCAAAATGACGAAACAAATTACAAAGGTTATTTTAGAATAGCTTCTCGGAGGTGGAAAATTTCATTTATGACTGTTTTTACTGCAATTTCTTTGAAAGGCAGAAAGGACTAAAAAGTACTTAGAAAATAAAAAATTATTGTAGATCATGTATAGATTGTCTGCCTTATTTCTAACTCTCTGCAGCTTTTCCTTTCATTCTGCACTAGGGTCGAAATTGTGCTAACCACAACTGTATTAAAACAAAATTGTAGATTGCCTGAATCTAGCTTAGTTTCTCTGATTAGTATCGACGGTGATTGTATTCTGAGACCCAAGCTATCGCCAAGCCATTCTAGAGGTTACTCCAGCCACAAGTCTATATGCGGCTCCACCCTCTATCCTTTTGAATGACCCTTCTTCCCCTCGGACAACACTGATAAGAATCTGTACACATATACAATCCACCAGCACGGTGGCATTGTTTTACGGAAAAAGCCTAGTCTGAAAATAATGGCAAAAATACAAATATTTGCTGTGAAATTTTGTATAAAATTTCTATTTACAATAATTAATATGCACAAATTATTTCCCTAGAGATGTAAGTGGGGTGAACAATAAAAATATGAAATAATTTATTTTAAATATTTATCTTAGGTGAATAAATTATTCAATGGCTATTGTTTAAACCAGTTCTACCCCCAGTAACTTCCTTATTACTTAGGAAGCACAACTGAAAGTCAAATGGGAAGTTGCTTCATCATTCCCTCAGATACATCAGGTATCTAATTAGCTATATTAAACTAAGTGCCTGTCCAAGAGACCATGAAAAATAAATAAATGCTGTGGCACATACAAAACTGCATTTACATGCTATGGCTGATTTTAGCATGTGTTTCAGATAGCATCATATTCAGTTCCACCCTCTATCCCTTTGAATGACTTGCCCTCCCCCCAGACACCACTGGCACATATACAATCCACCAGCATAGTGGCTAGGCTGCTCATTTAGTCTCCTGCTTGCCTTAAACCATTCACCAATGTCTCAAACTAAAGAGGCTAAAAAGCCTGCTGCTTCTGCTGTGGTAGCTGTCGGAGTATTTCTGCTAAAGCTCTTAATACCCATATATCTGGTTCCTCAGATGGTATAAGCTAAGAAGCTCTCCAACGAAATATCCATTTAAACAGCAGAGGAAGGGTTATTTGCTGCTCTTTAGAGTCCAAAGATAAATTTAATACTTGTCTTGCTGAAAAAGGAAAATACAGATCTCATGTACTTCATTAATGGAAAGAAGCAGAACACATGCTTATATTACCAGCATGGGTATTGACTCTAAGGTTAACTATGCCCCATTTATTTGTAGCAGAATGTCTCATATTGAGAGAAAAAGTTCAACATCAGATACTGAATCAGTTTAAAGAAACTGAGAATGAAGGTATGAACCATAAGGATAATGTGCTAGAAGTTGTGTGTCTGCTGAATTCTAGTGAAGGGAAGCAGAAAGAGAACAAAAGAGTAATTGGCATGAAGACAAACAGACTTTTAAGAGCAGCATCAGTTTAATGGGATAGCCACATTCTAAAAAAAACCCAGGGAACACTGTGCATGAGCAAAATAAAATCTATATCAGGTCATATTATCATCATGTTTGTTTTCTGCATGAGTCACCAAGGGAAAAAAAATTTCACTTTTACACATATGCTATGTGTATTACACTATATTTTGGGACCAAAGATGGGGACAAACAACACAGAAGAAAGGCTGAGATGATTTCTGGTTGAAAAGCCATGGGAAGAGTCTGTCTGTAGCCCAATGGAGTTCTAACATGAAAGGAATTTTGTATGGCAAGGACATTTGTCACTATGCAATCAGATATTAAAATAAATCCTAGTTCAAACTGAGTGTGGGCAAAATGTTTGACTCAAGTGCTTCTGATTTTCTGAGTTCTGACTAGAGCCGTGTGAAAAAGTCTCAGTGAAAGCTGCAAACACTCACTTGCTTTTGGGTTTCATTGCAAAACATGAAAGCTGGATCCTGCTGGATGAAAAGGTTTGATAGATGTCACAAACCTAGATCAAGCACTGAAGAACGTTAGCCAAGAGATAGCCCTGCATCAAAACCATGCTCTATACAGTTTCATGGTGCAGCACAAAGGACATCTGAGGGAATGAGGTGAGGCCACAGTTTTTAAATCCAAGAATCCTTAAATGCAACTAGAGCCCTCACACAAAAATACCTGCCTTCCCTACAGCTGAGAGTATGCAGCACCACTTCCACATTCCCTGGTGTTAACTACTTAAGTTCAACCATTGTATTTAGCTGTGATGCTCTGAGCACATTTCCCAGACCTGAAGAAGAATTCTGTGTAAGCTCAAAGGCTTGTCTCCCTCACCAATAGGTCCTAGTCCAATAAAAAGTATTAGCTCATCTTTAATATATGGCTTATGTATGATTGATGATCATTAACCAATGAAACTGTTAATGTACTAAGTTCGTGTATGTTCCTGATATCAATTGGAAGATATATATGCTTAATGCTGACTGGAAGAGAGCTAATGAATATGTCATTTGGATACACACATATATACTAGAATGTATGGAGGTAGGTGGAGTATTGAAGGAGAAATCCATCATGACCTTTCTAAGTCCCAGGAGAAGGTAATTGATCATTATCTTATTTTCTGTGAATCTGTTACTGCTTTAATAATATTTAAGGGCAAAAAATGCTTTTGGTTCAAATAAAGGTTTGAATTAATGAACTCGAGTATCTCAGCCTGAGTGTGTTAACTACACCCAATAGGATGAATGGAGGTGTGGGAGGCTGAACTCAGCCATGTGGATTGACACCTAAATGAATGTTTGCACAGATCCTTGTAAAGTTAAAAAGCCAAGATGCACAGATCTAATTATTGCCAGTTACACTTTGTGACTGCCTGTGAATTTTTGTGCAGATAATATGTTTACCTGGGGAAAGCACGTTTATTCAACTGTGTGCATCAGATACAGGTGATGTGGGGCCCGTCCACAATATAAGCAGTCGCAACTCCAACTTCAATGGATTGACCTTATTTACATCAGCAGCACATTTGGCCCAACATACATAATTGGTGCTGTGCATGTACCAGAAGTCTCTCAGAAAGTAACACAGGTGTATCTAAAATTCTTACTTTGATTTCAGTGGGCAAAAATTGACACAACTGAAGATAAAACTGTCACATGCACCACAAGTTCTTTTCTTGAAGGTGTTATCAAATACAAATTACTGTCCCAGATAAAATAGCATGAAAAAAGCTTCCCACGCTATTTCCCACTTCTGGTTTTAATCCAGGCTGGAACCTTGAAATGAGGAGAAAAGGAAAAAGCCAAACATCTAAGAACTTTGGCTCAAGTTGGGTTCCAGAAGTGGGAAAAAAATCCCAGGAATTTAGGGGGTGGAGGAAGAAGAGGCTGGGGACAGCAACATTTTCCAGGATTGGTTCAATCGTCTCTAGTAAATATGCAGAGTTTTGGTTGGCTGGGTTTTTTAAAACTGTTCTAAGCATTCAGTTTGTATGTTCAAGTACATGTACTAATTCTTAGTGTATGTATTTTTCACTTTCTTTTCAAAACATGACCAAACAAAAAACAAACGCACTGCAGGAAATATCAACTCACAAAGGGAAACATTATATACTCTGTTTTTCTACATAGTTTTAGAGAAAGTGCATAAGAAAATAAGTGCAGCCATACTGGGTCAGACCAATGGTCCATCTAGCCCAGTATCTTGTCTTCAGACAGTGGCCCAGGCCAATAGATAGCTGCATGACAGCTTTTCATTTTTAATGAACAAAGCCTAAAGACATTTTTCCAGCTAAAGAGTTATTTTCTCCAAGCAATTCGTTTTGCTGACAGGCACACTACAAAGGAAAATCTCCATTAGCAAAAAGATTTTTTTATTTGTTTTTAAATACTGAGTCTTACAAAGGATGGTAAGAACTTGCTTAGGGGAATTTAAAACCACTTCAATATTTTTGGTTCCAAATTTCACAACAGAACTGAATATGATGAAGTTCAGTTTCTATTTGTAACATTTTTCCTTTTAAGGCTGGCTGGCAAGGGAAAGTGAGTGTTTGAGTGATAGTTCCCTTAGCTCTCTGTACCTACTCAGCCAGCCAAATTGTTGTAGGCTGGTTAAGTGGTGTCACAGGAAAAACGGAGAGGAGGAAGCAGTGAAAAGTGTTTCTAACAACCAGTTCCAGAAGTGGTGGGAACAGAAGCAGTGAAATATCAGAGGTATCTTAAGGTAGAGTGAATAAGAGGGTGTCAAGAAAGACCTGTCAGATGAAATACTATATGTTTGGTAGGAATGGGAAGAACAAAGAAAAGAGGGTGGGGCTTAGGGAGTCACTGGAACCAGAAAGACAAGACTCCAAAGAGAGAAAGCCCAGACCAAAGAATTCCACAAGCCTAGAAAATAATGGCCGGAAAGAAGTCTTCAGCCTGGTTGTTTACACTTATATTTTAAGATTTAAACTTCTCAATTTAGTGAGAAAAACCTTTCTGGGCCAGATGCTATTCCCAGTTGCTCTGGATTTACACCAGAGATTTTAAGGGAATTATTCCAGATTTACACATGTAACTGAGATCAGAATCTGCAATCCTCGGTATGTTCTTCCAGGAAACAAAACTTTTTTTTTTTAAACATCTATCTAATTATTAAAAAGGAAAGCATCCAAAATATTTTGCGTTACATCTAGAACTTTCCAAAGAGCTCAGTGAGGATTCTTGCCCTCTCTAATTCTTTTACTGAACTTTCTTGGTTATTGAATTCTTTGCTTTAGGAGTTTTGGTTGAGACTTATAGAGAGGTTGAGTGACCCTGAAATAAGTTAGTGTTAAGACACTATTGAGAAGTCAGCCACACTACTGTGGCTAATGGGGGGAAAGACAACCAAAAAGAGGAGGATGGATGGCCAGAAGTGAGTGGAATAGGTGAGACACACAAGCAACCTGAATAGACTGAGAGACACCGTAGAAATTGGTCCATTTCTTGCACCATTTCCTACTCTCTTCAGGACAGGTTACTAGTAACTCGGAGGGAGCCAGTTTATCAATTACAGTGAATGGACAAAATTCCCCAAATAATATTTACTACTTCTTATTTCTTATCCGTGCACCAGCAGGGATTGGCTGTTTGTTTTTCCAGTTGGTCTTTTCAACTGTATTTTATAACTTTGTTGAATAAACTGCTTCAATTACTCAGTAGTAGAAAAAGCGAAAACAAAGGCATTATGGAAGGCGTGCACTTTTAACTCCTGTTTCAATTTTTGCTGAGATTTTGTTTTGAAGCCTGTTTTGGGGTAAATAAATATGAACTGTCTCATGAGATTCAGAATTCACAGCTAAACATGGGTATCCGAGAGGGCACAGGGAATGTGTATGTAATAAACTGCGCTATTCTGGCCTGCTGTTGCTCCCTAAACATATACAACACACTGCGGCTGAAAACAGCAAGTATTCTAAGAAAGTCACCTTCCTACTGGCCTTTAGTAATTTGGCACATTTCAAATTAATTATAGGACTAATAACTTACATTTACAGTCTGTAATGCCTTTGATCCAGAGTACCCCACAGTGTATTGCAAACTTTTCATACTGACTTAGGCCTCGGTCTACACTACAGAATTTTGTCGACAAAAGTCAGCTTTTGTCGATAAAACAACAGAGGGTGTACACACTGAAATGCTCCCCACTGATGTAAATCTCCTGCTATGCCGACATAATAAAACCACCTCAACATGAGGTGCAGGGATTATGTCGGTGTAGTTACGGTGATGCAATGTCAGTGTAGACACTGTGTTCTGTATATCAGCTGTTGGCTGTGACTCTTGACAAGTTGTGAAACTGACAAGAAAGCTGGACAGATAGAGCTCAGCTCCCCCCCTTCCTTGGAGAGCAGTGCAGCTGGACCAGCCTCATACCTGGGAGTGGAGGGAGAAGGCCTGGGCAGCTTCCTCCCCACTCCCAGCGGGGATTGAGGAGAGGACATGTAGGGGCGGCGCATCAGAAGTACAGGAGCCTGTGAGGCAGCTGGGCTGCCAACAGGGAGCTGCCAGTGGAGCTAAGAGACTGGGCTGTCAGCTCCCCACAGGTCAGCCCCTCTTGGGTTGGTGAAAGTGCTCCTGGTGAGGACATGCACCATGGACCCAAGGAGGATAGTGTGGACATCTGCCACCGCAGCAATTAATGCGATGCTTGTAAGTTGACCTAACAGAGGTCGACTTATCCTCGTAGTGTAGACAAGGCCTTACATACGGTGGACCAAGTTCTGCTCTCACTGAAATGGTCTCAACTCTACTGAACTGATCAAGGCTGACAGGTTTATCTGAGGACATAATCTATGTTTGCAGGGGTCACCAGTGACCAAACCTTGCCAACGAAGTTTGTTGGGAGGGCGGAAAGGGAGAAGAGGGAGGGGCACACAGACTATCAGTGATTCAAGCCTATTACAGAAGGCCCCAGCAGTAGACATTCCCTTCCCACTATCAATAAAGGTCTAAAACTGTCTTGCTTACCAAACATTGCTCACCTAACTCCACCTTTCAAACTCCAACTTTCTCCTCCCTTTCCCCAAACATCCTCCTTTGCCCAGGCCTTCCCACATAGCCTATGCTCCCTGCAACATCCTTCCTCCCCAGGGCTTCTCCCTCAATCCTTTCTTACATCCTGGAGTCTGTGGCTACCTTGCTCCACCTAGCACCTGTGCTTTGCCTCAGCCTGTGAACCCTCATTGCCCCCCTTGAGCCTGGATCCATCCCTCAGATCCAATCCTGAACCTCCTTCATAGAGTGGAAAGGAGGAAGAGATGCTGGAGCTGCTGGGAATGGTTGGTCTCTTCTCTGGGGCCTGCTCTGTCTTCTGCCTGCCCCAGTTGTACTTACAACACGCAGAAGAAGAATTCAGGAAGGGGCTTGTGGCTGCCTGCCTATCCAGCACAGTAACATTATTGCAATATCAGCTGCCCCTCCTGGCCCAGTCCATCAGCTGAATGGCAGATCAGTGGGGCAGACAGGACAGTGTTGAGCTGCATTAAGCAGCCTGAAACCCTTCTCCCCCAGTACCCTCACCACCTCCCTCTCTCCACCCCCAAGCGTGCAGAGGAGAGGGTGAGAGTTGGAAAGGTGAAAGTGTTGTTTCCCTCTCCTCCATACTGGATGTTGTAGGGAAGGGAATTCTCCTTATATTACTCTTTTGAGGGGACACCCAAAGGTAGCCACCTCTCAAGTGGAATGCAGCAACTGATTAACAGCACACAGCAACAATATGCAACTGCAAGGCAGTAGGTGAATAGTATTTTACTTAGATGAAATTAATGGGGGAAGGAAGGAGGGGGATTCTATGCAGTTAACAACAGCTGGAATTTGTCCAGGATCCTGGGATTAACTCTCTTATCCATCTAAAATAAGGCCCCAATCCTGTAATTGGACCCACTCTAGCTGACCCGTGGGTGCAGACAAAGATTAAGGTCTTTGTGTCTGACTCAGGAGTAGGAGTTGGTGTCAGGTCGAGAGGGAAATGGAAGGTTACAACATATCCACGCACATCTGACTGCTTCAGTCTGAAGAAAAACAAGTTTTGAAAGAAGCTGGGCACATGCTCTGCTCGGAAAAGGGAAGGATCCATAACCTTTTCCCAGTCTGACATCTGATCTAATTCAAAAGCCGGCAGGTCAAGCGGCAGTGTACCCACTATCATCTTTCTGGGACAATGGAACTTTACTGACTCATAGGGAAAAGTGCCATGTATTGAGTTACTGGGAAGTTTAAAATGTATCATTAATTAATAGTTCCTTTCATGTGTGGAACAAGATTATTTTGTAGGTAGATGTGAGGACATGGATCAACACAAAAGCAGCATCTTGGAAAGACTCTAATGCAAAGTTGTCAGCAGTTTGCCTTCTTTAGCTCTAATCTATAGTCAGAACCATAATATGAAACTGCATAAGGTAACACAACGTTGGTCTCTCTGGCATTCTTTTGAGTGCAAAATGAAAACTATTGCTATAGTCTAACCTGCAAAACAAATTCAGAATTACTTCTATATGAAACGTTAAAGATAAATTGATGGAAAGGTTAAAGAAGTCCTTTATAAAAAGCAATAAAGCTTCTAAATGAAAATCTATCTTGGAACCCACCATGACTTTAATGTTGCCTTGTGGACACTAAAGCTAATTCTCTGATCATAACTATAACCTACTTATTTTATTTACTTTTATTTAATAATTTCCAACTTTACCTCCGGTGAAATTGCTCTGCTTATTTTCTAGTTAAAAAAAAAAAAAGAGAGAGAGAGATACACCAGTGTGCAATACAAATCGGGATTCTTTTTCTCCTTTGTAGACGGAACATGTCCAATTCTTTCAAACTTTTCTTCATAGGTCATTTTTCTAAACCTCTTTATTTTTATTTTTTTTAAAACCACCATTTTATTTAAACATTTATTTAAACAAAGCAAAACCTTAACTACATCATTACTACATCATTACTACTACATAATTACTACATCATTACTTATTATCATTACTACATCATTATTTATTAAGGATCAGGTTAATATTCAAAGAACCTTTCTAAAGATTCTGGCTTGCTCGCTGAAGCATCTTCTTCCTCTGAGTATGCTAAAGAGGGTGACCAAATTTTTAAATACCTATCCTCTTTTTGGTGTGCGTGCCTGTGTGTATATACACATACTTGGTATGAAAGCTTTTCCATTACAAGAACAGTCCCTATTTTACTATACCACAGTCTCATAGGAGAACTTGTCACATTTTTCCCAATGATATGAAATACAAGACATTTCTGCTAACAATAAAAAAAAGCAATTAATTTGTCATTCTACTTAAAATGTTGATTCTTTCCTGGAGCACTAAGTAAGCAGGTCAGGGGATCTCTTTGAAGCTGGCATTTTGTTATAAAATTAATCTTAATAATTTTTGCCCAAAACAGTCCAATTCCTGGATGTAGCTACGACTCATGCAAGTGGCTTTCTCTTCAACTGCTCCAATAGAGTATATCCTTATAGCAAAAGTATGATGGATCTTAACTGGAGTCAAATGCCATCTACACAGTAATTTATAAACATTTTCTTTTTGAGCTACAGAAATCGAAGATGTATATCCTCCTCCTTATTTTAAGACTCAGTCACCTGGATCAATTTCTTTAACCAAATGCCTCTCTCATCTTGTCATCTGAGTTGTTTTCTTATCAACATCTTTTTTCAATCAAAATTGTATATATCTTACAAATTAAACCTTTTGTTCTAGCTTGTTCCTGGATCAACTCCTCAAATGTAATTAAAGGTGCAGACAGAGCTGTCTTGTATCCAGATTTCATAATAAAATGTTTGACTTATAAATATTGAAAATATGGGATATTTATATTATTTTACATTATTATAGATATCTTGGTATGATTTCACATCAGGACTCAGGAACAGCTGTCCAAATTGAATAATCTCAGCTCTGACCCACAACTGATAGTCACTTTGCTATGTCTGAGGGATGAATTTTGAATATTAATGAAAGTAGCTAAGGGAGAGGGCCTCAGCAACAGGAATTTTTTAAATGTCCCCAAAGGAAAGGTGGTCTGGATGAATAGGTGACTTTTTAATTTTATTTTCGGTGAACTACATTTCTTTTTAATCTAACAGTTATTACAAATAGCTATATTTGGGCTCCCAGTCTTGTTCGAATTTTACCCCATGTTTGGATGATTTATTGTCAACCCAATCGATCACATCTTTTAACTGATGCATAATAATAAACCTAACAGGAAAAGCTAGCCTACAGCCACTTTGTAGGCTATGCGGAACCATTAGAACTCACCCTTTGTCTTTTCTGTTTCCATGTGAAGTTTAATGTTATGTCAGGGATACCAATAGGGATGCACTGAAACAAAAAACAACAACTTTGGGAAGACATTCATCTTTACCAAGGCTACCCTACCTAGCCAAGAAATGTCATATTGGTTTGTTGCTCCCTTTTGGATTCTGTCCAGTTTATTCACATTCTTCTTAAAGCTTGGTGCCCAGAACTGGAGATGGTACTCCAGCTGAGACCTCACCAGTGCCAAGTAAATCAGAACAATTACCTTCCATGTCTGACTTATGCCACTCTCATTAATACACCCCACGACACATTTGCCTTTTTTGCAACTGTACCACACTGTTGACTCATTCAATTTGTGATCCACTATAACTCCCAGATCATTTTCTGCAGTACTACTGCTTAGCCAGTTATTCCCCATTTTGTAGTTGTGCATTTGATTTGTCCTTCTTTGCGCTTTGCATTTGTTTTTATTGAATTTCACCACATTGATTTCAGACCAGTTTTCCGATTTATCAAAATCATTTGAATTCTAATACTGTCCTCCAAAATGTTTGCAAACCCTCCCAGCTTGTTGTCATCTGCAAATCTTGTAAGCATATTATTGAATAGTAGTGGACCCAGGAAAGACCTCTGCAGAACGCCACTTGATACGTCCTTCCAGTTAGACAATACACCATTAATAACTATTCTTTGAGTACAGTCTTTCAACCATCTCATCTTGCCTAATTTTCATCCATGCATCCATCTCCTCTCAGTGTTTTCGATCTTCTCTCTCTGGGGGGTGTTCTTCTCCAGCATCTGGGAGCTTCACCTCCTGAGCAAGTAATGGGACTGAGTAAAACAGTCACAGGGCAACATTTACATTTGGCAAGGGATAAGATGGCATGTGATAGATAAGTGGGAACCTAGCTTGAGCTTTACCTTGCTCCTCATAGGTTCAACAACCTTCAGAGCCAGGGGAGTTCTGCTAATCTCATATTAAGAAACTAAATTCCAGGAGTTTGAATCCTGTAAAATAATTTCAGAGCAGGTAAATGTTCCCATTTTTCTTGAACTCTCCTACAAGCAACGGTGTGTCACTAAGGGCCTTGTGCTAGGATATTAAAAATAAGACTCCACAGCCGTCCAGAGAAGAACTGAACAAGTATGATTCATTCTACCAAATTCATGTCTTTGGTAAGACAGATTATATTTCATTTTTCACACACTCAGGGTGTTACTTGGTTTTGAGGATCTCTTCAAAGCCTGCTATTAGTCACTAAGGGACAGAACTTTAAAATGTTATATATTTCTCCTTTTCAATCTCTCCCTGTGACTCTTTCAAAGCCACACAGTGGAAAAAAGTACACAAATTCTCTTTTCCCCACATTAGCTGTAAATGCTTGTGAATGGAGGATGAGCAGATTTGTGTGTCCTGAAACATTTCTGATTATAGCTGAGTGACCAGAGCCTTATCAACTGAATACCCATCGCACCTTTATTAATCAACTATATTATTTTAATTTTTGATATAGTTTTACTTGATTTGACAATTTTGTTTACTCACTGCCAGAGGCTCTTGTTATCATTCTTCCCTCCCTTCCCTCCATAGCCGCAAAAGATTTGAAAGGTTTAACACACACACACTATGTAAGTTCCTGAAAAAGGGTATGTTGTATTAAAGAATGAATGCCGGCAGGATCTCAGAGTTCTCTCTTTAGGCTGTAGATGAGCTGGGAGCCTCAGGCAGCAGAAACTGAAGATTAGAAGTAGAGCCCACTAAGAATGAAAATATTTTAATATTTGTATATGCTTTATTGCTTTCTCACTTGACTTGACAGTCTCATCAACCTACTGCCATAGGCTATCTTTATCACTAACTGATCTCCCTCTCCTCCAACTACATAGGGAAATTTGAGAAGCAGAGTATAATATGTACCGTTATTTCATATAATAACAAGCTGACTGTAAAAGGGACTGCCGTGTGTTGAGCACTCTGCATGTGACTTGACTTTCATTTATCTATGTTTAATATTCCTCTCTGTCTCTCACTATAACAATTGGAACAATTTGAAACTGCAGAGAAATAGAATACAAAACAACACAGCCACAGTCAATCCAAGCCCTATGGGGTCTTCTACTATGACAAAAAACGCTAATCAGTTCCACTAGTGCTGAATACAAAGAGCATCCATCTTCTACTGCTTCTCCTCTTGGTATGATGTTACTATAAATAATGGCTCTGATACCCCCTGGTAAATAAAATTTCTGAAAAGACCAGCTCTTAATTTGAAAGAATTACAATAAGAAAGAGAAAAATGGGCATGAAAGGAGTTTAGACTTGTCATCGTCTGCAAAGAAATAAAGTGCTCATGGAAGCAATTCATAGAAGTTGTGCATAAAGTTCTACCAGAACTCATATATTGCACTTATTGCAATGGAAAGGAGAATATATTAAGTAATTAAAACAAGATTAAAGTGTTTGGTAGAGAGAACGTGTTAAAATAAAATACCACCATTGGGAAAAAGATAGTAAGGCAGCTCTGAATTCTCTGAGTAACCCCATCTCTGTTGGTTGGGCTTCTTTTGTAGACACAAGAAACAGCACAGATACTTTGAAGTGTTGTCCTTCATTTAGAAACTCTGCATTTCAACCTATTACAGAAGTCAGCACTAGACGTACATTTTGCTCAATGTACCGAGTAGGTCAGGACGCATTGTAGAGGTTAATGACACCAATTACACAAAGAAAGACAGACGGATACACTGATATGTCCAATGCTGATATGCTCTAAAAGTTACCCATATGTCCATGACACTAGAAGAGTCCACCAACTGACAAGATCCTTGTATTACATACTAAAATGTTACAGTAACACGCCATGCTAATAACAACCACTATCTGAATCGTAGTGTTTTAGGAGCAGTGTATGAAATGTTGGCTTACTTTAAGCAAATTGCCTCAAGAATGGAATCTAAAGCTGATCCAAACTACAATTTTGATTTCAAGTTGTTCACATGTAAAAAAACTCCCAACATTTTGACAAAAGCAAATATTTATGCATTGAACCAGAATGAAAATGTCGGCAATTTCAAACACATCTTTTCATGATGAGATTGAAAAATTCTGCTAAATGGAAAAAATCTTGAAATTTTAATGACGTTACACCCAGAAAAAAAGAATCCTGTGTTCACTGAAAAGTTTTTTAAGACAAAGTTTCTCTAACCAAAAAACCAAAAAACAAAAGCACAACTTTCTGCCTGCGAAAATCTGATTCCTTCACATGAGTACAGAGACATTAGTTTGCATGGCTCTGTCACCAGCATAGCTGATCTCCTCTTCTGGATGCTCACCAGGCTGGTGTTTGGACCCATGTGCTTTAAGCTTCCTGAGACAGGGCAGAATTCAGACACAGGACTAAGTCTCTAGGCTTACTCTACGAGGGAAGACTGTCTTTCTAGCACCCCTTTCAGAGAGCTGGCTATGCACTGTGAGTAGAGCAGACTCCTCCAGAAACTCCTGTTGCTTAAGTCCCTCTGAGTTTTAAATGCTAGCACTAACACCTGGTTTCTTTGTCCTGCATCTGGGGAAATTTAATTCCTTTATACACCACTTCCCCCAACACACACACACACAAAGAATATGACAGAGAGAGAGAAACAAACTGTTTTTATCTAGGACTCAGTTATTCCTTTACTTTCCCTGGCCAGAGCTGTTCAGATGCTGACCCACCTATTCATAGGCAGACATGCAGGCACCACTTTCCTGTCTCCAAAGCACAAGCGATATGAGGCAGAGCACAGTACATTGTAGTCACAACACAGAAGGATACAGAGACTTCATAAAATCAAGCTGTACATAGACAGATTCCCTAAATTATAACATGCTTTTATGAAGGCGCTATCCACTATCCACTATGCAAAAAGCAGGACAATGAGTTTCCACAATATTATGTGAAACTGTGGGTTCCATTTCATTAGAAATCGACTTGTGCTATGCTCAAGTGACTCCTGGAATGAACAAACATGTGACTGGCCAATTAAGCATCCTTACTCTGAAAAGCAGTCTAGTTACTCCTTTTTTCCCTATTAGAGATGACAGGCCAGAAAGTCAGTGCTCTGATAATATATCTGAGCATAAATATGAGGTACCAGTAGAAAGTACAATGCATGAAAATTAAGGGGAAAAACGTCTATTTAAATTAAAAGGAATTATTTTGACAAATCACTTGCAATAAAGGTATAGGCTATCAAATTTTAAATCGGTGCCATTATAAACTATTTAAAAGAGCAAAGGATCTGCTGACATCTTTTCAGGTTTTAAAGCTGGAAGAATGTTAAAAACATTTCTTCTCATATACTTTATTGAAAAATGTACAGGGATTTTCATTGAATAAATTATTTGCTGGTTGACTCTCTAAAGAGCAGGTTAAAATAATGAAAAAAGCAGTGTCAAATAATTTCTTTAAACAAAAATGCCAAAATTAATCAGATCAATTCTTTACAATGAATAATTTGATTCATTCTATCAGGCTAAAAATTCAGCATTAGCCACTATCACCAAGAGGTTAGCTAATTAGGTGGATCATCTGACTTTTCCACTATGACAATTTCTATATTCCAACAAATTCCAACCAAACATTATTTATTTTAAATGGCTTAACATTTGCTTTTATTCCACACACGCTTGCCCATATCCTTGTTTCATTTGAGAACAGAAGCAGAACCTGTAAATGAAAAAGGTGCTTTCAAACTGGGCAGAATCTAAAATTATTAGAAATCTCAAGATAAAAATCTCACAGAAATAGGCTATTCCTATTTCTAGACCTAAGAGTTGCATATACATTTTAACATGTTTTGTATAAATATCCAAACTCTTAGATTCATATGTAATCGATCACTGAAACCTTCTGTGGTTCACTTTTCCACCAATTCTGACCTATTCTTAGGTTGTCCTTTGGAGAATTAATATTTATATATCTTTCATTCAGAACTCCAGAAGTGTGATGTAGCCACACTATGCAGCATTCCTAAGGCATGCATGGTACTTCTGTGCAAACTGCTCTTAATTAAATGATGATATTAAGAAACCCACTACAGCTAGACAAATGCATTGGTCTCTGCCAAGCAAAATAGATTAAAATACTTTTGGCACTCCTGGGCCATTTGGAGGTCTGTCAAGTAAAATAATAAGATTTAGGAGAACGTATAGCAAGCTATGTTTATTTTGAAATCCAATATCTCCCAAATACCTCATCTAATTTACCTTAAGCTTTCCAGAAAAAAGTGTGGTCGGGGTTGGTTTCCTTCTGGTGACCTTAAGGTAGGGGTTCAACATTATGTGGGTAATGGAAGATCAACCTTAAACTTAAATGTCAGCAAAACTTATTTTGGTATCACAACAGTAATGCTCAACATACCCGCCCTCTGAATACTTATCTAAGGCATTTCAGATAAGCTTTTATGGGTCCATTGTGGAAGAAAGATGCATGATCATTTCCATGCAAGTGCAACCAGTCAAAACTGCCAATAAAAGTTTCTCATTTTCTTTATCCCCCTTTCTTCTCTTTCTTTTATACATTTCATTTTTGTTCTTTACCCTGGAATACCAGCAAACAAAGCCGATACTTGGAAGACGTTTCTTTACTTACAATGGGCCAGATAGATTGAATAGTTGATTGAATAACTGACTGATTTCCCGCTATTGACCACTACAAGAAAAGTCTTTTTAGGTAGTAAATTGGAATCATGTTGGCAGTAAACACCTACTCTAATCTAAGTCAGTTTGCTAGGTTTGTCTGGAGATAGTTTTATTGGGTAGTTTTACATTTCCACATCTGTCTTAGTGTCCTCCAAGTTTTTGGGGCCAAAGGCACAGACAATATGTAGATCCACAAATTTCAGTACAAATGTAGTGGTAAAACACCTGCATATTTGGCCTCTTGAAATAAACTATGACTGTCCAATGGCGAAGAGTGGAATTCCTATGTGACAAAACATGATATGAAATAAGCAAAACAGGTAGAAGTTTTTGTTTAAAATTACACAACCCTGACTTATGCAAACAGACTATCAATTTTGGCTCTAAGTAAACACTATTAAGGAGTAAGTAAAGGAGAACCCAACAAGAAAGGAATTACCGATATGAAGTTCAGATTCTCAAGCTGAAGAAAAATAATAATAAATAATAACAACAATGCCTGGGAATATTATGTAATGTTTGAACTGAAGCAAATTTATTAGGGTAGCTCTAGGTTTTTTGTTTTAATTTATTTGTTTGCCAGCAAGCTACTGTATAAAATGATACCATAGGGATTAAAGACATCCTCATATTGTACAAGTGAATCACAAAATAAACCTGTAATGAGTTTTAGCAAGAAGACTGAAATGAATCTGTGCTAACCTATTCCTCCTTCTGTAAAGGATTATTTATTTGTTTATTTATTAAAGCGAGAAGCATGTTATAGGGATTTTTATTTGCCTGTAACTTCACTGAAAAAAGATAACATCTTTCCAGGTACTTTCTGAGGGTTCTCTGAAACATTATCCAAAAAGAAAAGTTCATGCAGTGTTTTCAGAAACTGCTGCATATTTGCTTTATTTAAATATATGTCTGGATGAACATGATCAATGTTCATTAAAAGGACTAAAATGACAGGTACACAAAACGGCACTGGATGTTTGCGCATCTAAGCATTCACAGCTATAATGAATAAATGGAGCGTGCACTTCCAATGCAGCTGGCACCATCCATAACTTTGCATTCGACACTTGACTGCCCTTAGGAAGAATCTGTTTTAAAAAACAGTATATCTGAAGAAAAGAATGTATTAAAATAACCTTTTAAATATATGAACACTTTAAAATGCAGTTACAAATGAGATGCCAGGAAGAAAACCCCCTGCAAGTAGTAATATTTATCATGGCTTAGTCAATTACGTATTATACATGGTGCAATTTATTACCAAAAGTTCATTTGAAGTTTATTTTAAATATAAATATATAAGCATACACGTACATATTTCCTCAGGTAAGTTTTAGGTTGAGTAAATTTCCCCAGGTAAATCTAGGCAGACTATCCAAATCATTCACATTTCTGAGCAGTCACGAGGGCTAACATCAGACGCCTTGACCTTTCACCTCTTATACTAAAGCCACCATTTTGGGTGACGGAGACAAGGCACAGTGCTCAACCAGCCAGCACACACAGTCACATTACACTAATGTTGTCTTCTGCTGCAGTATCGCTTTCAACACAGAGCTGGCTTCTGTCCCTACTTATCCGCCAGTGAAGCCCTATTATTTCAGTGGGGTCGCATGAAGTTTAAAGTGAGAACAGAATTTGGCTTATAGTTGGAGAGGTCTAGAGGAACGGGTACTTTGGCAGTGGCACAATCAGAAGATGAGTAAATCCTAGCCACCTCTTCTTCCTTTCTTATTAATAGACAGCAAATTACTTCGGGACTCTAGGATAGCACGCAGGCATAGACAGTCTCCCAGCAGGGCATGCATCTGATCCTCCGCACTGGGTGCTGCTGCTACAAATACTCCTGTAAAGTGATAGGCATAGATAACCTAAGGCAATTGCTACAGCTGTGTTTACTCCTCTCATTTTTTTTCTCCCCGTGTCAGTAGTCCTGCCAGACTCGATGCCTTTAGGCTTAGCGCCTGCTGTTTAAGGAGCCTCTTGCAGCTTTTGAGTTAGAGGAGTCTGAGGAAATGAATGGTTTGAGGGCTTGCTTCCAAGCTGTTGTTTCCTTCCCTTCCCCTATATCGACACTAATTATTAGAGATGTACATGTTAGCCTGTTTGGATAATAAAGGAACCATCCTCACAGCTGGAACTGGATGATGTCAAACTTATGAGGTTCACAAATGTCCTATTAACTTTTTTGGCCAGATTCTAACTCCCTTACTCATGCTGAGTAGTATCTTAACTCACAGTAACAGCAACGAGGATGTGGCATACTTCGTAGCTTCTGTAGGCTGAGCAGATTACAGCCAGGCCCCAGAGGCTCCTTGCATCTCTCTGTTCTCCCCAGCGAGGTCCCTGTGTGCCACACTCCCATTTCCGCCCCGGAATAATGGGAATAAGGAGAATAAAGAATAAAGGAATAATGAGATCATTTAATTCTAATATTAAACTGCATCTTAAAGTTCCTATTTGAGGTTCTCTCGACATGTCAAAAATCAATCTGCTTGCTTCCTTTCCTTGGATCATTAAGGAAGCATAGTAGTACACCAGAGTAGTACACTCCAAGCAATCTGCAGGATAGTCCGGAAGGATAGCCAGCAATGCCCACCCTCCCTCCTTTATGCCGGAGGTTCTGTGTCTCCTCCCTCCCGCTTCATGCCATGTCCAACATTCTGTCCCCTTCCCATAGGGTTTTGTTTGTGCCACATTCCCTCCTTCCCCATTCCACCCCCCATCAGGGGTTCTGTGTGCCCCTCATGTCCCCCGCCCATCACGTATTTCTATGTGTCCTCCATTCTCACCTAATACCAGGGGCTGTGTGTGCCCCCATGCTTCCCCACAGCCTCCCTTCCCCAGTGTTCTCTATCCCACCCTAAAGTTCTGTATGTCCCTTATTCCCCCCTTTTCCCCATGCCAACATCCCCCCTTCTTCCATGCCAGGGATTTTGGGTGCATCCCCAATTTCTCTCCCTCCCCATCCCATGCCTGCCTATTCCCTCCATTGTTCTTATTCTTCTCTCATAGAATCATAGAAGATTAGGGTTAGAAGGGACCTCAGGAGAGTATCTAGTCCAACCCCCTGCTCAAAGCAGGACCAACCCTGACTAAATCATCCCTGTACCTTAAAAACCTCTAAGGATGGAGATTCCATCACCTCTCTAGGTAACCCATTCCAGTGCTTCACCACCCACCTAGTGAAAAAGTTTTTCCTAATATCCAACCTAGACCTCCCCCACTGGAACTTGAGACCATTGCTCCTAGTTCTGTCATCTACTACCATTGAGAACAGCCTAGCTCCATCCTCCCTGGAAGCCCCTTTCATGTAGCTAAAGACTGCTATCAAATCCCCCCTCATT
Organism: Emydura macquarii macquarii; assembly: GCF_026122565.2. NCBI lineage: Eukaryota > Metazoa > Chordata > Testudines > Chelidae > Emydura > Emydura macquarii. Next base: position 12,515,728 of record NW_027130208.1, on the reverse strand, counting down.
CTTCTCTTCTGCAGGCTAAACAAGCCTAGTTCTCTCAGCCTGTTCTCATAAGTCTTGTGCTCCAGCCCCCTAATCATTTTTGTTGCCCTCCGCTGGACTCTCTCCAACTTGTCCACATCCTTTTTGTAGTGGGGGGCCCAAAACTGGACACACTAGTCCAAATGAGGCCCTACCGAATAGTGCTGAATATAGGCGAATAATCACTTCCCTCCATCTGCTGGCAATGCTCCTACTAATGCAGCTCAATATGCCATTAGCTTTCTTGGCAATAAGGACACACTGTTGACTCATATCCAGCTTCTTGTCCACTGTAACCCCTAGGTCCTTTTCTGCTTAACTGTTGCCTAGCCAGTCAGTCTCCATTTTGTAGCAGTGCATGGGATTCTTCTGTCCTAAGTGCAGAACTTCATCAGATTTGTTTTGGCCCAATCCTCTAATTTGTCTAGATCACTCTATAGCTGTATCCTACCCTTGTCCTCCAGTGTATCTACCACTCCCCACAGCTTAGTGTCATCTGCAAACTTGCTGAGGGTACAATCCACCCCATTCTCCCATCATTAATGAAGATGTTGCACAAAACTGGCCCCAGCACCGACCCCTGGGGCACTCCGCTTGTTACCAGCTTCCAACTAGACACTGAACCATTGATCACTACCCGTTGAGCCCAATAAACCCAATGATCTAGCCAGCTTTCTATCCACCTCTCTCTCTCTCTTTCAGGATGTCAGCATTTTTACACTGTATTGGGAGGAAGGGCAAAGCTAAAATGAGGGTTATTGTTTTGCTGGAATGTGTTAATGGCTGCTCTAGTTTCAGAGGTGTTTGAAGCTGGTAATCAGATACCAAAATCACCACTCCCCCCCCCTTTTTTTTTTCTGATTTTCACCAAAATCAATAGGGTTCTGTCCATTGATGCCCAGAATGTTCCCTGGAATTTTGGAAATGATCAGATGGAGCATAGAAAAGTTATTGTACTACTGACACACATCCCAAGAGAGAAATGCCATCAAGTCGAGTGTAAGGCCTTGCAAATTCCCTTGTACTATTCACGGAGTAATGGTGAAAGAATCTGGCCCTCTCATTGAATTTGCTTTAACTTCCTCCTGCTTCTACAACATCCCTTTGTGCAGTGCAGTCTTCCCTCCATCCTATAGTCGGTCTCTGTGCCCATGCTATATTGTGCGTGAGTGCAGGGGATGGCGGGTTGGGCTATGCCTGGCCTCATGCAAAACACATACCTGGCTGCAATCTGGCCTTGAATGAAAATTGTAGGCTCTTTACTTGTCAATTTCACCCCCACCAGCAAGATTATTTGTCCCTGTTTTATTCATGGGTCTTTGTCTTGAGACATCTGTCGATGGTAAACTGCCATTCCCCCTCTGAGCACCACCTCCCCAGTGTGAACCTCATCTCTAGATCCAATCTCATTCAGCTGATCAGCAAATTTAAGATGATAATTATTTGTGACAGATTAACTCTAACGGCTTGGCTGGTGCTCATCTGAATTTAGACAAACTTCTCTGGTCTGTAGATGGGCTGTAAATTAGAGTCCTGACAGATTCTGCTATTTCCAGGTTTGGCAGACTTGGAAATGTACCAAGAACATGACTCTTCTTACTATTGTACTTTTCTTCAGGAACCCCTGCTCCAGTGAGGTACATATCATTATCCTACTTTTACAGATGGGAAAACTGAGATTAAGTGGTTTTTCCTTGTACAGGAAGTCTGTGGGAGAGCCAGAAAAAGAACCTAGGCAACCTGATATCCAATCCTGGGTTTTAACGAAAGTCAAATAAAATTAATTTAGGGTTCTTTTCCCCTCTCAGTCAGTATTGTACTAAAAGTACTGTCAAAAATGGGGGGGGGGGGGGGAGAACATATTTAATTCTCTGTGAAATATGTATGTATATTCTTGCTCTGTTGAAGAATAGAAATAGTCTAAATGCTCAGTATATCAGAGCATAAATTGATTAAATTGCATAATACTGCATGCTACTGCAAAACAAATATAAATTGCAATCATATATAATACAGGCACATTCTGCTACCTTCATTCAAACAATTCTGTTTTCTTTGGGTATAACATGAAGGAGCCTTTACAAACCGACACAATCAATACCAGTACAAATATGTTTACTCTTGGCATGGTCACTGACGCTGAGAAGGTTAGGGGTCAGAAGTCAGAAGAAAAAGTGAACAGTCCTAGCATGAAATGTGGTAAGGCAAAGTCCATTTGACAACATGATGTAGGGTTAAATGGCTGTTCTGTTACGTATAGTGAAAAGCCATAATGGGTTACTGAAAAGTTAAAAATACCCAAAACAAAACCGATACCCCCCCTCCTCCAAATAGCTGATCATTGTCTCTATTCACACTTCATCAATTCTCCTTTAGGGTCTGGTCCTGAAAGATGCTGAGTATCCTCCAATACCCAGTGAAATCAAAGGGAGTTCAGGACTCTCAGCACTCACAAATCAAGGAAGTAGGTTTTCAATAACTGAAAAATATCAGTGTTAAAGGCTCAGTGCTGCCTACTGTTCCACTCTATTGATCTCCAGAGTTTGGAATGGCCTTTTGCATTCCCAAAAGCAGAAAGAACTCTAGCTCCACATCTCATACAACAGCAGAGCTCAGAAAAGGGTATGAGCTGGACTAAAGTTCTTCCTAAACTGCCCCCTAAAACATTTGGGCAAGATCTCCTGCTAGTGTAAATCAGTGTAGTGCCACTGATATGACAGTCAATGGTACTATGCCGGTTTATACTGTCTCCGGCCCCTTATGTTACAATTATGGAGCCAATGTACTGAGTGCTATATATTCCTGATTTTTGTTGGAATAACATAATGCTCTTGCATTAGTAATAAAGAAGTCAATATAGCTATCTATCTGAATTAGATTTTAGGTGTCTTTCAACAAAAATCTGTCATCCAATTTTTGGCCAGATATAGAGTAATCAAATACTGTGTAAATTATTCATAGCTCATAATCTGTGCTGAATTTCATCATTTTGTTTGCAAATTGTCCATGATCATCCATGATTTTCTCAGATTTCTTTAAAATTGAAATTATTTAGCAAATATTTTCTGTGGTCTACAGATTATTCATGAGCAGTATGAACAATTGAGAGTATTCAGTATTTGAATTACAATATGTGGGTTACTTTGGATTAGACCTATAGGTCAGGTGCAATGTTTCTCTTCCCTGACTGGATGTGTACAACTCTCAGAATAAGATTACCTGGATGAACACTCCTGATCCTTAAGTTCAGTGTTGCTTCCCAAGAATATTCTTCAATATTCACTTCATATTCACTGTTTGCAGAACAATCCTGCCATTAGTTTCATTCATAAGAATATTTTCAGAACTCAAATACGAAACGGACACAAATACAACTGACGTTAATTTATTTAAGAATTCAAATGAAGAAAGAGAGAGACACTTTTTCCAGAAGTTGCCCAGTTCTGCTCAGGATAGTTGTGTAGATTTGAAACACTCTCCAGAGAATTTTAGAGACAGAATAATAAGTATTGAACAAGTATTGAATAATAATGTATTGAACATGCCATTTCTCTGTCGCAGAGAGAAAAAATGTAGTTGAAGAAATAACTAAGAAGTATATTCTGAATTGGATATGTCCAATCTGCCTCTGGACAAAGGGGATGAAAATCCAATAAATTTCTGGCTAGGAGGCCGAAGGTATGTGGTGGAGGGGGTGGGGAAGGGATGTGGAGATGGTCAGCTTCCTCTGCACAGTCATACTCTTCATCCTGCACCGCACAGAGAGGCCTCTATTGAGTCAGGGTCTGTGTGCGAGGAGAAGTATGCCATGGGGCCATGGTAACACGTGTGCAATGCATGTCATTCGTCACCTCAGAAACCAGTAGGGAGATCACAGAAGAGCTAATACAACCCAAGTCTGTATAAACTAAAACAACCCCCTGTGTGTTGGCAGGGGGCCAGAGTGGTGGTGGAAGAAATGGAGGCAGCTTTGGAGGGCATGCACTCTGTCAGGGAGGTAAAAGAGCTGCAGGTTACCATGACATCAGTACATAGACAGCCCTGCTCTCTTTGGGCCCAACCTCTGCCTGACAGAGAGCTACCATGCACTCACATCACAATGGTATGGTCTGGTGGAAACTATTGGAGTAGGACATCACAGAATTGTATTTCCCTTAATGGGGCTTTTTCCAACACAGAGGAAACATTAGCACTTATGTTCTTAAGTTAAACATTATCTACATTTATCAAAAGTGAAGAAAGAAAGTAGATCCATGTCCAGGTACATGAACACAGATCCATGAAAATCAGAGATCAGAATGTGATCTACCTTTGATTGACTTGGTCTCACAAGCACATAAAGATCTGCCCACATGTGTGGTGAAACTCATACTGACTATGCCACTAATGTTGTCCAGGATAAAAGGGAGCCCTGCATTCCACTTCAATGGATTACAGTCAATACCAAGAGATATTTTATTTATGCTAAATCATAATGCAAGAGCGTACTGCAATGTTTCACATCATCAACGAACTATGAATAACTGGAAAAGGGGTCTCCAAATAAACAGACAAAATTAATTATGCCACACACAGGAAATAAAGGAAAACCACAATCTCCACTGCTAACATGAGAATTGGTAATACATAATAATATGCAAACACTTTACTGCACTTATTTTGGTAAAATTGAAATCAGTGTTCATGCAGCAATCAATACTAAATAATACTGAACAAGGAAAAGTCTGAGAACCCTAAAGTTCAACAAAATGTGTGTTAAGAAACAAACCATACAGTAAGAACAAATGGAATAGATCAACTACACCAGTCTTTTGGGCCAAAAGAAGCAAGCAAATAAGCCACAGATGTGTGAAGTCAATTGAACATCTTAAAGTGATAGTAGAACATTTTGGGGTGACCATAAACTCTTAGTGACTGATTATGATCCCCCTATGCAAGTGTAAATCCATCAAAACCCCATTGATTCACCACTGTGTTACTCTACCTGTACACTGGTGTAACTCCACCCAAGTCAATGGAATTGCACTGGTAGAACCCACAACCCAATTAAACAGACTATGCTAAAAATAAACTTGCCTTGTAATATAAATACCCCTATCACTCATTATAATTGCCCTCTCTTACACACCCACATTCACACACAATGTTTAACTGCTTCTCAGAGGGGAAAATAGTTGCCATTTAGTATGAATCACTTTTCACTCCAAAATGAAGAAAAAAAAAGGTTAACCATAAGAAAACTAGTCCACTTATTCCCCTGCAAATAGCATCTTCTTCATGGAATGCATACATTTGCTTTAACCTCCACATCAGCTTTTGAAATCAGTTATACAGTACACAATGGGATAAGAGAGAGGATATGAAAAATAGCAGAATTAAAGACTCTTCAGACTTGGTTTGAGAGGATAACTATAGAGGATTACAATCTTAAAACTGCCAGGAAGAAAGGATTAATTTTATATAATTTTCTATTTTCATTCCCTGATGTAGCAGCGTTATATGAATTTCATACCATTGTCTTTATTCATATGGTGTAATTTAAAAAATTTTATAAGAGGAAAACAATTTTACTTTGTAGTGCAATTGTTCCAATTTTTGTCTTGAGAATGGATAACTATTGTTCAACATTCTGTTTCCCTCATAATGTAAAGACTGCCTTTAGTCTGGTTTAATTACAGACCTTTTATGTTTTCAATATAGTTGTTGTAAAAAAAAAAAAATTCTAGAGATTTATCAGAGCTATTCAGTCTTCCTATTCTTCCCTGGATGACATCTGTGAGAGACAACTTTATTTGCTAAAGAGTATCAGAAGAAATGGTTAAATCTCCATTGCTAATCCTCCTTACTGTGATTCTTTTTACTCTGAATGGATTAATGTTATGATAATGATCTGCATGCATAAGACTATAGTACCCATATATTATGTGAATTATGATACTATGGTGTTTCACTTTGACCTTTCTGATATTTTGCATCTTGATTAGCTAGCCAAGCTACTGTTTCCATCACAGGATAGTGCAGTTGTAAATATGAAAATGAATGGGACGAACTGGTTAAGATATAAATGGTCAAAGTAGCATAACACATTGTTGGAGCTCCCACATTTTAGTACAATACCATATGTCATTGAGAAGAATCTTGTATCAAATAGAGGATACATGCAGAATGATGCATGACCAAAATATGCAATTAATAGAAAAGAACAGACCAATACAAAGCCTTCTAGAAATGCCTTTAAATTAAAAAATAAATGGACAATATGTCTTTACATTTTCTACTAGCAGACACTCAATGTCATTAATGTACAGCTGCTAAGGCGCAGATCAAATTGAACTGATTTCGTTCCTTTACAAATGCACATAAAAGCCAAAAGGAGAAATGGAAGGAATGAGAGGGAGTTTAGCGGTTTTAACTGAAAACAACTTAAGAGAAACACCAGAAAAAATGCAAAGTCAAGCCACCATGCAACAGTGAACTTCCTTAAGAACTACATGTAGTAAAGAAAACATACCCACTGTGGCATGACTAGGAGCACAGAAGGCTGAGGAGAAGAGACAGGTGACCCTTGAGTCAAAGCAGATGTTCCAGACTATGTGGTTCCAATGATATATAGTGCCTAATCCAATTTCCACTGAAATCAATGGAGTCTTTCATTGGGTATTGGATCAGAGCATGCTGAGGAAATGAGTTGCAGACTAGAATGCATTGAGATGAGTCAGTACCAGCTCAGAAAACCACTTCAATAGGTGATATCACACTCTAAAACATTGGAAGAAGTGGGGCGGGGGCTGGGGAGAATATACTGTCTGGGAAATGGTAAAGGAGACTCAAGATTTCTCCAAGGCTGATAACTGCTAAATCTCCTAATCCTGAGCCAGGGTAATAGAGGGAGACCCAAAAGGGGGGAGAGGGGAATAAAAGAAAGAGGGGGCAGCCTTAGCTGGGGGCTACAAAGAATAAGACGTGTGATAGGGATGAGTTCCTTAATAGGAAGGGGCAAGAACGAGAGTGGGGACCAGGAGTGATCAGACCAGGATGCTTCCCGATAGGGGGTATTACAGTATGTGAATGCATAGGGTGAAGTCTAGGAACTTGGAGAACTCTACTTTCAGGAAGTGCTTCATGGGTAGAATAGCATACTTGGAGGAAGGAATAAAAGCCTGAATATTGCACTGTCTTGATGCTCTCTGTCTTCTTCTGAGTAAACACTGAGCATACACTAGCATACAAACATATTAAACCCAACTTGCAGGTGATGGAGAATAAAGAATGCCTGACAAAATATCTCTGCAATCTAGAAGAGTTGGAGACTGAAGAAGCAGCACAGCCAAGAAGTGGTTGGTTGGATCATTCCAGGGCTAGGATTTACACTATCCAGAGCAGTGGATACGAGGCGCCCTGGAATGTTCTTTGTCCTGCTTCCCTCTAGCGAATTCTATCAGTTACATGCTAACGCACTAAGACTCAGCAGTGAGAATCCCGCACAGATAGAATCTTTGGAGAACAACAATGCTGCCACACAGCAGCATTCAGGAAGTTTAATTAATGACAAATTTTCAAACTTGGATGCCAGCCATATCTGTATTCAGGCATCTAACTAAATACATGGTCTGATCTTCAGACGCGATGAAAACTCACAACTCCCAGTAATGGGAGTGGGAGCTGAGGGGCCTCAACACTGTAAATATCAGGGCACTTGTTAAGCATCTCAGAAAATAGGGCTGATTTACTTGCAAAGTATTATTACTATTATTATTTTACTCCAAATTCAAACTGGAGACAATAACAGACTGACCTGAAAATGTCTGTCAGGTGTGCGCGCGCGCGCGTGTGTGTGTGTATGCTTTTCTCTTCCCTTCCCCTGCCAACATTATGCTTTAGCTAAATTGTTGTAACTTTAGCATTTTAATCCTATATGCTAGCTTCATTCCTAGTCATCCATGAGACACTCTGAACAAAAATTGGCTCTCATATCCAGTTTTTATTAAAATGTACCACAGGTTCAAACATGTGCACTGAAAATCCTCCCCCTCTATTATCTCTATTTATTACATAAAACTACGACAATCCTTTAACAGTGACTTTCTCTGCACTTCCATTAGCAAACTGCTGGCATGATTTTCCCCCACCGCCCATATGTGACTTATAAGTTAGACGTCCATACTACTCCAATTTTTGTAAAATACATTTTCCTAATATTTAATTTATAAATCACTTCCCAGATGTATTAGTAATAAATGTTTGAAGGCGGCAGACAGGAATACAACAGGAAAGCATAATGTGTGCTGTTTACTAGGAGGCCTCATTAAAAAGGCATCAAGGAAAATAAAAACAACCTTGTGAACCTTTGTAATTGGTCTCAAGGGAATTGTAACTCTAAGGATATCAATGTAGAAATGTCCCAGGCCAATCTAGTGCTTAAAATTACAGAAAAAATTAACTTCGGAATCCATTTCGTACTCTTCCGTTCTTCGAATGGAAGCTATTTGTGATTAGAAAAGCATTTAATATTCCATCAAAGGCCTGGGCTGCGACTGTTATATACCATACTTGACTTTTAGAAATATGATTTTGCATACCATCAAGTACCTATTATTTCATCTCTTTCCTTAGAAGCGATTTCATTGGCAGGACAATTATACACCCCACAGTGTGGCCCTCTGGATGCTCTCTGATCATTTGGCCGATGTCCAGTTCACTCTGCCGTATATTTTAACTGTTTCTACCACAGTAGGTTTACTTTAGCAATCTACCGTGGCTGTACAGTTAGTTATATTTAACTTGCTCGTTTTAAAATGGATTGGGTCAATGATAAACTCTGGGCAACAGAAAGGATTAATGCATCACTGAAGTGAACAGTTAATTTGGCATATTCCTCCCCTCCCAATGTGCTTCCTGTATATTCATTTAAACACAGATGTCACTTGCAAAGCTTCATTTTTAGACCAAATGTAGCATACCACTTATTACTGAACAGACTTGAAAATCCATATTTAAACCCAGCAGGTCCCAGAGGCTCTTTTCAGATACTTCTGGGCTTCCCAGAAGACTCATGAAAGTAGATTAAACTAAAAATTGCATTTCATTTTCCTGTTTTGTTTGCATTTAAATGGTAGAAGTTACAGCTGGATAATAGCCATTCATTTTCTTATGTACTTCCATTCCAGCAATAAGCACTTCCATAACATTCTTAGGTGCATAAAGTATATATTTCTCTCTGCTTCTCGGAATATGGAATGAGACAGTTTTCTGCTGCGTAATTTTGTACAGGGAAAACCTGACTAAGATGTTCTAAATGGATTTAATTTGTGAGATCTAAAAGCCATCAAAGCACAATTATTTTTAGTGTCTTCATTTAGAAATGTATTTCACTGCAAAATAATCTACTGGGAGGGGTGGGGGGCAAAATCTACTTTAGAGGCTTAAATCTATGGGTTTGTATTCCCTAGGGTGACCAGATGTCCCGATTGTATAGAGACAGTCCCGATATTCAGGGTTTCTTCTTATATAGGCATCTATTATCCCCCACCTCCTGTCCTAATTTTTCACACTTGCTATCTGGTCACTCTAATACTCCCCCCACACCCCATTCTTCAAATCCTAACACTTAGTCAATTGCCTAGGAGCTTATTTATGGAATTATTACCAAGGGCACCCTGTTGGGAGTGCTACGTATCTGTCAGATTACCTCTTCATAGTATTAGTATTTCTGCTATTTTAAATCCTGAAATACTTTAGTTGTTATTCCCACTTACTATTATTTCATATTTATCCTAAAATTGTGGCCCAGAGGCCCCATTGAAACGCATAGAATGACGCAGTTCATTCCAACACACTTGGAATCATTCTGCCGTGATAGGAATAGGGGAATTTTTGCTGCTCTGTATACAGAGGTAGGTCAGAGTGTTCTCCCTCACTCTGCACCAAATCACTTTCAACGAAGGTTAGGAAGCAGTGAGCAAGGGCAGCTATAGCTCTGGGACCCTGGTAGCCTTAGAAATATGTATATTATTCGTTCCCAGCCCCGCCCCCTGGGGAGGCAGTGAAAATCAGTGGGGAGGCAGCTAGCTCTTCTGCCCCATTTCCCAATAAGGCTTTGGAAAAAAGTGGGTCTGAACTTTTGGATGCATGTTCCAGCCAAACTTGCAAGCCTTTCCACCTGGGCAGATTGCAGTTGGCAATGTTTGTTGTGTGGATTGTAGTTCCATGATTTAGGTTGCTGTAAACTAAAGGAATGTCTCAGCAGAATAAAAAGTCACCATCAGCAAGGTCTCTTCTTCACGTGTAATATTTACAACTAGCAAGGCGCATAATTTAACATAGTAGAAAAATAAACAGAAACGCTCCCCAGTTTGAAATTCAACCCCGTTCCACGAGGTGCGGAGTCCAGCTGGACACTCTCTCCTCTATTGCCTAAGCAGCCATTATTGTAGCCCTGCCTTGCAGCACCTGGGCAAGAAGAAAGCTGAAATGAAATTGCATCCAACAGCTCAGAACTGGGTGTATGACTTGACAAAACTGCCCAAAGCTTCAACTATCTCTTTGTTTTCTCTCTTGCATATGGGCTTATGGAACAGTTCACTAAATTAGTTCTGAGTGTTGTAACTTTTCACTAATAAAGATTGATCCATTCTGGATGAACATGATCCAACCCTTGGTCTTTTGCACCCCAAGTTCCCCAGACTCTGTTATAAATCTACTCATTGTTTTTGAATATTAGATTTTTCATTTAGGTGTCTGGTTTAGAGGAAAGATGCATAAACACTGTTTTAGCTCTCTATTGGTTATGTATCTAAAAAGGCTTGATAGCATACACTGTTCTTTGCAAAGTCAATTTGTAATTTGTGCTCACTAAATTTCTTTCAGGCTCACATTTCCCAAGCAGAAACATAGGAATAGCTTATTAAAGAAAATCCAACTTCTCTCCTCCTCTCCAAACTGTGACACCCTCCGATATAGTTGCCATCACAGATAAGGAAAATGTTTGTCTCTGAGAAGCAACATATTTAGGAGGATTACTGAAAACTAATAGTTCCCATATAGGATTGGAACACATTAATAAAGTCATAGATTCTAACGTCAGAAGAGACCACCACATCATCTAGACTGATCTCCTGTCTATGACAGGCCAATAAACAACCCCCAACCATTACTCCCCTCCCCCCCCACACATCCAAAGATCAACAAGCAGAAATAGAGAAAAGTATCACAACACTCCAGAGACTAAACTATTGTGTACCACAGGCAGAGAAAAACAAAACCCAAGGGGAATCCTATGTCCGAGGGCAGGGAAATGATTTAGTGAGATATGCTCAGGTGAAGCTGCCATTAGTTCCTTTGAAGTACAACCGACTCCAAATTTCAGGGATCTGCAGCGCAGATCTTAGAGGAGAATCTGGCCCTCCACCTTTGAAGTATATATGTGTTATGGGGTCCCAACCCAGAGCAAGCCCCATCTGCACAGAAGCAACTCACTGGCTGGCACGCCTTTCTGACTAGGGGTGGGGTTGCTCTGCCTTATCCGTGGTCACCTCCTATTTGCTGCCTCCATCTGGGTCTTCTGTGGTCTAGCCCTCCAGCCACTTTAATCAGAGATTCATTCCCCTTCCGGGGTATTCAAGTCCAGCTATAACTAGTCAGGCCCCACGGTGGCTTTCCCCAGCATGTCCTTTCGCCCAGCTTCCCCCAGGCTAGCAGCAAAGTCCTATCAACTCAAACAGACGCACACTCTTCTTTTGCTTCTCCCTGGCCCCTCACCAGAACTCCAAAACTACAAACAAAACTAAATGCTACCAAAACATCTTTTATCCCTCTCTGGACTTGAACCTCTCACCCTCTTGGTCTTGGTCAGCTCCCATCCCATTCCAGTTCCAGACACCCTCCCAGCCCCCCAATGAGGAGATGGGCTTGTGCTTCAAATGGTCTATCTTTACACAGGAGTCCATAGCTCACCTCCTTGGAGCTCAGTTGTGAATTAGCCAACTGCAGGGCCTTAGCCGGCTTCTCCCTGAGCTGGCCCCTCGTCCGAATCGGTCCTCAGAGCACTTAGTAGGCCAGCTTTCTGTTGGTCTCTACGCTCTGCTAAGAGGAAGGAGACAGCATTTATGCTGACCCCCTTCTCCCAGCTCATCCCCAGTCGGCTGGCTGAGATCTGAGCCTGGCCCTACCTCCTCTGCAAAGCTGCTGGGCCCTTAAAGATACAGTGATCAGATTTTCTCCCAAGCATCACTTATTCCCAGGATCACTTCCTCGCTATCAATATCCCTTAGATTAGATAGACAGACACTGGACCTCTCGAAACATTAAAGGGCAATGCCACATGATAACCACTAGGCACCACTATACTTAAAGGCAGACAACATGAGAGGTTATAAATCACATTAGCCTTTAACACCATTCCTGCAGTTCGCTAGGGGATACAGTTCAGGCAGAATAATGGTAGAAAGATGATGGTTGGCCCTCCCACTACTCTGGTAACCCACGTGTGCTCTGCCTTAGAACAATCGGTATAAAACTGCTGGGGTTGCTCAGGTGCAGTTACAAGCAGTGCACATGTCAAAGACCTCATCTTCAGCTGATTCTGTCTTATTGGATTATAGCCTAGCAGATGTTCTTCGCCCTGAGAGGAGTTCTAACATCTTTTAAATTCAAAGTCTGTCTCCTCTGAGAAAAACTGAAAATCTAGCTACCATTTTGCAGCCTTACAAAATTGCTTTTGTGGGATTAAAATATTAAATCTCCTGAGCTTCATGTGGCAGTGTGGCTAGCTCTGAATCCAGGTAAAGGAACTGTCCAGGCACATGCGTTTTACCTCTAAGAGGAATGAGTGGAAAGCTAGGGAAAATCTGTCCTGGATCCAACTACAAAATATTTTTTAAAATATGCAGATTTTAATGATATTCGGAAAGGGGAGTTTACTCCATCAGCATTAATGCCCAGCTGTTGAAAGGGGAAGTTTACAACAATGCTGTTGAAAGGGGAAGTTTACATACAATAAAGATAGACCATTAAAGGCACATTGAGTGAAACTATATGTGTGCTTTTAAGGATGCCCAAGCAGAACGTGCATACATTAGACATTCTATCTGTGCAGCCTGTTTTTGTTGGCACTGCACACCTTTAAAATGTAGGTGTTCATCTAACTATACTCTTTTTCTCCTCTGAGACTTTTGCAATTTTTTGCTTGGGGGACTCCAAGCCCGGATTGCATTGCATTCCTGTTCAGAACAACCACCACTGTCTAGTGCCTGCCCCTCAGCCTGCTCAGTGCCTGTAGCAACTCTAGTACAGTGAATACCTTTCCCATGCTTCAAAATGTATTCCTGAAATCATGAATATTAATCAGCCATATCCAAGAGCTGAATGGATAGAAAATAAAACAGCACTTTGCATATCATGCAGGCCTTTTTTCAAATGTGCCTTTCTCTACAACCTGAATGCTCCCCAGCAATGGTGACTGCCTTCTCCCCTCACATATCTCTTATCTATCATAGAAGAAGGATAGGCAGCTACCTCCACTGCTTGGAGAAGGAATCAGCTCCTGTCTGTCATTCCAGTCCAGGGCTGTTCACCCTGAAGGTAATGGCCATTTCCCTCCAGTTAATCCAAAATGCTCTTGATGATTGGGCCAGCAACCTACCTCTGCGCCACTCCCGCCCTACTTCTCCCTTTTTGTAGCAATCTACAGTCTTTTCACCCACTCTGAAGCCCCATTTCTTTCCTTATCACTCTCTGCACTAGCTGCTAGCCAGCCAGCCAACTTGAGATTTACCCTCAATAAAAATTTGCTGCTGAGGATATGGTGGGCCCCCACTTTTTCTGCTCTCCAAACTGGAGCTTTATATGCATGCTGGGGATTCTGTGAACTCAGAACAGAGAAGGCAATTGAGCACACGGTATCCCAGCTAAGCCAACTCTCTGTTCTCCAGTAGTATTCATTTAAAGTTCTAATTAAGAATATCAGAACAGCCATACTGAGTCAGACCAATGGCTCATCTAGCCCAGTATCCTGTCTTCCGATAGTAGCCAATGCCAAGTGCTTCACAGAGAATGAACTTAACAGGGCAATTATCGAGTGAGCCATCCCGTATCATCCTCTCCCACCTCCTGGCAGTTAGAGGCTTACGACACCCTGGGCATGGGGTTACATCCCTGATCATCTTGGTTAATAGCCACTGATGGACCTATCTTGTGAACTTAATTCTTTTTTGAACCCAGTTATAGATTTAACCTTCACAACATCTCAAGCAATGAGTTCCACAGGTTGACTGTGCATTGTCTGAAGTAGTACTTTCTTTTGTTTGTTTTAAACCTGCCGTCTAGTAATTTTATGGTTGAGCCCTGGTTCTTGTGTTATGTGAAGGGGTAAATAACACTTCCTTATTCACTTTCTCCACACCATTCATGATTTTATAGACCTCTATTATATCTAGGGTGACTAGACAACATGTGTGAAAAATCGGGACAGGGGGTGAGGGTAGGCACATATAAAAAAAAAGCCCCAAATTTCAGAACTGTCCCTATAAAATTGGGACATCTGGCCACCCTAATCAGATCCCCCCCTTAGTCATCTTTTCCAAACTGAGAAGTCCCAGTATCTTTTATATCTCCACAAAAGGAAATTATTCCACACCCCTAATCATTTTTGTTGCCCTTCTCTGTACCTCTGTGTAATTCTAATACATATTTTTTGAGACGGGGTGACCAGAACTGCACACAGTATTCAAGATGTGGGCATACCATGGATTTATACAGTGACATGTTGATATTTTGTCTTATTATCTATCCTTTTCTTAATGGTCCCTAACATTGTTAGGTTTTTTGAGTCCCGCTGCACATTGAGCAGATGTTTTCAGAGAACTATCCACAATGACTCCAAGATCTCTTTCTTGAGTAGTAACAGCTTCTTTAGATCCCATCATTTGGTATATATAATTGCGATTATATTTTCCAAAGTGCATTACTTTGCATTTATCAACATTGATTTTCATCTGCCATTTTGTTGCCCCGTCACCCAGTTTTGTGAGACCCCTTTGTAACCTTTTGCGACTGATTTGGACCACATGACATTTTTATTAAAAACTAGAATGATATAAAATGAACATGGCACACATTACGTGGATTAAAAACAGGCAAACTGATGGGTTTCAGAATGTAACTGTAAATAGGAAATCGTCATTGCATGAGTGGTATTTCCCACAAGGTTCAGTTCTTGGCCCTAAACTATTTAACATTTTTATCCATGACCTGGAAGAAAACAATATCATCACTGATAAAGATTGCAGATGACACAAGAATTGGGGGAGTGGTATGTAATGAAGAGGACAGACCACTGATTCAGAGTGAACCAGTTTACTTGGTAAACTGGGCACAAACAAACAATAAGCATTTTAATACATTGATATGTAAATGTATACATCTAGGAACAAAGAATGTAGGCCATACTTACAGAATGGGAGAATCTGTCCTGGGAAGCGGTGACCCTAAAAAAAGATTTGGGGGTCATGGAGGGTAATCAGCTAAACATGGGCTCTCAATGTGACACTGTAGCCAAATGAACTAGTGCGATCCTGAGACGCATAAACAGGTGAATCTAGAGTAGGAGTAACGGAATACCAAAAATACCCATAAAGAAGGGAATCTTGAGTAGGAGTAGAGCACCTCTGTGTTTGGCACTGGTGTGACAACTGCTGGAATACTGTGTCCAATTCTGGTATACACAATTTAAGAAGGATGCTGATAAACCGGAGATGGTTCAGAGAAGGGCCATGAGAATGATTAAAGAATTAGAAAACCTGCCTTACAGTGATAGAGTCAAAAAGCTCAATGTATTTCGCTTCACAGAGAGAAGGTTAAGTGTGACATGATTATAATCTATAAAGTATCTACATGGGGAACTAATATTTAATAAAAGGTTCTTCAATCTAGCAGAGAAAGGCTAGATTCAGCCTGGAAATAAGGTGTACATTTTTGATAGTGAGGGAATTAACCATTGGAACAATTTACTAAGGGTCATGGTGGATTTTCCCTAACTGACAATTTTGAAAGATGTTTTTCTAAAAGGTATGCACTAGGAATTTTTTGGGGGGGAGGTGGGGGGGGGAAATTCTATGGTCTGTATTATACAGGAGGTCATACTAGATGATCATAATGATCCCTTTCTGGCCTCGGAATCTATTACTCTAAATGCTTACATCTATTTTGAAAATGGGACTTCAACTGAGTTTAAAATGTCCAAAAGCATCTAAATGTTAAAAAGGATGATCCGTGGAGAACGAACTGAATTTACCCTTTAAAGTACAGCAATTTCTTTTCTTCTTTCATCTGTAACACACTTGGGAACTTTGACTTAGTCCACATGAGAGCTGAAAATATTATGTGAGCCACTAACCCAGATATCTAAAGCAGGAAGAAAAGTTTGAAATGCTCCTCTGTTCTTATGGTCAAATTTGGCCTTAGCTTTCATCCTGTGTGAGTATACTCCGTTCAGCAGAGTTACTCGGGTGGTAAGTAAGGGCAGGTTTTTCTCCACAGTATAGAACTGCCTGAAAGAAGGAACCTTCTATCATTCTAATAGTGAATGAGACACAATGCTAGTGACACTCTGGTCTCTCGTTTCATCTGCAGGGTTGCGGGAGACATTACAAATACACAAGGAGAATGTGGGAGCTGAATGCTGACGGGCATGAAGAAGGACTTGTTCAGGTGCTGTAGCAGACCAGTTTCATGCTTTCATAGGCAGAGTAGAATGATGACTGCAGGCATATGTCAGGCAGGAAACAGACCTTCTTCAAGTGCTTCATGCCTGCACAAGCATTATGCAATGGCTGTAGGCATACAACGGCACTCCTGCATTTGTACAGCAGCAGAACAGGACTGTTTTGACATTAGATATAAAAATATAGGTACTGAGCAGGCATTTTGTTTGAGCAGGACTATAGTTAAAGACTGGAAATAAAGGTATACAACAACAACAACAAAAATGAACCATTCCTTTAACCTTTTGATTTCCTTGATCTGACTTAAATGTGAAGATGACTTAATGTGACTTAAGATGACTGAAATGTGCAGATGTTCTACATAGCTTATGGGAGATATAAGCTGCAACTGAACAAGTGAGACCAGCTGATTTGAAGGTAGCTCAAGCACTGGTTTGCTGTTTAGGCCACAATGTTCAGATCACACATTGTATGCCCCTCAAGACTTTTTATCATAGTGGAAATTGATATAATAAGAAAAGTTTAAATTCATGAAGAAATGATTCCTAAATACCTTTGTCACATTAAATTATTCAACACACTGCATACAAATGCACCTTGCCTTGAAAGATTTTATAATTAATGAAACACCTTCTTCCACTGCCTATAGCGGAAATAAAATGCAGAAGTTATTTTAACAGGTTGTGCCTCACCACACCACAATTATGTGGTGAGTTAGTAATGAAAGAAAACCTTCTGCTTCACAGATTGAGTGAAGCTAACTTTAGAACATCTTCTTCCACAATTCTGCACTCAGCATTTCATATTAAAAGTAGACAGAGAACTAATTTAGTCTCCTCGCAACCCAGAGTGGTGCACTGAGGTCCTGATGTAAGTGATGTAAGTGAAAGCAAGTCCTACTGAAGTAAATGGAACAGATTTGATTTCAGTTAGAATAGGTTATATACAGAGTTACTCTAAGGACAGAATATGTCCCACACTAGCAAAAGTGCAAGGATCACACACAGATGGTGCAGGGCATGTAAAGATCAATTATTCAAGAATTAATGCAGCCTTTCTTAACCTGAGTGTTGGAAACATGAACTGAACATAAATCAGTGTAGTGATGTCTGCCTGAATCTATAGACAGCATGCAACTAAAGCTCTGTAAGACACGGGTCTTCAGCCTGGAAGTTGTGATCTTCAAGATGGTCATGTATGGATGTCAGGAGTCACAACTATCCTGCCCTTCTAATGTTGCTAAATTGGAGAGGTGTCTCAAGTAAATCCAGGCTAAATGGAAGCAGGTATCTTTTTAAGGTAAAAGGGAGTCTCAGCACTGAAAAGATGATTTAATGCACTGATCATGTCTGGTTTAAGACATTCATTCTTCTATCTTGTCTATTGCACGCATAATCTTTGTGGCATGTATGTGTGATCCATGTATTTTTGCCTGCATGTGGTCCTAATATGGATACTTTACAGCTTTAATTAGCATAGATACAGAGTTATAAAAGACCAGCTACCTATTCCTGCAGGGTTCTCTTTATTTATTTACTTATTTTTAACTTGCCGTGATGAAACAATGACAGTAGTTCCAGGAATAATGTCACAAAATGGTTGATTTAACATTTCCAGCATAAAAATAGAACTCCAGAAAGAAGTGCTTTCTGAAGGGGGCACTTCCAAGAGGATACTAAATAGCAGCAAGGTACCTGACAGAGTCCTAGGGACTGCAGATGGTGAATCAAAATCTGTGTTACCTGGACCAAGTCAGCAAGTTTGCTTATGTTGATATTTTCTCTTTTAATGGAGATGTTTTAGAAATATGGATGTTAATAATGTTCATATATTTTCCAGCAGGGAATTCGTTTTTTCAGGCTCTTGTCTACACTATCAGGGGCAGTTGGGGAATAATAGAAAATCAGAGAAAACTAACAAGATTAAGAAATTATTTTCAACTTTTTTTCCCCAGTATGATATCACATACCAAATGTCTCACTGTCATCATGAAAAAATCCATAATTAGTACAGGAGCTTGCATACTTCCTTTGAAATCTTGTATGGAGTAATTAATTTTCTGAGAATCAATTTTATATGCACTTTCTTCACCACTCTGAACTATTCTTTTAATAATGTTGTCTGAATTGCTTGAATCAACAGATGGAAGCAATTTTTTTTTTAAATAAGGTACAAATGGTACTAACTATGCAATGTGCTATACTGTTTCAGCCGTCCCTGTTAAAATTTTACTATAATATTGCCATATGCACATTTTATACTGTTATAGTGATTAAAGAGTTGTAATTCTTTAAAAAAAAATCATGACCAAATTTCTCATTAATACCATTTCTATATTCTATTAAAATTAAAACAGAACATTTAAAACAATGGGTAATACTATAATATTTTACATGTGAGAGCCTCTTTCCTTGGTAATTTATTATAAGTTATCTTCATATGTGAAGAAAAATTATTTCCAAAACATTTTAAAATGTTTGAATGAAGTGTTAGTTCTTAATTCAAAATATAAAAACTGGAGTATTTAAATCTTTACCCAAGGCCACATTAAATGTTGAAGCTTTGAGAGTTGATTAATAGCTATTTCACTCAGGTTTGATACTGTCAAAGATAGGACACGATTTTGATACATTTGCACATGTCCTATGCAAATATAATTTTGTGATAAGGAAAAGAATGAAGGATTTTAAGTTCTAATTTCTTTTGAGGCTGTTTAAATATTACACAGGCAATATGTACTAGAGTGAAGCACATTTTAAAGCCTCTATTAAGTAACACTGAACAAAATTAACGCAAACCACACACTTCCAATACCATATGTTAAAAAACAGAGAGAACTACATTTGTTATAGAGGAAAATTTTACTTACAGTATCAGATGTCTTTGTACTCTCATTTTCTTTAACTTAATTTCAAGACTTAGTGCATTGTTTTCTTTTTCTTCTTACCAATGCTGTGGATACAAGTAGCTTCAACCCTTTATTTTTGGACAGTTTCCTTCAACCACAGACTCTCTCTCACAAATGAAACAGCTGCACCACTTGAACAAGTCCAAAAACCTTGAGAAATCCATGCACATTCATCTCTTTTTACAGTATTTCACAGAGGTAAGAAAAAATACTTCCTTACTTTGTGTTACATTTCAGAAAAGTTTAAATGGTCTAATATCCTATTCCTTTTCAACATACCACAAAGTGCTAAATGGTAAGAATTACATTACTGCTGCTTCTTAGATTATGACTGATAAGGTGAGCCTTTTACATTTATATTGAGTTCTGAAGAGCTGATGCTATACTGGTCTAATAATTAATAATTCATGGAGCCAAATTACAGCCCCAGAAGGATACAGTCACTTTTACTAGTTCTTTCATATTCCACTGATTTATCTATGACAGTGCAGGAGCCTGAGCAAAGGAAAAAGTTAAAACTTGCTCTTTAGGTTTAAAATTAACTCCTTTTTCTGTCCTGGCAAAAGGAGGTATGGTCGACCATGACATTTCTGTCAAGATAAATATAGGTGTCATTAATGAAATCTCAGGACATAAATTACATTTATAAAAATATTTTAAAAAACAACTTTCCCGGGTACTCAGAAATTTTGATATTAAGGCTGATGATAATCCTTAACACAAATATAGCTCTTTTTTAAAATCACAGAAATGCTGCATACCCATTCACTGATTCATTAGTCATCATAACCACTTCTCATTGCTCTCTTTTCCCTGTTATCTTACATACAGTCCTTTCATGGACTGATTTCCCAATCTAGGATGTCAGGCCCCCAACCTCTTCTTGTTTTCCCTCAATATCCACTTCTGATGTGAGGTTCACACACAGAAACAATGAAAAATGATAGACTAAGGAGTTTATAAAATAACCACTTCATCTGGGTTTTCCAAGCACACCTTAGCTGGGATTTTCAAAAGCGCTTAAGTCCCATTTTCAAAAGTGACATTTAAGGCCAGATTTTTAAAAGCTTTTAGGTGTCTAAAGACGCAGACAGACATTGGTGGCATTTTAAAAAAAGCACCTAGTCTTGCTTCGGAAACAGCTAAACAAACTATTTTGGTTGAAATTTTCCAAAACAATTCACCCTGAGGCAGATACTCACCATAGCACATTTCGGCGCAAATGGTTAAAGTTTGTATAAGTTATAAGCAACTGAAACCAGGATCTTATGATAGGAAGTATCAGGCAACCTTAATAATAGGCCCACCATCCCTAGAATCTGCTTGAATGAGGCATGCTCAGAGTGTCTAAACTAAACCCATATTAGATCAATATTTTCACATTGAGAAATGCCTTTTTAAAAATATGTTTAATTGTCAGCACTTACAGTGACTAATGAGTAATAATTAATGTTTTGATAACAGACAATAGCACTGTATGAATAAATGGTTATTGAGGGGGTTACAGTGGGGATTTAATCAGGGTTTGATATATGACTTCATGTGACATTCCTGACAGTCCTATTCTGTCCTCTAGTTCACTCTCTTATCTGCTCACCACATTTAGCCTGCATACCTGCTGTTTTATTTGAATAGTGGCAGATATCCAATCACCCAAATAAGGATAGTCTTTCCATTGTAACCATTATATCATGCTAGGAGTATGATGTCCACTGCTACCTTACCATCAAAGCCACAATTAAATCCTTAAAAAAATCTAAAGCTGCCATCTATATCAGAGACTAGCTATTGACAGTCAGCAAGAAACACCTGTTATTGAAGTTTTAGGCCAGATAACAGACATTCATTCTTTTGACTGGCACTTTGTATTTTACAAAGTCACATAATATGCTTGAACATAAAAATCTAATACCTCTCGGAATGCACGCTATTTAAAAGAGATTCATTTGAAATCTGAATTTTGGCAAGACTCCGAGCAAAATCTCCCAGTGTCAGCAACATATGAGGCACCATTATTTAGATATTAAAATGGCCTGCTGAATTCCTGGTTATTTGTTCAGTGTTAATTTTGCATCAGACAAATCTCACATAAGCACTCTAACGCGGTGTGACTAATTCATTTTTAAAAAACAAATTGAAACTGGTTCTGAGAAGAAAAAACTTCTTGTTTTGATTTTGAGAACATCGTGTAGGGGTAAAATTTTCAAAAGTGCCTAAGTCTTAACATTGGGCTAAGTCATTTTTGAAGATGTGACATAGGCTCCTAAATCAATCAGGAGCTTTAGAAAAGTTTATCCTCAATCTGTCTCTTTATATTTATATTTATTTATTTAATCTGTTTTGAAAAGATTATGTTGGATTTTGTAGGCTCAAAATGTAAAGCCCTCCAGAGTGCCATATACATATATTTTAAAGTATGCACACAAGTGTTTATATGTTTCAGGTTCAAGGACATTTAAATGTAACAGCTAAATTGGCTGAAGTAGTTTTTGTGTTGGGCATTCTCATTGAAAAATTAAGAAGTCTCCAGCCCTTTCTAAGGCTATGTCTTCACTGTTGCCGCCATCAGATCAACTTCTCTGGATTGACTGAGCAGTCAGTGAAGACCCGCTCAGTCGATCCAGAAATCAACGTATTAAGACCACCTTCTCAAGTGGCGTAGTGCTGCGTTCCCATCGGCGCAATGCAGTGAAGACGGCGCGCAGAACAGAAGCAGAGAAATCGAAGGGAGATATGCAAGTTTTTTGCATAGCTTGCGTAACTCCGGTCGACTGCCGCCGAATCTCTGAGGTAAGTGAACACAAGCCCTAAAATAACCAAACTTAAACCAGTGATATTTGCTTGAGTCTGCAGGCAGACTAAATTAAAAAGGATACTAATCTCTGTGGTTTAATAATGATAGTATACGGAATTAACATTTAAATTATTTCACTCAAGAAAGGAAAGGAACAATCATATAATGAAAATCTGCACAATCCACTGATAATGGCATTTTGTTTAGGTGTTTCCTAGAGGCAGAGCATGGGAGAGTAACTTTACTGGGATGATTTGGGGAGGAAAAGTGGAAGTTCATGTGCAATTTTGCATGTTCGTAAGTGGAGGCCTGAAAAATTATTCAATCTTGGGAGTTTCATTCAATTAAAAGCATGTGTTGACTATTAATTGACAACTGATAATTATCAGTATCTGATTTTAAATGTAAATTAACTAGGCCAATAGAGTTGAACTGATATTAACAACTATCTTGTACTAAACTTGTCATTGATCGTGATCTAAAAATGGTTCTATGAAACAGTGTAGTTCAGATATAATGTATATATACAGAAAATTGTTGACAATAATGGGAGATGATGCTCAGCACAGCTAAGAAAGTATTCAGCACTAGTAGGGACTGAACCATACATTTGGAAGAGGGACTTTTAAGAAAGACCCTGATATAAACTTTATAATCAAATCACTGTATGTGAACTAACACAATAGTTTCTAATTGGCATTCTAATCCTGTCGTTTTGAACAAGATTATGTAGGTTTAGAACATGAGTACTAATCTAGCAGAGCACAATTTTAAAACCAGTTCAGTTCACATTTTGTTCTTGAGAAACATTGTTTTATGCCTTCTAGAGAGGCTCACAGTGCAGGTATAATGGGAGAGGTATCAAGAACAATAGAAAGTAATGGCAATGGAAACCTCAGCAGAAGCATTACATCTCTTTGTAAGACAGAAACATAAAACCTCCTAAGAGAAATAGCAACCTTATCCTCAAAGAATCAAATTTAAGGTGAATTTAGGAGTGTAATTTTATCAAAGACTATTTATCTTCACTGACAATTTTGTTTATGCTACATTTTTTCCCTATGGATTTAATAATGTTCCATTCTAAACAAAATGTGAATATAGCATTTACTGAGGTCAATCTGTAGCAGGTCAATCTGTAGCTTTTGAATTCAAACACAGTCATTAGTAGCTGCGTCTCCGTACTTAGTGTCACTTGATATGATGAAAGATATGGATGTCATTTGCAAAGATTCTGATAAGAATTCAATCTGACTGTCATGTGCACATGTCCTGCAAATTTTATGTACAATTTCTTAGCCCTTCATTCAAATAAAAGCTTGTGTTGCCTGAATTTAGACTTTAAGGCTGAGATATTTTAAAGCACCTCCAGGATTTGGACATCTGCTGTAAAATTTTCAAGGGTGATTTAGGGCCAGATTTTCAAAGGTATTTAGCCTAAAGATGTGGATAGACACCTACTGGGATTTTCCAAAGCCGAGTAGGTGCCTCTATCCCACTGAAGTGAATTACAATCCATTGGAGTTAGGTGCCTAACCTGCTTAGGCATGTTTGAAAAGCCCACTAGGTGTCTATCTGCATCTCTAGGTGCCTAAATACCTTTGAAAATCTGGCCCATAGTGATTTAGGAGCCTTAGCCCATTTCTCAAGAGTGATTTAGGCACTAAAGGAGCCTAAATATCATTGAAAGTCAACTAGACTTAGGCTCCCAAGTGCTTAAATTGCTTTTAAAAATGGGTTTTAGGTGCTTTGGAAACTTTTACCCACAATTCCCAATATGTTTAATGGGAACTGGACTTTCAAACCCCACTCCAGCGGGCAGCATTGAGAATCCCACACTCAAATGTTACATTTATACTACTAAAGAAATGTGTATTTAAATCAATAAAGAACGGTTGCATAATGTATTGCTAAATTGGCACAGTAACCGACAAAAACAGTAATATTCATTTTCAGTCGGACGGTCAAAGGAAAGCCACAAAGGAGAACATAAAACATATACAAAATTTGAGCTTTAAAACACAGTTAGTGGTTCTCTAGTAGAGAGAATGTACTAAAGTAGAGTCTAAACTAATGAAATCTAATTTCATCTTTTCTTCATTTGTCAAAATCACCCTTCCCCACTGACATAGTTTTAAATCGCTGCCTTATTTTTCTCATATCTAACTATGAAACTGCCATCGTACAGAAACCATTAAAAATATCCTATGCGGTGTATTCTCCCCTCATTGTGAATGTGTATCCTCTCTGACGCAACTACGTGTGCATATAAAAAGAAATGCAAGTACTGTATCTATACACACTTGTTCTCTCTCCCTCTAGCACCTAACATATGGTCCAGTGTTAGCCGTGGCAGAATTCTTGTCAATTTCAAATGGAAGTGACCTCCATGAAAACCAAAGTATCAGATCCATGTGTAGCAGAGTGCGCATGCACACATCAAATATATCATTTTGTTGCTAAAGAGGATTTAAATTAATCAAAAGTGTACACTATGTCACAAGTGTGGATTTGTTCTTGGAAAATGCCAATGATATTCATTCCACTGCTCTACAATTTACACTTCAGACCAAAAAAAAAAAAAGGGGCACAAATACTGAGTTGAGCAAAGTTCATCCATTCTTAGGAACAGACAATATGTGCTCCATGTATAAAGCTGCAAATGCAATGTCTCCAGTTAAAGAACATCTATACTGGTTCATGTGCTCAACTGATTTTTTGTACTGTATTATCAATGAAAATTGCTGGTAATTGCTATGTCTGCATTGTCTTTGCTGCCAGGTTAAAAAAAAAAAAAAAAGTATAATGAAGCACAGCTATGTCTCCAGTGTTAACTTCAGATTATATTCAAATTCTAGTGAAAGCGACGTGTCAGCTGAACCTCACATTGCTCAGAGAGCATTAGATAGATTGACAAAATGCCGTGCTAAATTTGAAATTAACTCTGGAAATTTTCTCTGTCAGCTAAATATTTAATCTGTTTATAAGCTACAATGCTTCCTCTAAACAGCATCGTATTTCTTACCTTATATCATTTACTATTTCCAAGCCAGGCTGCCGAGATGAAACATATGTTCATATAGAAAAGTGGATTTTTCTGAACTGATGTTTAAGAGACTGACCTTATTATACTTCAGTCTTCACTCATTATTACCAGAACAATTTAAAATCAATTCATCTGATCTTTTCTTCCGCATGGTGTTTGGGAAACTGGGACCTCTGAATCAAGAAATCAACTCTCTACTCTTTTCACATCTTTTGATGAGACAAAACTGAAATACTGACCAAATGCCATGATTAAATATCTTCTGACCCTTTTCCTGAGAGTAGAGGTCTTAGCCCCAGAGTTCTTGTTAAATTTCTATTTCAGTAATTACATTCTGCCATCCTAAATTCCTCATGAAATATCAATTGAATAAGCTATTCTTCTGTGTCTCTTCTAAAACATTATGGAGAGTTATAGTGTGCTGTTCAACAGATGTCACTTTTCACCCCAGAGGTAGCTGCATTTCCATATTAGCTAAAGAAATTCCTGCAATATTGTACAGTTTACAATCTCTTTGTAATAATATTGTGTTGTTAGGGATAATTTGGGAGGAAAAGTAGTAGAACAGATGCAGTAAATATAAATTGACATTCCCTTCTCGTGTGCCTTATTGATACCCAGGAAATAAAATATACAGAGATTAGTTTTTCTTTCACATGCCTTCCTCATGTCTGTCTAGAGCATATAATAAATTACCAACAAGCATTTTAGCAAGTCTAAAACATTTACCCTGATACTTGTCATTCTTGTACTTTACAAGATATGTTTTATTTACATTCTTTCAAAAGCTAAAAAGAAAAAAAAGCTTGACTTGCATCATGTTTACCTATGACCTATTTTAAATATCTGATTATAGAATCATAGTCCTCTAGGACTGGAAGGGAACTCAGGAGGTCACGTCATCCAGTCCCCTGCATTCAAGGCAGGACTAAGTAATAACAGAGCATTCCTGACAGGTGACAGATCACTGGATGTTTGCCTGTTCTGGTCATTCACTCTGAAGCACCTGGCACTGTCGAAAGACAGGATACTGGACTAGATGGATCATTGGTCTGACCCAGTATCGCCATTTTTAGGTTCTTAACAACCTTTTATGTACTTGAAAACTATTATCTCGTCCCCCCTTCACTCTTCTCTTCTCCAGACTAAACAAACCCATTTTTTTCACTCTTTCTTCATAGGTCATTTTTTCTAGTCCTTTAATCATTTTTGTTGCTCTCCTCTGGATTTTCTCCATTTGGCCACATTTTTCCTGAAATGTGACACCCAGAACTGGACACAATACTCCAGCTGAGCCCTTATCAGCATGGAATAGAATAAAGTAAAGAAATTACTTCTTCTGTCTTGCTTTCAACATTCCTGCTAATACCTCCCAGGATGATGTTCGCTTTTTTTTGTAACAATGTTACACTGTTGACTTATATTTAGCTTGTGATCCACTATAACCGGCAGATCACTTTCTGTAGTATTCCTTCCTATTCAGTCATTTCCCATTTTGTATGTGTTCAATTGATTGTTCCTTCCAAAGTAGAGTACTTTGCATTTGTCCTTATTGAATTTCATTCATTTTACTTCAAACTATTTCTCCAGTTTGTCCAGATCATTTTGAATATTAATCCTATCCTCCAAACCACTTGCAACCCCTCCCAGCTTGATATCATCCACAAACGTTTTAAAGTGTACTCTCTATGCCATTATCTAAATCATTTATGAAGATATTGAACAGAATCAGATCCGGGACATATCCCTGTGGGATCCCCACTCAATATGCTCTTCCAGCTTGACTGTGAACCACTGATAACTACTCTCTGGGAACAGTTTTCCAACCATTTATACACCCACCTTATCCCCATCTAGGCTGTATTTCCTTAGTTTGTTTATGAGAAGGTCATGTGATACAGTATCAAAAGCCTTACTAAAGTCAAGATATACCACGTCTACCACTTTCCTCCTAACCACGAGGCTTTGTTGCCCTGTCAAAGAAAGCTATTAGATTGGTTTGACATGATTCATTCTCATACAACATGCACAGTAGCATACAAACAATGAAAGACAGATTTAAGTTCAGCTACACAGACTGCACATTCCTTGGGGAAAGGAATATGTCTTTTTATCCCTTGTTTGCCTAAAGTGTATAGGTCAAGTTATCGGTATTCTCAGGTGGTCTTATGGTAGGGCCTAGAAGCCTAATCGAGATTGCTGCCCTATTGTGCTAGGCATTGTATAGAAGAGAGTCTCTGCTGTGACTAACTTACTATGTAAATAGAGAAGACAGATAAAAGAAGTATTATCATTCTCACTTACAGATGGGTTACTGTCATGCAGAGAAATTAAGTCATTTGTCCAAGGTCACAGAGGTTGTCTTTGGTAGAACTAAGAATTGAATCAGATCTTCTGAGACTTAATCCAGTGCCTTAAACACAAGACCAGGCTTTTCCTGTCTAAGTACTATTAATAAATTATCATTTTGCCATATTAAGCAACTAATATTGGGGATGTGGAGTGGCAGAGAGTATTCTGAATGGAGGAGAGTGAACAAAGAGCACTAACACAAATAAAAACATTTAAGGCCTGGTTCTCAAAAGTGGATCCAGGCCTGAATAGGACCTGTGAATGCTTCCCATTTCTGAAAATCTGGCTCTTGTACTATATTTCTTTGTGCTGAAGTCTTGTCTACATTAGATTCCATGGGAGTTCTAAGTTTGTGTTTGAGATTAGTAAACCGCCAAGATTCCACCTTGGAACTGCACCACACACTGTAATTAAAGAATATTTTCTTTTCAGATTCTTTAGTAAAACTTTCCCAGTGTGCTACTGTTCATTTAACCCTTGAATAAAAGCACTTCAATATAAAATTAACTTGGCCAACGAATATTATTTTATTATTCTAGAAATAATATATTTTACATTTGTGTAAGGATTCCAAAGTGCCTTACACACGCACGCATGCCCGCGCACGCCTTTAAATTTACCTGCCTTCAGGCTAAACGGCACCAACCAACTGATGCACAGCATGCTGCACAGAAGGGGAGAGAAGAAAAAGCTGCAATCAAAGACAACCGGGCAAAGTGCTACTCTTAACATAAGTGTCATAAGATTTTTAACGCCTATGCGTAACAGACAGATTCTTGGTTCATAACACCCTGCTATAGTAAACTGCATGGAAGTCAATGTATTTGCTATGGAAGGATGAAGAGCATATTCCACCGTGAGGGTATTCAAACTTCTGGATCCAGCAAGGCTAGCTATTTGAAACCTGATTCTACAGGGAATAGCTATTCTACCCCCTCCAGCTGTAATGAAAATATTTCATTTACTAGGAAAAATGTACAGACAAGTACAGACAAACTGGCTTTCTAATATATCTGCCACAAAGCACCCTTCCACTTTTACTTGCACACTGAAATAAATAAAATGGCTTTGCAAAAGAAGGTAAGTATCATTACACCCATTTGCAGGTGTGGACACTAAGGAACAAGGCAGTGAATGATACATCAAAGGTCACTAGCACAGCCAGGGATAGAACCTAGATGACCTGACTTCCAGTCCAATGCCCTATATGTTGTACCATAACGCCACACCAACAGGTTCTGCTAAATCGTAGGTCCATACTTAGCAGCTAATGATATACTAATTTTAGTTGTTAAATACAATTTTCCAGCTGCCTGGCATTTGTTAAAAAAAAACACAAAACAGAACAATAAACAAAGTGTTAAAATATTTTTGCCATCTATAGAGTAGTTTCTTTGTTTGCCACAACTTGCGTTTCTGCTGCGTTCTTCTGCACCACCCTAATCTTGCTTTCTCTTCTGAAAATCAAAAAGAAAGTCAGCGTGAACAACCAGGATACCAGCCTGACCTTTCCCAGACAGACATCACATCACTGAAGAAAAAAGCTGTAATGCTTCACAGTGAAAACTCATCCACGCTGCCACCATAAGGCGTGTGCGTGGGTAAGAGGGAGACAGAGAAAGGCAGAGACAGGAAGGTACTGCTGAGCATCCTATTAATGCACTCGACATAAGGCACAACTTGGTATTTATATTGCAGATGCTTAGATACTGAACTATCCACTCCATTTGGTAACTATCAGATTGCAGGGTTATCAGGCTAAAATCTTAATCTGCTGCATGTAAAACCACTGGATAGTGTATCAGGAATTCAAGTATTAAAGTGGTACATTTGTCTATTTTAGATACCCTAGTAACATAACTCTCTATCTGCATTTCACGAGGATGGACAGGCAAAAGCCGGACGCAACAATAAAAGACATCAAGTCAGTAGTCAAATAGGGTAAAGGTGGAATGACAACAGCTGGACAGACTCTCGATGTAACAAGGACGCAGGATCAAGATTTATGAATTGGTTGAATAATTTTTTTTAAAACATAGTAAAAATTAACTCTCAAACATGTCATGTATAGGGATGATGTGATACAGTATGTATGTATCTAGAATCCCCACTGCAATATTGTCTGAGCTTCAAATACAGTAATTAAGATTCACATAGAGTGGCCCATATTGCTTTCACAACTCCTTGGGTTAGCCACTTCCCTCACTTTAATTCTTCCTCTTCAGTTTTAGCAGGAATGTATTTTCAAAAAGAGGATGACGGCATAATTTCCAGCACCGCTGAGCACTCAGCTCCCAGTAATTTCAATGAAATCTGCACACCTGAAAATCAAGCCCTGATAACAATCATGCCTGAGCTCTTCTTATCTCCTCCAGTAAGGTTGTTCCACAGTCAAAGCGCACTTGGACAAGAACACCTTATCTCTCATTCTCAAGAGTTTTACCCTTATCTGCATTTTCTCAGCAAAGAACAACTGTCTCTATGACCCTGATGCAGCCATACTACTGCAGCACTTTTAAAATTAAGGGTTTTGAATTGATGCCAGAAGTAACTAGGAACCAGTAAAAGATATGGGGTACCAATCAGATATGTGATCCAAGTGTTCCTGAGGAGGGGGATAAGACACGGGCTGGGGTTTCCATATTGTCCCCACCTTCAGCCACAGATACTGCCCTGTAATATTTTGTTGTTGACATTCAGCTGTTCTTGACATCTTAGCTATTGTATTTCTAATTTTGTTTGTTTGGTAACTGAATTATCGTTGTTCTATATCCATTAATATGGAGAGATGCTTTGACCTGAAAAGTACAGGATGAGAAGTTTTTTACTATAAGATTGTGCAAATGTTTTGGGATCAATTTTGCCTGGCACAAAAATAGGCCAGCAGAAGAATGAAAACTATCGAACAATATGTTGAAAGAGTGGAGTTCTGGCGATGGAGGACCAGCTGTTCTTTCCCAGTTGATATATTTAGGGCAGACATAACTAAATCTAGGTGAGCACCTGGACAAAACCCAAAGTATTTAATATTTCCAAGAAACTCAGTGAAACGGATGATTTATAATTTTTACATTTTATAGTGTCATCTGGCTTTATGGAATTTAGATAACAAAAAATCCTTACAGTCTCACACCATAAAAATGGTGTAAAGACGGCGGTAAAAAAGTCGAGCCAGCCCAGAGCTGCTCTGTAAGCAGTCCAAGTCTGGGTCAGGAGCATTCTGTATATTGCTTAGTTGCACTACTGGTTCCCTCTTGCTATGCAGCTTTTAGACCCTGCCCTCAATCATGAAGTCAGAGCAGGGTCATTACAAAGAAAACCATCACAAAATTAAACCGCTAAGCTGGATTATTTAATACCTTTTAAAGCTAATAAAGCTAAAAATAATATTTGAAGATCCCTTCTCAGTAGGGATGAATAGAGGTTCTCTTTGTGGCCTTGTTTGCCACGGAGGTGCTGGTTTAGTCCTCTAGGGGCAAAAAGACCATACAAGTGCTGGCACATTGCAGAGAGAAGAGGGCTCCAAAGCGGCTGGCAGAATCAAGCTGAAACATAACTAGGAGATCCATAACCGTTTGGATATAGAGGCTCAAAGCCTGCATGCTTTGAAAGCAGCCTGGCAGCAGCCACTGTTCCAACATGTCGGCTGGAACCAGAGTCATGCATCAGCCTAGTCTGCAACATCTAGTAGATCCCATCCTCTATACAAAGCCTAATTTTTTTGGCTTTGTTTGCAGGGAGGAATAGATACAAAACCCACTGTCTAAAAAACTATGGACCTGATCGAAAGTTTACTGAAGTGAGAGGAAAGCCTCCCAATTGCCATCAATGGCCTTCAGGTCCAATCCTATCTGCACATCATTTCTTCTTTTGCTTATCTGCCAAGCCCTAACATCACGATTCTTTATTGTTTCTCCAGCAAAGCAGGAATCAGTTTCCTGTACTTCCTTTATTGTATAATTGTGATGGTATTATTAATTGTTTGGGGGAGATAGAGTGGGAAGGAGGTCACCGAATTTTGAATACAAAAGCTCTCAGGGAAGCGAAGGAGGAACTGATTTACAAATATATATACTTGTCATTTAGATAGTCTCATGAATTTGCAGGTCTTCATTTTGTCATAGTTCTGACCTGAGCTACGCAGCTCACATATCTTGAAGTGAAGCTCTTTTTTTAAACCAAGTGTCATGACATTTAAAAAAAAGTAAAAAGGAAATATTGCTATTAGGGAGTACCCTTAATTATGAGATGCTAAACATACAATGCTGTTGACAGGAATTATTCAAAATTGCCATTGCTTCCAATATAATGGAGCCCCAGTCTGCATTTTCAAGGTATGTAAATGGTTGCTTAATTACTGCACTCTGGTATATGTCAGGAACAGTGAAATTTGTCTTAACCATAGCAAACTCCCCAAACATTATTATAGATTAAATTGTTATTTTAAGTAAGACACCAGAGAACAAAAAGTATCATTTCTGCTCTTTCCAAATTACGTTTGCAAAAGTTTAAAGTGTAAGTGAAAATGCCATATATTGCATTGCAATGAATTTCCAATAATAGTATCTATTTTATATTGGTACAAACAAACTTAGTTTTAATTAGGTTGACCTTTAAAGAGCTTTTCAGGCACTGGAGAACTTTAAATGTTTTAAAATACTATTCACTCATATTCCTGTCTGCTCAAACAGAATTATAAAAGCTTTGAACATATATCTTGGGCTAAGTCTATCTTTTGTGTAACTTAGCTGAAGTCAACTGAGTCAGGCCTGGGGTCAATTCTGGTTTCCTTATATCAGAATCTCAGCCCTTATATACTTTGGAATACTTGCAGTAAATTCTATGTACACATGGAAGACAGTAAAAATATTTCATTTGTAATATGTATGTGGAGCTGCATGTACTTCACTTCTATTGCAAGGTACCTCATGAACATGTCTATCACCTCTCCACACTCACCTCAGTAAGTGGAATATGGGTTGGAAATATAGCTGTATATTGGAAAACTTGGAATAGAGTCTGTGCTGGATTTGGGTCCCAATGCAATCCAACCAAAGACTCTTTCCCATCACCTCCGCTGAAATGTCTGTGGGATTCCTGGCTCCCTGCTCTGCTATTGGTACCTCCTGCTCCTCTTTGGAAGTGTTCCCCTTCAGGAATCCCTGAATCCAAAATCTGAACCTTCCCAGCACAAAGTACGGGATCTGTA
The DNA here is from genome assembly GCF_026122565.2 of Emydura macquarii macquarii. Lineage (NCBI taxonomy): Eukaryota > Metazoa > Chordata > Testudines > Chelidae > Emydura > Emydura macquarii. The sequence continues at coordinate 12,482,683 of NW_027130208.1, read as the reverse complement.
TATCAATGGATCCCACCTTAATTCACCCCTGGGATTTGGAAATTAGAGCAGGTGGCATCTGTAATCAACTGAATGGATAAAAATTGACTCCAGGTCTCTGTCAGATGTCTGTGCCTGATGTAATGTATCTGATGACAGACATTAAATGCACAAAAGTGTGTGGGTTGAAAGTGAACATGCTCTCTAAGAGCCCATAGTGATGTGTGTATTTTAGAGTTAAAGAGAGAGAGTTTTTCTTCCGCTGTGTGTATATTTGTAATGCAGTTTGTTTACTTTAATTTAATTGTTTTAAGGTGCCCAGACTCCGGTTTAATGTCATTTCATCCAAAAGAACTTTACAGCTATTGCTGCTACCAGGAAGAGCTAGGAACACACATTTAAATAAAACAGGGCTTTTTTTTTTTTTTTTAAATTGTCTGTTTCTGGCACAGGATTAGTTCCACTGCCAGGCTGTAGCAGTATGTTCGCTAAAGCAGGACATCAGCTGTTTTCAGATATTTGTTTCAGATCGGCTGGAAGATAGCTGTGAAGTTTTAACTGTGGTGGATACAAGGCCACAACTAAAAGGGAAAATTAAAGGCATATTTAAGGTTGCAACTTCATCAACTAATGAACTTTATCTATTTATCCTCATAGATTGGCTGATTTCTTATGGGATTTGCAGGACCAATGAAATCAATAGGCGCTGCTGGGTGCTAAAATCAGGCCACTAAGGTTTTGATCCTACAAAGCTGTTCATGTGTGCCTAGCTTTTACCCCAGTTTGTTGTTCCATCTGCTAACTGCAGATTGTATGGCAACGGTTGCTTGTGATGGGCTGGAGCTGGGCACAACAACCTTGGGGCTCACTTCCAGGCTATGTCTTATGTTCCTAAAAAGCTCATAGTTCAGGGTGTGAGCCCCCTTTGCCTCTCACCCCCACCAGGTGGAATGTAGTCTGGTTTTTGGTTTTTTTAAATCTCCTATCCTTGGAAGAATCAGGAATGGCCATGGCTGGAGATGGCCTACTGGGCGGGGTGAGCCAGCGCTCTGAGGTGGCATTGAGCATTCTCTCTCTCAGGTGCTTCACTGGCTGGTTTTTGGTCACATATTCTGGATTGCCATATATGGTCGGGAAAGAATTTTCCTCAAAGTCGGATTGACCGTGACCTTGGGTGAGATTTTATTTATTTATTTATTTATGTTTTGCCTTCCTCTGCAGCAGCTGGGTGTGGGACACTTGCCTGGATTATCTGGGTCTATCTCACTTAACTATTTCCCCGCCATTGCGGAGGCCTCAGGCACTGACGCACCATGGTCCCTCTGATTTTCCGCCTCTGACACACAATAGGCTAGTGTCCTGTGGACTGTAATAGTTTAGTCTCGTCTTGGTTGTTGGGTTTAATGTGTGGGTGCTGGGTGGCATTGGTGGCCTGTGATATATAGGAGATCAGACTATATGGTCCCTTCTTTCTTTAAACTCTAGGAATATATTTACTGTGTCCTATATAGACTTCATGCACCATTCATAGGGCCTGAGATTTAGAGGTGCTGAGCAGCCACAACTCTAGGTGACTTCAGTTGTACCATAGGTCTATGAAAATTAGGCCTGTATTATATATGCTAGAGAATTAGTTTATGCCTGCCCCATGTGTGGGTTAGGACAGATGTCATGGAGCTTTCTCCCCTTATGTCTCTGTACATGGGCCAGGTCAGTGAACTAAACACCAAAGTGTGTACCACTCATACTACATGGCCTATTTGTTCTCTCAGCCATTTCCTGAGGGTGGAGGGATGAGTAGGTGAGTGGGAGGAGAGAATAAAGGTTTTTGGGGGGGTTTGTTGGTCTTAATGACTGCTATGTTCTAATAAGCAGCATGCATGTGCTTAGAGAACTGGATGATGGGATCTGGGTGAACTTTTTAAATAATTTGAAATCAATTACTATAAGAAATTCTAGAAGAGAAGCCCCTCACATATTTAGTATTTTCATTTTAATTCCTTGTAACATTGAAGCAACTTTTAGTGTATTCAGTATGCATAAAAATCAGTCATCTCATGATGTTGTTTCAGCTTTTGAGGTTTAAACTCCTGTAGTGCCTGTCCTTGATGTGAAAGGCTAGCAAACAGGATGTCATCATTCTTATAGGGGTCTTATGGGGTTACTGAGGTACTGATCCTATTTATTCTCCTGACTTGTGTGGGGACAAAAACTCTATGACCTTAATGTCCATGACTATCACCATTTATACACAAATATGCAAATTGTTCATTTACATAGACTAAAATTGCTCTTGTTCAACCAGAAAAATATAAGATATTCAAGCTTTTAATTGTCCCTCTGAAAATGTTTCTAATATCTACAGAACCAATGCTGCCTGTTCGAATACACAGCCTGATTCCCAATCTCTCCAGCTCATGGCAAACCTCTTAAAAATAGCAAAGCACAACTTCCACTCGACATCCAGGCAAGGAGATTCTAATGCTTTCTCCTCACCAAAATCCCTACTGACCAAGTGAGCGAGGGAAAGTTCAGCCTACAACTCACTTTAGTCTACTGTCTACATATATAGAGAGAATTCAGACTCCTCACAGCACCAAAAAAAACATGAATTAACTATTGTCTGGGCTTTCTATGCAAAGCCAATGAACTGCAAACTAAGGGCGAGATTCAGACACAGCCTTGTGTTCAGGGCAGGGTAGTACCATGTGATGCCAAGAGCATTCTGTCCCCAGGGAAAAGGCTTCCTTTTGGAGTTTGCTATTATATGGGGAAACAGAGAGTACTACAGCATCCTTCCACCTATGCTCAATTATTGCATCTTGTCATAATTTAACCCCTCAATTTGTAAATTATTCAATGTGGGCAGACTCCTGCATTCCTTCAGAGGATCTTGCAGGCTCAGGACCACAGATATTAAGTTCTCTGGAGCAGGGATTGCGCCTTTGGCTGTGTTTGTACAGCACCTAACAAAATGGTGCCCCAATCCTGATGGGAACCTATAGAAACTATCACAATATCAGGATTGGAATTTAGGTCTCCTTAAATAATAAAATACCACTCATCCTGCACAATCTCTGATGGAGAACACTGCAAGAAAGTTGTAAATCAACCCTTTATCTCATACTTTTTCAACAGTGCTGTAAGGTCTTTTAAATGTATTCCTACTCTATATCATCATCTTACTGCTATTAGAAGATGAAGTTTAATTAGATGCTTTCTGCACATTGCTGCTGCCTTCCAACATCCATTTTAAATTACATTCAAATTATATTCAATGGTCTTACCCTTTTTTTTTATTGTTCCTAGAATTTCAGTAAGGGCCTGCTCCTTTATTCTCAATTGTAACTTTCAGGCACTAATTTATTATTTATTTGGAGTGCAACAAACTAGAACCAGGGACTGAATTTGAAATCATGAGGGAATTTATTTTGCTGGTCATGATGACCTTTTACAGTAGGTGGACCTCAGACAGTTGAGTATAAGAGAGCTCATGTTTTAATTCTTGCACTTGTCACCTTTCTCTACATTCCTTTTCCGAAAACACCATTGCAGCAACTTTGAGACAATCATAATAAATAGTGCGCCAAATTCTGCAAACTCCTTTTTATTAAAGGTTTCCATGATTTGGCACAATACTAACAAACGACTAACGAGAAGATGAAGAACAACAAGATTATCCTTAAATCAGAAGGGTTGCTGAGTAGGGCTAGATAGTTGTTGACTACACACTCTGCCCAGCTGGAGATGAAGGGCCCAATTCTTCAAATCCTTACATGTATGTGTGTGTTTGTAGAAGGGCCACCTATAAATCCTTATTTGTATGAGATCACATCTCAGGACCGTCTTCTCTTTAAAATTCCTGTTCTCCACTGCCCAGGCAGCCAAATGTTGGGATCCCCAACAAATAGAAAAATGTAAATGAGAAACCAAAGTTTATTCAAATCTGGGTAATTTCCCTTGGCAGCACAATGTAATGCAACAGCACCACCAAACCAGTCAATTATGACTTGCTTTTACTTAGGTCCAATAAAATTCCTTTTCTTTTTCTTGTTTGAGAGAATGTGTCTAATTGTTCATTTCAAACTGTCATTTTAAGGGATTCCTTTAATGAACTTCAGCTCTGACTAGATTACAGAGACTTCTTATGTTACTGGAAATAAAGAAGAAAAGAGATTAAGGCTAGTAAAGATGGGCAAGTATCATAAAAATAACTGCATATAATTGGCTAACCTGAAACACAAGTACAAGGAAATGAGCAGGTCAGGCAATAAAGAACCTGAAGAAATGACCTTAACATTTCTGCCTTGGGATGGACTGACTACCGTCTAATCAGCATTCAGTGCCACTGCCACAGACGGAAGGAGGAAACATAATGCAGAAACATGAGAAGGAGAGGAGATAAAAAGAAGAGCAACGTGTTTCTTAATTCAACCACTGAATGGAAGGAAAATGGCACAGCCTATTTATTAGACCTCTGATCTATGGCAAACTCACTAACATATTTTTCAGTATCATGCTTAAAACCTTGAAGAAGAAAAGTTAAGGAGTTTAGAAAGAAGCTGTTGTGTGAGTATGTATGTGTTAGAATTTTGTACCGCACACTTGCATAATGAAATCATCTTGATCATGTGTTTGGGTAGGACTTTCAAAAGCATTTAAGAGATGAGGATGCCCAATTATCAGTGATTTTCAATGAGAGTTGGGCACCTAACTGCCCTTTGTGCCTTTGAAAATTGTCTCCTTTCCCCTTTAGTCTGTAAGCTTTTTGAGGCAGAGACTGTGGCTTCCGATGTGTTTGTAGAGCACCCGGCATATTTGGATGCTACTGCAATATAAAAGGCTAATTAGAGCGCGCGTGTGTGTACACACTTGGTCTCAGTGCTTATTCATCTACAGTGGAACCACACAATATTTTCTTTATTTTTATATATGTGGAAGTATGGCAGCAATAAGTATTTGTCATTTTGTATTTCCCAATTAGGTAATACCACAGATGACCCTCCCTCTAGAAGATCTCAGCTCTTCCCGTCTAAGGGTTTGTGATACACTGGCACCACAACTCAGGAGAGTTTCCGATCACTGATAGGATATGATCTGAAAGAAGTCACCCACAGGCCCACCTCAGATTCTGGAAACAAGAAGCCGAATATCAGCATGCATGTCAGTCCAATGTATGGGGAAAAAAGGAATCCCAAACAAAAATGAAGAGGGTCTCATGACTCTCAGACTCACAATCTTCCTAACTTCTTGATAAGCTAGTGGGATATCCTACATAGTGGCCTGTGCAGGATAGAGTTTTTTAGCCAGATCCTCTTCCTGCTATAAATTGGCTTAGCTCCATTATCATCAGTGGAACTATGCAATTTCCATGAACTGACAAGCTGGCCCTTACAGTGTAATTGTAATGAACCTTGACTACACACACATATGTGTTCATCAATGGAGTCTGACAGATAACCATGCAATCAGGCATAAAGAGACATTTCTGAACTGATATTGCTTATCAGCAAGAGATGATATCTATTTCCTTTCCAGTATTACTTATTTTCTCATTCACTCTGCTAACACAAATTTAGATGCTTATTCCTGGTATTTGACAGAAAACCAGAAAACACAGAGATACAAAATAAGAATGTTCTCAGAACTAAGTCCTTGACATGAACTGGTCTGTAGTAATTCAAACACTAGCAAAGTTGTTTTGTCCAATTAACTATTATTTATAGAGCATTGGCATGCTTTAATTTAAACTGTCAAGTAAGTAGGGTGCAGAGCATGCACCTATGTGCTACATATGCATATAACTATTTGCATGTTTATGTATTTCCAAAACACCTACTTCTCACTGAAATCATAAAGTGATAGATACCAATTTTCAGCCTGGAGAACCACTCGCTGCTCATAAGAGTGTCTCTCCCAGATGAAATAAAGATGCAAAACAAGCTGGAATCAAATATTCTCATTAGGCAGATTTCCTTCTACATTTCTTAGATCAAACATGAATGCAAGCAGTAGGAGGTAAGCCCATATCTACTTTGCCATATGTCACCCTATCATACTTATCCTCAGTCCAGTTAGCTCTTTCAAATGTCATTAAACCTGACTATATTGGAAAATATCATAAGATCACTACATCTGTGCTGTTCCTGACCCATGGTATTTATAGCTATAAAAAGATCTCACAAAGATTATACAAAAAGCATTGGCAAACTCTCAATCTGTGGAAGGCATCCGGGGCTCAGTCCAGCGAGGTGTGGACAGCCCTCGATTCTCATCAACTTTAGAGAACTGATTGTGCTCAGCAGCACTTCAGAGAGCCAGCCCCATAATAAATACAAAGGAGATTTACAAAGTTAGATCCAGATGCTGCAATTTTCATACATTAACACAAAACTCCCATTGATCTCTCATTCACTCCCAACTGAGGCCAAGAGAAGTTTGGTCTAAAGAAGGAATCTAGGATCAGGCCCATATTTTGCATATTATTATTAATTAATAATAAAAAAGAGTGCTAACCAAAAATTAACATTTGTGTGTGTGTGTACACACGAAGAGATTTATTTTTCATACACCACACACCGGGTCGTAGATTAAAAAGTCTGGTTTTACCGCTCTTGAAGAAAAATTGCTGCGATATTACTCCAATGAAGGTTTTTGCATAATCTGTATTGATTTTGATGTATGAAGCCCTAAATTGTTTGGGACATGCCTATACATTGGATATTGTTTGCCGCAAAGACCAGTTCACAAGCCTGTTGATCAAAAAAATCTTAGGAGCTGGTATCAGGGGCTTTTTTCACGCACAGACCGTAACTTTGGAGTTCCTTTCACCTTTGTTCTGAAATAACCTGATTTCCTTACCTGCCAGTGCACACTATTTCAGGGGGCTTCTGAGGAAGTTGGAGAGGGTATGAGGCGATTGTGGCTTTAGGAAAGGAAGAGAATTTATTGTTCATCTATTCAGAGTCTTACACCATGCCCAACATCATGGTATCTGGGTCATTGGTTCTATTTCTTACATGAGGATTTGTTCGGGCTGGACTAGCAATCATAATTTTGGATTAGATGTGGAGGTTTTGAAGTTCGCCCCAGAGTCTTAGGTTTTCAGTAGGCCCTGCTTTATCCATGGAAATAAATATCAGAAAAATTGTTGGTCTCAGGAAGGAATCCACATAGATTTTAAAGCTTTGTTTTTATTCATTTAAACAATTATTTAAATTAAAGAATTATTGGTTCTAATGGGTACAACTGATATTGGGCACCTGCCTGAACAAACAAAAAGCTTGGTTGATATTAGTCTAATGTCAATGAGTAAGGCTACAGCACTGGAAGTCTATAGCACTACTCCAGCTGTGACACAAAAGTTAATAAAAAAATAGTAAAACCTCGATCATACATAGGGCTTTTATAGGTAGATCTCAAAGCTTTACTAAGGAAATCAGTGTCATTTTCTGTTTTTATAAATGGGGAAACTGAGGCACAGAATAGTAAAGTGACTCTCCAAGGTAAGCCCACAGGCCAGTGAAGGAACTGGAAATAGAACCGTAGTCCCCAAAGGCCAGTACAATACTGCTCTCTAGCATCTCTCTTGCCGATGGTTTTCAATAGATGAGACCACATTCGGAAGGAGAAACAGAGGGGAAATTCTGAGTTATTTGGAAGACTTGTATGGTCTATATTTACAAGGCAGATGTTCCTTTTTAGCATTTAACCTCAGTTCTATTTTTTGTATGTACTTAAGCTCAGCTTCAACAATATTACAAAATGAGCATTCCTTTTACTTGCAATTAAAATTGTCCCCCACCTTTTAACGGTATATAGCTACAATTATGCTACCCTGCCATTCAATGTCTCTGCTGTATACTGAAAATTCCAGAAAGATAGTGGTCTTTGATAACAAAGACAAGGATAGAGATTAATGGTGACCAGATGCTCAACACAATTAACAACAGGGGGGGAAAGAACACAAGCCAAATTAGGGAAAGAACAGTTAAAGAATATTTACATAAATTAGATCAATTCAAGTCATCTTGGCCTGATAAAATTCATTCCAGGGTACTTAAGGAACTATCTTAAGCAATCTTGGAACCATTAGCAAATATCTTTGAGAACTCATGGAGGACAGGCGAGGTCCCAGAGAACTGGAGAAGGACAAACATAGTATTTATCTATAAAAAAATGAAACAAAGAGAACCTGGAGAATTACAGCCAAGTCAGAATAACTTTGATACCTGAAAAAATATTGGAATAAAGTATTAAACAATCAATCAGTTTGTAAGCACCTAGACTAGAGGATTATAGGATTACAAGGAATAGGCAGCATATCAAGAATAAATATAATGCCAAACCAACCTAATTTCCTTCTTTGACAGAGTTACTGACCTAATAGATGGGGGAAGCTGTAGACATGATATATCTTGATTTTAGTGTGGCTTTTGACACAGTCCCATGACATTCTCATAAGCAAAGTAGGGAAATGTGATCTAGATGAAATTACTATATGGTGGGTGTACAACTGTTTGAAGGACCATATTCAACCAGTAGTTATCAATTGTTTGCTGTCAAACTGTGGGAGTGTATCAGGTAGGTTCCTGCATGAGTCAGTCATGGGTCTGGTACCATTCAATATTTTCATTAATGACTTGCATACTGGAATGGAGAGTACATTTATAAAATTTGCGGATGAGATCAAGCTCATAGGGGTTGAAAGCACTTTGGAGGACAGGATTAGAATTCAAAATGGTTTTGCCAAATTAAAGAATTGGTCAAATCAACAAGAGGAAATTCAATAAAGACAAGTGCAAAGTACTTCACTTATGAAAGAAAAGTCAAATGCACAACTACAAAACGAGAAGTAACTGGCTAAGTGATAGTACTACTGAACAGGATCTCGAGGTAATAGCGGATTACAAATTGGGTATGAGTCAACAATGTGATGCAGTTGTGTAAAAGGCTAATTCATTCTGGGATGTATTAACAGAAGTGTCATATGTAAGGCACAGGAGGTAATTATCCTACTCTACTCAGCACTCGTAAGTTCTCAGCTGGAGTACTATGTTCCAGTCTGGTTGCTTTAGGAAAGATGTGGACATATTGGAAAGTGTCCAGAAGAGGGCAACAAATATGATAAAAAAGAAAACGTTAAAAAAACTGGTCATGTTTCCCCTCCATGGCAATAGGTTTTCAGTAGAAGCCTCCTGGCTTTTCTGCTGAGCACCTAACCCTGACCCACTCTTGGAAGTGTGTGTGTGTGTGTGTGTGTGTGTGTGTGTGTGTGTGGGGGGGGGGGGGGGGGGGTATGCAGGTGAGGGTGGTAGGATGAAGAGCTAGTACTTTTTTTTTCTATTTTCTAGTCTATTTAGTCTCTTGAAGTGTGCTTATCTCCAAGACTTCTGTGCACAGCATCAAGATAGTCAGTATCATCCTGCATGCTCCTTACTTATGATTTCTGGTGGGATGGGGCTGCAGAAAGAGCCCAACCCACCTACCTCCTCCTCCCCATCTTTACAGAGCACTTAGAGTGAATTCCATAGCGAAATGGGATGGGAAGGAAATGATGCCATAAAGCCATCACCCCATGTAGATGAGGCAGAGCTGAATCCTCTCCAGTCATATGGAGATGATCTAGCCCATTGAAACTAACAATATCCACTGTCCTGTTGTCTAACTTGTTTCAATGACAGCTCAGACACACAGATGTGCCCAGCAGCGGAAGGGTTAAACCGTATATATGGCAATTACAGGGTTCAAAAAACCAAGATTCTCTAGTTCATGTGAGTACCTAATTTAATTTAATGAAAAATCAGACAATATATTGTTTATTTCGCTTCTTCAACCAAAAATGAACCATTGAAGTGTTTTGAGGAAATGCAGAATATTTGAGGACACTAAAGGCAATTGGGGGTGAGAAGTTAGTCGACAAAGATGTGTTTAAAAAAAAAAAAAAAAAACACCATAAGCCCAACAGGATTTAAATTCACACAATCTTAACATATAGCAAAGACTTTCTCAATCAATCTGTATTGCTTCATCTTTTATCAGAGCAAATGTATACACAGCATACATAATGAACACATAATACATCACCCTGCAAGTATTGCAGTTATAGCAAATCCTACATAAACACACTGTACAGAAAATCCCAGCATCCAGACATATTACTAGGTTCCTGAACAATACTACATTGCATTAGCTCCACTCAAGAATGCACAGTGCATCTATTCAATCTTTCATGTTTTGCAAGCATCACAGATGTGCTAACCTCAACACTTTATCATCTAAGTCAGGGGTTCTCAAACTTTATTATTATTATTATAGTGTGAACAACATCCCAATAGAGAAATTGTCCTGTTTACTGTCTCCACTCCCATTCATGATCTGTGTGGCAATTACAGCAACTCTGTACATGGGAAACTAAACGTGTCTATGTAATTACATATTATGTATGTAATGCATTTTTATTTCTTTTGATGTAATTTAGCAGCTAGAAATACAAAAGACATGCCTACTCTTCAGGTTCCTGGGTTCGACCTCCCACAAACATCTTGGTCAATTCTGAACCAAATCTTAACCAACCATGGTAGATGTGGACATTTAATGCACAAATGGAAAATCAAGGACTCCCTGGCACGGGAGCAGGGCGCCCACATGCGGGAGGAAAAGGGTACACTTCACCATGGCCCAGAGGCCCTGGGGGGCTCAGCCCAGGCTTGAACCCCCATTACCATGAGGAAAAAATTGAGGCTAAATTGTAGATCATGCCTGAGGATATTTATAGAAACTTATTTCCCTGTATCTATGTATCTATTGTCCAGATCTTGTGAGATTTGCTGGAGCCAATCAGAAGCAGTGTTACAGCAGTCTCAATCAACATTCTGAACTGTGAGTTGCTGGGCCTGCTGGCCCAGCCCAGGCCCTTCTCTAGAATAGAGTGTGTGTGCTTGTGCAGTTAAACTAGGACTTGTAGTTTGATACTGAGAGACAGAGAGATTTGTGCTCCTCTCTGTGACATGGTCTGTCATATCAAGATCAAGAACTACCAGTCCCAGAGTTCCTTGTGCATAGGCAGGAGGGAGGGACAACTGGTGGGAGGGGCAAAGCAAAGCACCATAACACAGTGGGAGCCAGTGCTACTGCTTCTTTTGGTAGGATTTGCACGCCCAAAATATATGTGAGTATGTGTCTAATTCACGCACAGTCACACACACACCTCATATTGCCATGTCTGGTGGTGGCTATAAATACAAATCAGGCAGCCAGAAATGTAAGGAGGTAAAAGAAATGGAACTAAAAGAAGCTAAAGGACACCAATCTATCCTCCGGTTTTTCAAATCAGACAAGGCCTTTCTGCAGTCAGACAATATACTAACTAGGGAAGCAGATGAACAAAATCAAGATGAAAATGATTTCAATATAGAGACTGTGTCTGTGGCACTGGCAATTAATCACAAAGAGAAGCTGCCAGAACATGCATCTTGTGACTCCAATCTAATGCTTGAAGATAGTCAGGTAGTATCACCATTAGCACCACCACATTCAGAAGGTTTAAAAGAAGCAGGAGAGAGAGTAGTGCTACACTATCTGATTCTTGTCTTTTCAAAGATCCAGGCTTGTGGCCTGAAAACATAACAGATTCTATCCATCAAAAAATTGTTCTATCTGGTGTCCTGACTTTTGAAGAAATGCGGAAGCTAGCAAAGTCAATGCCAAAAGATGTTGCTGGGCATAATTTTCCTGAATTTCTTCTCAAATGTAAGACTTCCAACAAGAGAGAAAATACCAAGAGACTGGCTTGTTTGGAGTGCTGTCCAAGCACTGTCTTGTTTTCCATGTCAGCTGTTTCCTGAAGGGAGGCTTAAACAATGCAATATGCTGACAAAAAATGAAGGGTGAAAAATGGCGTAAAGTATATACTAAACTTCCTGAACATGAAAAGAACATAGAACATAAAACTTGCTACTGCCAGTGGAAGCAATGACAGCAGTCCCTGTCAGGCGGACATGGAGTGGACAGTGAGATTCAAAAACAAATATTAACAGAAGCTACAAGATGGAAAGAAATATTGGAAAGATTGTTGGGTGTTACCTTGTTTCTTGCTTCATGCGGTTACCATTCCAAGGAGATGATAATCTGAGAGGTGACCCACACAATGGTAACCTTCTTGGAACTCTTGAGATTGAAGCTTTGGGGGCTAATTCATGATTTTGCAATGAAAAAGGCCAGAAGAATAAAGCTTTAAAGTTAATTGTCCTAATTATAAAATGTTTGCAGTCACATCGATCCATTAGAATAAAAAAATCAAGACGTTGACAGGATATAATACCTTTATAATGACCCAAAAGTTACAAAATAGTCAGCAAACTTGTAGGATTCTCAGGTTGGATATTATGTTAGCCAAAAATAGCAAGGGGGGGGGGGGGGGCATTTTTCAGAAATGTAGAATACGTAACAGTAATTTCAAAATTCAAACTTCTTTCATGGCTCATGGGATTGTATGTATGGGATAAGGGATTGTGGTGTGTGTGTTGGAGGGGGCCCGTGTTACAAGTTTGTATTGGTCTCCAAAAATTATGCATGGACCCTCCACGTGAGGGTGGCTTCCCACGACAAACCATGAAACATGTAACCACCTACTGCCCAATTTATAAATATGAAGGAGGCATCACTGCAATAAATTCTGCCACTCCTGATGTAGCCATCTGGCTCGATCAACTTCAGGTGAAATTGTAGTTGCTGCTCTACAGCAGCCGTATGAAAGATGAAGAAGAAGGCGACTAGCCTACATTTAATGGACACTACCAAATTATCTGTGGACCAGAGTTGGGAAATCTCTCATTTAAGGTCGCTCAGTCTTTGGTTCTGGGTGCTGGGATTGGAAAGTGCTAATATAGCCAACAAAATGGGACGTATATTGTTTCTATTATATAACATAACCAAAACAATGAGTATTGTAAAGCAAATTAATACAAAATTGTATTGGAAAGCAACAGAATTTGTGCAATCTCTGGTTTGACAAAATAATTGCATTCAAGAAAAAATTCATTAATAGCCGTATTTCATTCATTGTCTGTTTGGCCTAGTAGAGAAAAGAGTTTGGTTTAGGAAAATTGAGAGTTTTGCTACATTTTAATTATTCGTTGTCTTTTTAACTTACTCATAAAAATAAATCAGTTCCCCCATCTGTGATGTTACAGCTAGGAGGGAGATCTGAACAAAATTATATAAAATAATAAAGTTCCAATGCTTTATACTGTCATGGCAATGCCCTGGATTCCCCATCAAGTCTGGTCCAGTATAAATAGTAGGGGATAATATATAGGGGCTTGAATCTTTAATGTGGATTTCATTTACCAGAAACCAGTGATGAACAAGGAAAGGTATTATGGTCTTTTTTCTAGTTTGCAACATCCGCAACACAATGCACTACACATCTACTTTGTCCTATACACAAGAGATACATACATCTCAATTATTTCAATTTGTTTAGGAATCATTTCTAAATTGAGAATAAAGGCTGAGTGAACATTACATCTCAAAGGGCTACACAGCTCTTTTCAAGAAACTCAAGTGGGCTTTGCCGCTTGAGGTGAATCCACAATCCATCAGATGCCCAAGAAACATGGCACAATTTACTTAATTAACCACACTCCTGAAGGGTTATTATTACTTTTAAAAATAATTCCTATTCATAGTAATCTTTTAAAAGATATCCAGAACAAACAAACAAAATGCAAAAGCAGCTTACAATGTCCTTTATTCTCCCATTTGCAGAGAATTATTAGCATTGGAGAATAGTCTAGTGATCACCTTTTCCATACTCTAGCTATTTAACTCTTCACTCTCCCTCACTTTCATTGGCAAGAACAATTGCACTACTCTCTTCTTCCATCGGGTAGACCACCTCTGAGGTTATCATCAGTACCATCCCATGAACCAATGAGTGCTGCCGAGGTCTAGAACCTATCCAAATTCACTCGTACTCCTGTATATGTCCTGGCTTCAAGGTGAGCCAGAAGCAGTAATGTGGACTAGAGTCTCAGATACTGTAACTAGACTATATTAGATTTTCAGATGATGTAAAATGCAGTCTAGGGAACTTAATACTAGCGGCTTAATACCAGCTGAGGCTCTAGCCCTATATTATTAATAATAGTTTATATTTACCTGACATTTTTCATCCTGAAGGGTTAAAGATCTTTACAAGCTTACAGCAACATACCAAATATAAGATATCCATGAACCGTAAGTTGATATTTAGCTAATAATATTGACCAGCAACAAAATAATTAATTTTATTTATTAGCACTCTTTCCCAAACCAATGATACATTCCAGGCCACACACAACACAACAAACTAATTAAAACACAATACAAAAAAAAAACTATTACTGATGACCTTGCTAAATTCAAACAGATAGAAGCCACTCGATTTCATTAGTATTCCTGTTTGTTAAAACAATACTGAGTTACTGTAAACTACTGGCTATTACTGAATTAAATGGTACAGAACTGATTGCTTCTGTGTGTGGCATGAAATTTTACACTGACAGTCACCCTCCCTTTAAGGGAGTCATTAAAGGACTACAATAGATTGGTCATGTAATGCTGGAAATAATAGAATTCTGTGCTACTAGGCATATTAGGCCTGTTGAGTGTACAAGTAATTGCAAGGGCAGTTACCACTTTTGGAATGTGTGGGTCTTCTGGCATATAGCAGTGTTCACTACCAATAGTGTTGTCTTGCAGAAGGGAGCAGAGAGGACCATACAGCACTGCAGTGATTATTTACTGAGGCTATTAGACACAGACAGATCCACAACTATTGGGCCTCTACCTACCAGACTAATACAGCCCAGTAAGTCTCAAGTCACCCACACAGGGTCTCCCTAAATCCTGGATTGAACAAACTCATTACACCATGCAAATATTGCTATTCTGTATGGAAGGAGAGGAAGAAGTGCTCAGAAAATTCAAGGGGTGTGAATCTGCAGACTGTCCAAAGAATGCACCCCCCAGGAAGACAGCTGAAGCCCTGCAGAGGGGCATGTGACACAGCCGTGAGCTCCTGTCCAACTGACACGTTTCTGTTTAGAAACATGACACATATAGCAATTGTTCTCTGTCTCAGCTCTCAAACCCCAATAACCCCTCACTAAAACTGCACAGCCACAAACAAATGCTGTAATGAAGTGGGGGCAGCATGGAACAACCACTTTCCTCATTCCTTGACTTTAGTTGGCATTTGGTGGACTTTCCACTCCCTGGCTTCTGTTTACAGCCCAGGATGGATGGTAGCCGGTGGCCCCTTGGGTACTGAAAGATTTGCTCCATTACCCATAATTTTAACATCCATAAATATCTTCTGCTTCCTGACATTTACTGCAAAGGACGTGACTGGGGGGAGAAAAATAAAAATTCCACCCTCCAGAGGTCTTGATTCCCTCCCTTAATGTTCTGCATCACTGGGACCCCAGTAGAAAGAATGGAGTTAATCCTCTTTTACACCAGTGGGAAAGGACAATCAGGCCCAGTGTAGACCTACTCTCTTTACATAGCTTTGACTATTGCACTTACTGTACTTGAAAATCACACGATGATTATGAAGAAAATCCCAGTACTATACATTGTTTTCCCCAGTATAAATCTTAGTGTGGGTTGAGTTCTGTGTTCTGATTACCAAGGCCTTGAACTACATTAATCTCAATGGTTCAATGGCAAACCGCATCATCCAGTTATTCTGTTCTCTTCCCACATGCTGATTTACTAGCCAAGTCTTGGCTGAGAATAAATATAAAGAAATGTTATTTGCATTCAATTTCTTATGTACTGTGTAAGCATACGTTGTATTGCCTTACTTTATGTTTGTCTCAGGGCCAGGGAGCAGAGAAGAGACCTGGTTGCTGTGCCGGAAAGCCCTTGTCATGGAGCCAATGAAGAGAGGTAAGCCCTTGTTAGCGACCTGTGAAGCAGGGGCAAGTCCTTGTTCTGTTTGTGGCGGGGGCTGGCAAACTGTGAATAGGGCCAATTTGCAGGTTGGAAAGCTGTGACAGAGGAAGGCTGAGATGAAAATGTCCTATTCTTGCACTCTTCTTTATGTCATTCTGTAATTTACATTAGGACTGTTGGTTGGGCCTTTGCCAGGACCACGTTAACATACTCCCAGATGTCCTACCTCTGGATACTTCTTTATCATGCTGCTATTGCACACCACCGGGACTTTCAGTTTTTATTTATCCCGGAATGGATTGTGGCCACTTGTCAGGTATGTGTGGCGGGGTGAGGTATCTCGCCTTGCTTGTAGCGCCTGCCATTGAAGCAGCACAAGCAATTGGCATGACAGAACAATCTGTGTACGCAATCAATGGCTTATGCCCAACCAGCACAAAATGAAAAAAACCTGCTTTCAAACTGTAATATCAATTCTATAAGTACTGAATCACTAACACCATAATTTATGGCTTTGCTTCTGAGGATAAATTAGATGTATAGGGCCTAATTCAAAGCCCACTGAAATGAACATGGAGGCTCTTATTGAATTCAGCAGACTTCAGATCAGATCCTTGATGTCTGAAAGAGAATGGGTTGCCTTGCTCTGACTTGTATAAGAGGTGTTTTTAAGAAGCCTTACTAATCTCTTTTGGTACTGTTTCTGATCACCGGGGTAAAGAGAGGACAGCCTATTTCATAAGGGGCTATAGATGTGTAAAGTATTTTTATCTGATATTATTTCTTCCATGCCTGACTTTTTCCTTTAGGTTCTTCTTTTCTTTTGTTCTATCTCAGTCTTCTATCATACACCAAAGATTAATTTTGGCTTTTCTGCTGATTGTATGAGTGTGGACTTCAGGCACAAAAGCTTCTTTTATGGGAGACATTAATATTCTCATTGACATTCCTGAACATCTACTTTCTGAGAGGTTTAATAATTTTCTAAAACCTCATGATTTTGTCACAGTGAATTGTATTCATAAAAAAAGCCTGTACTTTGTCTTGGGCTCTGGCATTTACCTTCAGTTTTGTCTTCATAATTAGCACTGGTTACGTCCCTTATCCATCATCACAGAAATTGTGATTCATTTTCCTATCTAGCTTTTATAATAGAGAACTTCAACCTGAACAGAAATTGGAGCTGGGGCCATGGGAGGTGGGAAGGAATGGTTTGAAAGTAGCCAGTCCTCTGCCTCTCCTCAGTCATTCTCTCCTCAACCATCATTTAAATGGGACCTTTTTAAGTCAAGATAGTGAATTAGAAACCTCTTAGTTCAGCTTCCTGCAGCACTGGTGCTTGAGTAAAACTAGCCAATGCTTCAAGAGTGCCTCTTCCTCCTACAGCCTACTTGCTGTGAACACTACCACTGAAGCAGACCTGGGTCTGCAGGAAGCTAAGCTACGAGCTGTAATAAGGAGTTTCTCGACTTAAAATGTTGTGTATAATGAGGAGGTGGTGCTGGAGGAAGGACTAAAGATAGATGAGGAGGTCAGGTACTGAATGTTTTTTTCAACTTACGCTTGTATCGATATTTTCAAAATGGAATTTCTTTTATTAGTATCAATTATAAGAAATGGGCTGGGGAAAAATGAAAATTGGAGAAATATGGCCTCCAAATATTTATTTAAAAGCCCTTTTAAAATAACTGATCTATGGATTTATCTATTTGTTTTAGTGGCATGATTCCAGCTGTCCATGATTTGGAGTCAGCACCTGGGTCTGTCATGCCCAAAAAAGGCCCACATGATGAACAAGAAAGAATATGACAACAAATTGTGGGTGTTTGCAGGACTGGGACCATAGTGAGCAACATCCATTACAGCAAAGTCCTGTGCGTAGAGTTTATTGCTGTTTTCTGGTTAATCAGCCAGGTCTTTCTGAAGATGATTTAACCACAGACAGTGTCAGGGATCTATAGTATATTCCCTGACCTTTTTCTTGTGACTGCCTTTCAAATCTTTCCTATATCGAGGGCAGATAGAAAATTTAACTCACCCATTATTTAACTGATGAAATTGCATTTTGGGAACCAAAGAGCTGAGAGCTAGCCACGTCTTCCCATTTTATGGAGCTGAAGGAAAGGAGGAGAATTGCTTGGAGCTCTTGCGGCTCTCTGATATTATGGAATGATCGAATGCTTTGAAGCAAGCATGGTCCCAGTATTTTACACCTCAAAATATTTATGAAAATCTGTTTCTTATTTCATGATTCTCTACTAAAAATAAATAAATACATAAATAAATAAAATCACAATAAGATGTGGTAAGTTTCTGTTACAAAATTACTAACATCAACAGTTATCTTTAACTGGTGCCCCTCCTGGTAGCTTTCAATTTTTTTTTTTTTTTTGGTTTGTTTGTTTCGCTGCCATTGGAAACTTGTGCGCCCCCCCCATTGAGTACTGATGAAACTGAAAAGATTATTCAGCAGCTGCATCCTTCCACCTGCTCTTCTGATCCTTGGATTTCAGGGCTCTTGATACATTGTATACATACCTTGGGCTCAGTTATTACCAACACTGTTAATCTTTCCCTCCTCAAGGCTTGTTTCCATCTTGTCTGAAGATAACTGTAATTACTGATTTCATAAGGCCTCAGTTCTTTTTAGCAAGTAACTTTCATCTAATTAGTAATCTGCCTTCTATTTCAAAGGCAGCTCTAAGGTAAAACAGTGAGTGATGAAATCTCTGAAATATATTTGAGTGCTTGACTTTTTATGATAAATTTTAGTCGAACTTCTGACCAGATCCCAGCACTGCTGAGACAAAAGGGTCTGTTAACCAGGCATGCATTTACAATCTACCGTTGAAGGATCTTTCATGTGCTTTTTACAATATTAGCTATAACCTGCTTTTATTTCACATGGATTTTTTTGTATTGGTTTCCCAGGTGGTGTTCTAGATTGATGAGGATTGTATTTGTTTCAGCCTACATAATGTGCTGTACCGGACTGCATCAGAGCGCCAGTTGAGATCATATTTGGTTCTGCGTTTATATGCTCACACTGGGTACCATTCAGGTATCTATCTTTGCAGTATAAAATCCATCCCAATAATACTCACTGATTCCATTTTGTCCCTGCAGAACTCCAGGAAGCAACTAGATGTTTTGCATAATTGTATAACATTCAGTCATGGATACAGCAATTTGTTACATTTTAATATAAACAAAATCCAATATTGCTTAGTGCACCTATTCAGATGTCTCATATATTATCTGTTATGACTTCTTTCCATGATCATGCCCTTTGTTTTTCATATAATTCATACGGCACTGGGAATTAAGAGAGATTATTATGAACAATGTATTAATTGGAAATCTAGCAAGATGGACCTACACTTTCCAATTCTGATCTCTGAAACCTTAATTCACCCTACTAAATTACTGCAGTTGTGTCTTTATGAGATTCTGCTCTCCATTGGGCTAGAGACTCAGCTTGCGTAAGTCAATATACTGTAGCTCTATTGAAGTCAATGGAACTATGCCAATTTACATCCACTGAGGATCTCATCAGCAAGTAGCATAGATTCTGGAAAAGGAAGTATTTTACCAGGTCTGTTACTTTGCCCCATATCTGGAGAATTTAGCTAGCACTCAATAATGGAGTAGGATGAGCTTAAGCTTTTTTACTATTCCCTTTCAAGGCTTTAAAAGCATCAAGGCCATCCAATTAATATGATCCTTTGGCACTTCACTCAGCCTCCAGATGGCTTCTGTTTGTTCCAAGTGTACAAACTGCATCATATAGATCACACATTTGCAGGTTATGCTCCTTTCCTTGGCTAGAATAGATAATTTATTCACTCAAACTTCAGGGAAACTGATTGATTTTAAGGCTATATCCATCTGTTTGATTTTGCCGTTTCACCTGGTATTGGTAATAGTTAAGGCTGTGTGAACAGAATAACAGATTCTCAACTAGCCCAAATATTGACTCAATTTGGGAGAGAGTCATTTCCAAATAGCAATTGGAAACCATCCAGCTCTTTGTGTGCAGCTGCATTTCCTACCCTAGCTCCCTCCTGCAGAGCCTCCAAGATCTCTTGACTCACACCCTGCTACACTGGTTTAGGCAATGCTTCCAGATCTGCTATTACAAGGTGCCCCGTCCCTCCGGGGAAAAGCTGAAATGCCCGTGTGATGTATATTGTTCTTATTTCAATGCCATGTAGTCTGGAGTGAGAACTGACTAGGAAACATACAGTTATAACTTGAATCCATGGGGAAAAGTCCTGGCAGGGGAATAGGACAGGAAACCTTCATCCACATTTCCTCCTAACTGTCTTCAGGAACATACCACCTAGTTCTTGATCTATTGCTTCCCCCCTTCACCACCAGTGAACGTAACCGTGGCTAGTGTCTATGTCTCACTTGCTGTCTGTCTGACTATACAATAAATACAGATTGGTAGGAAAGGAATATTAGAATAATGTGAATCACATAGCAAAGGGGCCCATCTTATCTTGAACAGGTCCTAATCCCTAAACACAATCCCTCAGTTTTAAGGGATGTGCCTCCTCAATGGATCTAAGTCTCTGTTGCTCTGCATGTTTACATCAGAGCAAAGTGGGTACAATATCAGAACGGTAACAGATTACACATAGGTCACACTCTCTTGGCAGTGCAGATGACTACAAAAGGCATAAAGCAATATAGACTCAGATCCAGTGAGTCTTCTGAGGGCATTAAACCCTCACTCTGACTAAACTCAATCCCTGTAGGGATGAAAGGAAGGCATCAGAGATAGGGTGACCACATGTCCTGATAGTCAGGGCTTTTTCTTATATGAGCGCCTATTGCCCCCCACCCCGTCCTGATTTTTCACACTTACTATCTGGTCACTCTAATCAGGGAGATTTTAGGATGGGCAGTCCTCCATCTTGAGTTAGTGTCATGGGGCTGGCCAGGTAAAGTGTTACCCCAATCTCTGGAAAAAACCAACCTTTTGGAAGGAGGGTTGTGGAGACAAGAGGCCCGTCTGTCTCCTTGCACCCACTGCGGTAGAAAAACAGTTGTCTCTGCTGCTGCAGGGACAGAGCCTTTCGAGCCATAAACAGACACTTTTGTAAGGTCAGAAAGCTATGGAATATAAACTCCTTGGCTCTGACGTACACCCCTCTGCTATTCCATTGGCCTCAGTAGGGCTGCATAAGTGCCACCCCTATGCATAAATTGTGCACATAGAGGTTTGAATTTAAATCTGTTGTAAGATCAGATATTTCTGGTCTAATACTTTCATTGATTTAGAGTTCACTGGCTCTCTACTAAAATGTAGGCATTTTAATTATCAAAATTAATTAAAACATGCATGACACCCAATGCCTAATTTCATATAGTTGTATGACTGAAAATGAAAAATACACATAAAAAAGAATCCACACAAAGCATATACAAATACGGTTAATTGATCTGTCAAATTTGATCAGGTACATTTGTTTCATGTTTCCTTAACATGATTATCTTAATTTCTTCATACAATACTTAAATAGAAGAAATATAGAAAAAAGCATATCTGTTAAAAAGAAAAAACAAATTCTAAAGACTCGAGGGAGAAAAGAAAAGGAATGTGGAAAAAATCTGTTGATTAGGCGATACAGCTCTGGTTCTGTGCCTACATTTTTTTCCAGTCCCAAATAAAATCGTAAAGGTATTGAATTATTCACAGATTTGAACTAGCAACTGATAATCAAATTAAACTCTTTTTTAGTCCCAATCTGCTCAGAAAAGGTCTTGTTTTCATCTGCGAACAGAGCATAATAAAATATGCCAAAATGAGGTAAGGAGCATACGTTCCATCAGTTCAGACATTGCCCTTATGACATGTTTAATGCTGTTCTTGCAATGCAACTAATATTGTGTCAACGGAGGAAAGTCACTCTACTATCAAGAGAAATATATGAAAAATTTAAACATGAGTTTTTAAAAAATAGAGTTCTCTTCTATATCAAAGGCCCCAGGGGGACTTATTAAGCTCATTAAGAGCAAGAAGAATATCCAACAGCATTTTCATATTTGCCGTGACTCAGACAGTAAAACACAAGTCAGGTTATGGATGTCTAAGCTGTCAAAAGCCCAAACCAGGGGCATAAATTAATCTCAGGAACCATCATTATTATCTATCCTTTGGTTTGCCTCAAGAAGTTTTATTTTTACCCTCTGAATGCAATGTTAGTTAATTTAACATTTTTATAAAATCTAGTATTCAATATAGGGGAAAAGACAGACAGAGCTAGAAATATGCAAACCACAAACACTGATATTCCCTGGTGAAGAGTGCTATAATTATAAGATATAGAGTCTTAAACTTGGTTGATCGTTGGAGGCTACCAATGTCAATGGAAGGAAACTACTGGCAAAATAGTGCTTTGCAAGGATTACCTCACCTTGGTAACAGTGCTTGACTGCACCATGGGGGAGGAAAGGAGAAGACACAGATTGCTTAGAACTCATCTGCTCTCTGAACTAACTTCCTTTCAAAAACAAAAGGTGACATATTTGAGTCCTTATCTTCACAGCCCTACTTCGGATGAGCCAAGCCATCTGAAACCTCATTACCAAGGTCCATGTATTTTTCAATGGAACAAATCAGTCACACGAGTGAATGGGATTCAGCGTCCTAGGGAGTTTGCCCAACACTGCAGAAATGACATAGGCTGAACGGTGAAACCCACCTTTTGGACCCACTCACCCTCCACTAAGACAAGTGGATATGACATACCAGCCAAGGAGTGGAAAGAAAGATATGGTGATTCTTAATGGGTTTGGTTTCAGAATTTGTAAGGATCTTAGAAATGGTGATTATCATTACATAGACAGTGTTATAGACAGACATGTGCACACCTTAACAGGGTGCAGCCTGGGCTACTTTCTTACAGGAGATAGGAATAAAACTAGCTGGGTTCTGTAGAAATTACTCTAAAAACCCTGTAGGATTCAACAGGGAATGAAATCCTCTCTATTGGTTTCTTGAACCTTCTATAGAATTCTATACCAAGGATATAATTCTCTAATGAATTCTCTATAGACTGGGGCGGAGGAGAGGGGAAACTATTAGCTAAAGAAAGTTTATCATTTTCTATTGAATTCTACAGGAATTTTCCATCAGAGGTACTGACTGGTGAAGAGGGGGAGTGAAACGAATGATGGCCTGGCCCCCTTCCCAGATCTCTTTGAGATTGTTAGTGCTGATAGCTCAATTCTGGTAGATGCTGAGTGTTCTGGTCCCAAAAGAACAAAGCCCATGTAAATATGTGTTTAACTTCCAAAAGTCAACGGGATTGCGTGCATGCTTAAAATTTACCCCCTATTTTTGTGCTTTGCTTAATTGGGGCTGGAGTGCTCAGGCCCTTGCAGGACTGAAGCCACAGTCTTTATGCTTACCTGAATTCAGGGACTGCAATGATGCTAAGTTCCTTGTGTGTGTAGGAGGGGATATAGATGGCAAGTCTCCATTTGCCAGGGGCTGGGCAAAGTCTGTTACAGAATTTTCTCTTTTTTTAGGTGAAACTTTAACTGTAATAAATAGAAACAATTCACCTAACAGTAGCTAGGAAATGTACAGAAGATAGTTCATAAGTGATGGTTTAATTCCTCCCTCTTCAAAAATTTTTGAATGAAGAAATACAATTTTAAATCAGATATTGCCAGTGTGGGTGAGCCAAATATGGCTAATTTATTGCGGTAAATTGAAACTGAGAGCTGATTGAAAACATGTTCAACAGATTGGTTTTCCATTAAAAAAAATTCAGCTTAATCAAAATTTAAATGTTTTGTGGAACTTTGACTCTCTCCTTTCATTTAAAGAAGGTAAAAACATTTCATTTTGACTTTATCATTTCAATTTATTTATTTTTGACTACTATATTAATATTAATTTTATCATATGCAGATTATATATTATGCTTAATATATTTTATTTAATACTGTTATGTTTTTTACAGTAATAAATTAAAACTATTTGATTGTTTTGAATAATTTAGTAGTCGTAGTATGGAATTTTTCCTTCTGTGGTAAAATTGTTTTTCATGCTCATTTGGAAATAAAACAAATTTTGAAATGTAGACATTTCTGGCAGAATGAAAATTTTGTTTTTCTGACTGCTGCATTTAAAAAAATAGTTAGACTGTAAACTCTTTGAGGCATTGTATTGTAATATAAATAATAAATAACAACCAACACCTATTAATAAGTTTCTCCAAGGAGAACAAAACAACAGAATACAACAAGGTTCTGATCGAAAGCCCATTGAAAATCAAGGGGAATCTACGCTGATATCAGTGAACATTGGACCTGATCCTATTACTCTCAGAACTTATTGGTACAGTTGAACTGAATAAAGGCAATGCTGGCACATTAAATTATACCAGTCTGATGAGGTTTATGGAGACAGAATATGAAATTAACAAGTTATAATGTAAGCCGTGAATTTATGTTTTTCAGTCGTTAACAAAAACACTGGGAGTCTGGGGAATGGACAGGTTTATTGTGTGACAGAGTTAGAAAAGAAGGAATATATACAAATTAGTTCTAAACGCCAATGAAGAAATACCAATTGAGGAAATAAGAGGCCTTTGAGACCTTGTATTGTAATATGTATTCTGAAAGTAATACATCTGAGCCTGCAGATTCGAGCCTCTTCCTCAGGGGATTTCAGGTCCCCATGCTAAATAACAGACAGAGAGATGGATTACAGGAAGCTATATCAGCAGGGAAGATAAAGGAGGCCATAAAATCCATGCAGTCTTTTAGGAGTTCAGAGTTGGATGGCTTTCCTGCTGAATGTTATAAGTAATGTGTGGATCAGATAACATCATCACTGCTAAACACCTTTAAATCAGCTTGTAATGCTAGCCTTCCCCTTTAGCCTAGACACTGCTCTCAACACTTTGATTCTCCAGCCAGGTAAAGATGGGGAATAATGCATAAATTATCATGAAATTTTCCTAATCAATGCTAATTGTAAAATTCTCTCTCAGGCCCTTGATCACAGGCTTATTCATGCTTTGCCTGGACAGATTCATCCACATTAAGTGGGATTCATTATAAATGGAATCTCCCATGACAGCATCATATTATTTTTGATTGCAAGATATTTATTTAGGAACAAACAAAATTGAGTTGGAGCAACTTCTTTAGAGGCAGAGGGAGCATTTAATCAAGCGGGATAGGCTCCTGTTTCTTCATGAATTCAGCAGCTATATATTAATGTGGAAATCTGTTTTAATTACAGGTGTAGCATAGGCTGTCTTCTTCTCATATTATGATCTGGCTCTGGAAATACTTCCAATAACTATTATACAAAATATATTTTTGGATTAACAGATGAAGAAATATGTGAACAAAAGAAACGAAACACACCGTTGATGCAACTTTTGCATCAAAAGTGAAAAATAACAAGTCAACTACTATCAGTCAAGTGTCCTACAGCTGGTCTACGTGGTGCATTAGTCACACACTCACTGGCCCACGTGGATCCTGTTGGTTTGCACTCAAGTCTCCTAGTGAACACTAACTTAGTAATGAAACAGGACTACATGAACATGCACCTGGAATCTTTTACTGTGCACCGGCAGAGTTCACATGGGTTAGTTAGTGCATTACAGGGTAGAGCATACTAAAATCTACCCCCTTCTGGTGTGGATTAAAGCACTGTGTAGACAAGCCCTTAGAGTTTTGTACTGTGTCCATCACCACAGTATCAGAGCTCTCTCTCAAACTGGCAGTAGTGAAGCCCCAGTACATTTTAGTCTCATGTGTCTCCCTTTTTAGGTTATAGAAAGTTCTGCTTCTGTGTTTGTTTTGTTTCTGTTTGTTTGTTTATTTTAATGGGGATGGTGAAGGAGTGGCTGATGTTGTGAATGTCATTCTGGTCATGGTGGAAAGGCTTTATCAAACAGGAAGCTTTTGCAGCTTTTCTTAATATGGTGATCTTATGGAAGTTTGTTCTTCACCTGGATCCCTGAAATTCTTTGCTGGATTAACCAGTAGCTGTCTTGAACTGGGAGAAATTGGAAGCATTGTCAATCCACAAAGTATGCCTAATACATTTTGAATATTTTATGTGGATTCTAAGTGGTTAAAAATACTCTATCTTAGCAAAATCAAGCAACCCCAATGTCATTTTAAGGGTAAATCTCAACATCATCATGAAGAAACACAAAACCATTTTAGGAAGATGTGAAGACTATAACTCCATGTTTGGAGTGAAAGATTACAATTATGCATATCAATTCATTTGTTGGAGTATAGTACACAGACACTCACATATACACACGGCCAAGATCTTCTAAAATGACTAATGAGTTTGGGTGCCCAACAAGAAATGTCTAAAATTTCAGAAGTAGGTGAACAGCACTTCCTGAAAATCAGGCCCCTTTAAGTGTCAAGCTGGGCATCCAAAAAATGGAGGCACCCAAAATCACCAGTCACTTTTTAAAATCTTGACTATGCATATATGTGAGTCTATCTGCCTAAACTCCCCCGAAAACCCAATGAAAAAATTAATTCATTTAAATGATTCCAATCTTGTACCCCAAAATACAGGGTTATGATTTTCCCTATTTTCTTAAACTGTACCTGTGTGCCATACGTATGATACATAAAATACTCCTAGCAATTTTTTCAGTTAATTATTTTATATATTTTCTGATCTTCATTTAGTGATGGGGAGGGAGATGGGGAAACTATATTGACCATAAAGAATTTTTAGATATATTAAAAGATTAATTGCATACTCTGATATAAGTCCCATTCAAGATGTGTAGACAAATAACCAAGCTGAACAGAGAGTAAGGCATGGTATAAAGCTCATCTTTTTTATTCGAGTGTTTGTCTGACTATGGAATATAACTAGGGGAAAAAATTCCTTAGGTTGGGGAAGTATCAACTGGTAAATTGTGGCAGTTGAATTGACTCCATTATTTTAAAATATTTATAATGAGCCCCAATGCTATAGGGATGGGAATATAAATAGTCATAACAAATAAGTACATAATGAAATTGGATTTCTAGATAGCAGGAGTGTAGATAAGAGACATATTTTAAGGCATCAGAAAAATATCTCAATATGTTGACAACTGGTAAATTCTCAATCATCTAACACCTGATATACCAAACTTACAGTTGAATTACTTGGACAATTATGAATAAGTGGGTATTATCTGAGGAACAATATCCTTTTAACATTCATTAAAAGTTGTATGCCACACAGAAATCGTAGTACAAAAGGAATTTGCAGTCTTTGAAATTTAAATACAGGCTTTTATCTGATTTATTATAAAGATGTTATAATCAATAATGGAATTGAAGCTTAAAATCATAAAGTCTCATTTGCTCATAACATAAATCCTATCAATTACTGTATAATATCTTCATCTGCTGTAACTGCAACAGATGACTTCTGATCCATTGTATATTAAGTAATAAGATTCACTCTTTGCCAATGAAAGAGCACTTCTTTCCATTGACTAACAATTTTTTTCTGAATGTCTAGGCAGATTTAATAGTGCTTTTTCACCCCATCTGTCTCTTACATGTGTGTCTAGAATCTAATCTCACTTTCTAAGATGTCTACGTCTTTTATCAAGAGAAAAATAGTTTTGAGTTGAGACACAGAAATCAGGAGCAAAAGCATTATCTCCAAAGCTTGTCTTCATGAGTCACTTTGCTAAATTAACCAAGGCATATTCTTTCTTTATCCCTGACAAAGTCTTAGAACTTAGATTTTTTAGGCTCCAATTAAATGGATAGTCAGTCTGGTTTCGCTGCTAAGACCTCCTACCCTTAAAGTGTTATAGGGTCTTCAAGTTGAAACCATCTTTTCTTTACAGGATACCGATTGGCTTCTGTTTCACGCAATCACCATGTTTTGCTGTCATCCTCTCTAGAAACAAGTTAGTACAGATGATGCATTTCAAGTACAGTACAAACATGCTCGATATCGTGCTTTGTGTCTGTAAGTCTATTTTTCACCTCATGATCCCTGTCACATCACCACAGCGTACAATAACGTTATCAGAGATGCAGGGTCTCATAGGAAACAACTTCTGTCTCACTCTGTATAGAGGCCCAAAGAGAAACTGGATGACATTTTCCTATCTGATAACCAAGCATGTTGTGTGTATAATGTGAACATTTTCCACTTGTGGACCTGACCCTGAACTAAGATTCTACTGTTGGTTGCATACCATGGTGCTACAATTGTTAATGCATGTGCTACATGCTGAAAAAAGTCTGAAGAACAAATACATTATTAGATTTTAGTGCTGTATAGATTTAAAAATTGTTAAATGCAAGTTCTTGACAAATTCCATGGGGGTGTCATTAAATCCTCAAAGTTCACTATGCCTGTATTTACCTAAGTGCAGTATTTGCTGTCTTTATTTGTTCTGCAGTGTTTGCAATATTTTTCTTACTTATGATAAAGTGAGTGGCTGATGTTAAGATATTAAAGAGAAAATGTATTATTTAAATTAATGGTGAAAAATTCAGCAGGCCCCAGCAATTATACGTTTCACTACATTTTTATTTAGAAGTTCTCTGCAAAGGATATTTTGTACCTAGTGTTTGTCATACAATCTTTCACTGAACTCAGAGTCATGAACACAATATAGTTTCTAAGATAGATAGGTGGATAGAAAAGTACACTGATAGACTGGCTTCCACAGAAGTTTTGCAGGAGTAAGGGCAGCGGAATTTGGCCCTTAATATTTTATATGATCAACCCTTGTTTTAGGGTTGCCATACATTTGGTTTTCACCTAGACAGTCCAGGTTTTGGCTTATGTCTGTGGGGGCCATTTGACAAGCCCTGATAACCTCTTTTTCTGATTTGTGGAAAAGATGGCAACTCTACCCACTCAGTGCCAATTTGAATTTAACCCGCCGAACACTCACCACCCACGTGAGGAGGTTGACAGAGCCCAGCCAATGACAGACTGCAGCCCTCACTGCCCTGCCCACTCCTGACTGCCCAACTGGGGAAAGTTCAGAAAGTTTCTGAGCCTGGAGTTAGGCAGGGCATGGGAATTGGGACAGGTGTGCAAGAAATGGTGTGTGTGTGTGCTCCCCTCCTCTCTTCTCTCACATTGGTGTGCTGCAAATCGGGGAGCACCTGTTTCTCTTCCTTCCACACACCCACTGCGTGTGCATGGAAGTGGGTCGGACCTTCTTCTCTCAAGTGTTAGTACAAATAAGGGATCTCTCCCCCCAAATCTGGGCATCCAAGTAAATGTAGGGGGAAGTCCTCCCTTTCATGCTAGCTGTACATGCAAAAGGGGGAGCTCCCTTCCCCTGCTCTCCAGAACCGGTGTGCTAATGAAGTAAATCTTCCAGTGAGTTTGTGGGCCTATGTAAATGGAGAAGTTCTGTAAATGAAAATCCCTTCGTATGGGTGAAAATAGTGCTTATTACTCCTAGCATGTGTGGGCAGATGTTAGAGGTTTATGTGTTAGTGTTTCGCAAAACAATATGTATTTTCTCCTTGACTGATCATGCTCCATAATCTCCCACCTTTCTTCTTTTCAGAAGAATAACATTTAAAGGAGGAGGCGTAGAGTTGACACCTGGCCAGGTTTTCCCAGGATTGGCCCTTTTTTGGGGTAGCTGTCCAGGGAAATCTGTAAGGGTGCTCAGGATACACTGCCAACTGTTCCATTTTATAGGCTCAGAATCAGCCTGGTGTGCTGATTTTTTGTACCTCAGAGGTGACAATCCTAGATCCAGCAAGCAACAGCCATAGGAGGGAAGAAAATTAAGGGGGGAAAAGGCGTTGGGGTACAAGAGGTGGAGAAGGGGACGGGGCTTCAAGGGAAGAGATGGAGCAGGAGGGACCTCAGGGGTCCGGTTACCAGCAATTAGAAAGGTGGCAACCTTATTTACCATACATGGAGCCCTTCAAGGTGGACCCCATGTCATATGATCAATGAATAATTAACTTCAAGCTAATCATATTTAACTTAGAAAACACAACACAACTGGACCTCCCAAAGGAGTGCTTTATCTGGACATTGGAGGTCATTTCTGCTTCACAAGCATGCTACCGCATGGGAACTGTTCAAAGGAATGAAAATGTCTGGCTCTCTGAGCTGTTGGATCTTGCACAATTCTATTATTGATGTGCAACAGTCTATGTCTGCAACTAGAGATTGGTGCCAGCCAAAACACTGTATATCTGAACACCTGCAAGCTTAAGGGATCCAGATCAAAACAATGTGGACCAGGTTTATGTCAGATTAAAAGTATGTCATGTAATGGGAGTAAAAGAGGACTGACAGCCCATGCTGATCCATCTACCTATATTACTAATCTTAATACCCTGTAAAGTCTTTTTCTTTAAAGTGCATGTCCAATTCTTGTTTTAAATATCTTCATGGCTGCAGCTTCTGTTGTGCCTTTTGTTAATCCATTCCACATGGTAATTAGCTTATGTGTAAGGATTTTTTCCCTCTACTACTTTAGGGCTTCATCTTTTTCTGGGCTTCAGCTGAGTTTTACAGGCAATTACATTCATGAAATCTGTGAAAATGTACATCCAATCTAGTTCTATACATATGAACTAGAGTCTGATATGTATATCAGCGTCACTGCACATGATAAACAGGCACGGGTAAAGGAACTGGATGAAATTCTGCTCTCATTTAAATTGATGCATTAAACCTGGAGTAACTCCAGGTTTCAGTGCAGATCCACCAGACTTACACAGCTAAATCAAAAATAGAATTTGGCCCCAAGTGGTTTTATTTATTTATTTAGCATTGGCATATTTGCCAAGCCAAGCAATAGCGTTCTTAGTGGCCAAGTGGGGCACTTAGAGCCCACCGCAGAATTTCGTTGGTGGGCATTCCTCGATAATATGGTTAAAAATGCCCTACTAAATATAATGGCTGCAAAAGTGTTTCTACACAGGTGATGTAGTTGCTTTTTTTGGAGAAGATAAAAAGGAATATACAAAATAAAAATATTTTTTAAACACTGAAAAAAGAACAAGAAAACATAGTAATACCCCGAAATTCAGGCCTAAAGACAGAAAGAACATCTAAAATTTCAAAATATTCTATTTTTAAAAATTGAATCATTACAAAAAAAAATGTGTTTCAAAATATTTCCCCTCCATGCCCCCCTGCCCCTCCACGACAAAAAGTTTACATGATTTTTGTTGTTCAAAATTTTAAAATGTTTCCCCATCTTCTCTGGTTGTCATCTATCAAGAGCCTGAGTTTGCTTCCATTGAAGTCAATAGTAAAACTCCCACTGACTTCAGTGGTATGGGTTTGTACTTCACGTAAGCACGACCACTGATTTTAATGGGGTTTTTCATCTGAGCTACGACATGTCACTAAGGATTTGCAGGATTAGGCCTTAGATTCTGTCCTCCCTATTTCTTCCTGTTTTACAAATTTCAAAATAGCTTTGCTCTCTAAAATGAATATCTTCAGGCCACAGGTTCATAAAGGGAAACAATTTCCTTTATTTGAAGTTTGGGAAGAACTAAAGGGTGAACATGTTTTATAAAACAGTACCAAGTACGGTACGTAGCAGATCTTGTTTCGAAACAGCCCAAAAGATGCCAGTATTTTCAGAACATGACTTCACAGCATATCTGAAGGGGTATTGTGCTTATGGACTAAACCCTCTGCCCCTTTCCAAACAAATTCACCCTCATCCCCCATTATGCAGTAACTGGACAGGATCTGTCTCTAGTGTGTGAAGGGGCTATGACAAACAGATATGTTGTGTGCTGTTTGGGTGAGAATCAGCTCTCCAGTCTTTGGCTGATTAATGCATATGCTCCTGTAAACAGCAAGTACTAGTTAAGGATACATACTGTTCATGTTCAAAGGTAGCATATGATTGTGCCCACTGTATAATACCCAAGACGGCTCTATGGAATCCACCCTGGCAAGCAAGATGTCTGTGACAGAGGATGTACTAGAAAGCATCTCTGCTAATCTTTGCTGCAGGATTTACCCCTAAGTGGACCCATTACCCCTAAGTGCATTCCCAAATGGTACATATTTTCTGCTTCAAGTAGCAAACTTTTTTTTTTTTCCAGGTTCTGATCCTTTAACAAACGTAGTGACTGATTGTTAGTACCAGAAAATTGCTGAAAGGGTGGAACGGAAGAGGATTTCTTTTCATTTTTTAAAAACAGAAAAGAGAGAAGGAAAGGACACAAAGTGTCCAAAAGAGGAGAGGAACATGGGTGATGAAAAGTAGAAAGTTCCTATAAGAATGTAATAGAAAATGATAACCTTTCTATAGAATATTTAAACTATCCAACGTAGTGGAATAGCCAATTATATTCTGCTACAGAATTCTGTAGATTGTTTTTAAAAAGTATGAAAGTATCTAGTCCTCCATTACATTTGATAATGTACCTGGGTAGCCCACCTATTGATTTTACCCTGATTAAGCACAACAGGATCTTTCCCTAAGTAACAGAGAGTGTTTAGCCTAGGGTTTGATTGCAGCCTCAAACATTAGCCCATGTTTACAAGCAGGTCATGAACCTCAGCTAGTGCAGTTTGCACAGCCCGCCACTCCTCTTCCATTTCATTCCTTCTCTGAAGGTCCCAAGACCTTAACTTTGTTGCCTGTGGGCAGGCTCGGGCCTGAACTGCCCCCTTGCTCCAACCTGAGGCTGGTGAGATGAAGCTACCTGAGGGGAGCCAATCAGCTGCCTCAATAAATTATTCAGTGTGGGTGGAGGAAAGAAGAGGAAAAAGTAAGTTCTGCTGATCCGCAATCCTTCGATATTCTTCAAGGGACAGGAGAGTCCCAGTGAGTACACTCCACACTCTCTTGCTTTTGCTGTCCCTGACTGCTGCAGTGAGCACAGGTACATATATGCCACATAATCCTCATAGGAAACAGGGAGCCATGTAGTCAAGATTAGGTGACGTCCGACCCGCTGCCTGGAAGCTAGGATTCCCCACCCGTGGATTCCCTGACTGCTGCACAAAAAGGGATGGGTCTGAGTTCACTGCAGCAGCTGGCTGTGAGTTCCATAAGATCAAATACTGCAGGATTATCAAAGCCTCAATTATAATAATTTCTTTTGGCATGGGAATTATTTGACAACAAACATAGGCTATGTGTGTGCTGCCTAAATATACAACTAGCCTCCAGTCTTAAGTATAGTAAATAGACTGTGTGCGTACAAGTAATAAATGATGGCTAATCACCATCAAGTATCTATTACTTGATGTCATAGATCTTCTGTTCGAAATTGGCGTAGTATCATTATCTCCATTTAACAGATGGGGAAACTAAGGCAGAGAGAGGTAGAGTGATTTCCCCAAGGTCACAAAAATTCAGCAGTGAGAGAGGCAGGAATAAAATTCTGGTCTGCCCCCTTTCAGTCCACATTGCCTTTCATAAAGACACCAATATAATTTCAAAATGGCTTTCTCCCTCTCTTACTGAAATCCAGCCTGTTATTTTATGTATATTTAATCTTGTTAAGATACTATTAGCACCTGATAAATTGTGGGAAGCCTCAAAAATTTCAGTTGCTTCCCATATAGGTATTTGAGTACCAATCTGAATTTGCTGTAGGAAGAAAAGGTCATACAGATATTAAAATATCTATTTGTTTCCAGAATTCCTATTAACTGTGCTTGGTTAAGACGATATGAACACTGAGGGTTATTGAAATAAGACCAGGAAAGAGATTATATTTAAATACATTTACTTTTCTGCAATAACAGATTTAATACGTTTTAGGCTTCTAATCACAAAGCCTGACACAAGCAAGTAAATGGTCACTTTATTCCTTTATCATTATCGGGATGAATAATATCAGCTACATACAGAGATTACAGATGCTTTCTCCACTGTAAGTAAACAACAAAGCATAACAGCTATAGCGTTATCAGGAGATAATCACATCCTTGGGACATTTACTAGGTATGATAAGTGCCACCACCAGAATATGATTATCTCTTGATAACAAGAGTCCCTGGAGTTTTCACACTGTTGCATAAAAACTCATTACCGGGAGGAAAATGGGTATTTATTGTTCATGAACATGAAGTTGGCAGTTTAGACTATTGAGCAGCAGTTTTACCTGAGATGCTCACTTCGCATAGCCAGCTGTCTATATGATCCAGCCAGTCATGCCACTTTGAACCATTCATTATTCTTAGACGTTTTATAATTCAGCCATGCTATGTTCTTGTATGTTCTAACCCTTGGAGGGTCTTCAGTGAAATAATTGACTGTTGGATAAGTAGTGTGTCCCGAGGGTGAGTGTGCACGTGGGCCTCAAGATTAATTAGATGGTCTTGGGACAAAATCACTGGAGTAGATCTCAGGAGACTTATTGCCACCTTTGCCACAGACTTCCTATGAGACCTTGTGCTAGTCACTTAGTCTTTCTGTGTCTTACTTCCCAGTCTTTGGGATGGGGATATTAATACTTCCCTGCATCATAGGAGAGTTTGATTCATATGATAAACTCATTATGGTTTGACGTGGTCAGATACTATGATGATTGGTTAAGACGATATGAACACTGAGGGTTATCGAAATAAGACCAGGAAAGAGATTATATTTAAATACATTGATGAACAAATGAATAGAAAAGGAAGACACTACTTAATTGTTTATTTAAGCAGCCTCAATTTCTCACTGAAGTCAAATTTCCCATTACAGGATAACAACCATATGGTTCAGTGCTTCCTATCCCTACCAACTCTTTATTTTCACTCAGAAAAGTCACACATACCATTTTCTAAGCAGAAACACACATCAGGGCATGTGGGTTTTGCATAACTTCCCTTCTCGAGAGCAGAAAGAGTTGGCCTCACGCCTCACTATGCACCAAAGACATGCAATTCCTCTCTATATAAATACAGCTCCTGGAATGTGTTATCCCTGGAGCCCCCAACATCCTGAATTGGTCCCATTACAATCGCATGCAAGTGATTTGTCTAAGAAATAGCAACAACAAAAAACAACCTAAAACAAAACAAAAAAAATCTGTGAATGTTAAAGCCTCAGGTTTCTTCAGTTTTTATGCATCTGTCTCCAGCTGGCTTCTCATGCAAATTAATGGCAAATGGAAATAAAAAAGAACTAGAGACTTCCAAAGACCATTCCAAGCAATGAAGGAGGGTAATGAGTTTCTCCTCCCTCATTAGCTGAGTTCCAGGCAGGTGCTACAGTCTTCTGAGGCACAAGCAAGAAGTTTACACCAGCAGAATTGACTATCCCAGACAGGTTCCTTTCTCAGAATTAATGAATTGGGGGAGAGTGGGGGGGGAGGGGTCTATAAATATTTTCCTCTCAAAATATTTTTATTTACTTGGACTCTGGCCAAGTGACCACTTAAACCATTAACCCTCTTATGATATACAAGGAGCTGTACATGACCTGTAATTAGTAGTAAATTAATTATATGGGAATGAACTGAGAATCACCTCAGCATTATCTGGCAGACAGATGCGTTGCTTGTGGCCGCTATTTATTTTGCAGTATATTCTGGGTTTTCTTTTCCTCTGCTGCCTGCCAGAGGGAGGGAATTAGTTTGCTTCCTTCCACCATGGGCATAAGAGGTGCTTCGTGGAATCTTAAACCATCCTGGTAGAGAGCCCCTCTCCCACGCCTTTTAAAAGCCTGGACAGAGTGGCAGGTTAGGGAGCTGCATCCATCTCTGGCTCCCTGCTAGACTTGCTTGGAATTAAGTGGGGGTCTATCAAACCTTCTTTGTGAGTCTACTCTGCTTAGTTTACAGATAATCCACTCACCCTACAAGAAGTCAAAGTCTTCCTAATAACGCAATGACTCAGTTGGGCCAGGCCCAGCAAGACTGCAAAAGGAAGCAGAAAGAGAGAGCATGAGAAGAGCCATCCCACATCCTGCCCCCTGCCCTGCCCCCCCCCCCTGTACACCCTCAGACCTTGTGTTCCCTGAGTGGAAGAAGCTGGGGTCTCTATTACTGGCTGCGGGACCTAAAATCCCCAAGGGACCGAGTGAGAAGTGGGGCATAATCTCTGACCTCCTCAGCTCCAGTCAGTGAAAGTGGCCCCCTTACAAGTTCACCCTGCTAAAGTGTGATGGTGCCATATGGCAGCTTCAGACACAACGCCCACAGGAGCTCCTGGTCCATCCCTAACACAAGGTGGCACCTTCAAGGCACAGCTTAGCCCTGAAGCTGAAAACTCTAGGGTGGGGGACGAGAGAACGATAATTCTTAGGGACAGGTACTTCATTTTATTTGGGCCGAGGTTGTCAGCTGGCTACTCATCAACCAGAAAGACAAGTTACGTGCCTGCAAGGAACAGCTTTTCCCATAGGAAAAGATTGGGGGAGGAAAATGCCACGCTTTTGGCTTTTCACAAATCCAGTGAAGAAAATGAATTTCTGCTGATTTCACCAACAGTGCAGAACCCTTGGCACAGCTCTAATGGAAATCTGTCACTCTGCATCTTCCAGTTCTATCATGCCAATTTGTGTCACATCACAGCTGGTTAATATGTCACTTTAGGGGATGTGATATAGTGATATATTTATAGTATTTCCTGCAGGTACGTGCCCTCCATCTCATGTCGCAAGTAGCTAACTTGAATATTTGCACAGGTAATAAAGCACGCAGACTAAATTACCCATACTGGCCACTATTGTGTACTGGATGATTCAATAATCTGAATGAGGTTTCTTCTATATATGAAAGGGTCATTTCAAGGCATGTTCAAATCAGAGCTCTTTTCATAGCCAATACGTGATACATTATCTAGATTTAGAAATGACATAAAACAGAATGAGCTATTTCAGTGAATTAAGGACTATTACAATGAATTCTCTGCGTCTAGTAACATGATTCTATGTATTCCTGGAAGTTAGAACACTTCTCATCTTGCAGAAACAATGTGTGTTTATTTTTTGCCTTTCTTTTTTGTACAGGAACTCAGTGTTGATCAGTGGAAGAGCAAAGAATCCATGAGAGGCAGAATTTTTTTTAATCGATTATTTCAGAATAATTATAACATCAATAAAGAGAAAGGATGGTCTGATGGTAAAGACACTAGACTAGGAACCAGAATATCAGGGATCAACTCCCAGTTCTTCCGCAGACTTGCTGTGTAACTTTGGGCAAGTCACTTAATGTCTGTGATTTAGCTCTCTATCAGCAATATAGTAATGATAATGATTCCTCTCTCACACCTTTTGTCTGACATGTCTAGATTATAGAATCATAGAAATGAAGGGCTGGAAGGGATCTTAAGAGGTCATCTAGTCCCCTACACCAAGCAGCACCAAGCATATCTAGACCATCCCTAAGAGGTGTTTGTCCAAACTGTTCCTAAAAACCTCCAATGACGGGGATTCCACAATCTCCCTTGGAAGCTTATTCCAGTATTTAACTACCCTTACAGTTAAAAAGTTTTTTTCCCCAACATCTAACCTAAAGCTCCCTTGCTACAGATGAAGCCTTTTACTTCTTGTCCTTCCTTTAACGGAGAGAGAGAACAATTGATTACTGTCCTCTTTATTACAGCCCTTAGTATGTTTGAAAATGATTATGAAGTCCCCTCTCAGTCTTCTTTTCTCAAGACTAAACATGCCCAGTTTTTAAACCTTTTCTCATAGGTCATGTTTATTGCTCTCCTCTGGACCCTCTCCCATTTGTCCTCATCTCTCTTAAAGTGTGGCAACCAGAATTGGACACAGGACTCCTTCTGAGGCCTCACCAGTGCTAAGTAAAGTGGGACAGTTACCTCCCATGTCTTACATACAACATTCCTGTTAATGTACTCCACAATGACATTAGCTCTTTTCACGAATGCATAACACTGTTAACTCTTATTCAAATTTTAATCCACTATAACCCCCAGATGCTTTTCAGCAGTACTACTGCCTAACCAGTAATTCTCCATTTTGCAGTTGTGCATTTGATTTTTCTTTCTGTGTGTAGAGCTTTGCACTTGTCTTTATTGACTTTCATCCTGCTGATTTCAGACCAATTCTCCAGTTTGTCAAGGTAGTTTCGAATTCTAATCCTGTCTTGCGAAGTGCTAGCAACCCCTCCTAACTTGGTGTAATCTGCAAATTGTATAAGCATACTCTACACTTCACTATCTAAATAAAAATATTGAATAGTACTGGACCCAGGACAGATCCTTATGGACCCCACTAGATAGATCCTCTCAGTTTCACAGTACACCACTGATAACCGATCTTTGAGTATAGTCCTGTTTTGCACCTACTTTATCAGCATTTAGACACTCTCTCTACGGCTGTGTCTACGCTATGAGCAAGGGGCTTGTATTTGGCATGGCTTAGCCATATCTTTGCTGCCACTTCGTGGGCTACCATGGCTACACTGCTATTTATAAGCCCCCAAGCTCTATTAGAGTTAGTGCGAGTACATGTTCACAGGCAGGGAAATCACACCCCTAGCTCTTAGTGTAGATGTAAGCCTATGTGTTCAGATAGCACACTGCACAATGAGGCCCTAATCTTAAAGATTCTTCATGCTACTGTAATAGCATTACTACTTCTAATAATGAATGACTTCATAAGCAAAGATCAGAAGAGACCCTTTCACCTCCAGGGTCCTAGAGCCCAGGCTCCAGCCCAAATCCAAACATCTTCACCACAATTAAACTGCCCCTTAAGCCCAAGCCCCACAAGCCAAGTCAGCTGGCATAGGCTACCTTCAGGTTTCTAATTGCAGTGTAGACATAACCTTAGATAGCTGAAGGGGAGGATCAAATATGTGCAAAGAATATAAACAGCAGCAATTCAGAATTAGGGCCAAGCCTTATAAATGGATTGACAAGGCCAAGCATCCAATGGTGACCCATTCGCTTTAATGAAACCCTGCTCTGATGCAGTGGTGCACCACTAACTTAAAAGATCAGTCTTCCGGACATCAAAGGTATACCTTATATGTAGATGCTAGAAGCTTCCCTAAAATTTTCGGAAGTCCCTATTTTCTGATGTAACAAGGCATTATCCTTAATTAAGACACTTTACAGTATTGATACAGTCACTCCGTTTCCAAATGAGAATTCTGTTTTCAACATACCTGCAAGGTACTTCTCTAGACAATGGTGTAACATCTGATTTACACCAATTTGAGATATGAGTATGGTCCAATGTACCTCTCCCAAAGGGCTTTGTTAGTTTCCAGCTGTTCCAATGAGACAGGCAATGAGAGCCTAGTGATCCATAAAGCCACATCCTATATAGTCCTCCTATGGCAAGTTTTTGACCCACCAAGCAGAATTTCATCAAGTGTTGTTTGGTAAAAGAGGTTAAGGAAGGAGACAGCAAGGGGAACAAGGTGGGTGCCTTGACATGTATCTTCTGTGCTCAATCAGATGGCATTTCCCCTGTTCTCTGGGAGTGTGCTGTGCCAGATTTTAAAGTCCCCTTGATGTCATATCAGCATATAGAACTACAATATGGGGAATAACCAACTCGATGGTAGTCCTACCAAAAAGGAGCTGGGGGTTATAGTGGATCACAAATTGAATATGAGTCAACAGTGTGATGCAGGTGCTAAAATAGTTAATATCATTGTGGGGTGTATTAACAGGGGTGTCTTACATATGACGTGGACGTAATTGTTCAGCCCTACTCAGTACTGCTGAGGCCCCATCGGGATTACTGTGTCCAAGTCTAGGCACCACAATGTAGGAAAGATGTGGACAAATGGGGAGTAGAGAGGACAGCAAATATGATAAAAGGGTTAGAAAACCGGACGACGAGGAAAGGTTAAAAATACTTAGTTTTGAGAAAAGATGACTTAGGTGGGACCTAATAATAGTCTTCAAATATGTTAAAGGCTGTTATAAAGAGGACTATGATCAATTGTTCTCCATGTCCACTGAAGGTAGGACAAGAAGTACTGGACTTACTCTGCAGCAAGGATATTTAATTTAGATAATAGGAAACTCTAACCATAAGCATAATTTAGCTCTGGAATAGGCTTCCAATGGAGGTTGTGGAATCCCCCTCACTGGAGTTTTTAATAACAGGTTAGACAAACGCCTTACAGAAATGGTCTAGATTTACTTGGTGCTGCCTCAGCGCAGGAAGCTAGACTGGATGACCTCTCGAAGCCATACTCCTCTAGGAGTCTATGATCAGTAATATCTGCAAATTGGGCCTGATATGCAAACAACACCCACTACAAAGCAGGACATGCGGCCTCGTAGGAAGGCTGTCTGAATGGTCAGGATAGCTTCATTTGCAGCTTATCCAAGAGGCTAAAAGGGGAGAAATTCCCAAAAAGGTTGACCAACTCCTCAAATAAGGAGAGGGAAGGTTGGCTGATGAGTTAAGGTTCTTGATGTCCTCTTGCTACAAGAAAAATGGTGCTGAGACAAAAAGGATGAGGGACGCAATAACTGTCATGTCAAACCTGTGCTAGAGCAGAGACAAACAGCACTTCAAGATCTCAATTATTAGGCTCCACTGATGAGTTCAATGAACATATAAATAGGCTGACTCAGATACTACTTGTGTTTCTCCTGTTTACACTGATCCAGGAGCCAATGTAATAGAGGTAGGTTTTAATACCACTGCAGGGCTTTACTGTAGTAATCAGAATTCCATGTACACTCATGACATTAAAATGGAACAGTTTGATTCCTTGGGTGTATACTTGCTCATATTGGAAATCACTCAAGATTCTCGCAAGAGCTGCCTTGACCAATAATGCCTCTACTTATCAATCTGAGGCTTTTAAGCTCTGTGCAGCCAGTGTTACAGTTCCTGACCCATACAGCAGCAGAGGGAGCTGAACCATAAAACTCGTAACAGTAAGCTTCAGTGGCACTGTACAGTGCTCAGTCCTCAGCTTTTGAATAATATTTTCCTTTGATTTTAGCTCTTTTAACAGGCTAATAAAACATGTTGAAACATATGGGTATCAGAAAAGAAATGCCAGGATTTTCAGGCTTAAAATAAAAAAAAAGGTTACAGCCAGTTTGAATCATATGCGCTGATCACAGGTTACGGAAGACATGTCAGTAGGGGGCATAGGGTCAGAGCCTGCAAATTTTAAATGACAGCTGGTGGCCCAGCTATCCTGACTTTCAATGCTGTTAACACTTGTGGAAGCAAAGTGTTGTGAAAAATTTTGGCAAAAAATGTCTTTAGTCTAGATAGGGCTTTAAGCAAAAACACTTTCATCCACACTGGGTAGGCAAAGAGACTTGAACAAAGAACCTGGCAGGAGGGGAAGACTGAGATCAGATGATGACTGAGATCAGGGGACTTGTGGAAAAATACCATGTCTTTATTTAATTGATGATTACATTGTCATGAATGCACACACAAGGGTGGGGGAGGCAGAACTGAGGTTGCATGGGCAACCTTATTTTTGACATTCCTAACTTTCGTGCTTAACCTAACTAATGTTTTTAATATTTGTGTGTAATATTTTAATAGGGAACAAACTCATAATTTAGTAAAACTGTATCCTTCAAATCAGTATGTACATGATGTGCCTATCCAGTCAGTGAAAAGATAACAAACATTAATAATATACTCATCACATCTCATAGAAAAGGCCAATTAACCATAGATCTGTGCATCTGTTCTGAGCAGAAGCATTAATAATTATAGAACACAGCAGCGTGCACATTCTGAATTCATATTGATAATTGCTTCAGGATAATTTACTGCAATAAAGTGCTATACAAGGAGCATAGTACACTAGTAGATATTACCACAGTAAATGAAAAAGGGACAGTTACTGATAACTTGTATAAAATTAATGTACCATTGATCTTATCTATATCAATAAAGGTCCACTATGAAGGTCAATAGCAAGAAGAAACAAACTCTGGCTATACATAAATTTGCTGGTAGATGCATAGTCACCTGAATTAGCAACATGGAAGTTTGACTGAGAGAAGAGAAGAAGAGATCATAAACAAGAGACTGACTATAACACAAATTCAGGCCTAGTCCAATTCCATTAACTTCAAAGGAGTTGCCTCTGCTTCCACCAGCGCTGCATTTGGAACCAAGACTGTAAAACACTGAATAAATTACACAGATTTAGGTACAGAATTTAATCCAACCTCCAGGCAGGTTTAAGTTGCCTCATTTTCACTTATATGTTAGAAGAGCCATTCTGACTTTGGAATTGACAGCTTTAGAGAGACAACCGTTGCTTTAAGATGAAGCAGATTCTCAAAAGTTATCTTAAAAACAAGTTCTTCAACGTCAAGCATCCATGTAAAGGTCTTTCATATTTTTCATTTATACATTTTTTAAAGATAATTTAGTGCTTGTGAAATGTGCTGGAATAACAGTACTTATTTATCCACAGATAAGGCAGCAATAGTGCAAATTTCCTCACTGTTCCACCAAAGCAAACCTGGAGGGATCATCTTTAGGCGCATTAAAATAGTTCTAAGGAACTATTTGTTAATTGGTCTTTTTGATGAGACTGCCAGTAAAGGTACCAAATTGATGCCAGCTATGGTGATTGCTACTGTGATGTGAATACAGCTAGGAAGTAAACGGAGAACTATCAACTGATCACCGAACAACCACTAAAATAGTAAAACTTTAGGAAGATGCAGTGGTAATATCATTCCTGACTTGGGATGGATTGGAAACTGTGATATCAAGACGAAAAGCTCCATATTCCATGATCAATGCCTCTGTGCTGGCACATAGAAAGTGCACAACAGATACAAATAGGAAAAACATGTCCATACAAGTGGTAACGTCAGAAGCAATCCCGTCAATAAATTTGATTCTATGATTTTATTCCTTTGCTGAAAAGTCTTATAGAATTATTTGGGATCAGACTAATGAGGTTCTCTGGAAATTTAAAAATATAACAAGGATCTACAGAAATTAATCTAGAATTTCATAGAGAATGATCAACTTCCTATGAGTTTTTGAAGTATCCTACAGAGTAGTGTAGAATTAATGAGGATGGTTAAAACAAACCTAGGGCAATTTTCCCATTTTCAGTCAAATCCTAGATTACTATACAGAATAGAGGATACCTTTAGACTGATAAACAATGTAGATGCAAATTCTTCACAGTGAACTATAAAATAGAAGGGTAGAAATGTGCAAATTTTGTACTACTTCTTTTTCAGAACGTAAAAGGAAGAAGCAAAAACGAATAAGAAAAGCAGGAGAGTAACTAAACCAGTGAAATTCACGAGGAAAGAGTGCAATGACTTATTGCTCAACAGAATTCTCAAGCACCCAGTGTGTGTGCAATCATCCACATTTCATGAGCTAGTGCAGCTGGTAGCAGGTGTATCGCAGAATCAGCAACAGCAGCACTCCCTAACAAGCAGCAGTGTGAAAACACAATCTGCCGTATTTTGGACTATCTGATCTGGCTCTGATATACATGTCCACATGAGTCCATGT
This sequence comes from Emydura macquarii macquarii, assembly GCF_026122565.2. Classification (NCBI taxonomy): domain Eukaryota; kingdom Metazoa; phylum Chordata; order Testudines; family Chelidae; genus Emydura; species Emydura macquarii. The sequence goes on along the minus strand of NW_027130208.1, from coordinate 12,439,355 downwards.
TGGAACTAGTTTCCAGAAGACTTTCAGACTGTACTTTCCAGTCACTTGGTTTGGAAAACAGCAGTTTTCATAACTAAAGATTTATAATCACACATGATGTGGGGAACATATATTTTTTTCCTGTTTCTTGATTTTACACAGAGAGAGAGAATCTGAAAATGGACACAATCAAATCCTTATAGCAGAGGCCTAAGAAAATGTATTTGAACATAATAACTAGAGTTAATTGAACATCCCTTTCTTTTGGGTTGTAAAATTTCAAAAGTTCTATCATCATTTCTATGGTCCTATGAATTTCCTCTCTATTAATTCTGAAGGACAGTCTTATAATGAAAGTCTACATAGCTCTTGATCTGATTCATGGAAGCCATACTTCACTTTTCCTTCAACAGTGTGTATTCCACATGCCCTCTTTCTGTATTTTACCAATCCACAATATATAGATTTGAAAGCATTGCTTTCAATTGAATACATTGAATGCATTCTGGCTTGTTATTTTTACACTATGGATTATAGTAGAATTTCTTAACAAAATATCCACCCAAAACGGCCAAACTAAATATCCAATCTGAAATACTGTAGATATTAAAGAGGACTTTCAACTCTCGTCAATGTAATATAGTATATTTTCCAGTGAACTTGCCAAATTTGCTATAAAAGATTCAGTTTGGCTGGGGAAAGCGAGATGGAGAAAAGGTCCCGTCATTTTTTTTCCACCTGAGGCAGCCTGGACCAATTCCTTAGTTCTTGAAAGCCAGAAATAATCTTCCCACATTCCAAAGACAGCTGAGTCAGCAGGTAGTACAATAGGGCGCTTGGCTCTGGAGTTTACCTATAGATTCCTAAGGGCAGATCCTTAGCTCATATAAATAGTTGTAGCTCCACTGACTTCCATAGAGCTATGACACTTTGATGATGGAATCTCATGTCAATGTCAACATATTCAGTAGACGCTATAGGTGACTATGTACGTGCTAGGTCAGGCCAACCAGAGAATCACAATCATGGTTACTTGTGGGACAGACAAGATTGTCAATGTTCATTGCAGACTTGCTTTGCGCCTTGCTTTGCACTGTTCACATTTTTCACATAAGATGTTAATGCACTTTGCTTCAAAACGGTTAATGGCAATATCACAAATCTGCCATCACTTTGCTCTGTCAGGGACTATTGCTTCCCAGTTGCTGAGGTCAACCTGACATGCTTTCAAGTTTGACTTTCAGTGTGTCTTTTTATCATTTGTACAGGCCACTGTGAACACTGACACCAGTTTTGGATCTCTTGCTTGTTGTTACTACCATGAATCAAAGTTCTTTGTCTGAAAAAGAAAAGTCTATGCTTTGAAAATTTTGAAGAGCTTGGAATTAGCCATCCCTTTGCTAAAGAGTATTTTCTGTTTATGTAGAAGTGTCATAACAACTAGACATGTTCATAAAATACAGGAAAGATCAATGAACTTAGTTATTTCCAAGGATAAACATTCGTCATTCCGATAAATTGGGATTTGACTTGTATTATCACATGCAAACCAGACTTGTCTCATTAGAGACAAGATATTGTGTGAAATCTCCCAACTGCAGCCCAGGATTTCATTTAATATACAGAACCACAATGTCAATGCAAATGAAAAGAAAACATTTAAACAATGCTATCCTTTTTTTGGGGGAGGGGCGGGGGGGAAGCAATGACAGCTTACTAGGATATGGAGTCACACTGCTGGAACATCAACAATTTTAAAGAAATTACTGGCATGCTGTGTTTGGTTTACTGTCTCCCACCTTGCAGTTTACAAAGTGTATCAAAGCATACAGTGTAACAGCTCCAATTTCTTTCACAGTTTGAGAAAAATTGACAGATTAAATAGAATGCAGCCTCAAAAGCAACTATAAACTATGGCTGTCCAATAGAACAGAATTACACTCCCAAGAATAACATGTTAAGGAATGCTTTGTCGATCAAATGTAACTTGAGCCAATGGTACTATAATGCTTCCTGAGAAAGACAGACACACAGACCCACACACCACCCCTCCCCCCCTGGCCCAGCAATTGGAACCTCTTGTGTTCTGTTTGACAGTCTTTTGAGGTGAGGAGCATTACATAGAGGAGAAACATACATATTGATTTTTCTTGGTATACATAGCTTTAATTTGATGAATTCTCAAACTGTCCTTCAAGTTAAAAAAAAATCTGATCTTAACAGAAATTGATGATGCTAAACTAAATGAAACCCCACTGCTTCACTGCAGACATTAGTGTTAATCCAGCCAAAACACTGGAAGTTTGCTACTTTAGCAATTCTGACACGCACATGCCTAAGTGCTGGTGACATGTGCCTACATGTGTTATTTATCTTGATCTAAATACATTAAATGGGTAAATTAATATCACAAACACTTTAAATTCACGCTGTCTTTCCAAAGAATTACAAGCACTGCAGAATGAGCCTTTTCAACTTCAAAGGCCAGTTATGATGTTAATCTTATTGGATAGACAAGATATGAAACACACTTTATTATATTGTTTATTACTTGAACTGACATCGCATTATACTACACATTAGAGTACTGCCTCGCAGCATAGATTTAGCCCAGAGGTCTACCACAGATTCCATTAAAAACCTCATTTTTGAATAGTTCATAATTCAGGCATTCAAATCAGCGTATAAGCAGAGGCTTGAAACAGCATGTTCCCAGACTTGCACACACATACATATATGTGTGTTCTTTTTAGATACAGAATGCTTTACTGCAATTTGTCCACTCTCATTTTTTTTTTTTTTTTTTAAAGAAGAACAAAAAAAACCCAATTTAGATGGTTTCAAGGGTGCTTTTGGGAGCTCTCCAGCATGAGAAAGAACTTTGTTTCCTTCCACAGACTTACAAAATGAGCAAGCTATCCTGAATCTAATCTTTCACACCCCTCTGATCCATTTGACAAGGTTGGCCAGGCAGCTGAACTATTCCTCTGTACGTCCCATCCTTTTTAAGGGAAGAAGGAACTGGACATTCTAATAAGCTTTGCACCACCTGTGGCGTTTCAACGTGAATAATTACATCTATATATTGTCCATAAACACCATTTGATTTCCAGATAGGCTACACTTTTTAGCTGGTAAAAGAGAGAAAGCAATGGGCTCAATACCACAGTTCTCTAAACCACCTTTAACACTCCTCATCCCATTCTTGGGAAGTCTAAGACCCAAACCAGCTCCTACACAAGTTAGAGGAATCTCAAAGATGTTCTGTTCTAGCAAGTACCCTAGGTACCATTCCACTAATGAACGATCAACAGTCTAGTTTCTCCATCCTCTGACCTATCACACCCACTTTCTACCCTAGACAACCCCCATAGGTTCACTTTGCCATCTAAGAATTCCCCTCTGCCAGACAGCTTTTATGGTCATTTTTGGCCATTGGGTTGAGGATCAGGCCTCTTGTTTCCTATCCAAATATTAAAGACATCTACAACGCCGTTCTCACTTCCTCTAACTCTTCATCTCATTCCCTATGCTCTTCTTGTCCAAGTCTTGTAATTTCTCTTTTTGTCTCTGTGATATCCCCTAGCTAACCATCCAAGCCTTACTGTGTTTGTTGCATAAATTGCAATTAGTTTAATACTGTGTATATGAAAGATTGTGCTGACTGACTAATCTGTTAGCCCTTCCAGAATGAAGTGGGAATAAAAATAAGAATGGACTATAAAGAAAAGTATCCCAATTGTGAAGTAGCTGGAGTCACTGGGACCACTCATATACATAAAGTTAAGTATGTGCTTAAATGTTTGGTTGGACCACTGTCCGTATGGTGGTGGTGGTGATGTGGGAGAGAGAAGAACAGAGAAAACAGCAACGCAGGAGAACTGTCAAATACAAAAACAAACCAAGAAACAAGCTTTTAAAGTAGAATTGTGCAAACTACTGATTTCTTGGTTCTCTGGTCAAACTAAAAAAATTGAGGGTGGAGGAGTGTTGTTTCAGGTCCACCCAAACCAAATATAAATGAAATGTTTAAGCAAATTAAAAAGTCAAAAACAAATTAGTATGGGGTAGAACAAAATGTTCAACTAAAAAAAATGCTTTGAGTTTTTTAAACCTTTTTAAAAAATCAAATTGAAATAAAATTAAAAACAAAGTAATTTTGAATTGAAAAATCAAAACATCACTTTTTCAGATTTTTTTGTTTTAAACCAAAACCATTCAGCAAATTTTACAGAGTTTCATGAAATGAATTCAGTCAAACTGAATCTGCATTTTTTTGTGAAAAAGTTTTGGCCCAAATTTTTTTGCGCCCAACTCTAATTTAGAGGAATTCTTAGACATGGAAAATGGAGTCAAATGTCACTATACATTCAGTCCTCCTGTATACAGGAATAAGGGGGAAAGATTCTACAGCCCCAAATGACACACATTTGTGACTCCTAAATCAGGTTTAAGGTCTGTGGGTACCAATCTTCAGAGTTAGGGGAGCTCTCATGAGTGCTGCAGATTAAGATAGATATCAACTGGTACTTCATTTTTAGAAATTACATTTTTAGCCTCATTTCACCATGTTGTCAGAGCTCTTTCATCACTGGAAATCAAATGAAAATACAGACTAAGCTTCTTTATATTTGGAAAGTAGCACAGCATGTATTTAGCAACTTTCACAACGAATGCTAATGCACATACACACTACATTCTAGACTGTGAATTACTTCATGGGTATTCTAAAAACATCACATTAAATTTGGTTTGAATTTGAGTACAACAATTTACATAACAATTCCCTTCCAAGCAATTATGTTGTCTTTGTCTTGCCACTTATGTAATATTCTCACTAACCAATGAGGTTTTCCATTGTCAGAATAAGATGCAATCTACACGGTTCTCATTACACAAAATGCTATTAACAGGTTGATACTATGATGTTAAGGAAATTGCTAACACTTTAATAAAAATAACCCTAACAATTCTAGTGGAAGCCGAATTTAAAGCAATTTCTTTTTTATGTTTTATTTCACTTATACTTAAAATCCTGCCACAAATTAATCAATAAAAATGGGTATCAAAAATAATAGTAAGGACCTGATTTCAGAAGATAAGAGCAAATATTTAAAATCAAAGCAAACAATTCATTATTAACTAAATCCAATGTAGCTAAATCTTAAAACAGGATGTGATTCATGCATGCTGGAATAGCGAGGCAGGGTAGTAAAGAACATAGTGGCAGCAATTAGAAATCCCTTGTTTTCATCAATTCCAATCAGACCATAATAGTATTTTAATGGAGGGTTCTTTGTGTTTTGGTTTTTAGCATTCAGTACCTTTCTCTTCCTAAAAATTCCTGCCATCTCTCTCTCTCTCTCTCTGTTTAGGGCCTTGTGCACCTGCAGTGTAAACTATTATAAACTAAAGGTTTGTCACCTGCAGTGAGTGCAGTACCACAGTGTCTCATACCCCAATCACTGCAAGATCCTGCAGCTACCACAGGCACCAGGAGTGGTGAACATTGAGTTAATGCCTGTGTATTGTTAAATTATAACAACAAAGCTATGGTCTTCCATAGAATTTTTTAAAAAATAATTTAGATCCCAGCTCCATTTTATGTTATTCACAATGGAAATGATTTACAAAAAAGCCTACAGACAACAGTGGAGTAAGATGATTTTTGTTTATAAATCAAATACTGCCACTGTAAAGCAGCCTTATTGCTTGTGAAAGGATTGGCCACATGGTTAACAACTAATATTTACCTAAGGATTTATTCATGTAACACGTTTTTCTCTTATTTCTTTCAGCTTTCTAATGGGGCAGCAACAAAAAGATAAGAAAGACCATTATCACATGTCCTTCAGTGGGCCAGATTCTGATCTCCAGTACACTGCTCTGAATGCAGACTAGCCAGTCATTTACTGCAGTACTGTTAATTCAGCACAGTTGTACTGCATTTAAACAGTATCAAGAGAACTGGTTTATTACTACTAATTTTTGGTTCGTATTTTTCTCATGCACTTGTTTTGAAACTGGAAAATTAAACTATAAGGGAAAAATGTAAAAATATTCAGAGAAGAACAAAAATGGAGGCAATTATTTCTATGAGAAGGAGTGCGATATAAGATTAGAAACCCTTTCAAACAGCAATAATCTACAATTAGTCCACTTTAACTCACAATACTGCACTCCTGCATTAACCTGCAGGCAGTCCACTTTAACTCACAAAGTTGCTGTGCTGCTGATGTAATATCTTTCCCTATAAGTTCTGCTTCCAGAATGTGATCGAACAGATCAATGGTTATGATATCACCCTAGTAGGTAGAGTCAGAGAGTAGAGATGGTCAGAAAATGTACCCTTCAGTGCACAAAGTTTCAATTCTTTCAGTGACATTGGAACAAAATTAATACGGTCCAAACCCAAAATTGTTTGATTTGCAAATACCATAGTGCCTTATGGGAACTGTAGTTCAGGTGCTTCATTCCCCCATTCTCCTCTGTAGCTCAGGCTTGCTGCTACACTACTTCTTCCATGATGCACTGTGGTCTCTCCTCTTTGTAACAAGACATTATACCTCATGGGAATCCAAGACCACAATTCATCATGGGAGAGTTAGTCCAGCTGGAGAGCTCAGCCCACAGTGAATGGGGGATACGAGGACTCTCAACTACCTCTCTCGTGAGGCACTACAGCAGCATATCCAAACCAAAATATTTTACGTTTTCATTCTTTGTTTTTCCAAACAATATTTACAACCAAAAAAAATTTTCAACCAGCCCTAAGTGACAGCCATTGTAAATATAGTGGCACAGAGCATACCTATGCCTGCATTCAAGAGAATGTGGAAAGATTTCTGATTTTATCTGGCTTAACTGTGAAATAAGCATTTGGGCTGAGTTTTTCTTTCAGTTTGTGAGGCTGGGGGGCAGAAATGGACCTTTAAACTTGTATTTGAGAGTGATATTGTGCAATAATAATGGTTGTGGAGCCTATATATATATTGATTGAAACTAAAGGAAGTTTGCACAACTCCTGTGAAGCAAAATTAGCGACTTTCACCTCTAATGGAAAGATGAGTAAATTCTAGAGGCAGGGTGATCACTGAGAACTGGGCACTGAGGCTCAGATTCCTGGAAGAAGGGATTGCCTTGCTTGCAGTTTAATCATCTTATTTCAGGGCTAATATGTGTGTTCAAATAAAGAAAGTTACACTTAGTATACACTTGGGCTACACTTCACTGATTTCTCCTTTAACAAGAAGCCAACTCACATGGCCCTGAACATGTTCTCCCACTCAGCAGTAGCAGTGGGGTTAAAACAGGAGACATGTCAGAAGAAGGGGCAACATAATTTACAGAGATAAAAAAGTAGATAGAGTACATTGAAATTTACATGATAAAAATGAAAATGACAAGAAAATGTAGTGTGTGTGCTGATTTCTGGTGCAATGCAGTGAATAGGTGGTCATGATGATTGTTCCTCTAGGACACATGTCAACCCAGTAGCTTCCTAAATCATGGAAGATATTACTTATACTAATAGAGAGTGACAGGCGTTTTACATTATGTGAGAAACTAAGGATATTCCTTTGTTGAACATGCTCTATTGAAAAAGCACAAGAGCTGAAAAGAATATGCCTATCACATCTACAGCACATGCAAGGGGAAGCTTTCAATGAACAGAACAATATAGAAAAGTATTGTTAGGCTTAGACACACTCATGTGATCATCAGCATCCCAGAAGAAGCTATAAATATCCTTTTCCTCCTCCCCTTCCCCTCCCCCAAGTCAGACACCAGAAAAGCCAAGTTTCAGAAAATCCACTTGTACTCCCATTTTCATTTTCTAAGAGGGGGGAAATTATAAGAAATGAATACCAGATTCGTTTTCTCCTCATCCCTTAATGGTAACCTCCTTGAGAAAACATTTTAGGTCATTTGACTCACTGAAAAGCATAACCACAACACTCCTCCACACAAACGAAGCCAGAGCACTCTCTCGCCTTTGGAATTTAAGGTCACTACTATATTAACTCTCGATAACGAACGCTTGAATCTTAGCACATGAACAAAACAATGAATGGCAGCAAACAAAAGAGAATTACCAAACCAAGCAGATAATAATCCTGTGGTAGACATGCATATAGGATATGTGCTGCTTAGAGCGTTGACAAACACTTTTCCAGCAGGAATCTATAGGTCTTCCCAGTTCAATCAGGCCCTACGCTGATGAGGAAATCTTCTACCTCTTGCTATCATTTGCTTGTCCCTAATACACAAGAAGAAAGCCTGGCTTACAGTCTCATCTGTACTTGCACATGGTAAAAACATAACTAGAGATTCCACCTTATCAATGGAAGTCATTGCTTTGACAGCCCATTCACCCTATTCTGTATCTATAGTAACATCTTAAATGTATAGTGAGAACCTATAATAAATCATAGTATATTCTGTTTGTACATTTCATGTCTGTGTGCATGGCCGATAAGAATCACTTCGCCCCCCACAAAGATGCAGCTGATTCTTAGATTAAATTTGGCGATTATTTGACAGCACCGGACAGCAATACTCTAACAGTGGTTCACAAACTTCATTGCACCACGACCCCCTTCTGATAACAAAAACTACTACATAGCCCCAGGCAGGGTGGGGAAGGCAGAGCCTGAGGCCAAGCCCCACCACCCCAGGCTGAAGCCTTTGTGTTTTGACTTCAGCCCCAGGGAAATGGGACTCAGGCTTCAGTTTCAGTCCCAGGCCCCAGCAAGTCTAATGCTGGCCCTGGTGACCCCATTAAAACAGGGTCATGACCCACTTTAGGGTCCCAACTCAGAGTTTGAGAACTGCTGCTCTGTAATGTTTTAATAGCAGATGGAAAGAATCATCTGATATTCTAGTGAAACTACCTAGCTGAGATGTAGGGAGGTAAAACTGAATTACATAAAATGTAAGAAGGTTGACATAAGAGGTTGAAGGACCTCTTTTCTTGTAAACAAATGTCATGGGATGTTGAATGATCAAGTATTCAGGGCCTTTGTTTTAGGACTCATTTGAAAGACAGCATCTCCAGCAGAACAGTGCCCCATTAAAATCACATTGGGAGCAGTGGGAGAGTATCTAGAGACAAGACGGCCATGTTCTGAATCACCATCCTCACATTCTACAGCAGCCTACATTTTCCTCGGGGGGTTTACATTCAAGATTAATCAGAATTGGATCATTTTAGTTTAGGTTTGACATGTTCACAGCCTGAGGTGATATGGCTACAGGCCAATAAAATGAGAGTAGTACCAGATGAATTGTTTCACAGCTAAAGCAAACAACGATGACATTGTGTTGAAGTGATAAAACTAAGGGTCATTGAGAGATAAGGATAAAAAAAATATTTTGTGTAATAACCACAAATAAAAAACATCCTAATATATATGGTAAGTGTTTTGCACATCAATATATGAATGCTCTTTACCTTCCCTCCTCATCCCATCTCCCATATTAACCATGTAAGTAACATGCATATTTTAATTCATATGGAGTGGTTTCAAAAAAATCCAACATTTCCAAACTTGGGAGCCTAAATTTAGGCACCAAAATAAAAAGTAGCTGGATTTTGGGTGGTACACTGCACGTCTATATCCTTTTACCTTCAACAGAAACTGCAGGTGCTCAGCACCACTAATGGTCAGGCCATTTATATAGCCTCAAGATTGAAAATGTTGAATGAATACACATACATACACACAGTGGGGTAGACCAACAGGTGGTGAACATCAGCATAGCGCCACTGAAGTCCATGGAGATAAACCAATTTACACCAGCTGAGGATCTGGCTCACATTTATAGTGCATTATATCACTAGAATGTATTTTAGATTAATAATCCCCCTACTAAGCAGAAAGGTATTTGCAACATTCCATAAAGCTCACCTCCCTGGGCCCTAATTCAGGAAATCCCTTAAGTATGTGCTGAAGTTCATCCTTATTTATGATAGCAGTTAGATATGCTTAAAACTAAACAAGTGCTTAAGTGCTGCCCTGGATAGGAATTCTTCCTTGAATTGGATCTTCAATTTGTAAATGTAAGTTATTAAAATAAGAAAACTCAGGAGCAAAATTGGAGGTTTTACCCTTCTTAGTGCACAGATTTATATTACTACTGCAGGATGGTATGTTAACAGACAAAGGGTTAAAATCTATTTGCCATTACAACTCTCAGGGAGCCCAACGTTTTTGGGCTTCACCTAGAGTAGAATGAGTTTCCTTATACAACTAGTCTCATTTAAGCCTAGAGAACTGCTCTTGCAAGTTCAGCCCTGATCCATAGCCAACTGAATAATTGGGAGTCTATTGACTGCAGTGGGATTTGGATTACGCCCCGTGAGAACAGGAAGTAACCCTAAATTTAATGTGCAAGTGGAGAGCTACTGTACCTCATCAAAGGATGAAAACTCTTTTATTCAGTAGACTAATTGTAGGGTTCTCTTCTTCACCCCTTCCACACTCATGTATACAAGAGAAACATACACTTATGTGAGAAAATGAATGTTCTCTCACTGTGGCTGAAAGCCTATGAGGCTTACTTGTAAATAAGAAAAACGACAAACTTAGTGCTTGTTGCGAGGCATAAGGAAGAAGAGGATGCATTTTTACATAACCGGAAGCCGATAAGCCAAACAGAATACCAACTTTCTACAGGAGAAAGGACCATGGCAACAGTTTTTAAAACATTAAGTATGTTACAAATTGTGTACTTTGTTTTGCAATAAACAGAAAGTTGCAGGCTGGTGCCAAAAAGAACCACATCTCATGGAGGAAAATTACCCCTTTTCATTGATACTTTTTTGGGGGAGGTTATGGGGTAGAAACCTAGAACAGGTTCAGAGCTCTTGATTGTAGTGGCTTGAAGGACATTGGGGAAGGATTTGTATATGTTTATAGAAGCAGTTACACTTCACAAGATGTTTATGGCATCACAACTGATTTATAGTTTTGTTCAGATTCCTCCAAACTCTCACTCTATCAGTATTTGAAGACATTTTGTATCACCCCCTAAATGGCTTGCCACCTCTTGCTGTGATTATTACTACTGCTCAGGGCAGATAATCAAATTTCTTGTGAATCAAAAAGAATAAAACCATAAGGTGAGGCTGTTAAAAACCAGCCATCAACAAAAAAGGTCAGGGCTTCTGGCAATGAAAGAAAAAAAAATTACTCCCCAGTCTTCACACAGATTTATTCTTGATATAAAGCAGGTCTATTTACAGCTAGGCAAAATTTCAAAACTGGTAGTAAAGCATGTTACAAGCTTTCTTAATTCAATTTTCTCTGGCATTTATCATGTTTAATAAAATACCTAAATGTCAACTGGATTTATAAAAATGTATTTATAGCTTAATAAATGTGTAAACTGGATTATTCATGAACACAATTTACATGAAGCATAATATCCCAAATTGATATAAATTTTTGTTTACTTCTCCATCACAGAGGTAATTAGTGTTTGTTTACAAAGATTTTATTTTACAGTAACAGGGACTAAAAAAGCATTTGGTGCTTCCATGACCCCATGTTGCATTGTCAGCAGACAGCTTCATGGTGTTTATTTTGCTTTTTCTTCTTGACTATCAACTTTTATTGACTTTGACCAAGGTCTACCGAGGATGCCATCACACAAACCCAGTTCTCTCAGAAATCTGACAAACAGACCAACAACTGTACTAGTCACAAAGACACTCTCAAACAATTATCCAATTTACTAGAGCTCACATGGACTGGAATACTGTATCTGACTTGGTGAATACCACTGACTTGGTATAGACTTCATTTGTGCACTAACTTTATGATTAAGCTTTTCTGGAAAGATAAAAAAGAATCCAAGAAAAAATGAGTTTGTGGATGGAACTGTGTCAGAACCGAGACCTTTGTGTAACTTACAATGCACTGAAATCTCTTCTTTATATTGCAATTTACTGTTAAGTAACAATAATAAACCCTTCATTGATATTCATAATCAATTTGGCTATTTTCCGTTTATACATACAAGCATATAATGCAAGTAGGATGACATGAAAATAATGAAGTGTTTGGTGCTAGTCCAATGTCACTGCCTAGTGTAATGAATTGCCAAATACCTTCAGAGAATTGTTTGTGTTAGAAGTGGAGCTACTGGGTCAGCTACTTCCAGAGCAATGTAGCATCACTGGTTTAATTGTTTCCTTAACCAGCCCTTTCAGATAGCTAGTGTAGCCTTTAATATAGTCAGTGTTGGAGATTCCATCACCTCCAATAAATAGCCTTATGTATGTGCAATATTGTGGGGTAACCCACTCACCAGTAGGTTACAACTGTGTAGGGCCTATTGTTTCTGAGGTCCACATATGGCCTTGTAACTGATGAGCACAATCTCCTTCTCTGGCAGCAGATGGGGAAGACCTCCGTACCATTAGAGTAAGGGTGGTGAGCCAAGCCTATTTGGGAGCTTGGGGCTCTATTCTTATCTGGCATCCTGCAGATCATAAAGCATTTCCTGAGCAGCTTGTTTCATTGACCCTTTTTTTTTTTTAATAGTTATAATGAGGTCCCTGCAGTGCTTAATCCAGGAATTACATGCTGTAATTTAAGACCAGAACCATTGATATTCTATTTGCTTAAAGACAGAATGGACCGTATCCTGAAGATGGAGCCAAGACAACTGAGGGAACTGCTTGAGGCACAGCAGGGTTAAAGGAAGAAATCCTCTGCAACAGAATGTCCATCAGACTCATCTAAGCCATGGCTGGGAACCTATTCTGCTGTTCAACTAGAATTTATACAACATGAACATACTCAACAAGCCCCTCACATGCTCAATTCTCCCTTTCCCTGTGGAGAAGAGAAAATCCATTATGGAAGTCTTCTGCAGCCCCTTTGGAGCACCTTTAGAATCCCCCTGGATGGGCTTTCCATTGACTTGTCCTCCATCGCAGGACAAATTAGTCCAGTCGGGGGACCCAGCACAGATTTAGGCCAATGTGAAGCAGAGTTAAATATTTGATGACTTTGGGGAGGGAGCTCAATCTGTGGCGAAGAAGCCTGACTTTAAATAGCAAACATTTTAAAGCTATCGTAATTATTTTTAGTGGCACCAGATTAGTATTTCAGGCTTCAGAATACTTTTCTAAAATGGATCTAAGCAATAGAAGTGCAAAAGATCTATGCTTCTACATAGGGTTTATTTTAAACATAAGTCTTCCTGATACCCATTTGGCGATTCTTAAGCAGGAAACCTGATTTGGGAACGGCTTGTTACGGTTATGTCAAGCCCAGTAAAATATTACAGGCAATTTAGAATATTCAGTCTATCTGCTATTTAGAATGACAAAACAAGCTATGAAATTAACTGGTACAAGAGAACTGGCAAGAGGAGGGAAGGATAATTATAACAGAAATTACAAGCATTTTGTAGATCTTCAGTACAAAATTCTCCTTTCAGATTTCATAAGTTCCAGGCATGTAGGGAAAGAAGAATATCAGAGTCCAGGTATACTGCGCATATCTCAGAAAAGAATTCTGTCCTTAATGTCCAATTTTCTAGTTCAGTGAAATTTTCTTTAGGGGAAAAATGATAGTGTGTATTAACCAAAAGCAGTTCTGCTTATAACACCTGTCACTTAGGATAGCTGAATAGTCTTCTCCCCCTCTTAAAACACCCCTACTAAACCTCAAAGCTAGTTTTGCCATTTCAATTTGACTGAACTTTGTCATGAGAATTCACTGACTTCCCAAAAACCTTTTAAGCTCAGCCTTTCGACTTCCATCTTCAGACAACTATTATATCTCTAATAGTAGATATAGTCAGTGTCAGTACTTCTTTCTGATAAACTTTAATGTTCTTTAATGACATCAATGGTAAAGATGATGGAGAATAGTGCATTCTTAACAAGTACTTGAACATTTAGTGTAACCATAGCTTTTATGTCTAATTAACGCTCTGAGCTGAATTCTGGTACAGTACCGTTTATATCTGAAGTACATTTAGTGAACATTTACATACACCAGATTAAAGGACCACATATTTCTAATACTATTAATGAATATTTTATTTTAAAACTGTCTAAAATGCATCTAAGTAAGCAAAACAAACAAAAAATAATTGGTGTTCTAATATACTTTTACAAGATTTTTTCATAATGCCGATGAAAAATTGAACAAATGTTCTTGCTTTTTAGTGCAAAAAAAAGTATAAGTAGATTAACTTTAGAAAGTCTCTCCCTCACATTATATAATACACACCCACACCTCCACCCACGCACCAACAGAACTACCAGATTTCTCTCTTTCTCTAATATATACGGATGGATGGATATATAGGCACACAGACACACTTTTCTTTTGAAACACAATCTATTTGTACTTTATTTTATTTTTTACTTTTTTGCACTAAAAACAAGAAACTTTGCACACACCACACACCTCTGCTATTTTGGCAGTTTAAGATGAACAGTTCCAAGACGTTTTTAATGTAAAATGAATAATCTAATAGAACATTAAAAGCATTTATGATCAATTTCCTCAGAAAGTTAATATATGCATGTTCCCTATCTACCCCAAATGCTTCTTGACCCCTAGCTAATATCCAAGGCTGCATGACTCTTTTGCAATTCATTCCATGTACCAGTAGCTGCAATTTTGAAATGATAAAAGCTTTTATTACTTCTGAAAGTAGAACTTTGGGTTGGTTCTCAGACTTTTGACTAGACGGTCTTTGCTTTTTATGTCTTCGATTTCCTTTGAAAGCTGCCATTGGATTCTACACTGTGTGCCAAAGTCTTGGTGCTAAGAAGTCAGTAACAAAGGAAGAGTGCTCTGAAAAAATTGCTGCTTTGCTATGCAGAGCACAGTTCAAACCTTGTCCTCAGAATTGGGTTGTGGGGCTTCCCAGCCTCTGAGTTTCACTCTGAATTTAGTGTTTGAATGAGCTCCAAAAAAGTTAAATCAAAATTCAGATGAAACTGCTGAAAAGTCAATTTTATTGTGAGTGTCAAGGCAAAAAGCACAAAGCAGGGCAGGTTGACCCAAAAGATTTGCTCACTTCAGTGAAAGAACTATTCTGTGAACCTGGCATACTATCTAGTTTATAATCCAGACATGTCCCACACAGAGCTGGATTTTACTATGAATGGTTTGCACAGCCCTAGAAGAGCCCAGTACTCTTTTCTGGTAGCTGGAGGTGGGGCTCACTCACTATAAAAAAAAAAATACCAGGTGATGTAAAAAGTTTCATGTGAGGGTTTTTCCAATATTTAAATACCCTCAAATACTTTTTACAGAGATTTAATACTATTTAATCAATATTTAATTACAATGTTTTTAGTTCAGAACATCTCCAAAAGATTAAATAAATATTGTAGAAATGTATTAGACCCTGGCTTTTTATAAAACATACGACTAATACAACTCTTGGCCAGATGTACTATAAAAAAAGAAATCTTTAGTATCTAACTGAACCAATAATGATAAACTGAATAAAAACTTTAAAAGGCAGCAACTAGAAAAATGGAATATTTACAATTAATTTCCACCATCATATCAGTTGTAAAAAGGTACAAATAAATATGTACCTTCTATACTAGGAAAGAAATCTAGATCAGCATTATTCTAATGTTAAAATCACATTTTCATGTGTGAGAGCCTAATATTGGGCACCTACACCCATATTTAAGCACCTAAATAAAGACTTGTGATCCAAATTCCACTGAGATCACTGGGAGTATTTCCATTGACTTCAACGTGCTTTGGAACAGTCCCAAAATAGTCTGGGCTGTAGAAATGCTGGACACTCACAGCTCCCGTTCACTTCATCTAGAGTTATGGCTGATCAGCACCTCTGAAAAAACAGGCTATTTAAATAAATGCATAAATATGGATGTAGGTGCCTAACTGTAGGCACCGAGGTTTGAATATTTTGTCCCCGTTGTAAATCCATATTTAAACACCTAAACACAGATTTAAATGATTAATTTTAAGCATCCAAATTTGGTCCTCACTGTGGGGCATTATGAACAGATGACGTTTATCTGATACAGCCTGTCAAAAACAAATGCTAATTTTCAACTTGTGTAATTTTTCTTTGGAGAAAACTTATTAACAGATGGTTATTAGCTGTATCGTTTGCTCATATTTATGGGTCTCACTCACTGACCTTTCATGGCTTGGCACAATTTTCTCTTTAATGAATTTATGTCAAGCCAATTAAGGTCCGTCACCGTTCACAGACTAGTTATATTAAAAAACAAAGTCTACTGCAGATTCTGCCATACTTAAGACACACTAGTGTCTAGTTTCCAAGTTAAAGGACGATGGCCTATTAGTTGAATTTCAAGAAGTGCCTAATAATTGGAAAGCACATTTTCGTTACTTACAAGTGAGTTTTTTTGTCATCTTGACCAGATGGTAGACCTGGCTCCAAAATTCCTGCAATTACCTATTCCATTTCATCATTGATTGGGCGTTTTTTAGTTATCAGTTTTACAGCTTTTTAAAAAACTGTCTAATAAAATTTGTATGCATAATTGTACTACATAAAATTCATTTATTTTATAAAATTGTATAAAAGTCAGTATAGGAAACAAGAGCTGAACTTCATTCAGGGACTAAACTTGCAAGCTGTTGTGAGCCTCTTGGGGTGGCGGGGGGGGGGCGCGCTAAGTGTCCTCATCTCACGCTATCTGTTCACACAGAGGTAGAAGGCACATTGCAGGAGACACCTTGCATGTTTAGTCCCTAGCAAAAGAACAACGCTTGAGGTTGGCCAGTTTCAATACCAACAGATGAATATATTGCTATTCAGTGCTTTTTTGGACAGAGCTCAAATCTTTTCCTACGTTGGCAGGACCAAAGAGAAGCACACAAAAGCAGAATGTTCAGCTGCCGAGGAAGGGTGGTGCTTTAGTGCAGCACTGATCAACACCTGCCGCCTGATTTCCACACCTTTTGTTGACATTTACATCAGGGCCAAATGGATGGAAAAATGCTAGCATGTCAGAACGGCGGTGGTTTACACTCACTTTGCAAAGGGGAAAGTGACTGCACAGGTTCAAGATGGTGGACAGTCAGACCCATGAAGTGGCACTGAGAGATCCCATATGTAACCAGTTCACTCAGAAGAAGAGTCACGTGATGAGATCTATAAGTACATACTCTCAGAATTCTTGGGGCAGTGGGGAGAAATAATTTAATTTAAATTTGTATTTATATTTACATATCAAGCTCTAGATATTATGGCACAAAAAATGGGGGTCAGATGCAGGAAACTGCTATGGAAGAGGGACAACAAAATTATTTTAATTATCATGGAGAAAATGACATTGTCATATGTACTGGAAAACAGAAGTAACATTAGGACATTAAAACTGAACTCAAATACAGGTCTCACTTATCCCTGGGAACTTCCATTGAAGTCAATGAGATGGCACCTATTTAAATGAATGTAGAATTAGGTTAGCTGTAATTATGTAAGAAAAGACACTAATCTAGTCAAGAAGCA
Source organism: Emydura macquarii macquarii (assembly GCF_026122565.2). Taxonomy (NCBI): domain Eukaryota; kingdom Metazoa; phylum Chordata; order Testudines; family Chelidae; genus Emydura; species Emydura macquarii. Next base: position 12,421,868 of record NW_027130208.1, on the reverse strand, counting down.
CATCTATCAACAAAGCAGGAGTTAAAGGTTTGAGAAATTAAGGTTTATTTTATGTCCATGCAATTAATTGCACATTGGTTTGTATATAGTAATATTATGTCCTATTTTATGTGGAGCCTAAAGTACAAATTAAAATGTTTCAGAACAGAAGTAGAACAAGAGTAGCTGCAGCAACAGGCAATGAGAATTCACAGCCTTTTCCTGACTTACCATAGTTAACTAAAGACAGGTAACTGCTTTGAATTAGAAGTATATTACACCAACTGTATGAGTAAAGAAAGATTTCAGCCAGTCCTAATCACGGGTAAGGCATGTTGGAGGTGAGTAATCACTTTGGACAAGTGAAATGATCATAATTAGATGAATGGCAACCTTTTTCTCAGGATGTGGAATATCCATGAGGAGATTTTCTAGAAACTATTTGGTTCCAGAAAAGTATTTGTGAACACATGTATTTTAAACCTCTAAAAAATTGATCACAACAAGCAACTGATATTTGAAATGTATTATTCTAATAATGACTTGTATTACTTTAGCACCTAGAAGCCCCAATTGTAGACCAGGATCCTTTTACGCATGTGCTGTACAAAGATAGAACAAAATGATTCCTGCCCCATACAGCTTACAATGCAAGTATAAGATAAGAGATGGATACAGAGAGATGGGAGAGTTCACGGAAAACAACGAGACAATACCAGTCAGCATGATACGCAGTGGTATCAAACACACCGATGGCCTACCTCTCGTCAAGTTCTTTACAGACAACACAGCAAAAGAAAGTTTGAAGGAGCGATTTCAAGGCGGACAAGGAAGTAGCTTGGCAGATGTTTATGGGGAGCTCCTCTCAAGCATGAGGGCAGCATGTGAGAAAGTACGACTGTGCTTGTTAAATTTTCAGACAAGTGGCTGATGGAGGCTGGCAGCATGTGCCAGCCTCTGGTGGGAGTTAACGCAGGCTAGTAGCTTCAGTTAAAAGCTACACAGGACCTGGGCTTGCACTTGAGCTACCAACCTGAGTTAAATGATGAGTTGATGTGTCTACACTGCTAATTTAACCTGAGTTAAGCTAACCCAAGTTAAGAACACACCTTTTTTGTAGCATTGATGCACTCATAGTGACAATGACACTTACACTACTACCTCTGTATTTCTCTTGAATATGCAGAGTTGTAGTATCCATGTTGGTCCCCGAATATTAAAGGGACAAGGTGGGTGAGGTAATATCGTTTATTGGACCTTGTCTCCCTTGAATAATAATCCATGTAGATGGTAAAAGATCATCCACACAGCCCTTCCAAATCCTCGCTCAGGAGGCATGAAAAATATGTTTGTTTTTAATTTTAAAATATGTTTATTGTGATTATTTTGTTTTCTTTAATTTAGTTGTAATGTACAGAGCACTGGAGAATCTCTGCATTAAAGGGCGACTGTGGCTATGAGCAACACAACAGCCAGTTATTTCTTCATGTTCAGTATTTTGGCAGCATGAACATTATCCTTGAGTATAAAATACCCCTACTTCCACTGCACGGCAGTGACTTCAGTCCTACACATATTGTCTCTCTAATTCTGTTCTTCTTGGGATGACACAAGAGCCTCAGTCAATTAGGATTTGGGATGTTCTACTTAGCCAGTAGTTGATGCTCAGTTCTGTCACCGTGCTCATGCTGAGTAGTGTTTTACTCTGCAAAATATTCAGTTTAACTTCCCAGGTACTAAACTCAAGAATCAGGCCCATAATTATTGCAATACTATCTTAAGGAAGGATTATGTCATTCCAGCACACTTTCCAGATATTACTCCTGGGGGAATTTTGTGCCACTCCGCATGCACAGAATTCATGTCCCCCACAGATTTCTTTTTTCCTCCACAGAAAATACATTGTCAGAGAGATACTGCAGTTATGCCTTTCATCCAACAGGGGATGCTATGGCACCAGAACAGAGTGCACTTGGCTCACTGGCAGTAGCAGCCAGCAGGTGGCTGCATTCCTCACAGTGCCCTGCCTGTGGGGCCAAGTTAGGAAGCACGGAGTATGTGTGGGGAGGAGGGAACACAGACAGAGTGCAGCACATGGGGATCACAGACTGGGGTTCAGAAGGGCTAGTGGAGGGGGGGATAGAATGCAGCAGGGATTGAATGGGAATGGGGGTGCAGGAACACATGGAGATGGGGCAGATGCGCCTGATTTAATGAGAGAGGCTAAGGGTCAGACAGGATCTTCATGGGGAAGGCTCCCCAACTCCCTAACAACCCTTACCCTCAAAAAACCTGTTCCATACTTCTCTCTCAGACCCTCCAGGTTCACTCCCAGGGCTCCTTCCCAGCTATTACTTCCTTCTCCCTCAGCTCCTCCATTACCCAGACTCTCCCAAGCCTTCTGCACTGCTTTTGAGGGGTGCGGGAAATACGTTTCAATATTGTAGTTTAAATTAATTATTACTGGCTCAGTTCTGTATTAATATGCCTAGTAAGGAATCTATTTGTCCAAAAAAAAAAAAAAAAAAAAAACACATTTCCTTTCCAAAACATTTTTGTTGTTGTCTGTATGGTCACAGACATGCTTGCTGTCAGATATTTTGAAATAAATTACCAAAATAATTGCAACGGGCATGATTATAGTGTGCTATTTAGACAAATAAAATATGCAGAACTTTAAAATATTGTGTGCAGAATTTTTAATTTTTTGGCACAGAATTTCCCCAGGAGTAACCAGATATACAGAAATTGCACACTCGCTACTACACCACTAACTGGGATACACTTATCCCTCCAAACAGGCAGCCAGCTGAGCTGTCTGGCATTTAGGAAGAGGTGGAGCAAGGACATCTCTTCCTCCCTGCCTCCAGGGCAACAGTGAGGGAGCTATCCCTATGCATCTTGGAGCACAGGGACAGATCTTCTGCCTAATAACACAGCTGAGGAGATTCCTTGTGCTGCCTGCAAGACTCTCTTGCAGTCTCCCCCTCTGCACACACATGCAGCTCAGCTGCATAAGGGTCAGGCAGAATCTAGCCCTTTGAGCCAGCCCATCTATCTCGTCATGTGACACAGTAGCTGACAAGCTCAGCAGAAGTGTTCAAGAGAACAGCTACCAGGTTTAAACAGAAAGAGAGAGTTAGTGGTCAATCGTTTTACCCGACTCTAGAATTTGCTTCTGCAACACCTATCTATTGACATTTTCTGCATAGGAGATGACTTAAGTGGGTCATGTATTTAAACAGCCTGATCTATACTTAAAATTGAGGTCAACAGAGCTAGAGCACTCAGAACTGTGAAAAAGCAAACCCCTCCCCCCCCAATGACATATGCTGATCTAACACCCAGTGTAAATGTTGCTTGGTTGAAGAAATAATGCTTCCATCAACCTAGCCACTGCAGCTCAGGGAGGTGGAGTTTCTACAGCGATGGAAAGATGCTTGCTCTGTGGGGTTCTGCCAGTATCGCTATGGTGACGTAGCTATGCCGGCATAGTCTCTGTAGCGTAGACATGGCCTTAATCTTGGTGGAAGGAGTAGTCCTTATTTGCGGTCGCTTCTCATATTCTGAGGACCTTTCTTCTGAATCTGTCCTTTCTAATTTCCAACTGTTGGCATCCAGGTTCCCTCATTCTAACCAAATGTGAGATTCATCTTTTTTTTGGTAATTAGGCCAAAGCTGAACAGTTAAGTGTTTGCAGGAGTTAAAGAAGTATCAAATGCATCCAAGAATATTTCACACTGAAGATATAAAGAGGGATGCTTCAGACAATTCTCACATTAAAATAAAGGCTGAGACTGGATGTTTGCGTCATATGTCTGAGAAAATACTTTTCTACAGCCCTGTAGATGATGGCTATAAATTATAATTGGTCTAGACTGATTATAATAGTCCTATCACGAAAAGTAGTCCTTGCTCTGTTAGGAGAGCAGCATTCAGGAGCTTTTTGAATGACAAAGGGTAGCTTGTTCTATGTTATTGTTTTGTTTGCTCCTTCACAATGGCCATCGCTAGAAAGGCAGCACAAATTAAACCATTTGCTGTCACTGGACAAAAAATATTAGCAGGAATTGCTTGTAAGTGTTGAAGGTTTTTTCTTGTGTTATTCTTCAGTCTTTTTAACCTAATTTTCACCACTGTTTTCTGTCGATCTTTATTTTTTAAGAATCCTATCACGACCAATTAACCTCTCGCTGACAGTGCAAACTGTTGATACCACTATTATATGTCTTCCCTAGATAACTGCCAAATGAGGCAACTCCCATAATATATCCAACCCCGGTAATCAAGGAGCTCAAATTCCTCCCTGTACATTTTAGTCTGTAGAGCAACATGCAATGGCTGGGATTTAGATTGTTGATTTCAGCCATAATTCCTTTTTATCTTATTTTTTTTCCTCCGCTTTAAAGCAAAGTGCATTTGGTTACATTCTGATATAAATAAAACAAAAAATACAAACAACCAAAACAAACCAACCCAAGGATATCCCTTATATTTTTTTCTTTAACATAATGCTCTCACTTTTATAATTTAATTACTGCTGTTCACAAGATAACAGTCAGTTTAAGAGCAGAAGGGACCATTATGACCATCTGACTTTATGCAGGAACAACAAGGAAACATTGTATGGCTTGTGTTACGCAGAAAGACCTTTTGATTGAACTGGAGCATTATTTAGGATATAAATATTTAGTTATGTCAGATCAAAATTCTCTGTTTTCATTGTATTTCTTTATTGCCAATGAAATTTGGGATTTTCACAAAGCTGAATATATTTGTGATGGGGGACATCAGTTTTCAACTACATAAAAGGTCGTTACAAAGAGAACGGTGAAAAATTGTTCTCCTTAACTTCTGAGGATAGAACAAGAAGCAATGGACTTAAATTGCAGCAAGGGAGGTTTAGGTTGGACATTAGGAAAAACTTCCTGTCAGGGTGGTTAAGCACTGGAACAAATTGCCTAGGGAAGTTGTGGAATCTCCATCATTGGAGCTTTTTAAGAACAGGTTGGACAAACACCTGTCAGGGATGGCCTAGTTATTGCTTAGGGCAGGGGACTGGACTAGATGACTTACTGAGGCTCCTTCCAGTCCACTACATTTATGATTTTGCTCAAAGTTAAAGTTTACTGGTTACATTGGTGGAATAATAATGCTTTGCATTTACTTCACTAAGGCTCTGCATGGATGTGTCGCTGCTCTCAAGTGCAGTAATTTGCAGGATCAGGGCCCTAGGAACTACCCTTGCCCTGTAGCATCACTTGAAATTTTTCTGAGTTTCTGAAATGGACAGACACACAACTACAGACATCCCTGTTCCTTACAGACTCCCTATTCCCAGAGGCCAACCAGGGTTCCTGCATCTGATTCAACCAGCTGTAATGTGCTACTTATTTAAAATGACATAAAATAATTAAAGTCTTGGAGAAAATGGAAATAACTTTACGGAAAACTGGCAGAGTTCACAGACACTCTTCAGACTCCATCTGCATGTTTTCCAACAAGTCTGCAAACTGTGAAACGTATATTAAGCTCTGCAGTACAACCTTGATATGACTTTGAAAAACTTCCTCATTTGCTTTTAACATAATTAATTCCCTTAATATTCATAAAATTTCTCTCTCTATTCTCTATTGGCCTGAATGACATGCTGTAATGAATAGTGATGAATGAAACCCTAGAGATTTGGAATTCAGAATTCAGTCCAGCTGAACACCCAGAAAATTCAGAGGCTTATTCAAAATCTATGGGAATTATTCAACACCTTTTGGTTATGAAAAATTGGGCTTGAAATCTCAAGGACATATTTTCTTGTGAGATTTCTAGTCCTTCCAGTTTTTAGCCAGCTTGGAAATAGTCAAATAAAAATGTCCTTGATGCTGTCTCTCTCTGGATAGCAGAGGTAAAAATAATGCAAAAGAAGAAGAAAACCAATCAACCAAACTATTTCCAAACTTCACACAATGTTCATTTCAGGTTTTCCAAAAGTTGTCGGAGTTTCAATTTTATCTAATCCAAATCACTCATTAACAATGTTTCTTTCTACAAACAAGAAAAAAGAAGCATTGCTACCTGGTGTATGTTTAATACAACTCACATTCTCTATTGTATATATTGCATGTCATGACAGTACACTTCATTTTATGTTTAAGCATATTATAACCCCATCAGCTTTCACAGTTACATCTCTTTATCCCACTACAAAAGAAAAACATAGATCCAAATTTTCAAATATGCATGAACAAAAAGTGTGTCTACTTGCATCCAAATTAGACAAGTGAAATGCATGGACACAATTTGTGCAACTGGTTTAGACAGGCGTCCTTTTGAAGAGTTGGATCTAAATTCTAGATTCCATTTTTTAGAAACATTTACAAAACAAAGATATTAAGGGATTGATCCATAGCCCATTGAAACCAATGGAAAGATATAACTGATTTTAATGGGCTTTGAATCAGGCCCTAAATGTAATTTGCACAGTCCTTAGGAAAAATTATCTTAGAGGAAAGATTGACACTTTCACTTAAGCACAAAGTAGCACTTGAGATCCAGTCACAAAATTTTTATACAGACAAAATTCCCATCACAATCAGCAGGAGATTTGGTCTCCTACGGATTTTGCTTTTCAAAGATTGGAGTGTTCAAATTATATAGAGGCTGGTACAGAAGACATTCTGGACTGTTGATATTTTCTCTGTAATGCTCCACAATAGATGGTCTTGATTTCACAGAAATGAGTCCAATTTTGAAGGGAATAAAGAATGTTTTTCCTTGAACATGGACAAGAATCGGTTCTCAGAGTCAGTGCTGACAATGATACTTAATGGAAATTTTGAACATGGTCAGCTGAATGATTTGTCTATTGTAATTCTTTGAATACTACAGTCAACTTTGAATTTTCTTACTGTCTCATGCATATAAATTAAACTCAAAAGTGTCTGATTGGAATTTTCATGCCTCCTCAAGACTACCTTAATTTGTACAATGCCAAAGAAGTGCACTGTACAGTCGTGTCATATATAGGATGGTAGTAGAAGGATCTTTAGTTGTAGTTTACATTAATTCATTCCCTACTGAACGTACTTGCAGTTCATTTAGTGCTCAGTGGATCATGACATGTTTTTCACCTACTTAATTTTTTAAGGAACAAAATAAGAATTTCAAGTAGGAGAAAATTTCAACTGCCCCTCCCCCCAAAAAAAAGCATTAAAAAGTGTACTGCATATTTACCATTTGCCATCTAAGAACTTAAATGTATATTCAAGTTCCATGAAACACTAATTGTTTGTGTGTAATATTTATTGCACATGTAAGCATTTGAGTAGTCCCATTGACTCATTTTACAGCAGTGTAATTCCATTGCCTTTAATGGAGTTACACTAGTGTAAGGAAGATCAGAATCAAGCCTTTAGCACACACACGAAGAGCTCCCAAACTACAAGATGATTAGATAGAATCAAACAATAGACAGTATGTATCTAAATGGCGATAGCATTTGTGTACCACTGCGCTCTGTTGGATGGAATTAGAACTGCTCCAGTGTTTGCGACTGCAACTCTGAAGGGATGGCCTCCAATGAGGACGTAAGTTTGAAGCTCATGCTACCACCACCCAATGGAGGTACTCCTTTATAACAAGTGGTAAAGGCTTGTTTTTAAATTGCAGAAGGTTCTGAGTTCTATTATCGGTCTATTTATTTGGATCAGTAATCCACACCTGCTCAGCGTGTGATACTCTCTCTATTTCTGGTGGTGGCTAGACCATATTACAGAGGTTGATGAGTCTATACAACTTTGGCTAACAGATCTGGGTCCTTTAGCTCATGCTTTTAGAACCAGAGGTCCCAGGGTCCAATCACCATTGGAGACAACCAAAACAGGGGTATGGCATTACATATAAGAGCCTCTCCAATGCTCTGATTGGCTATGTCGTAAATCAGAAATACCTATGGCAATACAAATAACAATCCCATAAAAAGGACAGATATACTAGATTTGAAATCTTACCCATCTTGACAAATTCATTCAGAATCCTCAAATTGTTGAACTACTACATAGAAACATACTTGTAGCATGGTATCAAGAAGATCCAAATAATAGCAGGATTTCCCCAAAATACCTTTTGAATCATTTATTTTTCTATGAAAAACCCCACAAGGACAATAGATAAATGTCCTAACTGCCTGTGTTAGACTTATTTTCCATATCAGTACCCTTTACAAGTTGGAACTAAAAGGTAGCTGCACTCCTTCATCTTTAACACATATTAGATATAACTCTGCTTTTAATCCAAAAACTCTTATAGCTTCCTGAGAAATTGACCGCCTAAAGACAATACAGCAAATCTTGAAGGATGGGGAAATGTATATATAGGCTCTATGAAAACAATATGTGGAACTAAAAATTCTGGCATTTGACTACCTTGCTAATATTCTGAAAGGAATAAAGTGTAAAAAAATTTCAAATCATCATTCAGAGGCATAAAAGATAGCCATACAACAAACCAGAAATGATAGGGGATTAATCCCATGATTTTTAAAGAATTTATAGAAACAGAGAAATTGCCAAACTGGGCTATACCAGTGGTCCATCTAGTCCAATATCATGTCTCTCCAGTACTGGATGCTACAGAGGAAAGTGCAGGATATTGTGCAGAGTTATGGAGTTCTGGTATTACCAGCCCACAGAGATATTTTTTGCAATTAGAAAGTTAATTTGTATTTTGATTTGCCCCCTCTTTTTAAAGTGCTATTATCTAATGAGACTGCAGGTAGTCTCATTATCCATATAACTTCCTCACCGTTTTTTCTGAATCCTAGAGAGCTCTTCATCCCAGTGATATCTTGTAGCGGTCAGTTCCACAGGTTGATTCCTTTAATCAGTTTTAAATCCTTTTATCCATTTAATTGAATCTCTCCCTTGATCTTGTATTATGAGAAAGAGTGAATATGAGTCTCTTTTCCACAACGTTCCTTATTTTGCATATTCCTTCATGTCCCCACTTACTCATCTAGACGCTAAACAGTTCCAATCTTTTCCATCTCTTTTCACATAGAAGTTTTTCCAAGTTTCTAATAATTTTCATTGTCCATCTTCGGACTCTTTGTATAGAATTTGAAAACAGAAGTTAAATGTGGATTCATGAAAAAATGCACCAGGATAGCAGATAAAGAAATAACTATGAAAGAGTGAATGGGGCTGCCACTTTCTTTGTGACAATGAAGTAAAATTACTGTGAAAGTACAATATCTATCATTGGAAGCTCAGTCCAGGAATTTTAAAAGATATTTATAACAAAGCCTCAGACACATACTAGAGGGAGTGCAACCATGTCTGATGGAATTGCCCTAAGCCCCAATATTCTGGGGACAAACAGAGAAAATCATAGGAACTAAATGGCCAACAGATCCTTTGGGATACACAAGGTGGGTAAGGTAATATCTTTTATTGGACCAAGTTCTTTTGATGAGAGAGAAGCTTCCGAGCTCACACTGAAGCGTTCTTCAATATAAGCTTGAAAGCTTGTCTCTGACCAAAATAAGTTGGTTCAATAAAAGTTATTACCTCACCCACCTTGTCTTTCTAATATCCTGGGACCAATATGGTTACAACACCACTGCATGCAATAGATCCTTAGTCCTTTTATTGGCAAAGGGTGCATACTTCCTGTAATATTCAGCTTTGCGCTCTCAAAGCAAGCTTTTCTTTGGCTGAATTTAAGACGATGGCACCTCCACTCCAGATATCACTACATGGTTTTATACCTATAGGACTCCACGTTGATGGAGACAATCAGACAACCAGAGAACGGGCCCTTTGCATTGCCACCTTGAGATGCTGTAGACATTCTTTCCCAGAACAGACCCCACAGACTGTCCCATTCAGGTCCAACGTTCTTAAATGAACCTCCCACCTTGGCACCTGAGAAGGATTGGAACCTGAGATATCAGTAAGGCTACACTGACTTACACCAGCTGAGGATCTGGTCCATTATTTTTACATGCATGAGCCATGTCAGCCTTTAGGCATATCAAGAGGAAACACATTAGACAGTTTGGAAAAACAGGTAAGCCAGAAACATTTTTTTGTCCAACCTATATAGCAAATTTTGTCTCTGGTGCCCTGTTCTCTTTATCTGCACAGAAAACTCCTTGACATCAACTGGAATTCAATTTATTTAGGAAGGGCAGAAAATTGGAGCCAAGGTATATTAAACAAATCAGAAAGGAAAGATGTATATTCTAAAATAGCACTAAACTGAAAAACTATTTAAAAAAAAAAGGTCCCAGCCAGACAGTAACCAAACAAGGTTTCCATGCAATCAAACATCCACACCTTTCAATACCACCTTTCTTTTCCTCTTTATCATGAACATGCACTTCATTTGTGCCCCTTCCTGTTTTGGACTCGCCCTGTTTGTTAATCAGCTGCAACAGTGGATATGTTTTTGTCTTGGGTCTGATAACAAACTAAGAGGCCACTTACATTTTTACTTCATATTGCACTGTAACCAACCTGTTCAGATTTACTCTGCTGAGAGGCTCTCTCATTCAGGAATAGAAATTAATTAATCAGTGTACTTGCCTCCCATGTGCTAAGAAAAACCTCTCTGATTAAATTCAGGTAGTAAAGTTTTGCAATCAGCACTGACATAACTATTGATTAAATAGAAGCTCTGTAAACACTTACTCATTGTATGGGTTTATTTATTTCACTTCCTCTCATGCTTTTGTTTTAATTACAAGGGTGTAATGCTGAACACTTTGCTTTTGAATAATATGGCTCAAAAAAACCCCAAAAAACAAAAACAAAAACAAATATGGTCTTGTGGTTAAGGCATTAGACTGGGACACAGGAGCTGAGGGCTCTGGTCATGGCTATGCCACAGACTTCCTAAGTAGCCTTGTGAGAGTTGTGTAACCTCTGACTAAATTTACCATCTGTAAAATAGAGATGTGATGCTTCTCTAATGGATAACTTCAATTCCAATAATGGAGGCTAGATAAATACCTAGAGGGAAAACAATGCAATTTAACCTATTAAAGCAGAGTAGGGCAACTCTCCACAATGTTGCCAGAGATCTGTGTAGCTAAACCAGTCATAGCGCTACTGAAATTCTGGGGTGATAGGGTCTATTTAGATATTAGATGCATATTATCTCTGAGAAGGAAGGGGGTGACTGCAAGTTTATTTGATTTACAGCCAGAGAGATAAGGCCTGACCTAACTCCCATTAAAATCAGGGCGTCTTTCCATTAACTTAATGGCAACTGGGTGAGGCCAATATTCTTTAGGCCTGGATTCTACGTTGCGATCTTCATGGATGCATTGTGTGCCCCCACAGAATTCCACTAAAGTCACCATGAAATCATATGGTATCGTTTTTGTTCTTGGTCACCTGAGCTGTAAGAACTTCCACTTTGAATATTTGCACATGTGCATTCCGAGACTGGCTCTGTACAGGTGGATGAATTGTCTTCAGTGGAGCTCCATGCAGGTGCAATGAGCTCGGGGTTGAGATCCAAATATTTCTCTTTAGTCCTATGTGTATCCCTTTTGTATTCACTTTCCAGGGACGTTTAAGTGATGGCGTTTCACTGGAAGAAATGTTTGTGGAAAGCAAATTCCAAAGTGCCATGTGAAAAATATTTGCAGAAAATGAATTATAGATTCGCAAATGCAGGGATTTAGACTAGAATTGCTTGCAGCACATCCAGTCAAGGAACAATAGTGTGACTGATCTCATCACCCACAGCTAGGTAGTACCTCTGAAACGTCAGATATTCATGATCAATCCAGAGTTTAAAAAAAGACTCACCACACTAGCTGGGGTGTAATTTGTGGGCCTGGAGCAGTGGGGACTTAAGTGCTACCCCTTCCTTCTCTCCCCACTCTTCAGGCTTCCTGCCAGGGCCTCCGAGCAGCCTTGGGGATGTAGAGGGAATATTGCCCTCATACCCATCCCCAGGTGTACAGTATCCAGGGCCACTGGTGTGCAGTTAAAAAACTGCATTGTTACTGCCCCGTGAGGTAATTATGGGAGTGGATCCTCATTGGTTAATAGCTTAATAAAGGTGCAGCCTCAATATTAACTTCTCGCTGGTGTGTGTCTCATTGTTTCCTTGTCCACATCAATACTGAAAAGATGTTCATCGAATACTTTTGGACAAATTAATTAGAGGGATTAATCCTCATGTACATTGTGCTAGAAATAAAATGATGCGACATTCATGCAATGAATTTCAGGTTGTGAATTTTCAGTCAGCTCTAGTAATAGGAAAGAAGCAAAGATAGCCTTATTCTCTTATTAGTTACCTGCTGTGAATGTCTACCACTTGGGTCTACATGATCCTTTTATTAATTATCCTTGATCATTTACTAGCTGACATTCTAGCTACTCCTCCACCTTTACATTTGCATGCAAGTGTGTGTTATGTTCACAGCATACATTATGAGAAGTTACATAAATAAATACATACATACTCACTCACTTACTCTTGCTGTAAGGTTGCAGTGTAACATTACTTTATTTCTTAGAATTTAGAATAACATACAAGAATCCCAAACAGAGAAAGACAAAGCAGGCTGCTCCCTAAAACAGAGAGGCACAACACACATGACCTTACTACAGAAAGGCTGCCGGCAGACTGAGTGTTCCAAGAACCAGATCACATACATCCCTACAGAGCGCAAGCAGGATCAGGAAAACCGCTTAATTTTAAAGTGACAGCCTACAATTTTAACAGAATTTTCAATACACCACAGCAGGTGTCTGATGGAGGAGATTATGCAATTCTGCCAAAGAGGAGTTCTAACTTAACAAAGTTGCACATTTTCTCTTCAGAAGAAGTCTAACATTTTCAAAAGTTGATGTGCGTAAATTAGCAGTACCACATAAGGCAGCTCTAATTTATATACTTGTTATGGACCCAATGAGGTCCTCCATAGCACAATACCCACAAGATTTTTTTTAAAAAATAAAGCAGAACATAATATTGCATCCAATATTTATATAATACATATGAGCATCCCAGTTTTAACTGTCATTTAATTGTACTCACCTCAATTAGACATAAAAAGGAGCTTAGAAATTGGCTTGTTGTTCACATGGAGTCATTGACAGAAGATGAGATTGATCTATCTCATCTGAAGATCTATATCAAGTAACAGCCAACAGAGCTTCATTGATTTATTCTGGCTGAGATACTGGCTCCATAAGTGTCTGGATATTGTAAAATGCCATGTGGGGTTCTACAAGGTTCCATCTTATTGAACAAGAGTGCATGAGGTCATTAGGATGCTGAGGGTCGTATACAGTGGAAATCTTCCCATTTATTTCAATAGGCATGAGGTCATGCCTCAGTGAGGAAGAGGGGGCTGTGGCACATTCAGTGTGTTGATGACACTTGTTTTAACATCTCTTTCCCTTCCAGCTCAAATGGTGCAAATTAGTGCCTTGTCCAGTGTTTTGTTGAGACTGAGGTGTGACTGAGAGCGGACAGGCCGAGGCTCAGTCCAGATTAAAAAAAAAAAAAAAAAAGTAGATGTGGTGGAATGAGGGAAACAATTCCAAGGTGCAAATGGCTGATTATATCAGTCTCTGATTGCGCATGTTTGCCTGACATTTTTCATCTGAGTTTGCAACCTGGAAGTCTCAGTAGATTTCTAGTTATTGCTGTATAGTCATGTATCAGCAAAACTCTCTCCTTTGTATCTGTGACCTTCATTTCAGATATGGCCCTAGAGTACAGTGATTCATAACTTTGTCACCTCTAGGTTAGGCTACTGCAATATGCTCTACTTTGTGCTACATCTTAAATCAATTTGGCAAATCTGATACGGAATTCAACAGCCTGCTGATAAAAAGGATCTCACACTGAAAGTATTTTACATTGCTGTTCTGAGGTCTTCACTGCTTGCTTGTGGGTTTTTGTAGCTTAAGGCGTTAGCTTGGACCTTAAATAGCTTGGAATCTTGCTACTTCAGAGACCACATATATCCTTGTGCTACGCTGCCTCAGCTGAGGTTCACAAAGATGCCCAAGCTGGACCTCCTTCAGTTTCAAAGGAGAGGTGCTCCTGGTGAAACTAAGTCTATGAATGACCTGGATTTGGAACTTGTGTCCTGGGTCCAAAACAACCTCTGTCTGCTTATCTTAAAGACACATTGCAAAGATCACTTTTTTGCCAGGCCCTGAATGGACGAAGCTGATGCCTGACTGTGGCTAGCTAGCAATGGTCTCTTATCTCCAACAGACAGTAGCATTTGCTGACAGATCTTTGGTTTCCCACAATAATATCCTGGGTGCCTAGAGCCTGGGATTGGTGCCTCTTCAGTTCCTTCTAAATCAAAATAATGACAGGGATATACCAGTATAAGAAAATGAGGTGAGTACAGAGGCACCAGCAATAATCATGTGCAAGTCACATTCAATGAGGATAAAAGGTTAAATGGACTTTACATATTGGAATATGATTAACAGAATTTCTCCTTGTGTGGAGGGTGTTATGTAAGTAGTGTGACTGGATCATATGTACTTATTGTAAATTTGGGACTAACTTTTAGAGATGGCTTCTGGTTTTGCATCTTCAACTGGAATTGAGTTGAGAAAAATGTTTACAGCAGAAGAGGCTTATCTGACTTGCAGGGTCTAGCAACCTGCTTACCAACCACAGTAATTGCCACGGTTTGTCTGCAGAGTTGCACTCACAGTAAACTGTGCGCAGAAAAATGGAGACCCAATTGAAAAGGTGACTTTGTGAATACATTAACATTCAATTAATGGAGGATCTTTCATTCCTCCCCAGCTGCCATCTTCATTCCCAACCCTGTTGATCTGTGGTGTATTTACCTTCCTTCCCCCTAAGGAAAAGAGAAAAGGAGATGATTGCTTTCTTCAGAACCTATGTTACTAAATTTTAAGTAGCCAGAGTGGGTTTGTTGTTGAGTGAACCTTCCTTCCAATGACTGAATAACAGCTACAGTGCTTCTAGCCCATGTGATTTCTATAAATGGGACTTCAGGATATTTTCATGGGCCATTTTATCACAATATTAATATCATTATATTAATATGCCTGCAATGGTAGACGGGAAAAAAAAGACAATATTTATACTCTGTTTCACAATGAGGCAGATCAAAGAATTGCATTAGGTCATCCAAGACGACTAACAAAATTATTTGTCCTGTTGGTATTTATTTCAATAACATTAATCATAACAAATTCTTTTGATATTCATATAGATGTAAATTAGCTGCTTTCTTATGCAGAATGACATTTCCCAATCAGGAAGCTCCTAATGGACTAATAACTATGTTATTTATTCTGGCATAAAGCCTCTGTAAAACACAAAATTTAATAATTTTATAGTCATGCAAAAGAACATGAAATGATACTAGTAATAGGATCCAATTTTAATACATTAGATTCAGAGAGCATTGGTCTTTATTGGCTTTGTTTTGTGTTGCAAACCTGGATTCCAGAATCCAACTGCCACATCTGGGCATGGGTCAAATTTCTGGATAAAAATGCCCACCTCTAAACAATTCACTTTTTACTTCCAGATATTTTCTTTCCTTTTTAAAAAAATGGATTTATAATTATTCAATGAAGTTTGGCATTTCTTAAGCAGAGGGCAGTATTACATCAGTAAATGATTATTTAAATGATCTAATCTACAGTATGTGAAATTGCATTTCTACAGCACAAGGACACAATGCAGTTTACTGGCTTAAGGCACAAATGTAAAACATTAGTGAAATGGAGCCGTCTTCAAGCCTCTTATGGAAAATAATAGTGAAAACACTTGATTGATTATTAAAGGCTCCTTTCCGCCTTCTTCTCCCAAGTGCTTTACCATTGAAAGTTGCCTTGTGACTCACTTTGTAGCTTTACTTTGACCAAGTACCATTATTAGATCCTTCCCCCAGCCCAGTTTTCTTAACATTTTCTCCCACCCCATGTATGGTGCAGGGACAGGATCATTAAATGTTCTCCATGAAGTTACTTCACCCAAAGTTCTCTAATAATGAACAGTATCACATTCATTGATGCCTCTGCATCCAAAGCCAGGAACAAGAACTATCAACACAAGTTTCCCTTTGACTCTATGACGTTGGTCCTTCTGGTGTCAGTAATCCCAAGCAGAAAATCTGTCAGTCTGCTGATGCTGCCCTCCTTAACTGAAAAGTTGGAAATAAGTCTGCTAAGAGATAACATTCAAAAGCAAAAGACCAAACCCTAAAACTTTGCCCAATACTTGGACATTTCCGTAATATTCAGAAGCCATTTGCTCTCACAGAGATGTTTTTTTTCCTCCTCATGAAGCAGTTCACATGGAAGGTATTATCAATTCATAACTGCTATCCTTCACTAAATGAAACAGTTAATTAACTTGGTCCTAAGCCAGTTCTCATCCTTCTCACACATGAGCACATGAAAATGAATGTGCCTTTTAACTTTTTGGCACTGTGTTCACTGCCTCCTCTCCCCCTATAACAGGAAATGTAGTTGTTTGCAATGTAGTTACAAGAAATTCCAAGCTGGTACTAGCCACACCTCATTAGTCAAAATACGATACAACATAGAAGTGCTTTAGTACAGAGATGGCTTTGGAATTCAGAATTATATGAAGTTGGAACAGAAATGAAAGTGAGAATCATATCTGGCTGTAGCAGCAGAACAGAACTCTTTTAGAAACCACTGGGTGTATTACTTTAGAGAGTGAATTTTGTACAATTTAATGGAACATGCTGTATATGGGGGTTATAAAGATACTTGAATCCTGTATATATATATATAAATATAAATGCAGGGAGTAAACTCAGGATATGATGAAAAAAGGCCTGAAAATAACAATGCAAACTGCATTTCATCAGCCAGAGATGGGCTTGTGTAATAAGCAGGGACAATATGATCTGTGAGTTACAGTAAGTTTCAGAAAGCATTCAGGACAAGGAATTGAAAATAAAATGAAGACGACAGCATGTTGGAAACTCGTGCAAATAATAAAACCATTTTTAGCATGCATCTCACACGTACAATGGGGCAGATTTATATGATCAGTTCTGACAATAATAAAAACAGTACAAACAGAGAATTCCCAGACATCTTCAAGGTAAACAGTTTTGTCTGGAAATTAAGCCACTAACTTCTGACTCACAATGGTCCATTGCAAGGAAAGAGCTAGAATATTGCCTGTCTCATGTTATTTGTAACATACTGCACAATTATTTCTAGCTCTTGCAAACTGTATCTGAGTAGCCTGGAAGAGCTGGCTGATGGACACACTTCCGTTTCAGAAGCTAAATGTGAATAGAGGTCTTTATAGAGATGACACTCAGATCCCTATTTAAAACACATTCACAACCCCTGAGTTACTGTGATTAACTGACTACCCAATGGAAACCGGTAGGCAATTATCAGGAATATGTGGCGATGCCAAAATGAGCATCTATAAAAAAAAATCGTATTTTGCAGCTTTCCATGTTCTCAGTGACCAACCAAAAGTACAGAGTCTTGGGTCCAGATACTGCCATTGTCTGCAGTGCTGCATGTGTGGAGTCTCATTCTTAAACTGGTTTCTTAATAGAGTTGTGCAAATAACAGATGTTTTGACATCTGTTTTTAAATAAACATATAATTTATTTCAGCTTGGACTGAACCAAAACTAAATTTGATTTTGCCAGCAAAACAAAAAAGTTTTAAAATGTTTGGACCCAAAAATATATGTTTTGGTTCTGAGATTTTCTTTTAAACCTTTTATATTTAATAAAACTTAAGTTTTTCTGAACATCTTTCTGAAACAAAAAAGTCAAAACATTTCAATATTTCTGAATTTATTTTTCTTTATCAGTTGAAATGATTTACCAACTGAAACAATTCTTTAAAACCAACCCACATTCATGAATTATTACAGTCTCCCTGAATCTGTATTTTTAATAGAAAAAATTTATTCACACAGAAATTCTATTGTAGGATTGGACCGTTGGTATAGACTCTTCTAGAATAATTTATACCTTGCTGGTAATTGAGTAATGCAATTAGAGGACATGTCAAACAGGATATGTACAGTTTGGAAGGCTTAGCAGTGCCACATGTCCTTCCTTCCCAGTTGGATGAACGTCACCGAATAATCATGAGTATCTTTAAATCAAGCATTCCCTCCTGAAGGGGCAGGAGTTTCGGTTCCATGATTGTATATAAAAAAGTTCATCCAGGTGCGTTTGGGGAGTTGACCACTGGCAGGCACAGACAAGGACTCCTCATAACCCTGGGTACCCCCATGACACAGCACAGTGGAAAGTCAACGGGGGGGAAGGGACAATCTGTAAATCCAGAGTGACCCCATTGGCCTCAGTGGAGTTTAGTGTAAATATAAATAGACTTATTAAAAGCTGAAACTGGCCAAAAATTCAAAAGAAAGAACTAAGCAGTAAACTGTCTAAGGTGCTAGTGTATTAGGAGACAATCAGGAAGAGGTTAAGATAAGAGGTACAGGAGGAGAATTATGACCCTTATATCCTGAAAGGTTATCTCAAAAAAAGTGGAGGGGGAATAAACCAGACCATTGGACTATCAATATTGGAGGGTAAAAATTGTGCTGAATGGACGTGGATGTGTGCGAAGAGCTTACCTACTGCAGAAAGATTATTTATGATATCTACAAAATACAGAAAGATAATGAAATAAGAGGCAACAGTGACATTTTAGGGGATAAAAGAAGAGAGAAATATAAGGAATAAGAATTTGCAGTAGGTATCTCATATCCCCAAATCATGACAGAAATGATGATTTAATTCTAAAACAGACATAGAAGATACCTTCTCCCCCCCCCCCCCCCAAAAAAAAAAAAAAAAAAAAAATCACGGACCACTCTTACTCATGATTTTAACTCAAACTTTTGTTGAAAGTAAAGTCATCAAGGAAGTCATTGGACTGTGCAGAATATAATTTCATGTGTCATGAGTGAGGAGATAAAGTGGAACTTTAGACTGCGTATTACGTACTAAAGAGGAAATAAGTGAGCTTCTGGCGCCGTGGTGAATTGGAGCTCATGAGTTCAATCTTGCACAACTAAAGTCAATGGAGTTTTGCAATGTACTTCAATGGCTGCATAATCAGGCCTTAAATTAAGATATTCAGATTGGAGAGTTTACTATATCATACTTGATTTCAGTAAGTTTAGGAGGATTAGCGTGCATCATTCTGTGAGCAGAAATAAGAAAAGGATATAGAAAGCCTGGAATACAGTGAGAATGCTACAGCAAAGGCAATCAGTGGAAAGCAATTCTTTTACAAGATAAAAATAGAAGGAAAATGGAAAGGTCAATGTGGCTGTAGTGATAACTTCTTAAAGATCTGAAGAGTGACAGGGAGTTGTACATTAAATGAAAATGGATGGGACTAACAAGACAGGAGTATATGGTGGCACTTAGATATTGTAGGCAAAACAATGGACAGATTCTAATTTCCTTTCTGATGCCATGTGGCACCTTGATTTCATATGGTGAACTCCTAGTCAGTGAGAATTGGGTCCCTTTTGGTGAAAAAAGTAAATAGAACTTCAGAAGATAAAGTAATTTTATACTTTTATCAGAAGCAAAAGGAAAAGTAGAGCAATGAAAAATTACTTGAAAGCAACCAGTAAAAGAAATGAAGGGTACTTGTTTACAGACGTTAGGGTGGCAGAATTAGATGCAATGATCTGTTGATGAAAAAGGAAAAAATTAAATATGATCAAAAGGGTCAAAGGCTCTAGTTTTCCCAAGCAAAACTCCCCTCAGCTGCAATGGTAACTTTGCCTTCAAAACTGAGAAGAGACTTCAAGATTGGACTAAGGATTTGTGTTTGTTGTTTTAAACTGACAGATTGATGTATTGTTCCATTGTTTCAATCAAAGAGGATTGTGGAGACATCAGCACTGGAGATGTTTAAGAACATACTAGCTAAAATGTACTGGGGCCAAATTGTGCCCTTGACTTCAGTTTGATTTTCTTTTGCCCAAGCATTGTTATTGTTGTTATTATTATTAGCAAAGGATACAGTCCTCCTACCCTTATTCTTCCTGTTTAGTAGTGCCTTATTCCAAAATCAGATTTACTTCAGTGTAAGATGCTACTTAGCATGAGTAAGGTTAAAAGAATCAGCCTTCAGTAAGTACTATGTTCTAGATAAAATAGTCAGCAAAATACAATCAAATTCAGCTAAGTATGGAGCATTAGAAAAAGCATTACATTTATTAGACATTTCTACTTTTCTCTTAGGAAACAATAAAAATCCATAGACAAAAGATAACACAAACATTGTAAAGAGACAGCTGGAGTGGGTGGAATATTGTATTTGATTTACTATGGGTTAAATTCTGGATTTCTTCTGAGTCTTTGCCAGATAGTGATCTGATTTAATTTGCTTTTACAATACTCTAACTCCATGGATTTGAGTGGAGATATTCCAGATTTATACTGAGGTGAAATCAGAATCATGCTCTGTTAATGTCTTTCCTTGTAGTTTCTTTAGCAACAGTCACCTTTATATTTGCTGGCATAAACATTTTTTTGTTTTGGGAACATGCATATATGGCAGAATGGAGTTGGGGAGGGCCTGGGAAACACAGTGTCAGTGCACTTGATTAGCATTCCTGGAGCAAACTGAGCTGAATTTCCTAAATGTTAATTGACACTATAACAAATTGCTAGTGGCATAGTCAAGGTGTACAAGGCAATTAACAACTGGAGAATTGATAGCGAAAGGAAACAATTTTAATAACTGGTCAGGATGACAGATAAGGTGGCGGTTTACTATCCGTGGTAAAGAACATTTTTTCTTACTTATTTGGCTAGTTGAAAAGCTAGTAAAGATGATCTAATTTAGCCCAACAGAAAACACTTCTAATCTCACAAACTTGATTTCCCTTTTTCATTTCAAGGTATGGCTACTTTTAATGTGGCTCTGGGCCTGAATCTGGATGGTGCCAATCGTCTCATTGACTGAGTAGTTGAGGATGCTGAGCACCATGCCACAGTCAATCAGCACCTCTTAGTATGAATGTGCCTTCATATCCTCCCCATCTATTAATGAGCATTATCTCCATGTTGCAGTAAGCAATCACATAAAAGAAAGCAGGCTACCTGATGAACAGGATTTTTATCTAGACACTATTGTCTACTAAGATTGTAAGGTCTTTGGGGCAGGGACAGTCTTTTGGTTCTTCTTTTGTACAGTGCTCAGCACAGTTAAGTCCTGCACAAGACAAGTAATACATACAGATGCTGGTAGTGGACGACGGGATGGATCACTCAGTAATTGCCTGTTCTAGTCATTCCCTCTGAAGCATCTTGTATTGGCCACTGGCGAAGACAGCATACTGAGCTAGATGGATCTTTGTTCTGAACCAGCATGGCCATTCTTATGTTCTTATCATAATAGATATTAGGAACACTTGCTTTATTTGGTCAATAGAAGGGCTAATGGAACTTAGAGGCCGAATTTCACTCTGGAACAACTTATCTGAAGTTAATGGAGTCAGGTGTGCTAAAGTAGGACTTAGTATGACCAAGACTAGAAATAGGTCCTCTTAGAATCCATTTTACTCTACTGCACCTTTAAGACCCTGGTATCTCAGGCTATGCCTACACTGACGGCAGCAAATTTGCTGCTGTCAGATTGATTTATTCGAATCAATTGAGCGGAAGTGGAGACCCACTCAATCGACTCGGAAATGGATGCTACTAATCCACCTCCACCAGGTGGAGTAACGCTGAGTCGATGGAAGTGCATTTCCTGTCGGCGCAGAGAACTGAAGACACCGCAGTAAGTAGAATTTAGGGTGTCGACGTAGCTTGTGTATCACTCGTCGACTGCCACTAAGTGTAGACATAATCTCAGTAGCCTTCCTCATGGTAGGGGAAGTTTTGGTATAGCTTGTGACAGAGCTGACCAAAGCCACTGGCTGTTCTGACTAAAGGGAACACTAGAGAGCAACTCATCCAACACAATAGGAGTAAATGGTCAATGTGAGGTCAGAAGCAGAGTTTCAGACTGCAGAGCACAAACTGGCAAGCCAGCAGCAAAATAAGACTTTTCTTTCAACCGAAAACAAGTAACAGATGTGGAGCATGGGTGGGATTTTCAAGAGAGTTTATGGGAATTAGGTTCCCCAATCCCATTGCATCAGAATGGGAGTTAGGCAGATAATTCCTTCAGGCTCCTTTGAAAATCCCTACCTAAATAATTAAAGGACCAGATCCTACTTACTGACGCTGAATAGTACCTGAGCATTTAAAAACCAACAGAACTACTCACATGGTAAGCAACTAGTCAGCAGGCATGAGAACCTGGCGTAATATATTTAAAGAGACTCGAACATGCAAACACATTCACTGAATACCTCCATCGATTCCAAGCCCATTTTTGCTTGTACCTCAGCAAACATGGAAACCAAGTCAAAACCAGTGCTCTCTTTAGGTGGTATGTTTTCTCGAGATGTGCAGCCTTACTTAACACTTATTGTGTACAATTGTGTCATCATTGTGTTATAATTTTGTGGAAGAGGGATTATTGCGGGTCTTTGCTAAAGCTGTGGCTTACTTCTTTAGCCCTGCATTTCTTTGTGCTGCATACCTTCAAGTAGATTGCCTACAACCTCTGTCCTGTATTAAAGCTAGAGAGAATTATTTCTTTTAATATTTATAGTTGTGACAGCCATTGCTTCAGCCAAAGAAGAGATTCATCTTTCAACTCTGCAGCACCAAGTAGGGCTTTTGCATTCAAATTTGCCATGGTTCTAGTGTGCTTTCCTTTCCTTTCCTTTCCTTTCACACCAAGGAAAGCTCTTTCATGTCCATTTTGATGCAGGATTCTGATCAAGTTGTTGCTGCCTTTAAATTCTTTTTTCATTCTGAAAAGGGCTTTGTAAATTACTAATGCTTTTTGCCCGGGTTAACTGAGCATATTTAAATTACGGAACTATGGAAGACATTACTTTTACCTCATTCTTATCAATATGGAAATAATGGGTGAATTTATCATTCTGAATCACAAAGTTCAGTGACTCTTCTTGCCTATAGCAAGCACTCAGTGGTAGTAAGTTGAATAATATTAAATTAAAATGAGCAGTGGGACTAGTTGGTTTAGCAGATGAAGAGTAGGACATGGAACCTTTCTTACCTAGGTCACCAATTCAAATCCAGCACAGACTGGTAGAGGCTAGAGATGGGTGAATTTGTTTTGTCCACTTTTGAATCTGTTTGATTTAGGAGACACTGGGTTCTAGTCCTGGCTCTAGCATCCACTTACTATGTGACCTGGGGCAATTCACTTAGTCTGTCTCTTTTTTTAAAAATCTGTACAATGTACAGTGTAACACTTACCTTTATAAAAACTTAAGTATTGCTTATCATCATCATCCTCATCCCAGGTCTGAAGATAGGAGAGAAAACCAAAAGAAAGGCAAGGAAGCAGAAAGCAGGCTAAGTGACAGTGAAAAGATTGTAAAAGAGCAGCAGAAAGAGTTCGGAGGGGAGGAGGAATGAAGGAAACAATCTACATACCAACCAGCTACTGAGCCCAGCTTTTGGAAAGAGGTAATTTTCTCCCTCTACTACATGGAGTCAGACATTAAGGTCACAAGGGATCATCATGATCATCTAGTGTGACCTCCTCCACCTTGCAGGCCACAGAACCTCACCCACCCACTCCTGTAATAGACCCTAGCTTCTGTTAGCTTGGAAAAGGGTATCTTCTTTTTAATAAAATAATAATAATGGATTTAAATTAAAAGGGGAAAAGCAGGAATTGAAATTAGTTTGTGAGATTTGCAAAACCTTAACTCTGTATGTATCTATATACCCATGGTATGATATAGTATGGTATTGTACATCTGATACTGTTTGGTATCTAACTCCCTAGGTTTCATCCATCCCAAGTCATAAATCATTAAAAGTTGTTGATTACTTGGTAGGCTTCAGGAAATGAGATAGCGGTCTCATTTCAGTTCCTAAAGCTCACCAAACCACTTTGGCAATTGATACGAATTAGCAATCTGCCTGAAAGTCTTAAAAGATATAATGACTGCACTTTCCTTGGTCCTAAAAGTGTGTCTATTCTGGTCAGGTGTAAGTAAGCATGGAAAAACCTTGGATCTTTGCTGCATGTGCTGTGTATGTCCTGTGGGTAAACATAGAACCTCACTTCCAGGACTGTCAATGTGGCATCTTTCATGAACACTAAATTCACTTAACTGTCCCGAGTCACCTACAGTCCTGAGACATCGGATGATTGATGTAATATCTGAAATAACAGATCCTGTAACAATTTTAATCTTTTCGATTGCACCAGACATATTGTTTTGAGGTGCCCTTTAGAACCAATACCACATGCTTGCTTACAGTGATTCAAGATTTCATTTTTCAGTGGAGTAATTCTTTCCATGAAGCAGTTTTTCATTCCCTTTAAATAGTGTTCATGACAACAGCTGCCTATATCGTTGTTGTTTAAGACTCTCTCCCTCTTTCATTTAATAAATGCAGTTTATCTCAGACAGACCTCTTTTCTTTCAGCACCAACCACTTCTACACCTATTAGAAGACTAACTTCTGAGTCTTTTAGTTGGTGATAGTAGAAGTGATGTACATTTCTTCTAAACTCCCAAACATGACCTGACTGCAGTATTATAAAAGGGTGCCTTCCAAAAGTAGGAGCATTGTATCAATCTTAAAATACAAACCAGCTGTGAGAGGCTCTTCCTGATGTCAGAAGAGCTCGTTTTTTCTACCACTTTTCAAGTGCTCACTCAACAAAACTGCTAACTGGCTATTTTTATTGTTAGCCTGAAAGAGTGTTCAAGCTTATCATCTAAACTCCCAGATTTGATAAATAGTCAGAGCATAAATGTATTTGTTAAGGAAACAGCCCATATAAAGCTGGGAGAACTTTGATTGATAATATTTACTGAATGGATACAAACATTATTGGCCTTTTTCTTCAATGTTTTTATTCATTCTCCCTTTTATTCAAGTATTGGAATTAAAATTCAATCACGGCTTAGCACACATAGTAAGAACATTGGAAAAATGACTGCTGGTGTCACATGAAGAGAAGGATTGGTGTACTAGCACCATTATCCAATGATCTTATAGAAATAAAGTTGATATGACTAGACTTCCTTTAATAATGACTTAAACCTTATTGTTCACTTCAAGGATTTTATCTATCATAGTAATGAGCACTTTTTAAAAAAAGTGTAACAATATGCCTCCACCATTATCACACAGGAGCCATGAGCTGTTTGTCACAATCCTCATAGTCCCTTATTGTCCAAAATATAATGCTGTCATTCGTGTAATGAGTGGGCAATAAATCACCACAACTTACCCTGTAGCGCCAGTTTTAGTACTATTTCAGCATGGAGGTTACTTTCCCCTTAATCAGAAGTGATGCCTAATGCAACAAGAAACCCAGACTACAAAGGTTGGAACCTTGAAATGTCTGAATGGGCAATTTGTGTGCATCTGCACACACACAAGATTTAAAACTACCATCCATCATCAGTATCAATCACATGTGGCAGCAGCTTTAGCAGCATTATTTTCAGTACATATTTCACTAGATGACAGCTTAACCTTCTTAGAAGACCATGATAATCTCTCTGTACATCAACCAAGTGAAGAAAAGTGGATTTGCTCTAAGTGGAAATTGTTTTTCCATCTGATTTCATAAACATGTAAATACACTTGCTAATGTAATAGATATTTGGTGTTTCCTGAGGACTGTGCACTCTTATCAGGGAGAGTAAATACCATATAACTCAAGAGCAGTCATTCTGAAAGCCAGACTTGCAGTGATCAACATAAAAGCCTGTATGTGACAGCAAAAGAAATAATCAGCCTTAAAATCAGTTAAGGAATATAACTTCCGAGATAGATATTTGCACTAAACTGTTTTTGATAGATGCCCACATCTTTTAATTTAAACTAGTCACAATGTTCGTTCAAATATCTGACTCCGTGACCATGGAAGGTACAAAATTACTGAATTAAACACAAACAATGAAGAGTGCTCCGATAGTTTTCCTCCTTTCCCCATTCTCCAAGTCATAATAAGCCCAATGCTAAACATCATCATACTATTACCAAGTGTGGCCCAAAGTGTAGATGTCAAGAGGAACTCATCTGGGCCTGCTGTGAACACAGAAAGCTTCCCACTAGGTCTCTTCCAAAGTGCAACTTCTGGAGAAGTAAAGAAAAGTCATTGTCTTGCAAGAGGAGCTTAGCACATGGCAATAATGGGTCATCTTTGAGTCTCATTTAATCATTCTGGTTTTTGAAAGACTTAAAATTACATAGTGCTGAAAGTAATGCATAACCTTTTAATTTAACAGACAGAAAGAGTATTATGGAACGCATTTCCACTGATAGAACTTCCATAGCTATTAGATCAGATAATAGTTTTAATAATTTTTTACTTGACTTCAAAACAACTGGTTTTAGAAAAGTGTTTGCTAATCAGGCCAAAGAAATGTCAATAAATAAATACACTGGGCAGGTTTAAGCCAGAGACATTGAAAGTTGCACTTTTAGTAGCGGCATGTTGAGAACTAGCCCTCCATGAGCAGACCCAATATGAGAATACCATGTGATGGCAGCAGCAGAAATCCAAAGAATATTTTCAAGAAGCATAGTGAGGAGAAAAAGTAGCTAGAGGTAATGGTGGGAAGAGCTGGCAAGAGAAATTAAAAAAACTAGGAGGAAGATAGAAGAGAGAGAAAAGACCAAAAAAAGAGGAGATAGCAGACCTTGAAGGGAGCGAGAGTAAAACAGAGCAGAGACGGAGAGAGAGAAAGAGCCCAGTAATGACCAAGGAAGTCCTAGGAGGAAAAATAGTTCTCTTCAGTGGGGTTTGAGAAGCAGACACAGGGAAGACTAGAAGAACAGAAAAAGCTCTTGGTGCCTTTGAAGATGACAGAAAGAGGTAGGAGACCTACATCTTAAACAGTCCATTTAAGGACATTGACTAATAGAACTAATAGAGAAACTTCTCCAAACTGAATTAAATATCAGTCAGTCTGTGACAATTATTAATAGTCAACTGCCACAATCCCTCCTTCACCCCAGGATTATCACTTTGCCAATAAATGCTGAAGGGAAAAAATTGTGTCAGATCTTTTCAATAACTGATTGCTATGCATGCTATATAATACAATATGCATCCATTACAGTTTCCTATCCCAGAGCTATTGTCCAGCATGCTCAGCATTTCCAAGCAGGAAATGATGGCACGGTAGCTCATGTACAATAGTACAGTATGTTTGCTGATAATATTTCTAATTAAATTACACTGACAGCTTAGTTGTTGAATACAGAGCATTGCAGCTAAAAGCTTTCTAAGATTACTGTTTGCGAGCAGATGTTCCAGTGACCTCAACAGGTAATAAAGAAACAGATTCCACATGATTTTAATTGTATGTTTATAAATATAAAAATTATAAATAGATCTTTACTTATTGGACCATTTTTGGAAAACGAAAAGCTGATACTGAACATCTTGCTTACATACCAGACCACAGAAAGACACACTTTTATCACAAAACAGCTATAACATGTCACATCCAGCATGTGTGCATATAAGTAGTAGACTACAAATAGTCAGTGGTTGCCAAACGATATAGGCGACTAAATGTTTGTTTTTAAACTACTTTTCTAGTACGTATATTAAATGACAAATATACTACTTAAAAAGGCAATACAAATGGACCACATTTTATATGCAAATTGAAACAGACAGCATTCGTGTAAAAATATGTAACACAAAACACAGATCTAGCAAAGTTAGAACATCTTTTTCAAGTAACAAATCTTAATCCTACAGTTCGTATTAAGGCAAAACTCCCATTATTGTCATTAATGTTAATAACAACAACAGTAGCAGTAGTAATAGTAATAATAATAAAAAAATACCACTATCTAGCTCTTATGTAGCGCTTCTCATCAGTAGATCTCAAAGCACTTTATAAAGGAGATGAGTATCATTATTCCTCATTTTACAGTCAGAGAAATTGATAGTAATGGGAATTTCACTTGAGAAAGGACTGCAGGACCAGTTTAGGAATAATATACTACAGGACAATATTTCTGAATAATAGATTAATTTCCTTTATCCAAAGAAACACTCTCTCCTTTTTGGATTATTGGAAACTGACTGTCACAGAAGCAAAATTTATCACACAATATTTAAAAAAAATAACTTTGCATGTTTAAGAAAGATGATCCATTTCCAACAGGACCACATTGTTTAGAAGAAGTCACTTTAATTCTCTTCAAATTCAAATAAATACATACAATTCTTCAATTAGCATTCTGCATAACCTGAAGCTGCCCAGGAGAAACATTTTAATTATTTAAATCTAGAAAAGGAGAACAATTGAGAAAATAAATATTTTAAAGATGTGCTATCTGCAACCACTCTGTACAGACAGCATAATCAAATCTCAGATTAGAAGAACACAAGGGAATTTTATCTATTTAGATATATACATAGACAGAAATATAAAATCTCCAACAGTATGATTCTAAGAACAACTTTGGAAGAGGCTTGTATAGATCCAACAAAACTACCATGAGTACTCTTAGTGAGTAGCTATTTTTAATCAGTGGAAATTGGCTACCTCAAAATTAGACAAGGTGAAAACCAGATCATAGAATGGGATACAGTATCTGATCCAAAACAAGCCACAGTAGGTAAAGCTCATTTTGTCAATCTTGATCTGAATGGGCGCAGACTCAGGCCCCAAACCTCTTTCTTAATGAAATTTAGATTTAAAGCCTTACCCTGCATTATTGCAATTAATGGGAGCTCAGCATGCCAGACCTAACTCAAAATGTAAACCTCATCTCAAACTAGTCAATTTTCAAACCTAGGTGACAAAGATAGACAATTTCAAAATTGCTGAGCACCCAGCATTCTACACTCAAATGACATAAGTTAATTAAAATAATAAACACACTCTTATTCCACACTTTCAATGATTTACTAAACACCAGGTTTAGAAAGGTTATGATGGAATCACAGGAAGGGACAGAAAATACAGTTTGAATGTAAAACAGAATTTCTGTGAGAAGGTCATTCTATCAAATATACACCTGGAGTCTCAAATGAGGTTACTTTTGGGAAAACGGTGAGGAGATGTAGGGTGATTAAGATCAAAATAGTTACAGTGCTCTGTGTTTTGTCTAATTCTAATTTGTGTGATATAAACTATAACTCAAAAATTGTACCTATGTTACTGAACCTGTTTCATTTAACTAGGTAAACAGAAAGCAAACTTCTCCACTCCATTTTCTTAAGTGAAAGAGGGTCTTTGCTACCAATTAAACTATCATTCAATAAGCTAATGTAGTTAGAAAGCTGAGAAACTATGGTGAGATGCAGGGCATAAAAGAAATTATGAGACAACTCAACAATAAATAATAAAATATAAATGCTGTACCTACTCCAGTGCATGGTGTGTAGTCTTGACTTAATTCACCATCACCTGAAAAAAATTAAATTAATACAGAAAATAAGTCATACTGATTTTATCAGTCAACTGATTGTGTGTGTGTTATATCATTTTTACCAAGGACAAAACAGAATAAAATCTATAGTAATTACAAAAATATGAAAAAGTTAGGGTATATACAGGTTAGCAATTCGAACTATACCAGAAGACAAGAAATATTACAATGACAAGTGGACAGTTAAATGAACACACTATGCAGCTAGTGAAGGAGGATGAGACTATACCATACAGGACTTATTGCATATAGGGGCCCGAATGGGTCTCTATGCAGCTGAGGCCTAAGATATTTCAAGGGCCAAATCCCCATGTCCTTAATTTTTACTCAGGGCTAAACTTTCTTTGATGTCAATAGGAATTTGCCTTAAGTCAGGACTGAGTACAGATTTCAGGATTTGGCACTAAATAGTTTTTTTGTTTTTGGAGGAAATACAATATTAAACTGAAATGCTGGAAGTTAAATTTACAAAGGTCTGCTGGGCAGCAAAGTTACTCAGTTTGCAAAAAATGGGTAGAATTCTGTGAAAGCGTAAATGTAACTAGTCATACACACCAAATAAATATATACAGTGATGAAAACAGTCGAGCATATACATTTGAATGCAATCATCCCCCTCTTCATTCCAAAAAACTAATTCTTCTCTTCCTGCATTTCTCCAAATACACATCTGTTCTTGGATTTTGAAAGTTAAACTTTTTTAAAAAGCATAATCAATTTGAAAAACAAACGGTTAATTGAACAGAGTAACAAAGTGAGTTAACAAACAGTAAATTAAGCCAAGTACTCCACTGGATTTTTCCAGCATATGATTCACAGCTCTCTTCTGCTTGAAGTAATTCCCTGTTGAACAGCTCTCGGCAGTGGCATATGACACTCAGGCCTACTACTCACTGCACTCAGTAGCTTACATTCAAGTTCAAGAATTCTACTTGTGGCTATTTGAACCTGCAGACTGCACAAACTCTTATAGCCTGCCAAGTCCTCCCGGTAAACCCCCAGCTTCCTCTGCTGAACAGATGTTCTCTGGCTGCCTAAACCAGCAGACTTTCTCTGCTTGCATGGCTAGGATTTTCAGTTTTTAGCTGCTCAAGGGTGACCGGATAGCAAGTGTGAAAAACCAGGACAGAGGGTGGAGGGTAATAGGCACCTATATAAAAGGCAAAGCCCCAAATATCAGGACATCTGATCACCCTATCAAGATCGCAGCTCATAATTTGTGGCTCACCAAAATGGGTAAATTGTTTTGACTTAAATCAATATACCATGCTAAGGGTTGAATACAACGGCAAATTATGGGAGTATGTTAGGGCACAGTGCAAGTTTAGAGCAAATTTTTTTTTTTAATCTAAAAAATAAAAAATTATTTCAAAATCAATCAAAACAAAGCTACATATCTAGTATCATTCTTCAGCATGAAAGTAAGTGCAAGGTTCATATATTTAGAATAGCTAAAAGACAGCTTGTATTTCAAGTAATGTCCTATGAGGGATAGTCAAAACTCTCTGGACTTGGATGGGAATTTTCCTCTATAAAAACTGCCAAACAATGCTCACAAATCAGTTTTGATGTCATATCATTTGCATCTGTAGATTTCCAGACATTACGTGTTTTCATTTTGTAGTTATATTTTCTACTCTGCACTTGGTTTCCTACAGTTTTACTTAAGATTTCCTTTTGATTTCACATAAATCAGTTAAGTCTAGTGTGATCTTAGTCCCATCCTCTTTTCACTGTTTTGTGGATATTTCTGAAACTGATCTGCAGTAGCAGCCCGAAACATTTCTTAGAAGGATTTCTCCTGTGATTAAGTGAAAATAGCAGTATCAATATTCTGTGTTCATTGTTAAACACTCTGCAAGAGTCAAGGTATATATCTCTGAGAATTAACTTTCATTCCTGAGGATCCACATATAAACTGGTACTGCCTTAAGAGAGTTTTGTGACCTCAGAATAACTTTTGAAAGGATATTATCTATTTGATTATCTCTATGTGAAAAAAGGGAGAGCAAAATCATTGGAGAGTACATGGTCTAAAGTTTCCATCAGCATGAGTTTACAATGAATGCATTACTCACTGGTGGTAAAGCCAAGGGCATCCCACACTCAGGCCAACGGAAAACTTTAAATTGTACAACTACATCACAGTCAGAAGAAAACCATTGCAGAGCATAGAAGTATTTGTCAGAGCCACGCTTCAATATGGACATTGGAATGAGTTGCTATAACCAGAGGTGCATATATTAATTATTGGAATTTGAAGTATAGATTCTTGTGTATTCAAATAAACTTTGGTTCAGAGGAATCTACCAGAATTTCACCCTAATGCACACAGATCACCTAAAGAGACATTGATGCTGAAAGTCAATGTGAGCTGAAAGCCCAAATTCCCTTTGTGTCTTTAAAAATCTCCCCTAAGCTTGCACCTCTTAAACACAAATAAGTTCCGAAATAACCACACAATCTCTTGAAGATCTCTGAACTATCAGAGCTGATATCTTGCATTCATATGGGGCCTGGATTTTTCTGGTTTTCCTGCAACTAATTTTCCTTTATATGAACTCTTAATTAACTAGTACTTAAACTTAAAAAACAAAAACAAAAACAACCCACAACACTCTCAAAGAACTTCATTTCATTTGACCCTAGAGACATGCCAGTACTCAATATGTTTCCCAAACCTTGTGTGATATACATGTTCAAATATAAACAGCAGTTTTCCTCAGAAATCCTCTATTTTGTTTCATGAACCGGTGTCATGTTTATTTAGTTCCCTCCAGATACACATTTCTCCATAGAATCCTAGCAGTAATGGGTTTACTGTGGCGCCATCATACCAGGCCCACACTCAGAAGGGGCTTAAGTAGTTGGGGCTCCACTCCACACACGCCGGCTGTAGGGGCGGCGGTGGCTGCAGCCAGTGCTGGGGCGGAGTCAGTGGGTGGCAGAGTGCAACTGGGGAGCGGTGGGGGCAGCAACCCGATGTCCTGCCTGCCTGTCCAGATCGCAGTGGCCATGGCAGTTCTCCCCTTCCTCCTTTGCTGCAGATGGCAACCAAGGAGAACAGCATGCGGAGGCCAGGTGCTGAGACACCCTCTCCAGGCGGGCCATGCCCCAGGTGCTGGCTGCAGTGCAGTGACAGCTGCCAAACTCCTCCCAGCGCTGGGAGCTAAGTGCTGCCCGTGCCTAGCATGCAGCCTAGGGAGCAACCAGAGTGGAGGGTGTGCGCCCCAGCCCACTGGACCAAGGGTCCCCACAGGCACTGGGGAAAGACTCCACAACTCTGGGGGAAGGCACCCTGCTTACTGCCTGAGCCTACTGCACTGGGACAGCTGCTGTCAGTGCTGTCTCTGCCTGGCAGGGCAGGGCACATTGTCCCCAGGATGGTTGGCACTGGTGGAGGGCTCCTGAGCCTGCTGCGGCTCCCCTTGTTCATGCCTGCCACCTCCAAAGTGCCTGTCTGCAAGGAGATCGCAGTGCCCATATGCAATCCTCCCTGTGCCATGCCCTAATGCCCCCGATCAGCCCCTTGCTCCAGGGACTGACCTCCCCCACCTCCTGTGCTATGCCCCGTTGTCCCGGGGGGGGCCCCACAAGTATGTTTGGTGCCAAACCCACAAAAGGTTAATCCGGCCCTTGAACACTAGAGGGCAAAGATGACTGACTGACAAACATAACT
Organism: Emydura macquarii macquarii; assembly: GCF_026122565.2. Lineage (NCBI taxonomy): Eukaryota > Metazoa > Chordata > Testudines > Chelidae > Emydura > Emydura macquarii. Next base: position 12,388,662 of record NW_027130208.1, on the reverse strand, counting down.
AACTGGCCAGGTGCAAGCATAAATATACATTTACATTTAGCATGCAGGAAAAGAGATGAATGACAAAACAACACCACATCAGATAAAAACTAATGGAACTAGAAAACGTCACCAGTATTAATTATTTCACTGGTATTTCTTCTTTCAAAAGAGCACTAAGCCACCCTCTAATATTTTCAATGATATATCCAGTTGTACACGTGTGTGCATGTGAGATTAATATAGTCATCGGATATCCCTTGATACGAGGATATCTGTCAGTCAGGGAGAAAGTCAAATTCTAACCGGAAGTTGATGAAGTTTTTGCATGAGTGCTATTCCACCTGCTTTGAAGACCTTAGGAATGCCATCTGAGCCTGGCACCTAGTTGTTTCTAGTCTGAGTGATGGCACACCGAGCTTCTTCAGAAGATCGGGGGCAGGAGGTCAGCAAGAGGTTCTCTTACTTGAAGTAATCTATTAATGTTGAAGAATGGACTCAATGGTGCTAGCTGAGATTTCAGATTCATGGTTCAATAGTCTCGAAATGCTCCTTCCAACTTTGCTTGAGGTACGTTGTTCTCAAGAAGGGTGGAGCTGCAAAGAGGTTATGTTGTTTGAACTTGGCCTGTAGATGGCTTTCATTGCTTGAAAAAAGCTTCTCATGTCATGTTGATCAACACAACTCTGGATCTCCATGGCCTTTGCTTGCCATCACTGATTTTTGATGTCATGCAGCCTCCTTTGAACTATAGCTTTAAAATGATAAATCTCTCATTTTTGTTGGTTAGAGGGTTAATTTTGCCAAGTGCAAAATATGCTTCTCTTCTGATGAATAAGTGCTAGAATTTCCTCATTGTTCTCATCAAACCAATCTTGATGGTGGTGAGTGGAATATCTAAGTGATTCAGTACATGCCTTGTAAATAATGGTCTTGAACTCCTCCCAATGTGTTTGGATGTCCATATTGTCAGGTACGTCAGAGAACCTTTCAATGAGGTATTTAAGTCTCTCATGACTAGTGTGATTTTGAAGGGCCTTGATATTAAATCTCCTCCAATTTCCTTTTGGTTGTTTATGGTGTTGTGGTGCAAGCTGCATGTTCATGATTGATCTGACTAAATGATGGTCTGTCCAGCAGTCATCTGTAGCTCTCATGGCTTGTGTAATATGGACATCAGTACAATCACAGGCTCTGATGATGACATAGTCAAAAGGATGCCAGTGTTCGGAATGTGGGTGTTTCCATATGGTCTTATATTTGTCCCTCTCTCTAAAGATGGTATTTGTGATAAGCAAATCATGCTCCACATGTTTACTGAGGAGAGAATGCCATTAGAGTTAACTTTTCCCATTCCTATCCCAATGGTGCCTCTCCAGACTTCAGGATGTCACCCAACTCTTGCATTGAAGTCACTCATGAGGATAAGCTTGTCTTCCTTGGCTGTGGCAGTGAGAACTGCACCAAGAACACAGTAGAACTGCTCCTTGTTGTCAAGTGTGGGAGCATAAGCACTGATGGCTGTGTCATACTGGTTGTTACTCCAGGGGGCTCATTTAGGGCAGCAATATCTATGTCATATCTTGCAAGTTCTCTAACTCTTATGACAGTTCCTTCAGGACAGTCACTGGTCATGAGTGCGTGAACATTCCAAGTGGCAAACTTCATTACTTTGCTTTGTATGTTCTGACCATAGGTAGAGTGATCCAGCTGGACATGGCCACCCATCCAGGTGGCAGGGGAGGGGAGGATTGAGACAGCCTATGTTTTGGGCACCTTTTCTAGCCCCTTCCCAATTCAGGGTGAGCAGAGGGGATCTTGAAAAGTACTGCTCAGTCGCAGCTGCCAAATTGCGCTTCTGTCTCACAAGTCCAAGCGCAAGATGACTAACACACACATGCCACCTGCGTGCTGATTTGTGACTAGGGACTCCCTGATATCACAGCTCCTGTCCCCATCACAACTCATACTTTGCCTCAGGATTTTGTTACTGGGGTATGTTAACACCCTTGGCAGAGGCCTACATGTGAAAACCTTTTAATGTGGGGGAGCTGGTGTTCAGGCAGCAACTTCACAAAACTTGACAGGAAGGAGCCCTGGACTTGGTGGCAGGGAAGTTTGAGACAGCCAGAGGTCTCTGTCCTGTTTCAGCCCTCATTTGCCTTCGCAGCTGCAGAGAACTGACATGTCCTTAAATATGCCTATTCTACTGTTGCGGTCTTGAAAAGTTTGGACCATGCTCTATCTGGAACCTCACCACAGACCTGTTCACCAAGGGTGACCCTACCAGGAGTACAGAATTCTGGACAACAGTTCTCAGGGTCATTGGGACATACAAGCCTCATCAACACAACAAGGTAATGGTCCAAGGAGAGGGAGATTAATATAGGTCCTACATACAGAGACTTCAAACCTACATAAGAGGTTATGCACCCTAAATCAGGAAGTACCACAGGTCAACTTGCATGGATAAGCTTAACTCTCTGCCCTGCAGCCCTGGCCCTAGGTCTCTTGCTGCCCAGGGTGGAAAACTTTTTCAGCATATCCCTTTCTTGGAGTGGCCTGGCTAAGATGGACTGGTTGAGTGGCTGATCCCTGTGCTCACTTTCCTCCCCCAGATGCTGATTTAATATCGTCGGACATTGGTGCCCAGAGTGATTGCCTTGATTCCCCACACCCTAAGACTGGCCCCACTTCTACCTTAGCAGCAAACTTTAGCTTCCCTATCATTACTTATTAGTTAGTATAAGCACTGGGTGATGAAAGTGAAAGGCATCTCATGGAGATTTCCATAGAAGATTGAGGCTCCACCTATGCCTCCACGATGCTGCTATGAATACAGGGACATCATCCTTTATTAACAATCCTCCTCTCAAACCCTACTGTTTTGGGCTTAGCATGATTATCCTCCCACACCATTCCAGGCCGTGTTGTTGCTTTAGGTGTCCAAGAAGGAAATGAAAAGCATATACATCCACTGCCTCCTTAAAAGAAGCGTGTTAAAGTGGGGTGAAGTTCACTCCTGAGCACTGTAGTTTTACTCATTTCCAAGAAAAATCATTGGCCATCACTGGCGCCATTTAATGTAATATTTTTAAAAGGTGACATTTTATAGCCCTGAATGATTTTTTTAAGTTTCAGGATATAACTGGAAATGAAAAAAACAATTTATATAAAAGGAAAAAATTGTTAGATTGAAGTACTATATAGCCTTAAACATCCGTTCCCAGGAGCTGCTCTAGCTATAGGCAGGGATGGTGGGGCCAAACCTGCATGAGTGGCACTGCAAATTGATGCTTTCCCTCCATCTCCAATGCCATTTCCAACGTAACCACCAAACCATCAAAAGGCTCACTGTGTCCCCACAGAAGTTCTGATGCTGTTCAGGGCCATAATAGGAGGGGGTCACAGCACATTGATATTTTGACTAGGGCAGCAGATTGTCTTGAGTGGCCTCTGTCCATTCCTCCTTTCCTCAGTTCTCCTCCATCCTCCTATCCTTTATCTTTTTCTTCCTCTCTTCCTGGATTCAACAGTTAATTTCATATTATTTATGAAACAATACACAAAGGTCAGAGGAAAACCTTAGAACCTACCTGTTTGAAAGTACCTGTGTTTGTATGAGTCCATATACAAACACACTAGCAGACACTTTCAAATATCTAGGTTCTAAGGTATTCCTTTGACCTTTGTGTATTTTATACTGGTGGCTGTTCAGCATTGTGCGCGCATATTGACATATTTTATCTGTATGATAGCCACGTTCTCTTTGCCTCAGGAACTCCCTCAGAAGCTGAGGCAATGGACAGACAAAAACTGCCTGTTACCCATTGTATCCACGGCCACAAACACAAGGTGGAGCAAGAGAAGGAAACTACTCCTTCTCCCACCTCGACCTGTGTTTTACCAAAATATTATTAGCAGTGTGCAATACTCAAAGCCTAAGAACTTAAAATTTCAAAACCGAAGCATTGCTTCTGTAGATGATTTCATGCAAAGCGCAGCATTTTCATAGAAACACTGACTTGAAAACTGGGAAGAGGAGTAAGTTTATAGTGCTTTAATTTCACTGAAAATATTTCACCCTGCTCTAACCCAAGCTGTATAGTGCTCCGGTAGACACATGTTTGAGATGGTGATTAAAGGAATTGTACTTGTATCCTCACAAGTCACATTGAACACAGATTTCCACACTTGAAAATCTAATGCATTTAAACTACATTACCACCTAACACCCAGCAACCCCCAAGCAATTTTGCTTTAGAATAAATATCAGTCATAGCTTCCAATCAACTCGAACACTCACTTCATACCCAGGTGGGGAACACACTGGAATTCATAACTATGAAATTACTGTGAAACAAACATAACACTCTCCTAGATGCCACTATATAATACATTACAACATAGCCCGAGTTCTTAAGCTGCTCAGAATTTTCTGCATCTCTTCTCTGCAAATCCCTGCGAGGAGCTGCAGAATGCAGATATAAAGTTGTCCCAAAAGGCAAAGGGAAAGACAGTTCTTTAACGTGGCTCCCCAGTCACCACCCGAGAGTTTTGTTCTCTCAGCTGTCTTTTCCAAGAAACTAAAGATTCATTTTTAAGTGATCCTCATTTTATATAAAAGGAGTAACACGTGCTTCAAGGGAAAAATCACCTCAGGAGAAAAATAAAAAGGAAGACACTGCTTCATTTCACAAAACCACTGTTTAGTTGCACAAAAAATAAAATCTATTTTTCAGGTAAAGGCAGCTTTTTTGTGGCTGGTTATTGGGAGCTGCTGATGGCAAACTAAAGACTATTTGATGTTGTCTGTTGGCAGTAGAAATCTTTATGTTGTACTCTGCATCTGCTGAGTTCTGGGAGTCTGCGATTCATGTTTATATTGACACATTAATGCAGACTGCTATTTCTCAACAGAAAGCAGCCATACCACAGGAGATGCACATTCACATCTATCTTAGGTACTTATGTGTTCCCAATTACCATGGTATATAATCTTTAATGCATTATCCTCACACCACCCCTATGAGATAGAGAACTGCTATTAGCTCCATTATACAGATGGGGAACTGAGGCACAGAGAAAGGAAGTGTGTTATCTCAGATCATATCAGAAGTCTATGGCAGAGCAGAAAACTGAACCCAAGTCTCCGGTAGGCACTATGTTCACTAGCTGATGCTTCCTTATCCTTCTTATTTTGTGATTCCTCTCTGTAAAGTACTTAGAGGTAATTTAGCATCAGACAAGAGAAAAACTTTTATATATTCTTCTTGCCCATGTTTATGCTCTGGATGCAGCAGGCTCTTGCTCAGGGAGAGAGATCAATTCTTTTGGCCAGCTTAAGAGGGGACAGACTTCAGAGGCAGCTGCTCATCCATGGATTGTGAGTGATGGGATGAGTGGAGAAAGTTTTAGGGCTGTCAGAGGGGCTCATAATACAATGAAAAGGATATAGCCTCCCTGGAGTTTCTGAACTCTTGAATCCAGCAGTTGAGATTATTACATACAACGTACACTCTTAGGGATTATACTATTAGCCATGGTAGTACACATACTACATATCTATAACAATAGTATTAACTGTGAAGTTATAGAAAACATTGCCTCAATAACTTGTGGTGTCTTTACTAGGCTGATGTCACTTAGCTGTACAAGCTGAATCCTCAGGAATAAACACTCTGTGCACCTAGGGGTTGGATTCAACTGACCCTAGGGGCTAATACAGTCTTTGGCATAAATTTAGAGCAGTCTCAGGTCTGTTCTAAATTCCTCTGGCTTGTGAGAGGAGTCTGATGAATCCTTAGACTGAATGCATCAGGAATAACTAGCTCACAAACACTCCTTCTAGCTCACCCCTTTCCACACAACGACTTTAAGTCTCTGTTGTGTTGCACAAGCAAATGCAACACAGCACATCCAAGAATTTGGCCCTATATATCTTTCTAGTAAAAATTTTAAAAAATTCTAAAAAATTGTTATGCGAAAGAAGCCTGGAACAGTTTGTTTTTTTTATAAATAAAGTGAAACAATAAAATAAATAAGTTATGAGACAAATGCCAACAGTTCAAAGCCCTGAATAAAGTGCAGCGTGTAGCTTCATTGCCCGCAGAGCAGACCAAGGAATGTGTTTTGATTCAATCACAGTTTGTTTCATGGTTCCCTTCTTGCTCCAGGAGAGGTAGCAGATCACTCCCTCTTCGTGCTCGCTCAGCTGGGTCACTTGGACAGAGCCAAGGCTCCACTCAGAGCCCACCCTTGCCTGACCATCTACATGGAAGGAGAATAGACCTTGCAGAGATTATTACCCTATCCCTGCACTTTGAGCTGCCAAAGGGGAAACAATGGCATGCTTTACTCCCCTGTGCAGATGCACAGAGCAAGCAATCATCTTGCCTAAAAGGAATACTATGTTTTACTCACCTGCCAGCTGTAGCTGATAAATTATGAACACTTTCTCAGATATTTGAATGCCTGGCTTTTCTGCTATCCCTGAATTCATACATTGTCATTAAGACAATAGATTGATGATGGCAACTAAACTGAAGAGATAAGATTTCAAAGGCGAACTATAAATCCTGTATGTATTTGTCATAAGCACATTTCTTGTTCATCTAAACGTTCGGTAAAAGCACTCTAAGTGCAATCTGTCTCAGGGAAAGAGGACTCAAAGTCTAATCACCACAGTAGCTCTCCCAGGATTGATTTGTTTAAGTTTAAAGAAAAACATTGTCAAAATAAAGATCTCAGATGGTTTGTTACTTCTTAAAAGTGAAAATTAGATCTTTGAAAATGTTATTTTAAGGTAGCAGAACACAGTTGCTCTCATCAGCTTGAGAACAGTATTATACATTTTATTGATTTTTAGGTTTTAAAATGAAGTTTTCTTGATGTCATTGACTTCACAAATGAAATGAACATTGACCTGCTTGACTACATGTTGACAAATAAAATCATCTTTGGAACTAGAATCCTTTATAGAGATTGTCAAAGAAATTTAGACATAATTCACAGGCTGATTCATAAACTGAAGATATGAGCTGCATAATCTTAAAATTTTAATTCCTCTCTTGTTTGTAGTGGGCTTTCAACCCTCTCCATTGGGTTAACTTCAATACAAACCAATTTGCCGAAAATCTGAGACAGAGGTACAAATCTGAAAAACTTTTCTTTGGAAAACATTTTGCTGTGTGTGAGAAAACAAGTTAAAAGTGCATCTCTCAGTAAAAATAAATGACTGCTAAAGAATGAAGCTTGGATTTGAACACATTATGTTCATCTCTTTCTACTTTAAATGCAATGCAACGAAATGCATTACATCATTTTGTATTGCCTCAAAGTGATATTCCAGTCTCTAAACTGCTGATCAAGTGATTCTTCACTTATTTGCATACAGTACATCAACCCAGCCACTTATCATAAAAGATTATTTAACAGTATGTGTGAGACTCCAATGGTAAAAATGGAGATTTGCTGCTGATTAAGTGACTTTTGCTTTGCTTGCTTGAATGTTTTGTTTTTGTTGAGACATTTAGCAGCATCCTGCAATAGCCAATGGTTTTCTGAGAAACAGAGGGTTATGGATTACGTAAGGTGGTATCTAGCCTTCAGTGAAGAAATCAGAGCTCATACATTATCATTCTAATCTACCAATTTATTTTTAAATTTTAGTGAGATGCCTAATAAAGTTATAGACAAATTACTGGCAAGTGGTAGAGTTCCGCAGTCTAGGAGGATCAATGTTCAGCTCCTGATCCTAGTCATTCACACTCCAGAGGATCAAAACAGTTACTGAGGTCTCTGTAAAACTGTCAGCCTATAAGGAAGAGGAAAAAGAGAGTGCCTTCTGATACTCTGACTGAAGAAAGAACAATACTGACAGCTTGAAGTGTCCCATTTCCTCCTCCAAGAAAAATTCCAGCCAACCACTGGTTATTAAAGAAGGGAAAAAATCCACAATTTTCGTGTGTCTAAAACATCTACAGCTTTTCATGAACGAAAGTAAGTTTCAGGTAATTTTCCATTTCCCCAAATTTATATGCCCATCACTTCTTTTGCCCAAGAATCATATCGTACTAAGGCAAAAATGCAATGTAAAGATTTTCCACGGCACGTCGGTACATCTTCTTTGGACAACGCATCAGAAAGGAAGATTCACAGGGGGCAAAAATCTTGCTCCAGAAGGATGATTGGCTAGATAGGCATCAGATCTTTTTCATTTCTAACTTCTAGGGTTTTAGGACTTTCAAATTTTGTTTTTAGTGGGGGGGAAAAATGTGGTTAAGAATCTTTCAGAGTTTGCCTGATTGCTTGCTTGTACACGCATATGTGTGTGTGTGTTTGATTTTGATATAAGGTCAGTATAACATGACACCAGATGTCAAGAGCTCAGGAGCATGCCTAAACAATCTATATTTTATGGACAGCATCTGTAGTAACTATCGACATCGCTGTATCATCCACTTTGCATTTCTTTAGAATTCAACTGCTGTTTATTTGAAGTGATGATTTAGTGCTTCTTTGCTAGCTAATATATGCATCCGCCCAGTCCATTGATTACTGTGAATGAAGACCTTGAATATTTAATGCTAGTTAAATGTTTTATCAAGGTTCTATGGTCACTAATGAATAGCTCCGTTAGTGAGATTATAGGATGGCTCTCTCACTTTTCTGTGATAAGAAGATCAAACGGATGCACCCCCACATTCTGGCCATCTCACTCAGTTTGTGTAGGGGGTGCTTTGTTTTTTTGTTTTTTTTTCCACTGTTCCTTTACTCCTAATTTGTTCCCAGCTACGCTTCAGAGCAAACAAGAAGCCACAATCTCCAATCACCCCCATTCTCCCACACACCTGCTTTCTCCTCCACAAAACAAAAAACAGTTTGCTTTCTATGACAACTTACCGCAGAATTTTGAAAGCTAATGTATCTGGGTTATGGTGCAGAGACATGTAATCATTATAGAATCTCACAAAATTTGAAAAGTTCACTCCAATAAAATAAATAAAGTGTCCCTCCCATCTGTGTATAAGAAAACTCTTGTGTCAGAGAATTACAGTACCATCTCCAACATAATTGTGAAGGAAACCTCAGAATCTGATTTTGTAAAGTAGCCTCAGATTTTGACCCACCATTTTGTATTCAGGAACAACAATAGGCCCAATTTTGTGTACACATGTGAGCAGAAAACACAATCTAAGTGGAAGAAGCAGCCTCAAGAAAACAGCAGCTTGTTATTCAATTTCTTAAAGCCTGAGATTGGAAGTTTTGGAATAGGGGTGAGAGAAGGGGCAGGAAAGTGAGCTGGAGTGTCCATTTTCCCTAAGAATACGTACGAGCTAAGAACCATGGTTGACATCTCTTAGGCCTATCTGTGGCAAGGCATGATGGGAAAAGGGGTGGATCCTTCACTACTGCAGGTCCCTTTTATTAGGTTATTGGCCAAGCAAAGTGAGGCCTTACAGTCATCTGGATGGTATTTTTCTGCTTATCTGTCTAGATGTACAGTGAATCTGATGCAGTATCCAAAAGTTAATTCCAAAATTTCAGGGAATGTTCTAGGCATCAGTGAGCAGAACACGACTGATTTAATGAAAACCAGAAGGGGGGCACACCCAGTTTCTGGCATCTACTTAGCAAAACCATCAATTTAGCCAGGTTTGTAATTGATCAAGGAACCAGGTGATGACAGATATTAACACCTCCCAGCATAACAACCCTCTGCCCCCATCTCAGCCCTGTCCTTTCTAAGACCTTGTCTACACTGGAAAGTTTTTTCCACAGAAGTTTTGCCGGCATACAGCCACCGCTATAATTAAATCGCTGTTGTGTGTCTTCACTGTCTCCTTCTGTCAGTGGATTGCATTCACACTATCAGCTCTTTTGTCGACAGAGTGAGCAGTGCACTGTGGGTAGCTACTGCACTGTGCAACTGCAGGCAGGGTGCTTTGGGAAGGGTTTGCAATGCCTCACGGGAGAGGCACAGCATCACATGATGAAGGTTTCTGAATCCCGCATCCTACTAGTTTGACAGCTGCTTTTAGCTGCCCGGTCAGCCAAGGTGACACTGCTGAACACAGACACAAGAAGCCCACAGAAGCGGGGAGGAAGGAAGGAGTGAATGTGTGTGTGAGAGAGAGAGAGAGACAGACACACACACACACACACACACACACACACTGGAGAGAGACAGACAGACAGTGTGTGTTGGGGACAGTGAGTGTGTCTGCATGCGTCCTGTCTCTTTAAGTTCAGATAGCAGGAGCTGGAAGCAACCAATCCCAAGGCAGAAGCTGCTAACAGACAGTTCTTGGCTGGCGTCCCCATTCCCCCACCTCTCCTTAACAGAGAGGAGTCTGTGCACCCACAGGGGCAGGGGTGGGGAGAGGGACACAGCCCCCACCTCTCTCCCTGGCTCTGCATGGCACATCAGGAGTTACACCCCTCCCCTGTAGTTTAATTTGTTTGTGGGCATGAGGTGGAGGGCTTCCGAGAACCCGGCCAGAGTGAGAGGTAGCTCCAGCTGGTCCTGGTAGCCCGTGCCGACCATGGGAAGTTCAGTCCAGAGCATCCTGTGGGCGGCGGCATCAGTCGGATCCGGGGAGAAAAGACTGGCGTAGAAGGCCCGGGCTCTTCCGCACATCTCCGCCGGATCCGTGAGGGGGGTGCCGTCCTCCACCAGGAGGCAGGTGACGTGCTTCTGGGCCCCCTGTCTTTTCTCCGGGGCGTAGAAGAAGGATGGATGCGGGATCGAACGAAGGCACCCCGTGCCCGAAGATCTTCAAGGGCCCGGAGCAGGCAAGCAAGCCTGCCCTTTGCTGAGCTGTGGAGTGAGTTCTCCACGGTGACTTGAATTACTTGAAAACTTTCTGGGGCTTTGAAAAGGGAGGGGTGGAGGCAGACAGCTGCAGGGCAGCGGAGCTCAAACTGCTTACAAGAGTGGCACTCAGGATGGCAAGCTGGGATAATCGGGAGGCTATTTTTAGTGATATAACCTAAGGGCAGCGTCTACACACATGCTTTTTTTGCAAAAACTTTGCAGAAAAAGGCTCTACGCCTCTCATCCAGGTGGCTTGATTTTGTCGACAAAACAGGGCAGTTCTGTCGACAATAGGAAAGCGTGTAGTCCAGGATTGTTTTGTCGATAACGAGACTTGTGGGCAAAACTTTCTAGTGTAGACAAGGCCTAACGCTGGAGTTAGAAATGTGGACACCTTGAATTACTTCTCTCCCAGACAGTAAGAAAAGAAATAATTGAATAAGTTACAAATTGGAGTGTGGGGAGAGGAAGGCGGGATGCAAGGAGGACCTGGCCTGTGTAATAAGCTTGGCTTATAGAAGCACTGCAATGTGCAACCCTCTAGTTTATAGCTCAACTTTATTAATGTTTCCTCCATGTATATGTTTTTATTTGACTCACATGGTATTAAAGGACTACAGCCGTTTGGTGGCAAATCACAATTTTTGGCTTTGAATGAAGCAAACACCTTTTAGTTCTCACCAAAATCTCCATGCCTCCACTCCATTTCTGGAAGTATCCTCACACACCAGAAAGCAGAGCGCGAGATGTTATGTTTCATAACATTAAGAGAGCTGCTTGATTTTGACTGCAATCTCACCCGTAGTATTATTGCACAAATAAATCAGGACTATGTGCTCTAAAATGCCCACACAGAATTGCACCTACAGTTATTTCCAGGTGTATAATTACAGAGAGAAAAGCTATGGCCATGTTCAGACCCTGGTGAAAAATCAGAGCCTATCTTTCGATCAGATTTGTTTGTTTGTTTAGTATAAACGTTCACAGCTCCAGATCGAGCATAGTTTTATTTTTTTAAGTAGCAGTTTATATGAACCTACTGCAGCAGCTCCTAAACAAAAAATTGGACAATAGACTCCAGCAATCCATATGCCGACACATCTACTGCTTTCAGTGGCTTCTTTCATTTATTAATGCCCTTAAGAGATATGGATTAATAATACCAAAGAAAGAAGCTTTTACGCTGTAGGCTAATTACAGCTCTTACACGTTTTGTGGAAGCATTTCCACATCTCTTGGCCAAAGGACTTATGACCTAAGGGGCTAGCCTTTTTTCTTGGAGTGCAATGGTGATTCAGCTTCCATGCTAATTTCTTTCTGTGTTTGTTCTGAACAAAAGCTGTCATCTGGGTTGAATTTAGCCAACATAGCCTGTGGCTGTGATATTGGAACAACCATGAAATGATAGAACACAAAAAACTTGTATCTTTGGTAATCTGCATAATTTAAAAATTAGGGAGCCAGGACAGCAATGTCTGAAATGATCGGACTGCTTTTCATTTGCATGTGGTGAAAATAGCTCTACAAATTTCAGCCTAAGTATCACATTTGTCCGACAGCTGAAACCACCAAAATACTGGTTCCAGATAACCCCGCATTCTGGCAAAATGCAGATGCAACTCTAAATTTGAATGCCATTTCTCATCTCTATAATAGGCCAAGACAAAAACTTGGAATCAAATACTTCAAAACTTTGAAGAAAGTCACCCTCTAATGAATTATTTTCTGAATTATCTTTTGTGTTCAATATTATAGTGGCCAAGTTACCAATTTAACTCAGATTTTGGATTTTTAATGTGTATGTTATACCACCCCAAAATAATATTTGTTCAAAGATTATGATTGGGGCCAAATTCTGTCTCCAGGTACAGTGGTCAAATGCCATAGATGTCACTTGGAGCTGCATGTGTGTCTGGGAAGCATACCTCTCAACCATCAAACCTGTCAATGTGTGATATAATTCAAATGTGACAAATTAAACATGGAATGCCTGACATTGTTGCCAGACATCCCATAATTGACACTTAAAAAACATTGTAATTTTGAAACCCATTTCAAAGGAAGTTCTCTCACTGTGTGAATTAAATAAGCTTTTTAAAATTACACACACACACACACACACACACACACACACACACACACAGGATAACCTCTACCATTTAATCAGTGATATTTCCTCTATATGGACCAGACACTAAAGGTGATATAACATACCTTGCCAGTGGCTTACACAACTATTTACTAGATAACAATAGAAAATTGAGGGATCAAGAATTCTAGTTTCTATTCCTGGCTCTGAGAGGGGACTGTGGTCAAGGGGCCAGGCACATATAATTGGCACATTCATTCTGATAGGATAACTTATGTTTTCCATATTAGAGATCTGAGTTATATTGCCAATTCCACCTGGAGTAACCATGCAATTTCTCAGTTAGCTTGTTTGTAAAATGGCAGGCAATACTTGACTATCTTCCAATGCCCTAGCTCAGTGAGAGCTAAGGAGTGTACAGAAATGTTCTACAAGTTAATAGAAGCGAGATTGGAACTCATGTCTTGTCTCTTAACTCAGAGCATTTTCTACTTCCTTAAAGGGTATTTGGGAGGTGGAGTTTCTCTGCCGTGTTCACCCCATGTGGAACCTGTGATGGTAGGATTCAATAAAACGTGAAACCGGCAAAATCCAGAAGCCTAGAGATTTCCAGCTGAAGACACAGAACATGATCCCAGGAAAAACAAGAGATGTCTTGTCTTGGTTTTGTGTTACTAGAAGTTGTGGTGTCTCCCAGTGCTGAGCACACAATGCAAACACAGAGACTGGAAGGCTGGAAAGTGTTAATGGCTACCATCAGTCATAAGCCTGCCTGAAGCTGATTGGTGTGCTAGCCACTCTCCTCAGGCTAAATGGAAGGAGCAATTAAATGCCTCTTTCAGTAACAATCAAAAGCTACCTTTAGGCACTAGGCTACATGGCCAAGCCTGAGCAGAGTTAAGCTGTGAGTCTGAGGGTATGACTACACTCCCAATAAAAACCAGTGTCTGGCCCATGCCAACTGCTTTGGTCTTGCAGACCTTGGGCTAAGGGGCTGTTTAATTGCAGTGTAGACATTCAGGCTCAGGCTGGAGTCTGGGTTCTAGGACCCTGTGAGGTGGGAGGGTCCCAGAGCGCAGGCTGCAGCCCAAACCTAAATGTCCACACCACAATAAAACAGCCCCTTAGCCCAGGCTCTGCGAGACCAAGGCAGTTGGCATGGGCCAGCAAGGGAGGTGTAATTGCAGTGTAGACCTACCTTGAGGGATTTCCCTGGGACTGATTGTAAACACAGGAACTTGGATGCAGCTGTGTTTGAGAGAGGCAGAAAGCATGAAAAAAGCCACTAGAAACAGAGGGAAGCAGTCGTCTGTATGGCTCTGGAAGGAAGCTGAGACAGAATTTTTTTGGCCACGGTAGTTGCTGGAAAGCCAGACTTGGATTTCTGAGCAAGGAAACTGCCTGCTGTTAATTTCTGCTTTGTTCAGGGAAACACAACGTTGTGTACACGCTTTGTAAAGAGAAACAAAGACAATTGCACCAAAGAAATACATGACTCATGTCATTAATTTCTCCTCCTAAAAGAAACTATACAGGAAGGCCCCAAATATTGGCCATCAGCTTGGGCCAAAGGAACAATACTTAGCAAAAGTTATGACTAAAAGAGTTCAGATACTGCATTTGGAGAACAGTAAACACTCATTCTAACCATCAGTCAAATCTTATATTAATTTTTACCCTTAATTAATATTTAATGTAGTTCTATCTGAATACTTTTTATTTTTCCTGAGTTCACTCTCCCTTAACAGTGCACTGGAAGCAGAAAAGCAAATAAGACACATCCTGAATGCTAATAAAATTGATAGTGCAGGCCTCATGAAAATTTCCAAAGCAAGGGAGAATGTCATTAGCAACTGATGTACAATAAATCTTACTCCCTATGAGACAGCATTTCGGATTTATTGCTCAATGCAATTCTGCAACTAATCAGAAACCCCATGTTATGAAATTACAACTTCAGTCATACGGTTCCTTCAGGAGGATTCATGCAATACTAAAAAGTAATACAGAATAGATAGCTCAGGTAAATAGATAGTGGGATAATACCACCTTTCACATACATGGATTCAGCTTGTGATTTCTGTGCACAGGTCCTGCTGAATATGGGTTCACCTTGCAAGAGAAACAATGTATATTACAATGCCACTTTCCATTCTAAACTCTCATTTTCAGTTGCTTATAATTTTGCTGAACTTTAACCATTAGGCTAAAATTTTCCATGTTTCCTCTGCTTCTGGCTGAATGTTTTTGGCAAGTTTCACTAAAAGTGAAAAGTTAGCCTTTTCTGAGAAGGTGCTTAGGGAAAAGATAGGTTTTTGTCAACATTAAAGGTTTCTCCCAACCGTTTATTTGAAGAGCTCTAATACCTCCATCTTCATGTCAAAGAGATACCTTTGCTTTCCTATCAAAATCCATTGAAAAGTCATAGGCCTCTGAGAGCCACCATTTGCACATGTTCAGCACAGCTTGTTAGGAGCCTACTACTAAAATATTCAACATCTCTCTGCATTGGCATACTCCAACCTTACAGCACTCCATACACGTCAACTGCACTGACCACGTTCCAGCCAGGTAGCAAATGCCAGAATTAAGGTTTCTCTGTGCCTAACTTTTGAATTTTTGCCTTTGCAAACAACGTTTTTAAAAGTATATGTTTTTGTAAGTCATATAATAGAAAGTGTACAATGTACTAATAAGGTTTTATACATATGAATTGGGATTGTTTCATTACTCTCAGGTGCCAATAAAATCTGTACATCAGTCCACATCTTTGTGTATTCTGTATATGGCTAGAGAAACTATTTCAGGAATCTTTTAGACACTTTTTTGGATCTCTCTCTCCTGTAAAGCAGATAGTCACCATCTAAAGAGAGAGCTACGGTAAGATGAAGCCATAAAAACCTTTAATAAAACTCTTAAAACCTCTAGCTTTTCACTACTTAAAAAAAAAAATCACGATTTTAATGTTTCATATCTCAAGACATTTAAAGGTTAGAAGCAAGTGCTGGGTCTCACAGATAAGTTGGGAATCTCCTGTTTCCAGTAAGACTTTATGTAAGTTATGTATGCTCCAATACCAGCAGGGTAGGATAGATGGTCTAGAGGATATATTACTGGTCTGGAACTCGGGAAACTTTGGAGCAATTCTTGGCTTAATCACAGATTTGTTAAGTCAACATTGGTAAGTTGCTTTCACCCTCTCCAAGACTCAATTCCCCATCTGTAAAACGGGAATAGCAGTTCTCATCACAGGTGTGTAGTCAGGGTATTTCAGTGATGAGGGCCACCTCAGAAGATAACAGTCCTAACTTTGCTACTCTTCTTCAGTTCAGTTCTAATTCCTGCTACCACTCCCACTTGCTAAAAAAGGACTAATAAAAGCATGTACCAGACATTGCTGTTTATTCACATCAGTGTTATATCTTTGAAACAGAAACCATCTGAAACAAGCACGTGTGTTTCATTTGCAAAGAGTAATGTTGAATGCAAATTAAATTGAATAGTGGAACATCATTAAACCCCACAGATTGCTCTATCCATGTGGCTGAGTTGCTCCCAGTCTAACTCCCCACAATCCTGTTTTCCTAGTGTCCCATCAATAACAGTCCTTCAAGGGAACATGGGCCCCCTCTAGTCCAATTAGACTGTCCATGATACATCTTCCCTGTTTTACAAACATTGAATCCCAAAATGACTCCCAGACCCTTCTCCCCCACCTGTGTCCCTTCAGCCAGTGGTTGCTATCTCAAAACCGAGTTGGAGTCTTGTCTTTAACATGAACTCAGCTGGTTACATGTTTGAAATAGTTTCGCTAGATTCAGAGACAGATGACTGGGGGACAGAGAAAGGTCATTCCTAGTGTGGTCACCAGTTGGAGACAAAACTATCTATGGAGTCTCCTCTCTACAAGTGGAGTTGGCCATCGGGTGATTCTTGGTCTCTCCATTCTACAATGATCCCTCTATAGGCACACCTGTGTTCAGTCTGAGAAGCTTCTACTGGCATAAGTACCTGACAGCTGCTCCTGAAAAAGATGTTCCACTCAATGTTCTCTGATGCATCACACTGGAGATCTCCTGGCTTGTAGTACTTCAGGGCAGGGGAATCTTATTTATTTCAGGATGTCCAATGCTTGTTGGTGGGGTCCTGCCCATTCCCACTCAGAATCCCACCATATGGGTTCCGCTAGTGCAGCCAAGTGTGTACAGAACTTGAACAGAAGATTTTTCATTCCAATGAAGCACTGCATTCCTTTCACATTCACTGGAGCTGGCATATCTCTGACTATCTTGACCTTGTTGGGATGGATCTGATTTCAGTCTCTCTGGTGTAAGCAAATGGCCAATGTATGTCACCTCATTCTATTTGAATCACTTTTTCCTATGTTGAATTTTAAGTTTTTGTCCCTGCATCACGGTAGAAAAGCTTGTAGTTTTGTTGGTCTTGTTCAGCTGCAGTATCATTGCTTCCTTCATCTAAAATGGAGGATCTCATCTGCACTTATTTTCACTCCAGTAATTGGATGAATCTTGTCTGGAATGTGTCTTGTGCTGGGTTTATGCCCAATGGCATGCACAGCCACCTGACCAAGTGGTGTTTCAAAGATTGTCAGCATGCTGACTCCCTATCCAGGCTTATGTGCCTAACCCATTCCTCATGTCAAAGACCATAAAGATTCTTGCTTTGGAAAATGTCATCAATTGTGGACAGTAGACAGTGCCTTCTTTTCCATGTCTGGTTCAGTAGTTTTGGATTTCTGCACATACATAATTTACCTGATGGCTTCTTTACCATCACAGTGCTGCATTCCCAGGTTGTACTGGCCTCTACTGATGCTATAATACCTCTGCTCTGCAGACTTTCAAGCACCTCATGTACTGGATTATGCAGCGCAACTGGAATTTTCCTTCATGATAAGCATAAAGGTTCCACTGTGGGATCCACTTCCAGTTGCAGCTTTTCTGTGAGGCACCTGTTGCTTTTGAAAACATATCCATAATGCTTTTAAAATAGTCTCTGTTTACGCGACTCCCCCTGTTGCTTCTTGAAATGAAGCTGTAACATTCCGATGCTGCATCCTGATCAGTTCCATGGCTTTAGTCTCTAACAGGGGACTGTGATGCTTACCATTTGCCACCACAACATCAGTTGGTACCGTCTGTTATTTTTCACGTTAGTTATTATGAGGTCACAGTTTCCTATGGGATGCATTGTGCTCCCATTGTACATTACTGATTTTGTCTGCTCTTTGTAGTGGGTGTATTTGAGTCCAATTCACCCCAAGGAATCACATTGCAGGAGGCTCCACTATCCAAGTGAAATTGCACAGGTGGTTCCCTATTAACATTGTTTCATGCACAAAGATTGGTGTTGTCGCTTGTTGCTTTCCTATCCCAACAGCCTGATCTTAGACTTCAGGAGAGAGTCGATGTCATCACCGCTGTCTGATATGCCATCCCCCTTGTGCACAAAACCTTCCATTATTCTTGCATGTACTACTGAATCGTTTCAACTTGCCACATTCCTTGCACTGCTGGCCTAGTGTGGGGCACTTCTTTTCCTGCTCATGCTGCCTGTCACAGCAAATGCATCTCACTCTGGGCATGGAAACCTGGCCACCTGCTCTTCTTTGCTGTGGCCTCTCTGCATGGACTACTGGGGATGTGGTGCTTCCTGGAGCTTTCATTCTCTCTCTTCAGGCTTCCATCTAAGCCTCTGTCCAGTGTGAGATCGCCTTCCTGGACCAGCTACTCCTGCAGGTCCCTAATTTGGGACAGGGTAGTCCGCAGCACTTGGGGAGTCTGTCAATTCCCCAGCATTGCATGTAGCAGCCAGTGTGCATTAGGCAATAAAATGCACTTTTGGACTAGTCTCCAGTGAAAAACATGTATTACTCCACAGTTCTATTCTGCTCCAGGAATAGGTGCTCAGGACTCCTAGAACTGAAGTGAGGCTTAAGGCAGTGGTGAGCTTCAGGGCGATGCAGACCACACCGACTTATTCCCCAGGAAAGTAAAATAATAGTTTTACTTTCCTGCTGTTGTCCTCCTCCTGCACGGTCAGGTCTGGATGCAATTCAAATGCCTTTTTCCAACAGGTCCATCAGTGGGCTAGGTGTCTGACTGCAAAATACAGGGCTCTGGGGGGCTTCAGACCAAGTTACATGGCTGATGCTGCCGGCTGTTGCACTGCAGAAAACTCACAGCTACAACACTGCCACCATGTTTCATTTGCAAAGAGCTTGCTGAAGTCAGGTTAAGCTGAACAAGTGCATCTTCATTAAACCCTGTGGAGTCTGTCCAGATGTATACATTGTTTCTGGCCTCACTCCCTGTTCCCTCTTTCTCCAGGGAACATGACACCTCTGTATCATTATCAGTGGAACCAGAGTCAATATAATAAAAGTATTAACACAGCCTGGTAGGAAAGCTGGACATATAGTAGCAAGACAGCTTTTCATTTTAGATTTTAGCTATTTTTATATTTGGATTATTTCAGAGAAATATCAGAAGCTATGATGAATGAATTTTGTAATTCTTTGTGAGCTTCATAAATCATTATAGGCACCTACTCCTGTAGGAAATGATCTTTCTGCTTTTACTTTCCACCCCAACTTCCAGAAGAGAAACTGCTGCGTTAACAAGACATGTAAAGTACTTGGGAATATTCTACCAATTTATTCACTAACTTCAAACTGCTTGGTAATGACTAGGAAAAAAGAAAGGTGGTTGGGGGTGGGGAACCCTGCTGCAATACAATCTATCCCATGCAGAGGTGCAGAAAGGTATCAGTCTGTGTCCCAATGAGACAAAACCCATTTCAAACATTAAAACAAGCTAAGCTATCCAGCCATGACATTTGTCAAAATAATGTAGGTCTTGGGTAGCAATTTGTAAGTTGGATTTCTTCTGTTTCCAGGGCTGGTTCAATTATTGAAACAGCATCGTGAATAAATGGTATAGGTTTTCAAGGAAAATTAGAGGAAAAAGAGAAAGAAAAATATTAAACCCATCATTAGCTAAAGTCTCGTCCTAGATTTCTGTATAATTACTCACTCTACATGGATTGAAAGATCTATTCCTTACTGGTTTAATGTACAGTTGCAAGAATATTACTCAGATTCACCTGTTTTACCTTGATGTCCTCTTCACCATTTACTATCAAGTCCTGCTTTGCTTACAGACAGTTAGTATGGCTGAAATTAATAGACGGCCTGTATGACTAGGGAAAGCAGCATTTAGCCCTCAATATGTACATTGGATAATCTAGAAAGCATTAATAGAACATAATAGGAGAATGGCCATACTGGGTCATACTGGGTCCATCTAGCTCAATATCCTCTCTTCTGACAGTGGCCAATGCCAAGGACTTCAGAAGGAATCATAGAATATTAGAGTTGGAAGGGACCTCAGGAGGTCATCTAGTCCAACCCCCCACTCAAAGCAGGACTAACCTCAGCTAAATCATCCCAGCCAGAGCTTTGTCAAGCCGCAGCTAAAAAACTTCTAAAGATGGAGATTCCACCACCTCCCTAGGTTACCCATTCCAGTGCTTCACCAACCTCCTAGTGAAAAACTGTTTCCTAATATCCAACCTAGACCTCTCCCACTGCAACTTGAGACCATTGCTCCTTGTTCTGACATCTACTACTACTGAAAACAGCCTAGCTCCGTCCTCCCTGGAACCCCCTTTCAGGTAGTTAAAGGCTGCTATCAAATCCCCCCTCATTCTTCTTCTGCAGACTCAAAGCCTAATTCCCTCAGTCTCTCCTCATAAGTCTTGTGCTCCAGCCCCCTAATCATTTTTGTTGCCCTCCGCTGGCAACGTGGACTCTCTCCAACTTGTCCACACCCTTTTTGTAGTGGGGGGGCCCAAAACTGGACACAATACTCCAAATGCAGCCTCATCAATGCCGAATAGAGGGGAATAATCACTTCCCCCGATCTGCTGGCAATGCTCCTACTAATGCAGCCCAATATGCTATTAGCCTTCTTGGCTGACTCAGAAGAGAACAGATAATCATCAGCTGATCCATCCTGTCACTCATTCCCAGCTTCCGGCAAACAGAGGCTAGCAATACTTCAGAGCATGGTTTTGCATCCCTACCCATCCTATCTAATAGCCACTGAGGGGCCTATCCTCCATAAATTTATCTATCTAGCTTTTTTTTTTAAACCCTGTTATAGTCTTGGCCTTCACAGCATCCTCTGGCAAGAGTTCCACAAGTTGACTTACACATTGTGAAGAAATACTTCCTTTTGTTTGTTTTAAATTAATTTGGTGACTCTTAGTTCTTCTGTTATGATATGTTATTTACTTTCTCCACACCAGCAATGACTTTATAGACATCTATCAAATCTCCCCCCCCCTTAGTCATCTCTTTTCCAAGCTGAAAAGTCCCAGTCTGATGAATCTCTTCTCATATGAAAGCTGTTCCCTACCCTTAATCATTTTTGTTGCCTTTTCTGTACCTTTTCTAATTCCAATATATCTTTTTTGAGATGAGGTGACCAGATCTACAGTATTCAAGATGTGGGCGTACTATGGTTTTATAAAGAGGCAATATCATATTTTCTATCTCATTACCTATCCCTTTCCTAATGATTCCCAACATTTTGTTAGCTTTGTTGATTGCTGCTGCACATTGAGTGGCTGTTTTCAGAGAAGTATAAACAATGACTTCACTCTTTAAGTGGTAACAGCTAATTTAGACCCCATCATTTTATATGTATATTTGGGATTAAATTTTCCAACGTGCGTCACTTTGCATTTATCAATAGGTTCAACCACACACATACAGCATTGTGTTGGGGCCAGATCCTGCTGCCATTGATCTAGTAGCACCATATTCAAGCCCTTCATTCTGTGCTTTGTATAGAAAAGTAATTCATGTCAGATAATGTGAGCCAAATTTTCATTCTTCTGTGCACAACTAGTTCCCTATGCAGTAAGGCATGCACAATTCCTGTGCATATAAAATGGGCGAGTTTGTGCACTACAGATGGCATGAGAAGTTGGTGCTATAATTTCAAAAGTAATAACGATGTTTTGAACTAACAACATTTCATATTAACACAGCACTTTTCAACTCTTCGAGAATAAGAGGCTCTCAGACACCGCAGTTCTGGGGCCATATAAATACCTGAAACATAAGGAATGCTTTAGATGCCAAAGATTTCAAATTGTAATGATGTATATAGTTTGTGAAGCAATGTAGCTACTTCTGAGGACCAAGGGAGTCACCCATTGGTACACAGTACACTGTACAACAGTTGAAAGGAGGTGAAAAGGAACGATTTGCCTAGGACTCCAAGGCAAACCCTATAAGAGGTGCTCCAGCAGTTTTAATATCTCTGTATATCAGAGATGACCTAATTCTTTGAGGTTTAACCTGAAAATTACCCACAGGATAAATTCCTTGCTAGTAATTTCATCTTCTTTGGAAAGATGAAAGGCTGAGCCAACCCTGTTGGGACTTCAAACCATGTATCTAAGGTGCCTAAAATATCTATCCTGATGCTTACGCCAAATATTAGAACACTTTGCTACACTACGTTTTGATCCCATTGACAGTTATCGTGACATTCCATTTCAGGTGTTCACAGAAAAATTCCTCCTCCTGTGCCTCACAGATATATAGCCCAGGGGCAAGTGTACAGTAAAAAATAGTTTCAAATGAGTTTGGTCTTTTTGTTTTATTTAAATAAAAATATATATATAATTTGTAGCTTTTTACTCAGGAAAAACTTTCAATTATCTCCTAAAGTGTGAGGGGACATTAGAGGAAGAGGTGAGATGCAACTTTCCAAACAGATTATTATAACATGCTCCATAGCATATACATGAGGGATTTTATGGCATACTTACAATGTAAAGCCACAGAAACGAAGAACTAATTTCTTGTGGTTATCTCCTTCCCGGCTACAAACCGATTGTGAACATTTGTGTGTTTTATTTAGTGAATGGGTTACATTCTAATAGGTTTGGAAATGAAGTAACATTCTTATGTTACTTACAGTGTATTGCAATAAAGCTGTGGCCCTTTGATCTCCAAAAAGAAGGACAAATATGAAAAGTAGGAAGGATGAGAGTAATGTGGTGAACATCACAGGCTTCATTTAGAATGATACATGTTGTAGCAGGTGCCTCCTAGTGAGATTAGAAAGAGCATTATAGCTGGTTGTCACCTGCATAAACGAATGCTTGAGGAGGTCTGACAGTTTGGTACAATATTTGATATACTAACTGCAATGCTACTCATTCAATTAAGCCTCGAATGGCAAAATAGCCAGTTGGTTAATTACATTTTTTCTTCAAGCATTTATTATTACTAGAACAGATTTGTTGTGGCTACTGTGCAATGATTGGCTACATGAAAATATGTTCTCTTCTCACAACACAAATGATGCCATAGAGTCTATTTCAAATATAGAAATTTTTGTGGGCAAGCATTAAAAAAAAAAATCAATCTACAGTGGTCATAGGTGCTATATTTTTGTGTACACAGGGCATAATTTATATAAAATATAATATCAGTCTGTCTAGTAATATATAAGGATGTTACTGTGTATGTTTGTAGATATATGCAGTTCAGTGTATGCAGGTATGTTATATTTAGTCTATATTAGTATCTATATTCTACATAGCACAATTAATCTTTTAACATATTTTGTCTAAATCAAGCACTCAGAAGTTAGGTGACAAAATTAAGAATACTTGTGAAACCTGAATTCTGCTTCTTTGCGTGTATGCAGTAGGACAATCTTTAATAATATGATTGCATTCAGATTAAAGTCAAATTCATTTTAGGAATAAACAAGCACAGCTTAATAAAGAGACCTGAGTTTCACTCATTAATTTTAATAATTTAAAATCAAAACCTCCTTTTTTGTGAAGTCCTTCTTTCACTGCAGTGAAAGCAAGTGACCTTTGTGTTTGGGGGGGATTAAAACTAAGACTGGTTTAAAAAAAAATAATTTGGAAATTTTTCAACAGATTGGTTTTCTGTGAAACTTTTCATTTTGCCCAGTCTGCTTTCCTTGAAAATTGTGTGTGTGTGTGTGTGTGTGTGTGTGTGTGTGGGGGGGGGGGGGGGGGAACACGACACGGACGGACGACGACGACAAAGTATAAAAAAAAAGATGAAAAGTCAAAGTTTCTGTAGAAAAAGATTTCCAACCAGCTCTAATAATAATGCATTACATTGTTTAAAAAACAGGCAGGTATCAACTTTGTTGCTCTTACATTTAAATTGAGAAGGGGGAGGGGGGCAAAAAAAACAAAACAGGAAGAATCACAGATGGGACTGGTCATTAAGGTCTCATTCTGGATTTGTTGAAATCAACTGGAGTTGTGTAACTGACTTCTATGAAAATGGGAATAAGCCTAATTTCTGCAGCTTCAAGGGTATTACTCCATAATATACTAACTGATTAGCAGATAGTGGTTTGAATAAACATTGTATATAGGTCAAATCTACAATTTAACTATGAAATGACATGTAGTAAAATTGTTCAGTGATCAAACAGCAAATATTCCATTTAATGTTACAAGTGACAACTGTGGTATGACCATGAAATTTACCTGGTTCTCAGGTAATTTTATCCATGGTTTAATGATTAAAGCTGTACTTTTGCCATGGCTGTCACAGAACCCATGAATTTTATTAATATGTTTTTAAAGCAACATGCATGACTTGACATTTTTTAAATTTTTGCACGTGAGTAAACCAATGCAGTAATAAATAGTTATGCTAGGAAACTTGAGAGCTGCCAAGTTAACACCTGGACTATGTAATAGACTAAGTTATCAGGAATTTTCACAAACATTCCATGGCTTTGATTCACAGAACCTGACTGGGCCACCAGAAAATGCTTCAGATGGAATTGTCAAAGGATTTGTGCCAAAGTCCTTCTGAATATGTAAGCCTATGTATTTACAGGGTGGAGCATTCCTATTCTTCCCAGGCTCCCTTTCAAAGACATACTGATTTCTGAGTGTGGGTGGGTGTGACTGTTAGTGAAGGGCCGTGAAGGGGAGAATGTATGAAGGGGAGAATGAACAAGTGAGTTGGGTAACTGAAGAGAAGGGAAACAGACAAAGAATGAGTAAGAGAAATGTGAATGGCAAGGAAACAGAGTGTATATTGGTGGCATATGATAAATCTCACCTAGACAAGTGGGTGAGGTAATATCTTCACTGTTGAAAGTAAAATGGTTATAGTGAGGATGAAATGGAGGTATTTGGAGATGAGTTTGGGGTGGATGTCTGAAGGCTGTCTATTGTCTTGTAAATATTTGAGCAGCTATGCCATCATTGAGAGAAGTTGGTGTACAGGGAAGGGACATCCATGGAGGTAAAAATGGTGTTCTAAGGGAGATTGTTAATGTTGCCTCAAGGCCAACCCTCTCTGACACCACCTACTATAATAAACTCAGAAATGTTCCCATACCACAACTTACCCAGGCATTTAAGGATATCATCAAATCTTTCCCCAAAACAACTCCAACAGAAACACTATGAACTCTTCCCCCACAAACCCACCCCAGGGAACTGCTACATGCTCCTCAGGATATAGAAACAAGGTAATCCAGGCAGACCCATCATATCTGGCCACAGCACTATTACTAAAGGAATATTAGGAATCATAAAAACCATCCTCAAACACACTCAGAACACAAAGGGCTAGCTTCTTCCAGGACACAACAGACTTCCTCCACAAACTCCACAACATTAACAACCTCCCTCAGAATTCCGTGCTTGCATGGATGTCACTTCCCTATATATCAACATCCCGCACAATGATGGCATAGCTGCCTGCCTCAAATATGCACAAGACAATGGATAACCCTCAGATAGCCACCCCACATTCATCCATTTCATCCTCACCAATAACAATTTTACATTCAACAACAAACACTTTCTCCAAACCAGGGGAATAGCCGTGGGCACTAGAATGGCTCTCCAATATTCCAACCTCTTCATGTGCCACTTTGAAGAGGAATTTCTGGACAAATACATGACGAAGCCAATGCTCTACCCAAGATACATCAATTATATTTTCATCCTCTGGACAGATAGCTTAAACTCTGTCATATTTCCACTACCTATACATCAAACTCTCTCTGAAACACTCCCACACTAACAAACTTCCTGGACACCACAATCAGCTTCAACAACAGAACTGTAAAGACAACTATATACAAAACCCATGGATCACGAGACCTACCTTCATCGGGCCAGTAGCCATGCCGAACACACCAAGAAATCTTTTATGTACAGCCAGGCACTCATATCACAAAACATGCTCTGAAGAGAAAGTCTGGAAAATACACCTTACACTCAGAACCACATTCACCAAACAAGTAGAAGTAGATCGCATCATGGAACAGACCCCAAAATATCCCATGAGAACTAGCTTCAATACACAAATGAAACCCCATCTGACTACACGCTCCAGTTGTCACCTACCACATCACATTAGAACCCATACTGGGTATCAAACAACTACAATCCCTACTCATTGGGAACCCCATCCTGAAGGAAATCTTTCCTGAAGGAAATCTTTCCTGAACCCCCTCCTCTACTGGTCTTCAAACAACCCCCCCAACTTCCTCAAGCTCATAATCAGAAGCAAGCTCCCCTCAGACCAGGACACACCACTCAGAGGTACCAGACCCTGTCAGAACAACAAATACAAAACTTGCAGACATCTCCACTGATACGATGATAAAACAACCCCCATAACACACCTTTCAAGATGCTTACCTATCAGAGCATGTGATATACCTCATCCAGTGAGCTAAATGACCTAAGAACAACTATATGGGGGAAGCAGACAATCACTACACTCCTGAATGAACTCACACTGGAAAATGATAAAAAGACCAAAAACAAAAACCCCAACAGCAACACCACATCCGTAGGTGAACACTTTTCACAAAGCAATCACTCTATATCTAATGTATCAGTCCTCATCCTCAAAGGAAACCTGAACAACACTTTCAAAAGATGAGCCAGGGAGCTTGAATTCATCACTTTGCTAGACACTAAAACAGTCTTAATAAAGACACGGGATTATTGGTTTATTACAATAATCTGTTATCCATTAAACCCCCTTTCTGTCCTATGAATATAAGGGTGTTAATGGGCCACTTCACCTTGAATGGTTCCTAAGAATATGTGCTAACTACTTATGCTAAACTATCTGTTTGATCTTTTATTTAGCTGTTACATTTTCAGTATCTTTCTCAGACCTGAAGAAGGGCTCTGTGTATCTCCAAAGCTGGTCCGTTACCAACAGAAGTTGAATCTATAGAAGATATTATCTCACCCACCTTGTCTGACTTTTTTATGTAAACTAATGCAGCTGCCTGCTACAAATGGTGTTTGAGAGTGTGTGAAAACGAGAGAGAGAATGTGTAAAAGAACGTATGGGAAAGCTATCTGAAATAGGGCAGGGCAATGTGCTATGTTCAATTTTGGATTCACTTAAAACTTTGTGATTAAAGATGTAACATTCCACTTGGCCTAAATAAACGTATATGTACTTTCTAATCCAATTCATGTTTGGTATTGCCAGCCCCAGTCACACAAAAATCATAGCTAGGTCCTGAACGATTATGAGATTGGCTTAAATAAGAAAAAAATAAATACATACATTTTGGGATCTTTTCATTTGCCTTTTTCTTCCTGAGCCTTTAGGCTATACTTGCTTTTCTAATGCAAATACGAAGGCTAGTAACTTACTTTTTAACAAAAAATTAAAACATTGTCATGAAGTTTCTTGCTTCCAACAGCTGGGGCTTTAGGAAAAGACAATTATTTCAAGATCTGCAATTTTATTGCAAAAGTTGGCAACAATGTATTTGTTTCCACAGCAGGAACTACAAGTTATGGGAACTGTTGGGTAGGACAGATGACTTGAATTTTAAATGGGCTGGTTACTAGTGGTAGGTTATTTATACATCTACTGTTGCATTTAAGATGCATTTTTAAGTTACATCTAAGGCATCTAGAGCACATGCATTGATGCCCCTCATAACATTTCTATAAATAATGAGAAAGTTACTATATCCCTAAGTTTCCAGACATATGTTACTATATGTTACTATATCCCTAAGTTTCCTTCTCCTCCTGCAACTTGACAGGATAAAATATAACCACATATAATGTTCTTTATACTGACAGAACTTTACACTATCCCCCACTCTCTCAATTTTTCTGAAATGACACTCCTGGGTTAGGCAACAGTGCGTCTATACCATTACTTACCATTAGAATAATAGCAATGTGCGGGGAATAAAATTCTCATTAGAAATATTGGACATGAAAGCCACCATTGCCCTTGATGACATGCACAGCATGTACCTTTAGTAGGTATTATTTTAATAGGGTAATATTTTTTGTTACTGATGCTACATGGAAAGCTTTCATCCATGCTAAAAGCAGAGATTGTGTGTTGAGGAAGAAGGGTGAAAGATTTGTGGACAATTCCCTTAAATTCAAATATTTAATGATGTATAATCACAGCATTCCATTTACAAGGTGTAACTAAGTATGTGCAATTACATGTTAATTACTTACAGTTTAATTACTGCGTAAATACAGCCATGTAAAAAGATAATCAGATGGTTACTTGTGCAGTGTAAATTAATTGATAACAGGAGATTTACAATTGCAAATTAGGGCGATTACACTTTGAGTTCTATGTTAGACGTTAAGTGCAATGCATAGTTAATCACTTATCTTTATTTCAATAAATCATTGCATTATGCATTAAACATGACAGCTTGTGACCTGTATTGGGCTGGCATGGGGTGGAGGGGAAGGCTGACTATTTTCTGTTGTTTGCACATTCACATTTTGATATTATTTGCACTATAATTATCCTACATAATTTTTGTCATTATCTGTTAAGTTCTCAGTGCTGCTGGCAATAGGGTACTTTGTTGCAATTTGGTTTAGAGAGAGAAATTTATGCAACCTTATCTTTAACTTTAATTTCAGATCCCCTCATCCGGTACTCAATTTCATTTCACTTGTGTGGCCTTCTGCAGCTATAAACAAATTGTCTGCAATGTTATGCCTCCAAAATGCTGGTTTGACCTGTGTTTCTTTTATTATTTCACCAACTTGCGGTAAAAATATATACAATCTTATACATAAAATAATGTAGATGGTTGTTTTTGCTGCTCACTAGAAGTTGTTTGTCCTCTTTTTAAAATGTTTTTGTGCGTTGGTTATTCCTGAATGTCTGCATGTTGTGTCAGATTCTTGCTGGATAACAGATGCCTGCAGTAGCCATTTGTTGATGTTCTATTGACTTCTGTTTGAGGCTGAAGGTGTTTCTCATTACTGTCTTATAATACACTGAGGATACCAATTTAGCTACAATGACCTTGTAATGATGTTTATTTCTTCTTTTATTAGTGCCTGTGTTGAGCATAGTTCTTATTACTCTATCCATTCCTGTATTTTGTTGCTTTTTGGATTACATGAAACTAGGTTTACCACCTTTGAAATGCAAAAAAACTAGCAAACCCCTCCCAAACCCAGAAGGCAAGCTCACCACAATCCCAACCCCCAACCATAAGGTAACTCTTTATAGAATGATATCTCTCTAGATGCTATGTGTGTGTGTTATCACACATCTCTTCACTCTCGCATGACTTAAACCTTCTCATACACGTGTATTAGTAGGCAAACAGTTCTGATCTGTTAAAGCTTAAATTGCAGAAGTGGGAACACTGCGCATCTTTAGCCGGATATGTAAGGTTAAAAGTTTCTCTGTCCCAGTGCATAGTGATAATAATACAAATCTTTAGACACATGCAAAAACAAAACAAACGAGCCATCCTGGCAGATTAAGTTATTTTTCTGGAAACTGCCAAATCCAAAAAAATTGGTCAGGCTGGTCAAATACCACCCAGGTGGTAACCCTACGATGAAACAGCTAGTATGTGCTATATAGCAGTCTGCATTTGTTCAGTTTCTGTAATCTAACTTTGTTTGTTATAGCAAGGAGCTCCTGGCATAGTCATCACCAGGAGTTTAAGATATAGTTGATCTGAGGGATACAATTTGCCTTAAATTTGTCTGGATTTTAAAAAATTAATTGCATGGACATCTATGTATGAGGTAAAGTAATATATTGCTTGATTTAAGTAGTGAGAACTGTATTGCCAATCCCATGTGTTCAAAATAAAATAATTTACAAGACTAGTATAGCTAATTATAAGTGCTTCTTAGATTATTTTGTTTCTGCCTTCTTTATTCCCCTACTAACTACATAGCAAAAAAGACGCATAATTAAAATAAAAACTAAAACTTAACACCCACTTTAACATGCAGCTTGCACTCAAGGTTTTATATCCAAGAACTCTTTTTTGGCCACCTAACTCTTCAAAAATTGTTTGCCATTGAATATGAACACTTTTCAGTTATCCCAAGTTGTCCTCCTTTGTAAGCAATGCCTTTCATTAACTGTATTTCATTTCCCAGTCACGAGAAGTCCACTTACAACAAAAACTGCTATTATTTATTCAACATATTGAATTAATATGCCCAATCATATAATATTCCACAGGTACGAAGGGACTGCATCTTGCAACTTACCTGCCAAAACCCAAACATAAAAAGAATGAAAATGAAAGACCACCATAAAATCTTCAAAGTGAGGTTTCAGTTCAAAAAGATATTCTATAAAAACAGTGTAGTGGAGGCACACGTTTATTACCTCAGTGAGTTCTAGAGTAAATCTGATGAAGCTGCAAGAAACAGGACATTCTTCAAGTTGCCAACCCTGCAAACTTAGCTTATGCTCCTGAAGTCAAGATAAGAGTTTGCTCTGACATTATCAATAAAAAAACCCTAAAGTTTAGCTAACAATTCTGCTGACATGCAAGACAAAAGAAAAGTTCATTGTCTTATAATGGTGCTGGCTCCGTAAGGCTAACACTTACTTATGTTACTGTTACATATCTCCCTTCTGATCAGAACGCACTTTAAATGATATAGGATTGATTTCCCTAGCATGCACAATATTGTCCATAACCTCCATTTCATGATTCAGCAATTATTACAGACTAGAGTGCATTCAGCCCCATGTGCCTTCGGATGGAGTGTAGGCCACAAGCAACCCTCTGCCCCATGTATTTATTAATGTGGGGCAAAAGTCATAACCAGCATGTGCCCTGCATGCAAGAAGCAGGTTACTTTAGAATGACAGCAGCATTAGACATCCCCTTCTACCTGACAGGAAGAAGATACCCTTCAAAAGACTATAAACGTGAGTATGTTTTAAGTAGAAACAAGGGAGGAGACAGAGTCATGGTGGACCAAATCAAGGGAGGCTGTAGCATATAGGGCAGATTGGGGAGGAACTGACTATGTGAGTGAGATGAAGACGGAGGAGAGAGGGAGACTGAGAAATCTGATGGGGACTTGTAGTTCAGTCACAAAGAAGCAAAGGGCAGCACCCTGATTTGTAGGTCATTTAACTAGCGAAAGCATGCAACCTGGAGGTTAAACATGCATGATTGTAAGGCTTGTTAGGAGTATGACTGAACTAATTGATGGAACCATCATGCTGTACCAAACTGACCTTATTATTGTCCAGATTGAAAAAGGTCAAAGCTGAGCTACGACAGCCACAGCTTTCCAACGATAATGTGATATTTTTACCCACATGCAGAGATCTTTCACAATGCAGTCACGCCTAATGGCGCCCATCGTGGAAAGGCTGTACAATAATCCTCTGAAAGATGGTACACAGGCAGGATCATTAAAATGCATGACATGCTCTGCTTGTTATCAAATCAGTAGTGCATGGGAATATGATGTGTCTAATAGAGAAGGCACTGGCTCCAACGGTCTTATTTGTTGGGGATACCTTTACTACATCAGAATTGAACTGACTTATTTCATAAAAGTGAATGAGCTGTGTGTACATGTCTACAGTGAGCAAGCCTTACTAGGCAATTAAACACAGGAAAGCATACAAGTAGGTTTCTTTACTTAACGTCAACTGAACTGACTGTATGATTATTCAGTTTGCAATTTATTTGTGCATAGGTAAGATAAGGTTTCTTTTTTACAAAATGTGCATCTTAATCATTCTTCATATATAGATTATATTATTTTCATGGGAGATGAAAAAAATCAAACTAGAATTGATCCCTGTCACGGTGAGATATGAAAATATCTGAAATCATTCAGTGAAAGAAATCAGAACAAAAAGGGTCTAAATGTGTTTGATTGTTTTCCTAGCTAATCACCTGACTAGTGATATTAAATGGAACAGGGAACCTAAGAAAAAAAGAGATTACATTCAATTTCAAGGTAAGTAAGGGGATATATTCTCCATTCTACTTGAAGGCATTGCACAACCAAAAGAAAAAGGCAGAATAGTGATGACAGAGCAACTGCATTCTGCACCTCAAACACACACTTGAAAAAACAAAACCTATGCTGAACAGGATCCACATGGCTCCTGAAAACATTAACACCAGTGAAAATAAAATGGAACCCTTTCACAGTTAGTTAGTAGAGAGACCCTATGGATCCTCAGAACAGTATTTATTGTACTTGTACTTTGAAAGGTTTTTGGAAAAGAGAGGAAGAAAGATATCTGGACAGCAAATAATCTTAAAGATACTAGTCATGCCTTATTAAGGCATTTGAAGGTCAGAGAGTGGGTGGATGTGCTGCATTTTATACGTCTCAAGCAGCCCCATGAGAATTTTAAGTCCTAGGGAGCCTGTAAAGGTGTGGAGGGTCCCTGTGAACTCCTCTGCAGTCTGATGTTGCACTGTGTGGAAGCCCCACCTTAATTTTCCTCAATTGGGGCAGCACCAGGTTCAATTGAAGAGCTATGGGCAAGGAGAAGTTAAGCACATGTTAAAGTAGCAAGTCCCCTTTTTCATTAGTCTCCAGTACAGGAGCAATTACAACAAATGATTCATAATATGCTCATCTCAAGACCCTGCTTCAGAGTTCCTAACATCCATAACACCAAGTCTCTGAGTCTGATCAGGCTAATTTCCCAGGGCCTGAGAGAAACCCCTACAGCCTGAAAGGTTTCTACTTCTCTCTCCCTGAGCATCCTCTTCCTGTTTATATAGCCCAGCCCTAGTACAGGACCTCCTTGATTTAAACCCCAGGCCATAGGCTCCAGCCTGTCCCTTAAAGGGGCAGTACAGAGCCCTCAAAAACAAAATAGTCCCTTTACCTCCCCTCTGCTCCCTGGAATTATTTATAGAAATTCAGAGTCATGTAGCTAGCTAGTGCTACAACTTGAAAACATGGGAAGGATTTACACAAAATATCTGTTCTTTATCTAATTACAGAAAGAAACTTGAGTCTAGCAGTCTGACACTCCAAGGTACACTGCTGTCAACCTCAGTTGAACCTAAAACCAATCTCCAAAATTAACCATTTATTTTTTCTATTATGCATATTTCCCAGAGGCCTCAGGGGAGATCAGTTGCTTATTATGCTAAGTGCTATACACGTATAGAGAAAGACAGTCCCTTCCCCAAAGAGTTTAGAATCTAAATAGACAAGAAACAAAGTGTGTAGGAAAAAAGAGGCACATGAAGGTGCAGTGATTTGCCCATTATCACAAAGCAGGTCAACTGTAAAGCCAGTCTCCTGACACCTTAGTCCAGCATGCTGTCCAGTAGACTACGCTGCCTCCCAAATTAATAATGGATAACTGTCACAAACCAAGCTTGCTAGGTAATTATTACAGGGAAAGATGCCTTTAAGAGCAACTTCAGTTTAAGAGGCAATTTTGGAGATTGCGAGCTATCAGTGGATCATTCTAAAAATCTTTGGAAAGTCCACAGTAATGGAACATACAGAAGCTCATCGCTGACAAGCATCACTTTTCTGAAAGAGCAGCATGCTTTTTGTGTGAAGGTTAGAGCATTACAGGCCTGATTTTATCTTAAAAGCAGGTCCTTGAAAACAACTGGGAGCAAGCCAAGGAGGTACACATGCACATCATGGATTTTGAAAAGATACAGAGGCAGATAGCAAGAGACAAATTATGAGAGATGCTTCAGTAGCATGGAATGCAGGACAAGCTCCTGCAGTCTAGCAAACCCTTTGTTAGAAGAGTGAATGCTTTGTATAGGTTTGTCTCTATGGCTTCTGTTTCTGCCACTTGCTCTATTCTATTGGATATACTGACAGTGACTTGAGGAAGAAATGTCTTGGTTTATATATGGTTGTTAGACTTGACTTGATTATACACCTTTGAATGAAGCAGCAACAACAAAAATATGCTGTATAATTTACAAAACATATTGCCAGTAATTAGGAAGAATTATGTGAAAAGACCAAGAATATTGCCCTCCAGGGAAATCACAGGGTATTGGCATTTTGCATTAAAAATATCAGCATTATACCAAGGTACTTCCAGAATGGAAAGAATAAGAAAGGTTAACGTTCTGTCTTAATGATAGTCTGGCACAGGGATAAATACTAATGCACGTAAACAAAACAATGAACAACAATTTTTGAGGGTATACAATTGACTGTATTCCTGGTATTAAACTGTGCATGTCATTAAGATGCAAATAGATGGGGTTTCTAATAACAAAATACTAGGTAATGTGGTTTTGATGGAGGGAAGCCTCATGAATAAAACTTCCACAATGCCAGATATCTTGTCAACTGGGGACTATGAAGCAATTACTATGTTGCTTGGGCATGGTACTGATTCCGTTGCTGCTAAGCCTCCAAAAGGAATCCAGGAAAATGTTTGACTGAAAAATATGCAACAAAATTCAGCAATATAGTGAATTATTACACATTAGAAGCTATTTTGGAGACATATTCACAAAGACACTGGACAAGAGTCTATTGATATACTGGAGGAAGGATAGGAGACACTGGATGTGGGTTAATCAGGCTGTAACTTTATTATTAGAAGTCTGGAACTGCCCGGAGGATAAAAGTGTACAATGCAGGTAACTCCATGATCATTTCAATATCTTCCAGGGGCTTCCACAAGAAGCTTCCCACCCCCCACTTTCCATCCTGGTCCCCAGCCAACCCACTGCTGGGACCTTACCATCCTCCACCCATTGAACGAGGGATAAAGTGCACCATAAAGGAAGGGGGTGGGAGGAGTTGAGTTCCTGCCGTGCCAGTCATGTTCACCTCTCCCACCCACCATTCCACTCCTTTAACGAACACCTCCTTTAAAACCTTTACCAAGCCATTTATCTGATCACTGTATCCCTTCCCTATGCAGTATCTGCACTGGACATCCACCCCACACTTACATAATGAGTTGCAACATTCCTACATCCCTTCCCTATTCACCATAACAAAGCCTCCCCCTGAACCCACTGTGGGGAAGGTGAGAACCCCCCACTTCACTTTGGCCAATCTGGTGGTGAGGGAAAAATTCGTTCCTAGCCCCCCAAGAAAGGAATGGCTAGTGCAGCGCCCACGGAGGGTCCTGACCAAATCAGGTATTTTGCCACTTCCAAGAGTGGGAGAGTGGGTACTGCTCCATCTGGTCCAGGGAGAAGGGGCTTCTCCCACCGGGCTTGCCCTTTATCAACTCTTCAGCCCTTCTGGTCCCTGGGGAATGAGTCAGCATCACCACACTGATGCACTCTGCTCTCATCCTTCACCCTTAAAGTGATATTTCCCTACTACAAGCCAGGAAACGCACCCCTTCTCATGCCCCCGCTTAAGGTGCGGTGTGGTCATTAACATCAAAGTAACATCTTTGACTTCACTGGAGCTACTCCAGATTTTACTAGAGTCAGAACAATGGCTATGACTACACTACATTTTTCTCTGAAAAATCCCCTACCAATGTTAACATTGATGCATTTTCACCACTGATAGCAATGGTGGGAGTGCCAGTGTAGATGTAACAACCCTAGCCAAATTCACCAGATTGAATCTGCTCAGAGCAGGATTTAGCCATGCTTTCTGACACTGTGCTAGACACAACCTGTCCTTGTCTACACTTACAAAATAACCATATCCAGCAGCAGTTGTAGCCAACCCCCACTACCAGAAGCTGGCAATTTCCAAATATAGTCAAGACTCTTGCAGTAAGATTATAGGAGAAGCTGAGCAAGAAGATTATGCATTTTCTAACGTATTTGCTCCTTTTCGGGTGGAAATTCCCAAGGTGATGGTGGGGGGAAGAGGGAGGGGACAATCTGGGCCACGGTTATGAGATCTTTACAGTTACAGTGTAATTAGCATTGCGTAAATATTCTTATTTTGCCTTGTCAAAAATATGTATTTTTAAAAACAATGAGGTAATATGATTGGAAAGATCACCTCCCTGCTTCCTGATTTAAAGGAGTAGGTCACAGCCTTGTCAGATGGTTTCACATGCAAGAGAGCAGTTTTTAAGAGACTATTATCATTACTGCTATTTGTTTTCTGGGTCACAGCAACAGTGTGATCCAATTTATTCACATATAAAGACCAGGTCTCTGCCCTGAGAGCTTATGGACTCATCCAAATCCTACAGAAGTCAACGTGAATCTTTCTGTTGACATAAGCGGGCCCTGGATCAAACCCCTAGTCTAAATAGAGAATTAGAGGACCGTTATAACATTTGAAATCATCTAACCTGTGTTAAAATATATTGATGAATTTGTGAATCTTTGAACAGCAGGAGCCCCTTTTCATTTTCCCTTCCCTTTATCATAAATGATCGGGAAAAGGGGATAAAAACTGAAGATGCAAAATTTGCAGAAGATACAAAATTAGGCAAGATAGTTAAGTTCACAGGTGACTGTGAAGAGTCACAAAGGGATCTCACAAAACTGGGCAACAGAGCAACAAAATGGCAGATGAAATTCAATGCTGATAAGTGCAAAGTAATGCACATTAGAAAACAGAATCACAACTATACATACAAAATGACAGGGTCTAATTTAGCTGTTACCAATCATAAAAGAGATCTTGGGGTCATCATGGATAGTTCTCTGAAAACATCTGCTCAATGTGCATCAGCAGTCAAAAAAAAAATTAAGATAATGTTAGGAACCATTTGGAAAGGGATAGATAATAAGACAGAAAATATCATAATGCCATTATATAAATCCATGGTATGCTCCCATCTTGAATACTGCGTACAGTTCTGGTCACCCCATCTGAAAAAAGATATATTAGAATTCAAATAAGTACAGAGAAGGGCACCAAAAATGATTACAGTTATGGAACAGCCTCTATCTGAGAGAGATTAAAAAGGGTGGGACTCTTCATTTTAGAAAAGAGATGACTAAGTGAGGATAGGATAGAGGATTATAAATTCATAAATGATATGGAGAAAAAGTGTTACACCTTCAGATAACACGAGAATCAGGGATCACCCAGTTCAATTAATAGACAGCAGCCAGAGGCGACATGGAACTGTGGATTGTGCGGGGACACAACTGAAAAGTTGTGGAGATCTTGTGACCGCCCAACGTGTTGCCTCTGCCTCTACTCCCTGCCTCCCCTCAGAGGGTGGTCTGCAAAGCAGGCAGTGGGAAGCTCTGGGACTCCAGTAGCAGGGAAGGAGAATCAGCCCCATGTAGTTAGGGGTGGGGAGCTCAGCCAGCTGCCCTGCTGCTTCCTCCCTCTTCGTGCTGCACAGACATACAGGGCGTGCCACCACCAGGGGGAGCCATTGCTTCTTCACTGCTGGGTGTCCCAGCGGGAGGCGGCCAGAAAAAAATCTCTGAGAAAACGTGACCCTTCCACGTGTTGCTTCTGGCAGCAGCTTTCAAACAATTATAAGGAAGACTTTGTAACACAATGCACAATCAACCTGTCGAACCCATTGCCAGGGGACTGGATGACAGGAGATGGAGTACTCAATAGATTGCCCTGTTCTGTTCATTCCCTCTGAAGCATCTGGCACCGCCATTGCTGGAAGACAAGATTCTGGGCTAGCTGGACCATTGGTCTGACCCAGTACTGCCATTCTTAAGTTTTGATGATGCCCCTTTTAAAAATCACAGGCAGATGATGGCCTTCAGCCATGGTTCTAAGTCACATTCATACTAATGGAACAGCAAGCAGCGGGTGCATTCTGTACCCATTGTGATGGGAAAACACAGATT
This sequence comes from Emydura macquarii macquarii, assembly GCF_026122565.2. Lineage (NCBI taxonomy): Eukaryota > Metazoa > Chordata > Testudines > Chelidae > Emydura > Emydura macquarii. Next base: position 12,350,678 of record NW_027130208.1, on the reverse strand, counting down.
TGCTGGTTCAACATGGTTAGGATAAAGCTTAATCAAGTCTCCTCTAACAAGAAAATTCATAGAAAAAAAATCTCATTAGATTTTCCATGTTTCCTGATACAGATGGATCAGAGGTTCCAGGGTATTTCTAGTTGTAACTGAAACCAGAAGTGGCCTAAACATGCTAAGACTTTTTTAAAGCAGTGAATATTAAGTTTGGTTCAAATTTGAATGCTCCTTATTTTGCCCTAACTCCTAGCCCATACTGAGACGATTCAGAAAATTGATACCTGTTGACAGTATTAATTTGCAATAGTGTGGCTTCTCAAAGGCAGAATGCTTTTTTCCCTTCCTGTTCTGTAGGATGGAATCTTACTTTACCTAAGATGTTGCCATTATAAGTCTTTATTAAAATAAGCAGTAGTTTAAATGCATAGTATAGATATATGTTTCTTAAGATTTCATGGCTTAACAATTTACTGCAAGTTGTTAAACTTGTATTTAATAGCTATTTGTTCAGGTTATTATTTTGGCATTTCATTATGTTGTGGAGTCATGAGGGTCCACACTTCCATTACTCTCCTTTCTACAAATTGATTTTTAAAGCAGTCATAGGAGGACCCAATCCTCTGAGATGCTGAGAGCGCTCTCCCACTCCTCACCTGAACTTCCACAATAGGATTTGTGTCGGACTAGAGCCAGAGCTCAGGGGAAGGGAGCAGAGAAGGGCTATTATTGATTCATTTTTTTACTAGAAATTAAATGGACACCCAATGAAACGGGGAGGTGCCCAGCTCAAGATATGGGTAACTGGAATAAGCATCTATGCTGCTGAGTGATTCCAAGCACACTGACTTTCCAAAATGGAAGTTGATCTGTCAGTAATCTGACCCACCTTTCACGTTTATGGCTCAGATTCTTTACCAATGTAAATCAGCCCAGCTCTGTTTAAGTCATCGTTGCTCTCCTGATTTACACCAAATGAGGATTTGACCTTTTACGCCTACTTACAGGCGGCAATTCTCTTTAATCATATTGTTGGTTTCTCTTCTCAGGATGACTTTTAAGAATATCTGGGTCAAGAAGTCAACTATATGGATTTATCAATAGGTAAATCACAACCTCAGCTACATCTCCACCTGCCTGTATGTGCCAACAGTAATAAACCAAATACCAGCTCATTATATACTCCACAAGTACAGTGCCAGCTCACATACTGTATAGCTGTACTTAATGAACGTTGCTGGAGTCTGAAAGAGCACCAAACATTATGTTGCTATACTCATGCCAATATTGCCTACTTAATGTACATGTTTATTGGGTTTGACAAAGGGATTTCTTCAGTTTAATGTGGAAGAGAAGCAAATGAATCAGTAAATGTTAATGTGTCCATGTTCCTTCTAGATAACTAGTTGCCCCTGGGACAATATCAGTAAGTGGCATTTATGTGGTATTATGAATGTGTTAATTATGAGTAGACAAAATAATGAATAAGCAAAGGTCAAAGACTAATGCAGTTTTCCCAGAAATACACATCAAAGCGCCTCCAATATTTGTCATTACCATTACTGAATATTCACCACTGCTTAAATTATATGCATTTTATTCACTGTACTTGTATTTTTGGTTTGGGAATTATTGGGAAACTTACAAACACTTCAGACAGATTTTTAACAAAATCAGGCAACACTCACTTGTCTACCTCTTCAGCAAAGCTAGTCCAGATTTTGAGCAAGATTGGGTTAATTTTCAAATTGAATTTGGATTAATTTATGGTTTGAGAAGGAATGGTTTTGAAACAAAGGTGGGCAAAATTTGACCATTTTGGCTATGTTTAAGTTTTGAACCTCAAAACTCAGTGGACTGCAAACATATGCAAATAAAACTTAAAAAGTCTCATGGACCCTTGAGAACTAAAACCACTAGTTTTGTCCTGTTCTATTAATTTGTTGAGATTATATATAAAGAGAGAGAGAGAGAGAGAGAGAGAGAGAGAGATTTTAAAAAATGCTTTTAGTCCATTGGGATACTTTTTTTTTTTTTTTTTGGGGGGGGGGGGGGGGAGGGGCAGAATCCCATTTGTTTACTATTAATGTCTATTTAAAAAAATAGAAGCTTGAATCATGCGTTTTCCTTATGAGCAGACATGATTACTGCTGGAGTGTTGGTGCTATTTTCCATTTACCTTTAGGCTTGATGAAACAGTTGGGTAACTGAGTAAGCATCCAAAAGTTATTGTGCTACTAGGCTGCTCAAGGAAAAGCTGAAATTAAGACTTCATTGTGTCTCAAAAGGCTTCCTCTATCTGTTTTCTAGAAGCCTCTCTCCTCCAAGCAAGATGTTGCTCATATATGAAATATTCATGTTGCATAATAAAAACACAGAATACAATATTTTAATAGTATAAGCTGAAATTATATTAATACTATATTTTTCTTTTAGCTATTTCTGTCAGTTAGGATTACTAAATCAGTGTGTCTTAGTTGGTCTTGAGAGAGCATTGTTTTCTGAATATTTGCCATGCTGTATTTTATTTTATTTTTTATAAAGAGACACTTTGCTTCTGCCTTTAAAATCAGAGCCCAGGAAGTTTTTCTTCTTTTCTCTCTCTCTCCAAGCATTTTCCATAAAACTAATTCAATTCTTAAAAGTTCTACTGATGGCAAGGGAGTCACTCTATCAGAATGACAAATAAAGTGCCGAGAAGTATTGGATATGTTTTAATTCTTCCTTCCTTCCTAAGGCATTAATTATTAATTGTATAGTTACAATGTTTATAATAAAATAATTGTAAATATGGGGGGAAAGAGGAGAACATAAGAAAGGTCATCCCAGCTCAGACCAATGGTCCATCTAGCCCATTATCCAGTCTTCCAACAGTGGCCAGTGCCAGATGTTCCAGAGGGAATGAACAGAACACAGTAATTTACTGAGTGATCATTCCCGTCATTCTCGATACCATTTATAATCTTATTATCCTCTATCCTATCCCCCTTAATCATCTTTTTTCTAAGATGAAGACTCCCAGCCTTTTTTAATCTCTCCTCAGATGGAAGCTATTCTATATTCCTAATTATGTTTATTGCCCTTTTCTATATTTTTCCCCAATTCTAATATATCTTTTTTTGATCGGATAACCAGACCCGTACAGAGTATTCAAGATGTGGGCATACCATTGATTTATCTAGTGCCATTATGATATTCTGTCTTATCTATCCATTTCCAAATGTTTCCTAATATTATGTTAATTTTTTTTAATACTGATGCACATTGAGCAGATGTTTTCAGAGAACTATCCATGATGACCCCAAGATCTCTTTTATGATTGGTAACAGCTAATTTAGACCCCATCATTTTATATTTATAGTTGGGATTCTGTTTTCCAATGTGCATTACTTTGCACTTAACACTGAATTTCATCTGCCATTTTGTTGCTCTGTCCCCCAGTTTTGTGAGATCCCTTTGCATCTCTTCACTGTCAAATTTGGATTTAACTATCTTGAGTAATTTTGCATCATTGCAAACTTTGCCACTTCACTGTTTACCCCTTCTTCCAGATCATTTATGAATGTGTTGAACTGCACTGGTCCCAGTACAGATCCTTGTGGGACCCTGCTATTTAACTCACTCCACTGTGACAACAGACATTTATTGTTTCCTGTCTTTTAACCAGTTACTGATCCAGGATAGGTCTTCCCTTCTAATCCCATGACAGATTAGTTTGTTTAAGAGCCTTTGGCGTGGGATCTTGTCAAAGACTTTCTGAAGGTCCAAGTAGCCTATAGCAGCTGGAACATCTTTGTCCACATGCCTCTCCCTACCATTATTAAATCCTTCCCACCAGCTTCATAACTGCCAATGCTTCTGCCCCAAAGGAGTGATGCAGGTTATAGAAGTCTACCTGCAACCCTAGATGTATGGTCCTGGGACGGATTATGGTTCTTATCTATTTCCTTTAAAATATTGATCCAGTTATTGCTTCTAGTCTATTAGACCTAGTCAGGAATTTTTAAACCAAACATTTTTCGTTGGAAAATGCTGATTCATTGACACAGACTTTTCCTCAGGAAAAAGAGTCAGTTGTCAAAAAGTTTTCAACTCTTAAAACATTTTGAAATTAGTTTTGAAATTGTCAAACACATTTTTGACATTTTCAAAACAAAAAAATTCTATTTTAAAACAATTTTGTTTCAAAATACACACTAATTGCAATATTTTAAATGGTTAAATTGAAATAAAATGTTTCAGCTGACCCAAAGTGATTTAAAAAAAAAAAAAAAAAAAAAGATTTCTGGTTCATGAACATAGGAGATTTTGACTTTGTTGGGACAGGAAATATTTTTTTTTTCCCCTGAGAAAGGAAAATTGTTTCCCATGCAGCTCTATTTTCTAATCAAGAAAGAACACATGGAGTAAAGGCCTAGAAAAGAATTTGTTATGTAGTGAAAGAATATAGTGTGTTTGAATCTAAATGATGGAAACAAAACAAGGGAGGTAATGGCTACTATATTTTGTTGTTGATGCTTTATTACACAGAAGAAGTTGAGATAAAATACAATTTGAATTACTAAGTAAAGTCAGAAACAAATGAAGTCAACCGCATGTCACAGTTAAAAAAAATCAAAAAGGCTTTTAAAGACCTTTCCAATAAATTAAGCTATAAGATCTCCCTGGGCACTGGATCATTAAAAATAAAAAAATTAAGTAAAAACTAAAGTCCACAGTCAGCAACTAGACCTGGGCAAATCACAGAAAAATTTTCCATGAACATTGATTTGAATTTTGAAGTTAATTAACTTAAACTATGAAATGAGTTTACTGGCTGGAATACTTAATAGAACAGAGACCTTTAGAGACAATAGCAGAAAATATTAATAGAATGCAGTTTTCAAATTTCTGGTTGCAAAGTTCACATTGGAAACCTGTTTCCTGGAATTCTCATCCAACTAGGGTGGAGAAATATGCCATGTGACCTATCAGCTAAGTTCTCCCCTTAGTCACACTTGTGTAACTGAGGGCAGAATTTTCCCTTATATGTCTCATCAAAATAGCTATTATTTTAAATACTTGCAACAAAGCATTTACAAATGAACTATGTGCAGGAATTATTCACTGACAAATTTCAAACAAATACATTTGAAAATCTCTAATCTTTGCAAACAACTCAAAAAAACGAACAACAACAACAAAAAAAGAAAGTTACATCAAATCAATGATTTGCCAACTTCTACCAGTGAGAATCTCATCTTGTTGCCTGAGCTGCACAGAATATATATCTGGAAACGTTTAGAGTATATGCCAGGTTAGTGACAGTTGAAGGATGGATCAAATCTGATATCTGGAATACTGAATGAGAAGGTTTGAAAATGAAGGGAATGAGTGACAATAGGTTTTGGGGATGGAAGATATTTAACAGAACAAGGCCATCTATTCAGTACATTTTTTCCCTTCATTAAGCATTACCATAATAAACAATGGGTTGATGCCAGTATGAATGCACATCTCAGTACCAAGGGCTGGTACTAAAACCTCCATTTTGCTGTTATGCCTGTTAATGATATTGCTAAGATCTGAATGTATCTTATGAAACCCAAGAATGGTAACCATTAGGTAATAGGAGCTTAGAGGCGCAGTGCCCACCTTTGCTACTGGTTTGACTATTTCTTCTCTCTTTCTTAAATTAATCTACGCCAATGGGTGCATGCTTCAGTTCAAGCACTTCTACCCTGATTTCTTGGGAGACATGGTTAGAGCTGTGACAGCAATAGAAAATATTTTATGATTTGATATAGCTTATGTCATCAATTCCCTCCTATTTCTAAAAACAAAGTTACATAATGTGCACTGTAACTATTTTTTGAAAAGTTGCACAATCCAAACTCAGTTTCAACTTTGAGTTAATTGTTTGTTTGCTTTCAAAATGGGAATTTGTTTTCAAATTAATGTACTCAGTGTGTTACCTAAGCTAAGGGTCATAATTACAGCTGGTCAGAAAAGGGAAGTTCCATTTCCATGGACTAGGGATGGATTGCTCACTAATTGCCCTGTTCTGTTAATTTCCTCTGAAGCACCTGGCATTGGCCACTGTCTGAAGACAGAATGCTGGGCCAGATGGACCATGGGTCTGATACAGTATGATCATTCTTGTGTTGTTACTCTGCCAGAAATTCCAACATTTGTTTTTATTTTGATTCAGAATGAAGTGTAAAAAGTTTCCCAATTATTGGAAATTCAAAAAAAAAAAAAAAAAAAAAGGAAACATTTTGTTTTGATAATGTCAAGACAATATAAAATATTCCTCTCCTTTTTAATATAAAAATGTAAACAAAATAAAATATGTTTATCTTCCTCAAATGAAACATTTTGACTACAGCTAGTTGAAAATTCCCTGATGAAATATTTTGCCATTGGAAAATGCTGATTTGTCAAAATCAAAACGGTCTATAGAAATTGATTACTGGGAAATCATCAGAAGGTGTTGACCTTATTAAAAGGCAGCATTGCATTTTGACTTGCACATTCTGAAATACCAATAAGGATTATGATAGAATTACATGTTTAAACAGTTGTATTCTTTTATTCTATAGTTGATAAGTAATCTGTGTGTGTTCCAATATACGTGTATTTTTTAAAGGGACGTTTCTTCCCCTTTTCTGGTCTTCCTAAAACCCAGGAGTTCTTTTCAATCTATATAAAGAAGTCTCTAAGATTAATTTTCTGGTGGAGCTGGGTGGGAACTGGATTTTTTGTTTTGTTTATGAGTTCTGTAATTTCAGAATTTCTTCTTTTCCAGTATGGATGAAGAAAACCCAAACAAAAACTGGAATTTCCCATGCATATGAATTAAAAAAAAATGTGTTGTTCCCATTTTCACTTTTTTAAAATATAATAGAAAATAAAAAAAGAAAAAAAATTGAAAGGGAACATTGAAATACTTCTTTCAGAAAAGAAAGGCAAAATGTTTCATATTTGAAGAAAATAGCGTTTTCTGACAGAAAAAAAAAATATTTGATTGGATAATTTCCAACCAATTCTGTTTCCATGGTGGTTACTCCTCTACTTCCACTGCATTTTCAAGCTTCATATTCTTGCTTTATAGCCTCACTCCTGTCTCTCTTTTTGGATGGTCCCTCCAGTCCCCTTCTCTGCCAGCGATGTGGACATGAAGGCACGGTTCTTCAACAATCAGCTCTGTGCTTTCTTTCACATCCTTCTTACACAAAGAACATTGTTGCTGTGAGCTAGGAGTGAGTGGAGGAAAACAACCTAACTACATTTAAGGTGGAGCTTGATAAATTTATTAACAGGATTATATGATGTGTTGTGTGTGATAGCAGGGGATTGGACTGGATGACCCAGGGGATCCCTTCCACTTTTATGTCTTATGTAAAAGACCACAAAACAAGCCCATTGTATTAATCAAGACATGGCCATGCACCACTTTGACTCCTTTGCTTGTTATATTCCTTCCTGTCCACCCTTTGTCTTTTTGGACTATATGGTATGTGGGACACTGACCATATTCCTACATTTTCTGTACAGTGCCTAATGTATTGGGGAGTACACTGGAACAATGATAAAGTTCATAGAAAGCCTGCATTAGTGGTGCCATTCATGTCTATAAACGTACACATTGTTTACATAAATACACAAAATAGACTTTGCAGTATATTTGCAGACCGTACTGCAAAGGTTGAGTCCATTAACTACTTACGAGAGATGTGTGACACTCCGGGATGCAATCCAGACCAATGAGGGGCTGTGTCACCCCTGCCCTACAACCTTGGATGCCTCATAGTGCTTTGCAGTTGGAGCTTCTAACTTGGGTCATTCACAATCAGCCTAACATGCAGGCCACACCCTGAATGTATGGTTAAAGCCACAGCCCTGGTCCAGCAGCTATGACTCCCGCAGCTTGTCAGCAAACACCAGCCAGCCTGGCTTCCAGCAGCCTTAGTTACGATTTGCAGGGTGCCTCAACACACTCCCAGACCCCCCCCTCCCCCACCCCCAAAAATGTATGTTTTGCACTGTCTAGCCCTCTCCTGGACAGACCAAATATACTAAGTCCATTGCACCCTTAAGTGGATCATACACAACAGCTTACCACCTTAAGTGAAGTTACCCAAACAATTCACAATGCTAGATTAATTTTCACTGAAGAACAGTTTATTTAACTACAAAGATAGATTTTTAGTGAGTACAAATAATGAGGCATTAAAGTCAGAAATGGTTACAAGAAAAACCAGAGATAAAAAGCTTTCTAAACTTAACTAACAAGACTTGGTTCAAAATGAAGTCCCTACCACATGTTTTCAGTACATTGCTGACCAAACTTTCAGGCCAGGATCTGCTTCCCAAGTCCAATGACTGGGCTTTTTTGTTTTGTTTTCTTAGGCGAAAAGAGAGATATGGGTATGAAGCAATAACTTGGGGTGTTTTTGTCCCTTATTTTTATAGGTTAGTCACCCTTTGAGAAGCATTTGCCTGAACGTGAACATTAGTTAAAGTTCTTTCCGGCTGAGTGCCAGGAGACAGAGTCCAGTGGAGAAAGGATGCTTCATGCTGTTTCTTTTCACCTGTGTATAATGAAATGCAGATTTTCTTTGTCTCCTTTCTTTCCCCTCTTGCAGTGTCAAGAATCTTTTAATAGCTTATATGTAAATTGAGTTAAACACACATCCCTTTGTTTAAGACAGATCTGTTTGACAGGGGAGACTTTGTAACTGTGTACATAACGTTGCTACATACATTTTACCAGGATATTGTTGACCAGCAAGTCATTAGTTTTCAAATGATACCTTACAAAGCATATTTTGTTCAAAGATTAGTACCAAAGTGTGTAGGGTGTGAACATAGGGGTGCATTCTATCACAGTATGGCAAACACACGTTTATCTTTACCTGTAATCATAGCCCTATTGTTCACTTTAATTGACTTTAAAAAAAAAAAACAGTTCATGGGGTAGAATTTTCAATTGCAGGACAGTCTTCTTTATCCAACAGCACAAAGATCACTATCTGAACCAGATAATGTACATAATTATCATCACCATCAGAATAAATTCCAAGGGAGAAATACATTCTTGTGTTTTGGGGAATTCAATCAATTATTAAGGCTGTCTGAATCAATCTAAATGATTTGATTGCTTCATTTGGATTGAGATATTATAAAAATAAGTTTTATAGCTTATGGGTTTGTGTTATATTAGCATCTAGTTATTATTAGGGTTTCCTGTGGTGTTTATTCCTACTCATAATGTATACACAATTTAATTCAATTTTGAAAAATTAATAAAATACATTCTAAAACCCTAGCATTTGATTAGGTACTCAATCCTTCAGTTTTGAAGTTTAATTTAGTCCTTCAAATGTATAAAGAGTAATGAATTTTTAAAAAAACACTCTGCATTGGAAATAATCTATTCTACATATTCCAACAGCTAAAACTGAAAATTTGGGGACTATAATAACTAAAGATGAGTCCAAAGAAAAAACAAAAAACCACAGATGCAAAGACAATTAAGTTTTGCAACTCAAGATCATCTCTTATTTTAATCAGGCAGAAAATAGATTTACAAAGCAACCCATGGCTGACAAAGAAAAATTAATATTAGAGCCATTCATGTCATTCCTATATTCTGCCCACTTTGAAAGGTTAAATGATAGAGACAGATAATATAGACATAAGCTGCTTCTTGAATAAATTCCTCCTATTTATCCCTCACATTCCACCCACTTCAGAACTATGACCTTATTTCCTCCTTCAGTCTTTTAACATAATAAATGACCTAGTCTAATTTTGTGTCTTCTTTTTGAGAGAGTCACTTTTGGACCAAGTCAGTGTCTGCCATTTCAGACTAGAGGCAAATTCTAAAGAGATTAACTATTTTATAGATCCTCAAAAGTATGTTTTTGTTTTGTTTTGTTTGTTTGTGAGGAAAGTGATACAATCCTTAAGTAGTTTGCAGATTTATACCACTGTAATGTAAGGAACTAACATCTTATGTCTGTTACAGACAAAGGTAGATAATCTAAGAATAGAAGTACCGTTTTGAAGTGTGACCCTGAAGTTGACAGATTGCTTTTATAGATAAAGAACTGTGTTATCTCTGTAATATCTGAACTCAATTTAAGTTTGAACTATAGGATTATTTTCATTCATCCCCTTTGGACAATTGCAACAATGATGTTTCACTTCTCCCTACCGGATCTAATTTTGTCTAGCACTGCGAGTCTGCTCAGAAAGCTTTTTAGCAGCAGTATTTCAGAAATATGAATCAAATTTTGCTGAATGAAATGAAATTAACTATCCAGGAAAAGATAATCTACTTTTCTAGTGGTAGCAATTCCATATTTTGGGCAATAGTACTGAAATACAATATTAATAAAATGGTTCTCAGACTTTTTATTCTCTACCGACAGCAAACAAACAGGCCAACAGAGCTAGCCATACTTACTCTGAATACTTTGAAAATTGTCTGGGGATTTTGTTTGGTGCACAAAGCAGTCAGCAAACTGGTTTTAATGTTTTAAAGGCATCTTGCTATATCTGGCATAATGCATAGAAGTTGCCATAATCAGCAGTAGAATCACATTTTCAACGTATGCTACATTCTCTTATTTTGTAAATATAGGGAAGGAAAACCCTCTACTGAATGCAACTTGTTGTCAAGTATTTTCAGTCTTTGGTATGAGTGCCTAATGGCTCCAAGCTCCCTTGAAGCTTGGAATCCATTAATTCAGTGTATGAGTTATATTTCCCTGCAGCACCTCTTGTTGACTGTCAGATGCAGCTACAAATGCAGCTACAGTTAGCCAAAATCTCTAGAAATTCATATACTAAAGCATTAAATGGCTAACTATAAACCTAGCAAATGATTTCCTATGTAACCTAGAAATGTTACTATCTACGGTACAGAAGTCTAGTGGTAACATTCCACTAACAAATGTGATTATGTATCAGGATTACCTTCTACTGGGAGAAATCAGAGTCCTTGCAAACCTCAGGCAGTGATATCAGAAACCATGGGGAAAGTTATAGATGAGCCTGGCTGATTAAGTCAGTTGAAGTCAGATGAGGGGAGTGAGGAGCTGGATGCATGCATACTATTGAAGCAGGAAAAGGTATCTGATTAGCCATTTATACTATTAATCCAACAAGAAAGACTGCATCAAAACAGAACAATACATTCATAATTAGAAATAGCAAGTTATGGGCAAGTTTTTTGTTCTCTGTTTTGTTCCTATCAAATGGAAAGGTTAAAATTGTGATGTCGTGACGTAAAAACTCTAGGTTCTTCATCATAAGTCCCATCCATAGCTCAGTGAAGTCAGTGAGAAGACTCCCATTCATGTCAGTGGGCTTTGGATCAGACCCCAGCTGCAGTAATATGCAGAAAAAACAAAAACTTTCAAAAGTCTTTAGAACCTCCAGCAACTCTCCAAAGGGATCTGAAACTGAATGAAATTGGTGGTGAAAGATTTTCTTTTCTTTAATTCTTCTAAATTACCACCAAGTAAATCATAGTGATGAACAGAAAAAAGGGATTTTGCAATCACTGTATCAACGATAGAAGGATTACGCATTGTCACATGAGTAAAAAATTAGTTTGACCTTTGCAGGATTCTCGTTCTAGGCTTTTTTTCCACTTGACTTGAGAAAATATTGAGTCAGTCTACATTCTGTGCTTCCTCATTCTCAGATAGAGTTGACTAGTGTTTTTTCTCTACATTTGCTATGACAAGCAGTGCATCAAACTTTAAGTTCACCTGAGGAATTCTTTCATTCAAAATAGTGTATAATTAGCATTCCATATAAAAAATTTAACATTATGCCTACTTTTGCAAAATATCCCCCCCAGAAAATGTATTAAATGTCTAATGTGTACATTTAATATCCACTGTGCAGTATGTGCTCAAAACCCTAGGAAAAAAATAGGAACTATCATGACTTGGAAAAGAAGTGGAGAGCAATTGCACGAACAAGTTGAATGTATTTCAGTGTAGCTCCTCTTAAGGTGCGCTTTACTCCTGCAATATCTGATCACAGCAGGTACTTAACTGAGACGTTAGTCCTGGATGCAAGTACAGAGAGTGGCATCTGCTCGTGTGTCACATTGCTCTTCCCCATTTTCCAGCTAAAGAAGCTGAGTGTGTAGAAAGGATGAACCTCCATTTTAAAAAGGGAGAGAACAAAAGAGTAGGTTTTGGAGAGAACAAGGGATAAAAAAAGAGAGTTCAGAGAGAGAGAGAGAAGAGAGAGAGAGAGAGAGAGAATGAACTTCTACTGACCCTCCAGCCAGCACTGACAGGAGTTTAGAGAAGGGAAGAGGCTATAAAGGGTCCAACACCGTAAACTAAACTGCCCAGGGATCTGATGATCCAGTCCACAGAAGTTTCTCCTGGTCTACTGAGGGAGTTTCATGGCTTGGACAGTGGGTACTGCTTTAACTCCTATAGAAAGCAAAAGTGACCTGCCTCCTATGAATTGAGCAGTATATTCCCATTCCCAGCTTGATTTCTGAAATACCAGGTTGACCACCCACCATCTACACTTTAGTTGCAGAGGCATCTCCTGGGTACTCACAAACACACCCAATTAGCTAGTGAGTAAAATAGGCTCGGGAAATTCTCAAGGGAGCCTGGGAACTGGGACTATGCTCTCTCCAGGGCTTTATTAAGTCCCCTGCATTTCAGCACAAGATCCCTGTATCAGACGGAGCGCTTATAACAAGCACCCAGCTTGCAGTCACCATTTCATTCGGGGTCCCACTATACTTTGAAACTGTTGCCCATCTACCAATTGCACTTCCCAGCCATACATCTACCAACATTCAGTCCAGAGAACACAGTTGTTAGAACTGTTAGTTGTTCATTCATGTTCTAGCCAGACTGCTGGGGTTACCTTCACAACTGGCCTACTCAATTTCTGGCTTTTCGGACCCATTTGACTCATTGAGCCTTCCATGATTTTTTTTTTTTTTGCCACCTACAAGAGTGGGCTGGGCTAGCATCTAAGACTCCCCTCTTTGCCTGCTCTCAGTTCTCTGCCAATTCCCTCCCAGTGAAGATGAAAAGGAAGTTAGGGAGGAGCTAGGAGAGGGGAATGATGAACAGCCAGCAAAGGTAGCGACAATGAGAGGAAATTTAAACCATCAGCCAAACAACTACAGGAACTGCTGCTGTTGGGAAGAATACCTCAACACCAGGATGTCATGAGTAAAGGAAGATAATGGTGAGGGGCAACCAGGGGCAGAGAACTGAAGAGTAATGAAGGAAGTGTGTGAATTTGTGGGTTGACAGAGAATTGATAGATTGATGGGAAAGGGGAATGAGGTGTGTGTGTGGGAGGGGGGGGGGGCAGGGGTAGCTGATAGATATTGGGGGAAATTATGGATTCTCATGGGGGAGTTGGGTAGTGGATACACCCTTAGGGATTAAATGCAAATTTGCATGCTATTTGCATGCATATGTAAATTTGCCACTAGCTTTTTGCTGAGCCCATGTAGACGAGTCTGCGTCTGAGGCCTCAAGGATTTGTGGGAATAGTCAGCCAAGGTGTAGGCAGAGCTGAATTGTCTTTGTTATTTGCTGGTCAACAGGATGATGCTCTGTGTGCTTTACATAGTATTACTTTACCCTGAAGTACTTTTACTCAAGATACTACTCCCTCTAATACATTGCCTTAAGAGAAACTACAATGTAGTGTATCCGGACTGGCTCATTGATTTCTTGGAGCACTCTGCATGCTATGTTGGATACTAAATTTGGTATCAGAGTCTGGGCAAAGCCCACTGTGTGCACATCCCAGTGAGAGCTGGAGGACCTGCAAAATAACCACACTAATGATGCCTCACATCCAGTTGCCAATGAGTAGATCAAAGTCATCTAGCACCCAGGCTTTTCATTTAGTACAGGCTGCCACTGTCTACTGTAATATTGGTTACACGTTCATAAACTCTCAATTTGTGCACACACAGACACACAGTAACTGCCCACTGAATTGGACACATGTTTTGAAAATCAAGGCAGTGAGATGATTCAAGAAAAAACCTGGCAAGCTGCTTCCAGTTAATTGCAAAGCACTGAACAATATTTGAAAGGTTCTTTTGGATTAAAAACATTTATATAATGATTTGGAAGAAATGGTCACTCAAATATGCTCAGAATAATGAAAAATATTGTAATTCAAAATAGTCTGCATGCACAAAAATCCTATTTACATTCACATATCAAGGACATGTTTGAAATCCTGTTTCATATCTTGCCAAAAGTTGATGCTATTTTAAATGTATTTTTTCCTCCTGCAGTGCATGAGGATCTCTACTTCTAGCTATACATGCACAGTAGAGGGCATTAGACATCTCCTAATTGAACAACTATACACACACACTTAAATAGGATAAGTCGTTCAAGACTAACACCATTTTAGATAAGTGTTCTGCTCTTGTGCTAAACAAGCAACTCTTTTTGTAAATCAGGAGTTTGGTACTGTTCATGAGTTTACTTCAAAAGAGTGGAATAAACAGCCTTAATCCCCATTCATCAGAGCAGGCTAAAAGTCATTATTTGATAACAGATGGTCAGCAGCCTAAATAAAGTTGTGGTGGTCTGTGGACAAGTGTCCACCCCAGCAAAATTCACATCTTTGATTGTCCCACAAAAAAGTCAGGGTTTTAGCAGGCTTGACAGTTGAAATAACTTCTGAACTCTGACAGTCACTCCAGGACAACAATGAAGTAGCATAGACAAGCCTGCTTTCCCAATGACTCTGTTATGCCTGTTCTGTGGCTAGATGGAGGCTTTCCATTTCAGAGCTATTAGACTGTCACTTTTCCATGAGGAGTAAATTCACTTTAAGAAATAATAGAAATTTAAGAGGCCACATCTTGCCCTGATTTACAGCACCAGGTCTGTAAAACTTGTAACTAAATGGAGTTGGAGTGCATTAGATTTAAATCAACACAGAATTTGGCCCAAGTATTTAATCACAATCAAATGCAGAGATATATTACAGACAATAGTCCTCTTGGCATCATTTGCAAGTTTTGTTGACTCTCAGAGGTGAGTCACTATCCACCCTGGGTATAATGGAGGTGGGTGTGACTGTCTGAAGATTGAAGATCAAAGCAACGGGATGAGCAGATTTGAGGGGCAAGAATTAAAAAAAGTTTCAGTTGAACTTTATCATACTGTTGATTATTAATAAAAGCTGTACTCAAGGAGGAAGAGACTTTGGGTTGCATTTGCAGAGCAAGCTGGGAAAGACACCTGGTCAATTTTTTTTCAAGCTACAGATAATAAGAGACAAAGGCTGGAGAACAAAACAATGAACTAACTATATCTGATGAAAAAACATGCACGCAGTATGCATCCAAATACTGTATACCCAGAAGCGCTGTGAACTTTCACAGAGAGTTATTTAAAACTTTACATCCATATATTATTAAAAGCACAGATATGGAAATGTCAGCAACTGTTTAGGTAAGATATTATTTGTAAGTATTGGCAATAATACCCTGTGATCACCTGCAAAAGAAGTGTTTAATAAGCTGGATATTAAAGGTTTAGTTTAAAAACTGTGATATATACTGCCACTCAACACATGAAGGTTTAATTACCATTTGTAATGCAAATTTTTTCCATTATGAACAAAATAAACTTTACTGTTTGCTAATTATCTTAGCCCTCTAATTTAACACTAAAAGTACTTGTTAAGCCTTATGCATATTGGGTTGAAATGGGAAATATATAAATCAAGTTAAATATTTTATATAAATAAAATGAAAATGCATATGTTGTCTCAAGCCTACAATTACCTTGTACTGCATATGATTGAGGATTGGCATCCTCAAGTCTCATCTCCATAGAGCCTCCTAGTGGCTGGATGAGGCATTGCAGGGATTGTCCCATACTAGTGACCGCTTCGGTCATTCTGGGGGCCTCAAGTGTGTGTCATCATGTGCAGTCTAGCCCTCTAGCCAAGTCACTGTTCAGTTTGTTCCCCTTCCATGGGGAATAGAAAAAAGTCCCAATAATAGGAAACTCAACGTCTAATGGCTACCAAGCCCATCTCCCAGCCTCGATCTGCTGTTCTTGGCTTCTTTGATCTTTGTTGCCCAGGCTTCGCTTCTTGGCCTAGGGAAGAGGGAGGGGAACCCACACCTGGCCTCTCCTCTAAGTTCCAGCCAAGGGACCCTATATAGGTGGTTCCTTCAAAACTGAGGTACAGCCACTGGGGCTTCGGTGGGGAGAGGAAGATCCTGCTCAAGCCTGAACATCTAAACTGCAATTTTACAGCTCCATAGCCTGAGCCCCACAGTCAGCTGACATGGGCCAGCCGGGGGCATTTAACTGCAGTGTAGACATGTTCTGGGGTTCCCTCTCAGCTTCTCCTGGGTCTAGCTTGGGGAGCATCTCCAACAAGTCCATCTCCATTTGTCTCTTCAGTGGATGGACTGTTCTACTAGCAGTTCTTTGCCCCTTGCCTTCAGGCAGTCAGTAGTTCTCTCCGTTGAACAGGAGTTCCCCTCCTCTGTCTCCTCCCTCGAGCTGGGAATGCTTCAGGCCTCTTGCCTTCAGTCAGTCAATTGAAAGGCTTTCTGCCAGCTCCCCTCCACTGAACACTCTTCCAATCTGGAGGGTATAGCAGGCCAACCTTCTAGCTGTCAGCATCTCCCTGATGTGAGGGAGGAGGTAGCCTTTATACTTCTCTTTCTCCAACCCCTTCCCAGTTGGTTGGATGAGAGGAGAGCCTTGCCCTTTCCGGCATTCTCTGTAAGGAGAATTTCACTCCCTTAAAGGTACAGTAGCCCAATTCCTTCTCTGAGCACCATTCATTCCAAGGATTCTTTGTCTCTACATGCAGGGCTGGATTTAGGGGCAGGTGACCCAGGCGTGCCAGACTTGGGGGCACCATGCTCAGGGTGCTGTTTTTGTTGTTAGGCAAGGATCCTTGTGCTGAATCCAAGAGCTTTGGATCATGCCTTGCGGTTGCCATTCCCTCAATCTGGTTGTGTCAGATGCAGCAGCATCTTCTTTAGATTCGGAATCTCCCTTTCTAGTACAGCAAAAGGATATATGTCCTATTTTCAGCATCAGCTATCAGGTGGAAAATCCTCATGGACCATGTTACAAATATGACTGAGAAGCCACTAAGTGACACTTGCTGGGAAAGCCACATTGACAGCATAAGGCCAGTGAGGTATCAAGTGAATGAGGTTTACAATGATGCCCTGATGGAACTGGCGCAGTTGAGTAAAGCTGAGGCCAGAATCTGACACGAGGCGCAAGGTTTGGCAAACCAGATCACCGACTTCAAATTTCTGGTATCAGTTGTGGTTTGGCATGATATCCTGTTCCAAGTAAATGTTGTAAGCAAGACATGACAAACTTAGTTGATGGACACTGGGACTGCTACTACTTTGGTGAGAAGCTGCCTTGATTTCATTATGGTGTATAGTGACAACGGATTTGAAGATGCCATCTCTGCTGCCAAACAAATGGTGGAAAACTTAGGAGTTGAGCCTGTCTTCAAGGAAATTCATATTCATTGGAAGAGACAGTTTGGTTATGAGAGCAGAGATAAGGTGATGGGAAGCTCGGAAGAAAAATTCAAGAGAGATTTTTTGCTCACTCATTGACACTGGTCAAGTGTCCATTGAAAGAAGGTTTAGACAAATGAAGCACCACAAAAAGACCTGAGGGGTTTTGTATGACCTTAGTAAGGTGCCAGTGGACAGGAACACACTCTTGAACAATTGTACGGACCTTCAATGGATGCTGACACATGTGGAACATTTGGATGACAATGATAAAGACCTCTATGTCAAATTGGACAACATCCATCACATTTTGCGACTCGAGAAGCACTCTCTGCTCCAAGTTCTCCAATTCATTTGTGATGCAGAGCTGAAGGACACTTTTCCTAATGTGTGGGTAGCTTTGAGGATTCTGCTCACTCTGCTGGTCACAGTTGCTAGTGGTGAGGGCAGCTTTTCCAAGCTCAGGTCATTAAAAGATATCTTCAATCTGCCCTCTATGGTGAGCTACCCAGCCATTAATGGGCAAATGAGTTTTGAATTACTAACAAAGTAGAAGTAAACCTTCTAGTCCAGCCACCAAACTCAAATGAAAGTTTGAATCAATTCCAATAAGAACACCTCTTCTCCAATCCAGCATCTGTTTTGCCCATCTGAAGGCCCGCTACCTTGTCTTGGCCCCTTGTGGAATCAAACATAGCCATCTTTACTTTCCTGGGTGCTGTCATCAAATCTTGTATGCTCTGGCTTCAACCATACTATTCATTCTAGAACTCTCTTAACTCAGGGAACTCACAGAACACACAAGTTTGAAGACAGCAGCTAGACCAGAAACTTGACCACAGACTAAAAATGAATACTATAAGGTGTGGAGGGAATAGTTAAAGGAATGGGGGAGACCATACCCCGGGCAGAGGAGCGAGAATGGGAAAGTGAAAGAACATCATGGGAGAGAGTTGAGGGAGAATGATAGCTATGTTGCTCTCTTTGGTAAAGGAAAGTAAAATGTGGAAAAAGGCCAATTCTCTGAGGTTGGCTGGGAGTCAGTATAGAAGGAGAACAGATTTGGTTAGTGAGAGGAAGAGTGAAGGATAAAGACACAAAAATATTAAATAATGGAGAAAACACCTCAAAAACTTCTTATATGCCACAGCCTTGATGAAGGGTGATCCATATAAAATCTAAGAGTTAATGAATATGGAAAAATATGGTACAGTATGGGGTATTAAGTAACATTCATCTTTTGGTCCTTAATGTATACTTGTTTAATGTGGATTCATAATATATCATGCTATTCATTGAGTTCTACTATGTCAGGTTCCTTTCAACTGAGTGTGTTTATGGTAACTATGAAGCCAGTACTCAGGAGTGTTTCTTTTTCTAAACTCCTGTGTTAATCTTTAATTAAACTAAAATTTACATTTGAATGATTACTCCCTGAAAATGTGCATTGTTTGTTTGTTAAATATCACGTTGTTGTTTGTTTTTGATACTATAAACAGAGATAAAGAATCCAATGTATTCATTCAAAAAATTCTTTTTTTACCCGAACTGAGTGTCCTTAATGAAATTTTACATAATATTAGTCTCAGCTTGTGGCTCACTGGGAGTTTATGGAAGAATTAACAGAAGAATGAATTTTGTAAGACCAAGTTCTTACCCCTTCAAGCTATTTAATGCAATCATTTTGATTTACCTTTGAGACATTGATCTTAAAAGATTAGGTATTCAAAAAAATAGGCCATAATTGCTAAGAATAAATTAGCCAAGTTTTTTTTTTTTTTTTTAAATGGAGTAACAATGTGATGAGCTTACCCTATTTCAGTCTTTCATGTTATTATATCTATACTGTGATGTTGAGGGTTGGATGCCTTGCATGCCTTAGGCACCTCACAAAACCCCAATCTATATTAACAGGGCCAAAACCTGCTCATTTTGCGCAGGTGGGTAGCCCACTACCTATGAATTGTGCAGATTAGTTATGAAATCATTAGACTAAATATTTTTTAAAAGCTTTGAATCTGTTGAGAATGAAGGCCACCATTTCAGTAACATGACCCAACAATTCTAAAATCCCTGCCTTTACACATTAAAACAGGTTTTTGTTCCTCAGATTAAGATAAAAAGCCTAGATCTATGGAGAAGCAAAGAACAAAATTACTTCCCCAGTACAGCACATACAGTATTGTAGCCATTGCTTAGTGTATGAAATATTGTTGTTCTGGTTCCCCAATTAAATGTGAAACTTGGGCATCCTAACATGGACATCTGAGGTTTTTATATCCTTGTAACAGAGTTTGATACTTACTGCTGGCTTACCTCCTTGGGGCTCATCTGGGATTAGTTTGCCACTGGTTGGACGCCTCTTCCTGCAGTTGCTCAGCCTATCGTCTCAATCTGACCTTCCAGGACTCTGGGCAATCTTCTTTGTAACTTTGCCCTCCAGCCAGGTCTCTACAGTCCCCTTGTTCCAAGGTCTGTTAATGTCTCTCTGGACAAGCTGTCCCTCTGCTGTTCCAGGCAGCCTTCCATTTTATGTCTAAGACTGTGCTACTTCCCCAGTGGCTGATAAGGGTACCCGTGCCCACCTTCTACTCTAGGCTCCAGCCCTGTGCTCCACAGTTATGGTCCCAGACCTCATTGCTACTTCGTTACGCTGTGTCCTACTTTCTTCATTATCTTCTGGCACCTCACCTATCTGAGGAAAATTGCCACTCCCTCCACTTCTTGTGGCTACTTGCCAGACACTGTAAACTCTAACAAGCCTCCCTCCGGTCAGTAGACTGCAGACTACTTCCCTGGCAGCCTCAGCTTCTTAGCTTTTGCTCTTGCCCAGGTGAGCTTCATTCTTAATTAAGCATTATTGATCCCTGGCTCCCTCCAGGTGCAGTCTATGCAGTTAATTGGCCCATCAGGCAGATCTTAACTCTTTCAGGACTGGTGAACCCCTCATCACAATCTCCATTTTTTTTTTTTTTTTTTTTGGGGGGGGGGAGTGTATTATCGAGGGGATGGGAAGTGATTATATACTGCCACGTAACTCATTAGATTTGTTAGAAGTCATCATTAGGTATTTATCTAATTAATAATCAAAAGAATCAATCACTAGCGTCACAACATTTATATTTGAGTAACCATCATAATAGATAACAAAAAGAATGTGTATAGCTCATACTCTTGGTTGGTTGCCTAGAACAGAATTTTAAAGCGGCCATCTGTGTATTTCTTGTGATTCATGTTCCTTTCCTGTGTTTGTGATTACCTTTCCACCAGTGCTGGACATCACTCACGCAGCAACAAATAGAATACAATTCCTGTGTTTGAAGGAAAATTCCCATCTGCTGCTCTAAACACTTCCCAGAATTACCACTGCCCTAGTGTACAGCTATAAGTAGCAGACCACAGCTAACGTGAAAGTGAGTTAGAAACAATATTTAAAGTGACACTGTCAAATCAAATATAAGTTTGGTAAGAAAGTCAGATTTTACAAATCTACCATCATCAGAAATAGGACCATGATTAGTCTTAATTTCAATTAGGTTTACTTGTCCTTGCCTCAGCACAGGGGACTGGACTAGATGACCTCTTCAGGTCCCTTCCAGCCCTATATTTCCTTGATTTTATGATTCTACTTAAAATATTTTATTTTTTAAAGAAATAACATTCTCCTACCACCTCTGAAACCCAAACTTTGCAGCTTTATGCTAGTGTAGGGTTATGCTTTCATAGCAAGAGAAGACATGTTTTTACATTGAGATAGCTGTCCCGATAGAAACTCCTACAAGGTACAGGTAGTTTTTCCCTCAATGTAGCTAGTGGATGTGAACTCAAGAAGGGCTGGAGAGGGAGGAGTGAGGCATAGGCTTGACCTCAGTTAGTTAAACGGAGGTAAAAACTACCTGTGTCATGTCTTCCACTAGGAGTCTACATCAAGCTAGCTATACGGAACCAGAACATGAACCAGCTATAACAAGCTATAATGACAAGTGAAACTGATGAGTCTATTTGCAGCTGAAAATAATGAAAACACATTAACAGCATTATGTTTATGGTAGAAATGAGTTTTGTTTTGTTTTTTAATACCACAAGTGTTACTAAGAACACAGATAAGGAAATCTGGCAGCTTCTTAAAAAAGAAACTACAGGAATTTTAACCCAACAGTGTCATAAGTCTAAAAAAAGACTGAAAAATAACCCTGAATTATCAACACTAAACATTTATATCCAACATGGAGATTCGGGTTTAGGAACTAATCGAGATTCTTGCTTTCCAGGTAACAGAGGCGTAAGTGTCATGGAGACCACACACTCACTCTGCGAGTTGTCTGAGCTCAGCCGTGCCACTTGTCTGCTGGCTTGCAGCGCTATTATTTCTGACTGTAGCACAAGTGATTCTCAGTAAAACATCAGCATTTGGAAAACTCACAATAGAGGGACTACAAATATAAATAAGCCAACCACAGTGAAGAATGGTGGAAATCTCAAAGACCAACTGTCATAAAGAGTGCTGTCCTGAGTTATTGCTAAAAGATCGGAGTCTTAACAGCCTTCCTACCAGTCATGAGAAAGAGGACTAGAGGCCACTAACCGTAACTGGGGTCACATCACAACATAAGTAGGCACTGAATGACTGCACAGAACTCCAGTAAAAAATTCCAAATATCAATAGCACCTGACTGGATTTATCATGCAAGTTCATGGTTAAAAGAGGCACTCAGTGTCCTTTTACCATTCAATTTCCCTTTGCTAAGGCAAAGTTCCCTGGACTTCCTACACTTAAGAGAAAGTTATTTCACCTCCTACCATTCACATCTAAACAGATACATTCAGTGATCCAAGAACAGCTTAAGCTTCAGGAAAACGTAAGGCTAGAGCAGAGCTCTGAAGTTGAACTGCAAGAGATTTCCCAATTCTGCAATTCTAATCATCCCAGTTAGTCTGAATACATTCAAATCAAGCTACTCTTTGAGAAATCCAGTTATTGTGTGTATGATTTCACTATACAATACTTAAGCATGATCTCCAAACAACCTAACATGTAATGGGTACCATTTTCAAACATGAAAAAATTAATATTTTTTTTCTGAGCACATGCACAATTATTTACAAATATCCACAAATTTAGAGTTTTATCCTGCCAACAGTTCACTTAGGACCTCATCCAAAGCCTATTGAAGTCAATGAAAGTCTTTTCCATTGACTTCAGTGGTGTTTGGATCATGCCCTTAATTTGCCTTTGGTGTGCACACAGTAGCTATGAAGAGGAAACCAATATACAGGAGTTTTGGGGAAATTAGCTGCATACATGTACAGAAAATAATAAAACTACTGCAGAAGAGGACGATTATCCATGTAAAATAAGTAGTTATAGTATAAAATTAAGGGGTGGAGTACTTTAAGGGATTATTCACAAGCCATTTAGGCAGGTTCAGTAACTTGCAAATGCAATTTAAGGACAAAAAGCTTTGATGAGCCTAGAAAAAGAAGACAAAAAGTTTCCTGCAGAATGAAGTAGCAGAAGCACCAGGAATCCCTTCCCCTCCCCCCACCTGATTCCAGCATCTGATTTTACATGGTAGTTTGAGTTCTACATCTACACATAGAAGGAGATGCCGGAAAGGTTTACTGATAGCTAGAGAAAGAGTGGATTATTTCAGATGGGAAACTAGTCTTGTTAAACATGCTCTGATTTTATGCCTTTACAGTTTCTTCTTAAACAATCACTGTCTAATGAAGGATTTCAAATAACGTGACAGTTTTAAAATAAAGCCTGCATTAACTTCTACTGTATACAACTCCAATAAGTTATCTGTTAGCATAGAGGTCATGAACCAAATCAAGATATGAGCGCAGATTTTTTTTTTTTTTTAAATGAGCAGATTCAAAAAAATGAAATTCATTAAGAGGGAAAATAATTTTATATGAATACTTGTGTCATAGCTAGCTGTTTAATATTTTACCCTTTTTTATCCACTAAGAAAAAAAAAATACATTGCCGCAGACAAAAGCCTGCCTTGATCTCTTCCTGCAGAAATTTGCTTTCACTTATTCTTAAAGGTGATCGAAAAATTAGTATGTACGATACAAACTAATTCCACTTGTTATGCAAGCAACATCGTTTAATTTGTAGTTTAGAGAGCAAGTCACTCCTGTCTGGGATAAATAAAACAACATGCGGCATTATGTGGCTCGTAAGACGGAAAGCTAACATCAGCCCTTGGAAAGCAAGAGCAGCCCAGACCTCTAAACATCAAGAAACACTCGTTTGCAACAAGCAAAAGTTATGCATGCATTTCTACTAGATAGGGAAAAGCAGTGCCCCCCCCCCCACACACACACACTCTCAGCTCGATCCTTTCCTCTCCTAGTGCTTGGACAGCTGCACCTGCATCTACAAAACTCCCCAAGGACACTGCTTTGATCGATCTTTGTCATGCCTCTCGGTCGTGACTTGCGAGGATGAGAGACGCGAGCCTGGCACGCTGCGAAACGTTCATTGCACCAGGCTGAGGTTTCTAAACGGCTTTGCTTAAGTGGGCTGCAAAATGTCAGGGACCTTTGGTTTTTGCTTCCAGGGAGATAAATTCACATCTCTACCTCCGAGCCGCGGAAGCACGAGAGAGACCGAACGCAATGCCCGGCAGGGCTTCTCGTGCCAATGTCTGTGTCGCCACGAGCCGCCGCACGGCTCTGCTCTCCCGGCTCACAGCTCTTGCAGGCGGAACCGGGAGCGGAGCCATCCCGCCCGTGCTGCTCTCTGGGCTTTACGGCAAAGGCAGCCGCTGTCTGGCAAAGTTGAGCTGAAAATCTTGGCTCCTCCGGGTCAAACCTCCTCGTGAGCCTGGGCCGTGAGGGGGAGGGGGGGGAGTTACAGACTAGACAGCCAGCGAGCGTGGGGATCAGCTGCTCCTGGTGTATTTCACAAGTCCCTGGCTAATGCACAACTTCAGCTTCACGCCTTATCAGTCGCCTCCCGATTGCTCCGCGCCGGGAAGCCGCAGGATCAAACAGCGGCACGGATCCCCCCCCCCTCGCCCCACCGACGAACCCGCGCCTTAGCCAGAAGTCCCGGCCAGCCGAGCCGGGCGATGTCAGGGAGGTAAATCGCCGCAGCCAGCCCGGTGACCGCTCGGGGGAAGCCGCGGGCACGAACCACACGAACCACTTGGGAAAGGGCTGGGGGGGGGGGGAGGTTTTGTTTTGTTTTTTACAAGGGCGGGAAGGCGGCGGGGGAGAGAAATCCGCGCATCTGCCAACAAACTTATTTACCCCCCCCCCCCCCCAGCCCGCCCTCAGCTGAGCAAAGGGGCGCAGGCAGCTGACCCAGAGCCGTGCGCCCGCAGAGCGCTCCCTGCCCCGGCCGCCGCGCGCACCAGCCCCGCGCGCTGCGAAGCTCCGTCCGAGCTGCTCGTGCAGCGCAGCCGGCGCTCGGGTCTCTCCCCCCCGCCATCAGCAGCCGGGCGCCCTCGTGCCTCCCCCCTTTGCCATCAGCCGCGCGCGCGGAACTCCGCTCCCAGCTGGGGCTGGCCGGCCACCCTCCGCGGCTTACCTTACAGCCGGCCGCGAGCCGCGCTCCCAGCCCAGCCCAGCAGGGCAACCGGGTAGCCTCCGCGCTCGTGCGGCTGAAGAACCGGCGCCTCCTTCGCCCCAGCGCTGCTGTGCTGTGCAGTGCCGCGTCGCGCCGCGCCGCCGGGAGGTGGGTTGTTAAAACCCGGCCGCCTCGGGCCGTAGCATTGAACGTCAGAGAGCGGGGAGCGCGGCTGCGAGCGCCCAGCCAACCCCACCCTCCCAAACCTGCGCCGCGGCCGCCCGGGTGTGTGTGGGTGGGGAGGAGTGAATTAAAGAGCAGGCGTATGGACGAACTCCAAGCGGCGTCTGCGTTAACCCCTTTCCTGCCTCCCCCCTCCAGCGCCCTCCGTCAGGGGCAGCACGCGGCGAACCGGGCAGATGTGCACCGCTGGAGCTCACCTGGGTCCCTGGTTCCATGATGACGCTCTGCTCGCCGGGGTTTGCAACTTGGCTGCAGGAAGGAGGCACCGGGGAGCCGCCGCCACCCCCCCCCCCCCCTTGGGAAGAAAAGTCTTTCGCCTCCCACGGATTAGGGTGGAGGTGAGAGTAGCTTCTAGAGACCCATCCCAGGGCGGGAGAGCCAGTCTTCTAGGTGCTGCCCCGAGGAGCTTACAGTCCAAGCAGAAAAGAGGGGACAGATAGCCAGAGAGGGGAAGAGCTTTAGAGTGTGTCTACCCAGCAAAAAGCAACAAACAAATCAGGGCAACCAGACTGGGGGCCTGGGCTCTGCTCACTCTAAAAACAGCCAGGTAGCTGTATGGGTTTGGGCTGGAAATGGAGCTCTGAAACTCACCCCCAGTTTAAGAGCCAGAACCTCTACCGGGCTATATTTAGCGCAGTAGCACAAGCTGTAGTTCCAGGCTGTGAGATATGCTGTCACAGGACTTTTTGCCCTATAGACGTACAGCCAAAGTCACAGCACCTCCGCGGCAGAGTTAGGAATGGAACCCGGTACTCCTAGACCCTGGGCTGGTGCCCTATCCCCTGGAATAATGTTTAGGCTTGGAAGGGTTAGATTTTTATCAGTAAATGTCACTTTCACCACACACACACACAAATGGACAAAAAATATTTCCATGGATAACAATCACAATTTACAGATAGGCAAAATACGAGAAATGCTGCTTGAGAACTTCTTAGAGTTTGACTTCAAGATATTTACTTGGTATATTTGGCATGTGATGTTGACAGTGTGTGTTATAATGAATATAAAGCTTTAATTTTTTGAATCTCATAATCCACTGACATTAAAATAATGATTGCCCTACACCCTTCCTTAAATTCCTGCAACTGTGAAAATGTATATCAATAAAAATTTTCAAAATGCTTAAACTCCACAATATTGCACAACTGTAAACATTTAAATAGATGAAAATCTAAAAAAAAAAAAAAAATGCTTTAAAATGAACACTGATATTTTCCTTGGAAATTATAAAAAAATAAAATTCAAGTTCTTCCAACTCTCTGTTCCCACCCTATTTAAAAATAAAAACCCCAACCTTTATTTCTGTATTTACTTTTACTCATAAGCTTCAGTTGAGAACATTAAGGACGCCAGGGGCACCAGGCTCTATATATTGGGTTGGCCAGAAAACAACAATTCCATTCTGCAAATTGTTTTTGTTCTACGTAGGAACAAAAAGGAGACAGTTCAAAAATTTTCATGAAACGAGAGAGAGAGTGAGAGCGAGCAACATGCACCAGAATAGGGAATATCATAGTGATTAGAGCACTTGGCTGGGAAGTGGGAGACATGGGTTTAAGTTCCTGCTCAGTGCCCAAACTACCAACCTATTGATTCTTCTGTGTGCGTCTGTTTTGAGAAATTGCATCCTGGACCTGAGAAGCCTTCCCAATGACATTTTTGTCAAAACAGACACATTTCCGTGAAACGCTTAGGTTTTGACGAAATGGCAGTTTTGATCGAAAAAGTTGGGTCAAAATTTTTTCAGCCAGCTCTACCCATATAGTCCACTTTCCCCAGCTACTTGGGCTCAGTGGAAGTATAAGCAGCAGCTCTTGGAGTCTAAGGCCTGGTCTGCACTGGTTGTGGATTTCGGTGGCAGTCGACAAGAGATACGCAAGCTATGTACAGTAACTTGGGGCTTGTCTTCACTTACCTCGGAGATTTGGCAGCAGTCAACCGGAGTTACGCAAGCTACGCAAAAAACTTGCGTAACTCTCGTCGACTTCTCTGCTTCTGTTCTGCGTGCCGTCTTCACTGCACTGCGCCGAAGGGAACTGCGTTCCCGTTGACGCAGCGCTACGTCACTTGAGAAGGTGGTCTTAATACGTCGATTTCTGGATCGACTGAGCGGGTCTTCACTGACTGCTCAGTTGATCCAGAGAAGTCGATCTGTCGGTAGCGAATTTGCCGCTGTCAGTGAGGACATAGCCTTGTGTATCTCCCGTTGACTTCCTAATGTCTACTTACTACCGTGTTGCCACTGCACTGTGCCGATGGGAAATCCCCTCCTGTCAACACAGCGCTATAGTTCTTGCTGGGGTGGATTTACAGAGTTGACTTCCAGGTTCGATTAAGCAAGTCTTCACTGTCACTTATTCGAACCCACAAAATGGATCCTGCACTGTCGGCGGTGTTGCTGGCAGTGTAGACGTAGCCTAAGCAAGCCTGAAGTAATCCCGTTGACAAGCAGCGGAGAATGAAATGCGGACAGCACCCTACTGTTCTTCCATCCCTGTGCTTTTACACCCTGTAAACATTAGTGATGTCATCAGGCTCCGACTTTGACTTCCAACTTTACAACTTTGGACATTGTTTCTATTTTGCCTACTGGCCGTTTCCTCTGCTCCCAGTCTCACTTTCCTTGCCCTCGATGCTTCTCACCAGCCTTTATTCCCCCCTTATTTCCATTTGCCTTCAATCTCCTTCTTCCTCTTCATTTGTCCTTCCCACTCCCTTACTCCTACTAATTCATCCCTACCTGCCTGCCTTTTTCATCATCCGAACTGTCACATGCTTAAAAAAATCCCAAAGAAAAATCAACTCAAACAGGAAGTGTGGAACATACATGGTGTTTTCCATCACTGTGATTGCTCTGTGAATATGGTGTATCCCTCTCTATAGCACTTTGCTTCTTTTTCCTACGTATATTTAGCTGTTTGGAGCAAGACCCTCTCTCCCTGTGTGTAGGTACGTCATCTGATACTATGAGGCTATCAATTCTGATTAGAGCGCTAGCTGTTACTGCAATGTAAATAAGTAAGCCAACAGCTACTAGGAGATTCAAAGTTATTTCAAGCCACAAAAAAGAAGGAAATTTGGATTTAAAGCTGCAGCTGGGACCTGCCTTTACACCCGAATTGGAATCTGAGTTCAGTGCATGTTCTTAATGATTGTGCAAGCAGTCTCTTCAGTTCAAACAGGGTGTTTAACCTTAACTGTGCATCTCCTGGGTTTTGGGGGATTAACTAAAACCTTGATGATATTTAATTATCTCCAGTGCAGCTCTCTGTGCTCATTGCCTTACTTTATGGTTTAATAAGCAGCAGATTGATATAAACTGAATGACAATTAACATTAGTGCAGGTTGGGTTTGCATTTATTGCTATTCCTAGGTTTGCACCCCACACGCTTCCACTCTAAAGTTTCATTGCCATTTATCAGCACCTCCTTATTGGAACAGCTCCTGTCTTTAAAAACAAATCAATTGCCTTTTCCCAAATAGCTAGGAGAGTGAGGATCCTAACAACAACTTGACCAGTTTTCTGTCAAAAACCAAGGAAGCTTTCTCAGACAAATTGTAGGGATTCAGCGTCCTCAAACTACACAGCTCGGGTATCACAAAAGAGAAAACATTAGCACATGTGAGTTCCCCAGTACCAAAGAAAGAATCACACAATATCAAGGTTCTGCTCCCCCAATCTCTGTTATTGGCCCAATCCAGAGAGCTGCTGAATACCAGCTTTGCCCATGGTCTTTGATGGGAGTGGCAATTGCTCTTTGGAGGATAATCTAAAGAAACAGACTCAAAATCTGTTAATCAAATTAATTAGCCTCCCACAGTGGATTTAAAAGGGACACAATATTGGTTCCACTGAAATCAGCTCAAGATTTGAGATTGGATGGGAGCCAAATCTGGTAGATCTGAGAGAGATGCATTTGACCAGTACATGATTGAATTCTGGTATTTCATCAGATGTTCCATAAATGTTATTTATTATTTGCATAATCTCATTCTGATTTATATAATGGTAGCGTGTGCTCAGTAATCCAAAATATATATACATATATATATTTCAAGTTTAGCTCCGAGTGTTTTCAATTTGGGAGTGCCTGTGTCTCCAAGGTCACCTCATAAATCCAGGCATTGTGGCACTGCACTGCCAATCTGTGTGGGGCATAATAACTCTTAAGGGAAATCAACGCTGAAAATGCTTCCGAATTTTTCAGAAGGGACATGTGTAGAATACATCATCATAGCCCAGCTGAGCATGCAACATCTTTTCAAACACAGTTGAAATACATCACATGCCCTCCACTGGGTGGTGAGCAAAAGCAAATAAGATGCGAGAGGTAAATCATGGGACAGCTGTGCAAAGACATGACTTGCTTAAACAGCATTTCACCTATGCTCATTTTCTGTGCATATTTTATAACCCATCACTGAACAAGCCCACCTGCTTTGTTCTAAATAAACTCATGAAAAAGTCAAAGGGAGACAAAAGTAGTCACAAATCAAAGGCTCCTGTTCAAAATTCAGATGCATTCTGTTTAGAAAATAGTCTAAAATACTTCACAGACAGGATGATAAATTCAGCTACAAAACTGCCTTGCAGACTGTTTTAAGATCAATTGTAATAATAAGGCTGACATTTTGGACAAAGCCTTGCAGACAGACCTTCAGAAGCATGCAGCTTTGTAATCATACTAGATGATTGACAAGCAGGATACCAGTTTCAGGGCATCATAACAACAACAGTACGTAGCATGATAATAGTTATTAAACACACGAAAACTATGCTTAATTGCCATGAAGGTTGCAACAGATGCTGGCAAGCCAATCCAAGTAAAATGTATAATCTGGCATTATCTTTAATCCATTCTATCATGTCCAGATATTGAATTACAAAGGACGACTTAAGGAATCTGGCAAAAGTATGTACAGTGTTGCATATCCAGCTCCTATCTCCTCAGTGTGGTTTCATTGTGTGTCCTGTTGTGACAGTCCGTGTAGAGATGCACATCCCCTGCATTGCAAGGCTTATTCAGAGGTTTATTCATGCGGAGGTTTATTCTCTGACAGAATGTCAGGACAAGCTTTATCAGGGCTGGCGTAAAGTCTGAGGATTAAGGATGCAGAAGCCACCACACAACTTTACTTGGCAGTGGCTTCTTTATCCTATAGCTTGTGTCACTCTTGAAAATGATTTGGCCATTGTTTTTACTTGTACATTGAAGTCTTCATTAGATAACCCTGTCTTAAGTAACTACTTCAAAGTATCCCCAAGGTTTGCAGTACAATTTTCTTTGACCTTTAATTAAATACCAAGACTATCTTTACTAGGCAAAGGGCATGTGCTAGTCCCTCGGGGGATTTTTAATTCTAGAGCTTCTTGCATCTCAGTGGTTGCAGTGTACAGGAATCTGTGCAGATATGTTCTTCTGTTTTGATCTGTGTGGGCTCACACCTCATGAGTTTCACTTTAAGTTACAGGTCCAAATGATCCCAAAAAACTCAAAGCAAAACTCAGATAAAATTTCACGTTTCACATGCAGACCCATGGTTTTCCTCATTTCTAGTCCAAAACAAAGTCCTGATATACTTGAAACCAGATCTGGGTTCAGAAACCTTATAATGAACTAGGGGTGAATGCTTCATTTGTAACAAAAAGTTAAACCCAATCAAGATTTAACTCATTCACAATTTATTAAAACAAGTTTCATACAACTCTGCTTACAAGTTATAATGTAGGCTAATATCCTGTGAGTGTGTTTTCTTAACAGTGCTCTATGAAAAAGAAATGTATGGTCGATTCCCATACATCGGTCATAACAGCTCCTTTCATGTAAATAATTATTCACAGACATTTAAATAGAGATTACACTTGAAATGTGCATTTTTAAAGGACATTTAAAAAGAAATAGACTATAACAAACTTCTACAGGATCATTATTTGCAATATAATGTGCAAATATTCTAGAGTTCACAGATAAGTGACAACATAAATAGTAATGTTTTCAAAAACTATGACACTAATGCACTAAATCCTGGGAGTATAAATCTTTTAGACAATGTTTTAAGTGATTTTAGGACTGATGAAAAGGTGCTGGATTGAAAGTCCTGGAGGCTGAAGTCCCATAATTGAAAAGGGATGGACTGGAAGAAGCATCTTGGTGTTCTGTCAGTGTGCTTTGACACCTGTTTCAGGAACCATCTCTAGGAGCTAAGGAGTTATCCTTTCTCCAAATTGATTCAAGCCTTGGCTTCTGGTGAGGTACCAAAAAGAGATGCAATTAATGTCACTTATGGTGGAGGGTGTTTATAATATGGACATTTGTCTACTAGCAGATGGATGGTGTCATAGTTCAGGGCAACAGCACCTGAATTTCTCCTCCACGGCCCTTGAGGGAACCCACAGTCTAGGTTCCCAGCTCCTCAGCCATCGCCTATCTTCATCTCTCTCTCTCCTGACTGGGGACTTTCTAGGTTGCATAGTTCTCTACCTACACTGTGATATCCCTAGCAAGCCAGATCATCTGAAAGGCCAGCATCTGTACTTCGTAATGCTTTCACCTTAAGAATAAATTTGTCTATAAAGTTTGCCTATAAAGCACAGTGTGGTAACTTGTGACTGTGGGCAATTACAATCTTCATAACAAAGCAAAGAAAACATATTAAAAAACAATAAAAAACCCCATACACACATGCTGTAAAGCTTAGCAGAGATCACCCCCACCTGCCCTCTCAAGCTCTGATAGTTGTCAGTCCTTCAAAACTCACATGTGGGTTTTCTCCGTGTTTACATGTTCATAACTGTCTCCAATTCACAATCAGAACCACCATGAATATTTCAATCTTTTCTTTATACAGTTTCTTTATACAGTTTTACACTATCTCATGTAGTGGTGATCAGCAGACAATGGCTCACTACCTGGGACGTAGCTTCAAAGGGCTGGGTTTTTTGCATAATTGGAGGAGGGGAATTTGCATTCACCTCCCTCTAGATATTCCTCAGAAAAAGCACTTAAACTATTCCATTATTGGCAGGCACTATGTTCAATATAGTCCTTTGAACCCCCACTTCTCACATGTCATATCTGCTCCCCTCAACCCCCCAAAAAAGGTTCAATACAATCCTGCCAACAATAATACATAAACTATTCAATTAATACAATGGATTCCAAAAGATATTTAAACTTAATTCAGTAAGGTCTCTCAAGGATATGGCAGGAAATTGCCATATCTGTCACAGATGGAAACCAAACAATTCATTTCATATCCTTATGGCTGTCATACAGCCTTGAGATGTTCATATTTATGTCCTTACTGTTTAGGGATAGAATTGCAACATGTAGATTACACTGACTTTTCAAGATGCAATTTTCTGGAAAACACCTAAATCCACTACTCTGATTCTGCATTCTTTAACTCAGCAAAACTTCAAGGGAAGTCAGTGGCAATTTTGCCTGAATTAAGAAGGGCAGGATTGTACCTAAACTACAGTTGTAAAAGCAAGAGACTGTTTTTAATCTTAAAATGTGCAGCACAGCATCTGGATCTAGTCCTTTTGTTTTTTGTTTTGTTGCATTCATCCGTTGAAGACATCCAAATGTCCCCTCAGTCCTTTGAAAAAAAATGCTTAAGGATTGAGACCTGTATACAATGTCTGAGTCCAAAGAAAAGTTTTATGACTGAATTACCAAATCCTGAAATTAGGGAATTTATAATGGAAATGATGTAATTTGCAAATGGTACTGCTATAATTATAATTTGTAAATAACAGTTGAAGTAAAAAGCAAAAATTTAACATACAAAAAACAGCACAGGAAAACCGTGCAGCTTCTCAGTTCACAGGTTGTGAATTATTTTTAATTGTGATTAAGATTCCAAGATGACATCTACTGCTAGATCTTAGTACAGTACTTAAAGAACCACATTTATATAAGAAAACTATTATCTGCAATGGACTTTTGAGATTACGTTTTAACACAATCACCTCGTTATTTCAATTACTGAAAGAAAAGTTCAACAGTCATCTGAGTTCAGCACAAAAGGGAAGTTGTGAATTATAAAACATGTATGGAAAATGTAAATCAGAAACAAATACATTTAAATACAGGCACACACAAAATTCAGACTGTGTTGGCATGATAAGGTGCTGACATTTCTAAATGTCATGTGAAGAAGAGATACAAAATCATTGCATAATAAAGCCTATTAGTCAGCTATTGACTAATATATGTACAGGATAGTGCCAGTGGAATACTTTACTACTTGTAAACATTTTAAATGGAAAACAAAATATAGTGTTCATGTATTTAAAGAGACACTTATCTCAGATGGCCGTGGTCACTGATTGTCCAAAGATTGGTTAGTAGGGCCTTCTGATGGAAATCAACTTCATGCATCAACTGTGCACACCAAGGACCCCACTGAAAAATAAAACTCTGTCTGTGGCCATTATGTTACATTTTGAAAGCATGTTGCTACAGGGATAAAAAGACAGTGAGGATGAGTAGTGAAGATGGGCAGGTAAGAGGGGGTAAAAAAGGTGGAAGGACTGGAGAAGGGGAAAAAAAACAAACAAACAAACAAACCAAAGATTTTTAACTGGCCTCATCCATCCAAAGTTCCATGCTGACTTTTCAGCAAAAGTTTAAAATGTCCAGGCACTTGAACTCAGTTTCCATCATAAGTGCTGCATTAGACATTTGTTAGTATTTCCTGTTTAGGACCAAAGTCTGTAATCTGATCCACATGCTTCCAGCCTTTTGGTGTTCTATTGACTTCAATTGATCTCTGTCTGGTCCGACATGGATCCAGTTGCAGGAGTATGACTGAAGGAGTGGCTTTTCTTTCCAAGAGAGATGTGATTTTCAGGCCAATGGAGCGCTGGATGACTGCTCAGAGAGAACTCATGTCAGGATACATGGGAGTTAATAATCATAGGACATAAGATTTGCCATACTGGATCAGGGCTGTAGTCCCTCTAATCCTTTATTCAGCCTCGGACAGTAGCCAGCACCACATGTTTCAGAGAAAGATGCAAAAAAACCTCTTACTAACACTTACTAGTTAGGGATAGGCTGAAGTCTTAAAGCATGAGGTTAAATATCGCTACCAAAAATATATATTAACACTAAAGATTATAATTCTGGGTATCATTGTTATCCATATAAGTGTCCAATCCCTTTTTGTATCTTGCTGAATTCTTGGTCTCAATGTCATCTTGTGGCCGTTAGACTGTGGAACTCATTACATATTGTGTGAAAAAGTATTCCCTTGTATCAGTTAATTTGCCACATTTTAATTTCCCCTTGTTCTTGTGTATGAAAGAAAGAGAAAATTTCCCCATCTTCATTCTCTACAATTCATTATTGTATAGACTTTTGTCATATCCTCTTTTTATCTTTTCTAAGATTACAAAATCTTGATCTTTTCAATCTGTCTTCATATAAGAATTTTTTCATGGCCCCTATCATTAGTCACCATTCACAGATTCCAGGGCCAGAAGGAACCTTTGTGATTATATAGTCTGACCTGTACAGGTCATAGAATGCCCCCAGCATAATTCCTTTTGAACTGGAATGATCTCTTAAAGCAAGCAAGCAAGCAAGCAAGCAAACAAACAAGCAAGCAAGCAAACAAACAAAGAAATCTTGATTTAAAAATTGCCAGGGGTGGAGAATCTACCACAACCCTTGGTGAATTCCAAAAGGTATTCACCCTTACTTTTAAAAAATTATGCCTTAGTTCCAATATAGATTTGTCTAGCTTCAACTTCTAGCCACTGGATCGTGTTATATCTTCGCCTGCTAGATTGAAGAGACCAGTATCAAATATTTGTTCCTCAAGTAGGTTCTTATGGACTATGATCAAGTCAACCCTTAACTTTCTCTTTGTTAAGCTAAATAGATTGAGCTTCTTGATTCTATCAGTATATGGCTCCCTTCTCTAAACCATCTTTAACTCTACAAGGCCCTTTTGAAGATCAGGTGACCCGTACTGCACCCTGTATTTCAGGGAAGGGCACCTTGATTTATATAATTGCATTACAATATTTTCTATATTACTCTCCAGCTCCCTTATACTTTCTTACGTCTTGCTTGCTTTTTTGACCGCAGCTGCAAACTGAGCTGAGGTCTTCGTTGAGCTGTCCACAAGGACAATCAGGTCCCTCATTTGAGTTGATACTAGGAGTTGGAACCCTGGAAGGTGCAAGAATATTTTAAATGTTTCCTTCCAACATGAACTGCTTTGCATTTATTAAATATTGAACTTCCATTTGGGAGAGTATTGCCCACTTACCCAGTTTGGCTAAGTCCCTCTGAATTTTCTCACAGTTCTCCCTAGACTGGAATAATTTACGTAACTGTGTGTCATCCTCAAACTTCAGTACCTCACTGCTCATTTCCTTTGTAGATCACTAACCGATATATTAAATACTGGCCCTAGCATGGAATCCTGAGGCAACCTGCTGTTCATCCCTTGAACTGATGATGTTTTGACGATGTCGCGTCCCTTCAATGGTTGCCATTATCATGGCAATTGGACCGGGTCATGTTAAGAGCTGATGTAAAAAGATGCACAGAGGAAGCCATTTACAATGTACAGCAAGTTTTACTGGTCCTACAAAACTATGCTACTTGTTCTTGAGCATCACCTAATGGCACGTTAACTATTCACATACCTTACGCACACTTATATGTACATACGTACAACTATAGATCACTGTCACGGTCCCTGTGATTTCATAGATGAGTAGCCAAAATTAGTATTGTGACCTTGATTTTGCTCCCACTGAAGTCAGTTGCAAAACTCCCATTGACTTGGTGATGTATAAAACCAATAGTCCCACATGGCTGCTAGGAAGAGTGATATATCCCTTCAGAACTGGGAGCAGTCTTGAACTGTAAGGCCTTGTGGACTTTCCCTAGGATCAGCAGCCACAGAGGCAATTTTGAGTAAGAAAGTCTATTGTCAATATATAGAAAAAAAGGGACAGAAATAGAAGCTTGTTAATTTTAGCTCAAAAATAGAGGGAAAAATACATTTGTGCCAACCAAAAAAGTGATAAAGAAATTTTATTTGAAAGGTTTCTCTAGCAGCCATTACAAACAGTGAAGAGAGAAAAAAAAATGAAAATTATAAAATAGTAGGTGAAAACATTCTTCTTCAGCTTATGAATAACAGATAAGCCTCATTCAGGTAATGATAGTTTACAGTTAGTTGTTGAAGGGTAGTAGTCTGTCAATATTAAAGGTAATGACAAATCCATTTGTAGCTGTTAGAAGACAAACTCGGAGATGTATTTCCCTCCCATCAATCTTCCTAGGGGAAGAGGGGATATTTAATAAGCAGTTATTAACAATTAAAGTGTGCTGTAGAGGTTATGTAGCAGTAACACCATCAAATAATAAATTGCAGATCTGCTGGTATGGTTTGCTAACAAAGACATTTTCATATTTGGCAATTAGTAATAAATGAACATAAACATTCCTATTTAAGGTCATTTTCCGAAAGACATGCGTCAAGTTGTATACATTCCATGAAAAAAAAAATTGAGACGTTGAATCAAATTTATTAATGGTAAAAAAAAAAGTCTAAAGTATATACGGTGTGTACTGAAGCTACTATGGACAAATTAGCATATAAGTACTACAGTATTTCTCAGTGATGGTCCAAAATACTGCGGTATCTATACCACGAAACACATAGTAGTTGCCATAAAAATCTACACAATTTCACTTTTTACTTAATTAAATGCTAGTTAACATAAGGAATAACATGGTAACATACCTTACCTGCAAATAGCAGCTGTAAAAATTTCAGTGAGGCACCACTGTTGAATCAAGGACCATTTCTGTAATTTTTAATAAAAAGTTTAGGTCATGTCTGGAAAATTATGTTAAAATTTGTGTTTAAATATTTTCATCTTTTCTGCATCATTATGAAACACAGTACATATGTACTACCTGAAATATTTAATTTATATGAGGGCTTATAGGGAGGGACAGGTTTTATTTATTTTTTTAAATTATTTATTATTTGTATAAGTAGAGACCTAAATCAGAATTGGGACCCAATTGTTCAAACATGTGGCAATAAACGGTCCCTGCCCCAAAGAGCTTATGATCCAAATAGACATGGCCCACAAAGGGTGGGATGGAAAGCAGACACACCGAGAGGGTGTCCCAGTTATAAAGCAGCAGATCACTGGAAGAGCCAGGAATAGAACCCAGTACTTCCTAGCAAAGAGATCATGCTAGCTTCCATTCCATATGATACATGCCACTAACATCTACACAAAGTCCCCTCTTATTGACTTATCTGCCACATTGAAACAATATTTCAGAAATGCAATTACTTCACCATGTCACCACCAGCAATTGAGAATTACAGCTGCCAAAAGGCTTTTCCCCAGAAGTGCAGCAGTTGAACGGTCCACACATTTTGAAATTCTGAACCCAGGCTTTCATTTTGCAAATCAGATCCATGTAGGAAGATCAAGAAAGAAAGCCAAAAAAAGATAGTCTCCATGCAGCAATAATAGGGAGTATAATTAATAGCAGAGATGCACATATCATGGTCCTGAACTCTACTTTTGAGTAATTTACTATGATGCTCACTGAAGTAGTGTGGGAGCCAGCTGATTAAAATTATTGCAAAAGGGAAGAGAAAAGTGCAGTTGGGATCTTTCAGAAGCAAAGCACCTTTGATAAACAGCTGTAGCCCAGTCAAAGGAAGGAAGAGTGCATTGTTTTAGCTTTAAGGAAGTGCATTGCTTCCTTAGCAATGCTGAGCTCTTCCACGAAAGCTTATATTAATAAGGCTCTTCCATTGATTTATGAGCACTAGATCACAGTCTTAATGAACAATGCTTCTCAGGAAGACAGTCAAACTGTGGGGAATAATTCAAGGTGTGCCAAAATACTTATGGAAAAATAAAGAGTACCTCATAGCTAGCTACTTAAGAAATAAGGATGGAGTCCCAAAAATGTATTCCAGCCATATATTTAGTCTGATAAATATAGCACAAAGACTGTGGCATATTGGACATCAGTATAAAATCATGAGACACCACGTAGGAGTTACCGAACATGCAATAAAAGTTGTTAGCAATAATGGATGTGTATGACATGCGATTGATGGCACCATTCATGAAAGGCATAGTACTTGGACCATCAATAGGATCATTTTGTGCTTCATATTGACAGATACCGCTACTCATCAGATGTTGAGGAAATTAGAATTACAGTTGAGGGCAGTGAATCAGCTACGAGAGAAGCTTATCTTAGTGCCAGTAAGAGAAGGGAGCAGCAGCTGGAAGTTGCCTCTTTAAATAGCCGCAAGAGCTATATTTTGTACCTACTACCCATTTAACAATGGTCTTTTCCCATGCTTTCTTGTCAGTAAAGAATCTACTTCTATTACTATTTAGGGCACAGAGAAGGCTTACTACATAAAAGGGAAAGCAAGTGTAATGATCTTTTTAGTCTTGAGTACAGCGTGCTGGGTTAGGCTGAGAGCATACTAAAATGGGAATGTTTTAGACGTAGATTGTTTTTGTTTATTGCATTTTATGAAATGTGGACTTCCATACAAATCAGGGGGCTTGACACTGTCAGAACTGACTATAACTTAACATCTTTCCAAGGTGGACAAGATTCCAGCCCTACAGTCAAATAATTCCCTAGCAGAGGAATATCTGAGAAAGCAAGAGATGCGCTGAACCTTGAAGGCCAAGAAAGTCCAGTGAACCTTGAAGGCCAAGAAAACTGAGGTTTGTTAGTCCAGTGTGGGTAACTTCTTCTAGGAAATATCTCCTCCCTCCAGCAGAATGTCCTGTCACCAGCCTCTTCATGTTTCAATCTTGGGACTGTTAGCTGACCTCATTCACATCAGAGAAACATGCTGAGTAAGATAATATCTTTTAATGAATCTACTTCTGTTGGTGAGAGAGACAAGCTTTCCAGCTCTTCCTCAGATCTGTGTAGCTCAAAAGCTTGTCTCTCTCACCAAACAGAAGTTGGTCCATTAAAAGATATTACCTCACCTACCTTGTCTCGCTAATATCCTGGGACCGACATGGCTACTACAACACTCATTCACATCAGCAGTTCATAGGCAGAGAGATTAGTTCTCAGATAGCCAAGGCTGACGCCATGCCGGGTATTGGAGATGAAAGTAAGCACACTGAATTGCACTCAGATGAGAAGGAAGTCAGAATATTTGCTGAAGATCTCATGTGAATAGTAAACTTCCAAATAGGCATGAGCTGTTAGTGGAACAACTGGTGAAAAGATCTTAAAAGTGCTACAAATGTGTGCTGAGCTAGCAAATGAGTATCTGTGAAAAAGCCTAAGAAAAGCTGAATATCTAATTTCTAGGTGGGAACTGGGACTGATTTATCCATCTGTCCCCTGCCAACCTTCCTTGTTCCCATGGAAGCCAGCTTCTCAGAGATACTGATATTAACAGGAGTAGCATTTTTCATCAGTGCGATCATCCATCGCATCTGTTTTTAAGTGGTGTGTACACTCAACTTAGTTTTGTATGAATAAATTTAGCCCCCAATCCTGTGAGAAGTCAAGGGCCATCTGGAAATACTGCCAATGAAAGTTGAGTGTCCCCCGGAACTGGAGCCCTGCACTCGATACTCTCCTGGGGCAGATATCCTGTGGGCCCAGCAGCGCGGGGGATAGGATATTTTCAGGGAGTTAGCTGAAAGCTCCCTGATTCTGGCCACAGTATGATGCAGGGGACGTAGACGTTTAGATGGGAGATGTGATTCCCAGCTGACAGACACACACCTGCACTAGCTCTGCTCGATTTAGCACCTAGAAATAGCAGTGCGACCATGACAACATGGGCAGCAACTTGGTCTAGCTGCCCATGTACATGCCCAGGATCGTATGCTGGGCGGCTAGCAGGAGCTGGTACAGGTACATCTGTGTGAGCTGGGAATCACACCTCCTATCTCAAATATAGATATACCCTCAGAGCAGCTTGGGAGCTCTCTATTGAGCTCTCCCACATATTTATGCCTCCAGCACCTTCTCTGCTCCATTGGGCAGGGTGTGGATGAAGGGGAGACTGCAGTCTCAGGGCCCAAATCCAACACACTCATCTTAGCAGGGAGTTCCTCCAACAGGAGAATCCTCTAGCATACATCCATAGCCTGCTTATGATCCCCATTGCATCTACTTAATGACAGAGAAGAGCTATAACTGGTCACTTTTAGACCATATTTGTTTTGGTCATTATTTTAAAATACAAACTACAGATAAATGTCTTTTAGAAAGGGGAGAGAGGAATTATGGGCCTGGTAGAATAGATAACAAAAGAATGTAGTCTTTTCTGCAGTGGAGCGATCCAGCTAGTTTAAGTTCGTATATAAATGTTCTGTATTTGCTGCAAGTGTCACTACTGTGTACTCTGTGTAGCCACATATAGACTGTCTCTCTAATGTCTTGCCTTCCGATTTATTTTTAGGTCTGTGGAAAGTACAGCAATTAGCTGCCTTCTTACTGTGGTTGTTTCTTCCCAGACATTTGCAGGTTTTTTTTTCTTTTTTAAGCCCTGTATTAGCTGCCTATAAGTCATATGTTGTGCCATTCAGGCTACAGTTTGAGGCTATAATGCCTAATTATTGACCCTTTTGCCTGGGCCAGCCTATATTTGGGTAATTCTTAGTACGTGCAATTGAAAACATGTACACTCTCACCCCCTTCAAAAAACCACAAAACAAAAAACACACTCTACCCCACATAAATATAATAGTTATCTTTAAAAAACCCACCATTTACTGAGGGTTACACCATAAAGATATTTAAGTAAAGCCATGTGAATAATCTGTAATTATAATGTCGTTGAATAGTTTTTTTTTTTATTCATTATAAGTTTAAGCAGAAAAGCAAAAGAGGATCCAAACATGTTTAGCTTTGTAGATGCTCCCAACTGATCTGCAGATTTCCAGTTGTTTTGGATATTTGAATATATCCTGAAAAGGTTCATTTGCATTCAAATGTATCACAGAAAGCATATTTTTTATGGAAATAAGTGACTGTATTATGCTAAATATGTTCCCTTCAAAAGGGTGTTCGTTGGAACAAATCCACTCCAGCCAGAAATGCTAGGTTTTCTTCTAAAGGGAAGATTACATGTGCATAAGGAAAGCATGTAGCCTAAAAAACACAATTCTGCAACATACTCACAAAGGCCTAAAGAAAGTCATTGCACATCTGTGCATCAAGATATTTTAAGGCCCCCCACATATAGTCTTCCTCAGCACAAGCTTCAGGATAATATGGAATAACATGCAGACATATATAACATTAATACACATAGAACCTTACAGTGGTAATTTATTATAAACAATTTTGTAATTAAAACTTCACAGAGATAATTAACTTCAGCTTTCGAGTTTTAAATCACCATCAGTTCATACAGGCACACTATGTGCTACTTGTCTTTGCTCTGTTTTGTCAATGAATATGTTAGTTTTCATAAACGTCTTGGAGTGGGAATATTGTTTCCTTATTTGTTTATAAAGTGCTAAGTACACAGTTGGAGCATGACAAAATAGTAAATAATTTTTTTAAACTGAAGCAAAAGGGGTCAGAGGGCACAGCTCCAATTTCCTTTAAGTATAGAAGGTAATTTGTACATCTTGTATTAATTTATCTAGTCAATATTTCCAGTCAACCATTGCCTGCTTTCTAATTAAGGAAAAGGACCTCCACACACACTTTTACTTGTCTTTTTAAGCTGCATGATTTAAAAAAAAAAAAAAAAAAAGGGATGGGGTTTCTGTGGTGGAGGCTGTAAAAAAGAGACGACAACTTGCTAGTAACATGTTGTACATTTTTCACTTCCACCCACAGGTTTTGAGCCTGTGGAGGTTTTCTGATCATACTAACATTTATTCTTACATAATCACACTTGCCAGGAAACACTCCCGCTGTACTGAGGCTGGGGGAGAGATGCATTATAATCTCTTGTGAAACCCTGAGGGGCATACTAGCAATCGCTTGCTGGTCACTAGATGACATTGTCATTGCATTCATGAGCAAGGCTGGCAAAAGTAGAAGTGTTTCTCAGCCGTGTAGGTGCTTTCCACAATGCACTTCAGAATATCTCCTCCACATTGGGGGTTTATAGATTATAGTTCCTTGAGAGCCCATTATGGGCAGCTGTCTGCTTCTGACCTCAAAAGTAAAAAAGGAAGTGTGTGTGTGTGGGGGGGGAGAGAGTTCCTTTAAGTTCTCCAAGTCCTTACAAGAAAAAGAAGGGTTTTAGTTTAAAGCTGGTGGATGGGAGGGGAGAGAGCGAGCATTTATTACAAATCTGAGGTCTGTAGAACCCATGCCTCTAAGCAATAAAAATCCATCATCTCAAAATTCATATCTAACCCATTGAGTGCCTGTAGAAATGCCTCACTCACCACCTTGGCTCCAATGGGATAGCGCACAGGAATGACTGCTCATCAGGGTGAATAAGGGAGTCAAAGTCCAACGTAAAGCAAAATCAAAATAAAAAAATTGTGTGCCTACCAACTTTTCCTGTGTGTCTGGTATTTCTGTCCAAAAATTCTTGGCTTTATGCCACTTGCTCTAAATAGGAATGGCAATGGAATTTGAACTTTCAACAGCGAATATTTATTGAAAGGTCTACATGAGAGAAAAATACTTGTTAGCTTTTAAACTGTGTCATAGCCATTTGTGTATCTTGTGAGATTTTCATCCTTGGATCACACTTTGAGCATGCACACTTTGTCACAACCCATTTGTTAACTAGTTGGGAAATGGACTAGTTAAGCAAAGGAAAAAATGTAGAGGCAATTTTGACCAATATTTGGAATTGGGGTGTTGGAAACAGATGCATGTGAGACATTCAACTCTAACCACAGTTTCACTGAAATGCAGCCTTGGTTTGCTTTTTACCTACCTTTGTGAATCAGGAGTCATTTGTATACATTTATTCATGTCTGCAAACTTATAATCAGAAATACACATGAACATCTCTCACTCTTATCTGGACATTTGGACATTGTGAAGCTTGTATTTATTGGTATATTTATAGTTTTAATTGTGTTGTTTGAAAACCATTACATAGAACAAGTCCCATGATATTTTTCAAGATGTTCTCTAGCAGTTCCAGCGAAAATCCAAACTTTGCATTTAGATTTGCACTACCTGAGATTTATAGGAAAACAAATTAACTCAACTATTAGCCCAGATCTTTACAAATGTGGGAATCAGGAGCACGTATGAAATCAGTTTTGACATATATTTGTGATCCCAATTTCTAACTTGGAAGAATTAGCACAATTCGGAATCAGATTACCTGGAACCTATTCTGTTTTCTGCCACTGACACACTGTATGATAAGAGGTTTCAAAAATATGACCAATGAGGAAAGGACAAAAGAATTGGGCATGTTACCTAGAGAAGAGAAGGCTGAACAGGGACACCACGGTCTTCAAATAAGTAAACTGTTGTTTTGAAGATGGTGATCAATTGTTCTCCATGACCAACCAGGTAGGACAAGTAGTAATCAGCTTAGTTTACAGCCATGGAGATTCAGGTTAGATATTAGGTGGGGGGGAAACCTTTCTAACTCTCAAGATAAATAAGCACTGGAACATGCTTTGGCAGCCTAAGGAGGCTGTCGAATTCCTGTCGAAGTTTTTTAAGAACAGGTTATAGAAACATCTGTCAAGGATAGTTTGGTACACTTAATCCTGCCTCAGTGGAGAAGTAGTAGAAGGTGCATAGAATGGATTTCCATCACAAACAGTCCTTTGCAAGCCTCTCTCTGATTCAGACAGAGCAGGGTCTCCCACATTCCAGATCAGTAGCCGAACTGCCAGCTGACAGTGTGTGTGAATTTATTTCTCTCTCCAAAAAATGTTACAACAAAATGTTCACCCAAACTGAAACATTTCAGCTTCACCAGCACTGCTTAGTTTGGCAAAATTACATTGGCTCAAAAAAATTCCAGGCAGCTCAAATAATCATTTTGCTTGATGCAATCATAGCATGTGGGAAGGCATCATGGCACAATGGCTCAAGCACACAACTCAGAGTCAGACCAGAATTCTAATGTTGGCTCTGTCACAGATTCACAGTGTGACACTGGGGTTATGAGACAGCATTTTGTCTTGCCCCCATTTCTTTCCCTGTAAAATATGGATGTATCTATAGCATTTTGAGAGTCATTGATTCCACTGCAAAAAAATCACAAATTTTTGGGGGGCACACTAGATACATCTTTCTAGGAACCACATCAAATTGGAGTTTGTAACCAGTTAAAAACAGACAAATGTTTAATTGGTTTCAGGTTTCATTGTGAATATTTCACATCTCTAATTAAGAGTGCAGGTTAGAAGATTCATTGCTAAATCTGAAGT
This sequence comes from Emydura macquarii macquarii, assembly GCF_026122565.2. Taxonomy (NCBI): domain Eukaryota; kingdom Metazoa; phylum Chordata; order Testudines; family Chelidae; genus Emydura; species Emydura macquarii. Next base: position 12,305,989 of record NW_027130208.1, on the reverse strand, counting down.
TTCCTTCATTAATCCATTGCAAACTGCCTAGGGATTGCAGGGAACATGGCTATAGAAGAGATTAGAAAGATCTATCATTATATTGAGATACAGACCAAGAGCTTGAATTTTACCTGGGGTAAAATTGGCATCGGCTTTTGCATTTTGGATTAATTTAATTTATGAATGGCCTTCTGGGTCAGGTCAATGTAGAATAAATTGCAGTAATCTAGCCTTAAAGTGACAAAAACACAAATCATTTTAAGGAATGGGTATAGCATCCTGACTAGTCAAAAGGTGGAAGAAAGTATCTATGACTGCTCTTCCTGCAATATATAGATGTTTTTGAATTGGGACTGGTATAGTTGGACCCCAAGATTTTTAACCAATAGAAGAAGAAATATTCTTAATAGAAGGAGAACTGAAGTTTCCTGCTAGTTACTCCAGGTAGTTCTCTCTTCCAGTCAGTACTACTTTAGTCTATGTGAATTTGAGCTAGCTTTTTTTCAGATCCTTATTTCCTTCAAACTTTGGAGCGGCAGAATTATGGATTTAATGAATAGGAGATGGACTTGGGAATCAATAGCACTTAATTGGCATCAGAATCCATACTGTCTTCCCCAGAAGCTTCACATATATCATACATTGAATGAAAATGAAAATAAGATTGAGACCTCTAGTACTCTGCAAGAGAGGCCCACAGTGAGGTTGTATACCATTTGATCTCTGCAATAAGAAGGAGCAGAGCAATATCATCATTGCTCCATCCATTCTTGGTAAGTCATGAGTCAATCAGCTAGATCTCATGACTAACTTGGTGGAAGGCTGCCAGTAGGACTATCAGTACCAACTTGGATGTTTTGGCCTTTTAGCATAGTTTTGAGGAAATGGTCCATCAGCTCTCAAGACTATCTGGCCTGCAATATCTAGGATGATAGAAGGTGGAATTCCAGTCGTAACTCTGATTTGTTACAGCTTTAAGCAGATAAGTCATTGTCATGTTTACACAGCTTTGGTGTAAATCGTTTAAAAAAAGAAAATTAAAAAGTCTCTAACAAAAAAGTGTGCATCTATCTATCTTATATATATATACCCCCGATAAATTCCAAAGGCAACCCAGCAGTCTTGTGCATATTTGCAACTGTTACCCAACCACCTCTTTGTGTTAAGAACAGATTTTGATCTTAACAGATACTCAATGAGGTACTCAGCTTATCTGTGTTTATAAAATAATGTGCAAGTGTAGCTATGTTGCTTTGGCTACATAATATTAACTGTTAAAAACAGTAGTGGTAGGAACTCTCTGCAGTGTAAGGGACCTGGGAAAGCTGAAGTTTCAGTCAGACCAACAGAAAAATATATGACATTGTTCCAACTCAGGTACAAATCCCTCAGCCTTGGCTCACGTATAATAGTTTTATTACTCATCGTGCAATCTGGACTGTTGCAAAATCAAATCTTGCAGGCTTTCCAACCTCAATTGCTGGATATGCTAAGAACATATTCATTTATGCATATATTTTTTGAGTATAAAGTGGTGAATCATTTTTAGCCTCAAGTGTTGTGATCATGAACTCCAGAAAATGAAAATAGCAGTACAAATATTTCCAGTGAATTCACGTACGCTACCAAATGATACAATGGCTTGAAGACAAGTGGTAAATAGATCTCTCATCCAGTACCTGTCTAACCATCATTGGAAATGGGAAAGGTATGTTTCAATGACTTTTACAGAATGGCTTAGTGTAGAATGAAAACACTTATTTTTGAAATCATGCTTCCTTCAGATATATGCATCACACCACACACTTAATTTGCATATATATGTCAGTGCTGAGTATTTGCAGTTGTTGCTCAGGCTGTATTAGGGTTCTGTGTAATACTGTGAAGGGGTTGAGTTGGGTATAAGTGCATTTCCTTCTCTGCTAGAGACTGGAGAAATTACCATGTCATAGTCAGTAGAACTATACTAGGTTAAGAAGTATCCTGTAATTTCAGATTTCCGTCCTTTTAACAGTTTGTATTGGGGGGGAGTGGGGGCGGGGAGAAGAATGTCACAATTAACCAACCTGAATTTACTTTTTAAAGCATTTTTGTTTACACATACAAATATTCAGTGTTTTCTCAATTTCCAAGGATCTCCAAATGCTGAAGCACTAAAGAATCCCACAATTTGCTCATAAATTAATTCCTGATAACATGACCTTACTCAGCTACATTTTGATTTTTATTTTTATTCATGCATGCCCAGTCTCACTGTCTCTCCCTACAGCTGCGCTACAGTTTGTGGCTGTTTTGTCTGACTGGAATACAAAAAGGGAAACCCACAGATTTCCCTTCCATGTTACCTGTTGATATAGCTATCAGGTATGGCTCACTGACTATTAGGTCAGCACACTCTTCTTACCAGTATGAAAAGGATTTTCTCTTAGCAATTTTTACCATGTAGTCTTAAAAGGCTTTGGAAATACAGTGGAGGCAAGCAAAGGGAAATGGATTTTGATTATAGTTAGAGTACCTCCTTCACCCAAGTATACCCAATGGGTTTGAATGGTGAAGAATTTTTATTTTTGACAAGATCCAGGTGAAAAAGTGGACTCACCACTGGCTAGGTATGGAATATCAGCTCTCTCCCTACTGACAGTTGCTCTAGTCCTCTGATGGGCTGTCTCTCTCTATTACTCAGCCCTCAGGCCTGATCATGATTGAAGTTCATTGCTTCCAAGTACTAAAGTGCAAAACCAAAACAAAACTGTAAACTCAAAACAGCCAGTCCTTTTAATCAGTCTTCCTGCACTTGGTCATCCCATCCTCCAGGAGACTCATTTAGGCAGCAAGCTGACTCAGATTCTTGTCTGAAATCATTCTTCCTTCAGCAAGAGAAAACGCGGAGCTCTGCTCTCTCCTTCTTGGTGAAAAAGAGCTGGGTCTCCTCCTTTTAACTCCCCTCTCCACTCTGGACATCTGCTACCAATGTACAGGGTCCACAGGCCCTCATTAATCCCTTCCTTCTCAGTGTGGAGCCTGTATGCCCATCATAGTCCACTTATTTTTAAAGCTAAAAAACCCCTATCTAGCCACTGTCAGTAGCTGATCTTGAGATATTTTAATATTATATATTTCTATTGTATCGTGAAATATTTTTCCTTTAAAAATAATCTATACATGGCTAGAGAGACAGATAATTTAGATTTGTCCAGCATGTATTTACTTTATGGCAAATTGGAGGAAGGCTTAAAACAAAACAAAACCAACCTTAAGCTTATTTTCTATTTTATCACTGCTAAAAAGGTTGCATTATCCAGCTATTTCCAATGTTTGTCTCCCCATGAGTGAAATGTTTTGTGTACATTTAAAACAATTGCAAGTAATTGGTGTGAATATAAGAGGTTAGGTCAAGGAGGTTTGCTCTGTGCAAATTGAAACACAAATAAAAACAACACAAAAAGTGCCATAGAGCACATAAAACAAAACATGATGCTTAGCATTACCCAAGGCAATTAAGTCCAATCTGGTGCAAAATATCAAACATTTTAGCAGATATTGTGCATGTGTTAAATAGCAGCACAAATTCAGAGAAAAAGCAGCCAGGAGGAGTTGGATGCAACTCCCCAGGAAGTCAGAGGAGTCCATCCACTTGCAATTAATACAGCAGGTAGAATACATCAGTGATAAGGAAAGCTGAGTGAACAATAGATTTTTTCTTTTTGCTGGCCATTGAGACAAATAGAAAATAATTGAACAAAAATTTTCCTCCCCCCCCAGATTTTGTTATTTTTGTTTTGACCAAAACAATTGGGCATAGTGAAATGAATTCACAAAAAGTTTTGGTGTCACCATTTCTCGCAAAAAAAACAAAACAAAAACAAGTTTTGTGCAAAAATAATTTGCCTGGCTCTAGTTATAAATTAGTCAGAAAACAGGCTTATGCGGCAAGTAGTGTAACTTGCAGAGCTTTGGCATTCAAGTAGGGCTATATTCTGATACCCGTACTCATGCTGAAGCAGCACTTTACTCAGCCAAGAGCCAGTGAAATCATCATACAACAAAGTGCCCATAGGTATAGATATCAGAATCTGGTCCTAAGTGAGTGCAATTTAAACAAAATCAGTGAAGTAGGAAAAAAAGCTAATGGAAATATACGAAATAAAGCAAACCTGCTTCCCTCCTCGCCTCCCCACATCACACTTTTAGATTTAATGTTGCATAACCCCCAGGCAGGCATACAATGTGATTTGTGTTCACTTACACCAGGGATGAATTTTATTACAGCATGCCAAATCTGTGCTTGTCACTCTTGTTCTGAAAAGCCACAAATGCCATATCTGTACAAATTACACTGTTTTGCTTCTTACATCTTTGCAAGCAACATGCACTCAAAGTGTAAATTGTTCCACTTACATCCCTGCAGATTTCTGGCACCCACTAATATCACAGTATGATAACTTGAGCTATGGGAAACTGGATAGGTGAGTTTCCAGGGATATGTGGCAAACATATGCTTAGGTTCTAATCCTGCAAAAATTTGCTTTGCATTTCAGATCAAACACATCCAAAAAATCTCACAAAGAAAATCCAAACCACTGAGCTTTACCTGGGTTCCACCTGAAGCAATAAATCCTTAGCACACAAAACTTGAGCCAAACTCATTAGAAACTCAGCTGTCGTATACTAAAGCTATTGTTACTAGATCCAGAATTAAGTGAATTGCACCTGAATTCAGGTTTCAGGATGAAAGTTTTATATATCCTTCTGGTTCTTATCCTTGATATCACCTCTTAGCAACAGGATTCTGGACTGAGTTTTGGGTAGTGTTTTTGCTGGCTGGAGGTGAAATACAAATTAGTGGTCCAGGCACATATCTGGTGTAAACTGGTGCAACTTCACGGAAGGTTATACTACAAGCTGAGGATCTGTTCCATTATTTATAAAAGCACTGCTGAACCAACTGTGATAAAAATGTGCTAGCAGTTCCATAATTCCACACTTAAAAGGGAATTTGTAAAAAATAAAAATAAAAAAATAACATGGATGATGCTTTTGAATGATACTGCAGCTCTTGGGGGATATAATGCTGTATGTAGTGTCACAGGCATTATGTTTGATAACCCAGGTAGTTCAATGAACCGTGTCACGTTATGGTTGAGCTTCGAAGAGCATTTACTTTCAGAGCATCCTTTCCATAGAATGTTAGATAGATTTAAAACAAACCAAAAGGATCTGTCTGCTTCTCAGAAACAGGTGATAAAATTAGCATCAATGCCTTTCTTAATGGTAAGTGGAGCAAGTACAAAATTACCTACTTGGACCAAATTTCTGTAAAGTTGCTACTGGGTGCTTTCTGTCTTTTCCTTCGTTCTGTCAGGACTCATTTCTGGCAGTGTTATAGCCCCACTTAACAGGAAAGCAAAGACACTGTTAATTTCCCTTGTCACCTGAGTCTGTGTGTCTCCTGTGCTAGAAGCAGGTCACCATATTTCCATGTACTGATGTCACTGAATTCACAACATTCAAAATGTATCTCACGCTGGTAATGCAGCCCATTCCCCTGGCGTCTCACCAGGTTTGCCTCCAAATCTGCCTGGGCTCTCATTCTATACATGCTGGTAAGAATCCTTCTTGAATCTCTGGAAAGTTGCCAACTTCACATACGGGAGTGGGGGCTACATATACAAACCTGGAAAGACAGCACAGAAATCTAAGATACATTTAGTACACATGGAAAAGCAAGCCTGAGCAACTTTAATGTGCTTGACCCGCATTTATTTAGCAAATGATCAACGGTCACCATAACCTTGGCAGAACAGTGGGTTTTGTAACGTCACGTGGATCGGCAATTTGAAACCGTTTTTCCAGTGCATGAGAAACAGGCTCTTTCTTAGAACCAGCCGTTCACAACTTCACTTCCTACCACTGCCCCGCCCTACCCAGGATGTAAAGAAAGAGCTACTGGAAGAGTTTGCCACTTATTTGGTCAGCCCTAGATCCATTCTTTCAGAGGACAGACCCTCCTTTCAGCACAAGTACCCCCCAAAGTATATCCCCCCTTTCCTCTTCCAACAGCATGTACTGGAACTGGCAGCAAGGGATTTGAGATAGCAGCTGTTTGGATATCAGTCTGACAGCCTAGGTACTGTATATATTGATAATGTTGAGGAGATAGCTCTCCTACCCATTTCCCATGGATACAAGCAGTTCCAGTGCGCTGCTGTGTTCCAGCCTCTTCGTGGAAATGCAATATGTCAATTTATTGTGAAAGCCAAAAGCTGTAATAAGCTGTTTACCCGCACCTTATAATGTAAATGTTGATGTGTCCATACTTGCACTTTCAGAAAGAAATGGCTGGGCTAATTTGGAAAGCTAAGATGACAAGTGAGTTCAAACAACAATTTTCTCTATTGACCTTTCATATTTCTGAAATTAATTGAAGCTGATCTTTTTCACTGCCTGCTCTAATTAGACTAATAAAATATTTCTGGGGAAAGCATTGAATAGTAGGAACAGTGACTGTTGAAAGGCTAAACCTGAAAAGTATCCCAGCTGTAAGCACAGCCAGTCATTATTCCAATATTCCTTTTAGAATTACTTGTATCCTTTTAATGTTATAAGAGGGACAGCACTGAAACTCAGTATTTTATGAGAAGAAACATCTATCACTGCATGAATATTTGTAAGTGTTTAAACATTTGTCATAGAACATTGGGTTAATTATAGATTAGTAATAAATACAGCATGGAGGCACAAATACATGAATACTAATGACACAAGACATAGTTTGAGAATAATCTGAAAACGACTAAGCAAAGGATGTGTCATTTAGCTGCAGCAGTAGCGCAACAGATTTTCATGAAGTGAGGCCTGCGTGCCACTTACATCTGCCAGCCTATGTTTGTGTTTGCAATTACAAAAAATTATGCACACAAGTGGAGTTTTCATGCAAGCCAATAAATACTCAGGCACTTGTGTGTAGTTTTGGATGTTCAGGGGGTTATGTAGGCAATTGGCGAAAAGATGAGTTTTGCCTCTTTTTCTAGTTAGGTGTTTGCATCACCACCGTAGTATCTGAGCACCTCACAATCATGGAGAGATATTATCCTCACCACACCCCTCTGAAGTAGGAAAGTATTAACCTTAATTTTTAGAAGGGGAACTAAACACAAGGGAGATTAAGTGACTTGCAACGATCATACAGGAAGCCTGTGGCTAAGCTAGGAACTGAACCCAGGGTTCTTAAGTCCTACTCTAAACCATGCTTCCTAGTACAGAGACAAGGTGAGTGAGGTCACATCTTTTATTGGACCAACTTCTGTTGGTAACAAGCCTTCAAGCCACACAGAGTTCTTCTTCAGGACTGGGAAAACAACCTGAAGGAGAGCTGTGTGTGGCTTGAAAGCTTGTCTGTCTCACCAACAGAAGTGGGTCCAATAAAAGGTATTATCTCCTCAACCTTGTCTCACTAATATCCTAGGACCAACATGGTTATAACTACACTACCGGCATCCTTCCTGTTGTAATCATATAGCATGTCATTTTTATTAGATTGGCTCTAATAGGCAATTAAAACATCATGGTGGAGTTAAAAAGTCCTTGTTTAAAAAGGGGAGTGAGAGTAGGGAGCCTACCTTGTGAACAAATATTTAGGGATGAACTAATATTTTAAAACTCTTTTCACCGTGGCTTCTGGTTTCTAGGACAGATTCCCTAGCCTGCTCTACTGCCACATAGCAAAGGTAACAAAAGCCAGAAACATCTCCTCAACCAGAGATTGCTCTAGCAGGTCTGGAAACAGTGTAATCAGGCTCTACATTATGGTCCCCATAGCTCCAAGAAGGAGGGTACAAGGAGGAGACGTAGTTGGAACATGCTGCTCTCCAGCTATCCTCAGCTGATGGAGAGTCATTTGGGGGATCAGCGCTTGTCAGCACAGCTTAGAGCAGCCCCATAGCTGCTCTAACCTGTGGTGGTGATAGGCAGAGGTGTCGGTTTGAACTGTAACCAGCTCCCTGAGAGCCCAGCTCTATTCTCATCTGCAACCAAGAAAAAACTCAGTTAAACAGCAGAACCTGATCTTGTATGTACAGAGGGACTGTGACCGAATATGTAATCTCACTTCAAAATTCACCCACGTCAAATTGCTCTATTCAGAACGTAGGTCTCTGTTTGCACTATGCATCTTTGTATACAGAGCATGTGGGTGGAGGGAGGAGGGACAGATGTATACATTTTCAGAGCCTCACAAAATACTGTGTTTCAGTTGGTACACTTGGTTTTGTGAGCTTGAATGTACAGATAAAGGGGTTTCTTCTCCCCTAATTGTGACACAAATTCCAGGGGTGTTTTTTTTTAAACTCTCTCTGTTATATATTTGTTCCACAAGACTCCCCTGCTATACTGTAGGGTGTTTTGGGGAGGGATGGGGGAAAGAAGAGGGAGACAGAGAAGAGTAGTAACTCGTAGCACCCTTTTTGGGATGCAGCATACTTTTCCCTTCACTCCTTGCAGCTAGCCAGCTTCATTGACAAACAAGGATGTCTTTGTGTGAAGGACAGGGAGCAATGGGGAGGAAGAAGAATAGGTGATCTATGGCTCTGCCTATTCCTCACCCCCTCACTCCTTAGGGGAAGTATCTGGCTGAACTCCCTACAGCATCCAGAGTTGAAGTCGGAGTAGCGTTAGGCCTGGTCAACACTACACAGTTAGGTGGACCTAAGCTGCCTTATGTCAACCTAGCTGTGGAAGTGTCTTCACTTAAATTTGGCTCCCGCTGAGGTAAGTGTCTCTTTATGCAGATTTAGTAACACCATCTCCTGGAGTGGCATAGAGTCACAGTCAATATAATTAGGTCAATACAGTGTCACAGTAGACACTGTGTTGCTTGCATCAACTGTTATTGACCTTCAGGAGCTATCCCACAATGCCCCATGCTGACAATACAATCGATACAAACACTCCTGGTGAGGATGCGCACTGCCAACACAAAGAGCCAAGTGTGCGCGCACAAACGATTTAATAACTGTGGAGGCTGTATGCTGATGTAAGTTAGCTTGCCATAATTTTATAGTATAGACGTAACCTTAGTGCAGTCATGTAGAGGAGTAGAAGGGAAAGACAGGAATAACGCATCCACCAATCCTCCTTACTTAGAGGTATTAGGGCTATCTAGATCTTAGCTATAGATGCTGAGAGAAGTTCAGCCAGATGTTGCCTTCCCAGACAGAGCTGGCTAACTGTCTGGAGGGGAAATATGCATGTCACAAATTACTCCAATGCAACTGAGAAATCCAGTATAAAATCCCCAAATGACTAGTTTTCTTTACTTTTCATTAAGAATTCTCCAGTAGTTGCTTTCCCCTGACCTGTCAATTCTCAGTGAAATATCACACAGGTGTAGTAATATATGAAATATTATTTATCACTCTCTTATGTATTCCACCTAGGAGATGCATTATGACAATGGAATAGATTGTATCAACTTGATTTACTCCTTGTACATATGCTATATTTACAAGAAGAGATTTCACATGTGATTTATATTTAACTGTAAAAAAAATCCACAGGAGATCTATCAAAAGTAATAGAAGACATAACGTTTCCTATTTGCATCAGTGAATGGATCTTTAACAGGATAGCTCAAAATACGGCTATACAGCAGCTGTTGTTCAGTAGAGCAAAAATAATGATTTTGGAAACAATGAATATTGCAGCTTCAGTGAGTCTGAACTAAATCCAGGTACTGATTGTATCACTATTATACTTAATAGTCTCAGAAACCCTTAAGTCTCTTAATTTACTATTAATAATGACATTTCTTCATAACAGACTTTCCTGGTGTGTGTCATACATGTTTTCCTAAGATTTCAGGTAGTATGATGGAAAAAAAGTCCATCCATAATATATTTTGAAACTGAACCCAAATTAAATTTGAATATTTGCAAATCTGCAGATTTAAGATCTCTTTCAGATTCCAAACAGAGCAATTTACATTTTAATTAAAAACTAGAGATAGGCTCATATCAAGTCCCAGATCAGAACAAATCTAATTCTAAGGGACATTTGGACCCAGATCAGAATTATGTGGCTGTTCCCTACCCTTGTAACCCTGTAGTATAAAACAGTCCATTGAAGTCAACAATAGGAGTGGTCCAAAGTTTTCCATTGAATTTTTTTTTTTTAAATGGAATATTGGATTTTTCGGCAAAGTATTTTCTGCAGAAAACTTCAAAATTTTTTGTTGACAGACCAAAAAACCCCAAACTGAAGCATTTCAGCTGAAAAGCAAAATATTTCAGTTTGGAAATGCTGCCACAGTGCCTCATGTCCTCATCTATTCTCCTGGGTAGGCTCACCATCTGAGCTATGTCTCCCATGGTGCGCCGTAACCAGGTACTGCTGTCTCCGAGAGGGGAGAACATGGTACATCATGGGCTATGTAGTTTAATAAGGAAGAACTGAATAAAGGGGGAATGGGCGCTTGAGACATCCAACCATAAGTCCCATGTGGCACAATGACAGCATTTCAAAATGGAAATATTTTGGGGTTTGGCCAAGATATTTCAGTTTTTTAATTTCTGCTGGAAATAAAAGATTTCCATTGAAGATTTAGTCAAAAATAAAATGGTCTTCATAGAAATTCTCCATGGGGACGGGAAAACCCTCTTTTTTAACAGCTCTCGTCCATGGCACTATTCAGATTGATAAGGTGCTACTCACAGTTACTAAGGATGACAGAATCGGGGGCCTTGTCACGCCAAAGTTTTCTACTATGCTCCCTTTGTTACCAGAAATGAAACATTCACTACAATCCAGCTGTGGCATTCAGCCATTATAATAAATAAAATAAATAACAACAACAATGGAAAACTAGATTCTAAGTCTGAACAGGGAAGGGAAATTAAGAAACTATTTTTGATAAAGAGCAGCCGGTAAATTCTGGAGCCAGCGCGCCAGAAACATCATAGAATACAGAAGACTTGCGACCATTAGTGGTGGTCACCAAGGTCACTATTATCAGTGGTCTTTGCGCATGATCCTGTAAATATTTACTATTCACAGTAGTTAGCGTATCAAGGGGCCTCCCATTGGGGTCAGTAGGCATCTAACTGTATGGATAATGTTGCAAGCTTATTACTTTATTCTGCTTAAAAACCTCAACAAAAATATAAAACAAAACAACAGTACTAAAGAGATATATATGTATATGTATATGTACAATATGACTCCCTGTGTCCTACCTCTCAACTGGAATTTGGATCACTGTCTTCTATGGCATTCTGAACTAAGACCCCAGGTCCAAATGCTCCAATACTTTTTGATTTGCACTCTTCTCAATTAAGAACATCACTTTAGCATGGTGGTGATTTGTCTTCTCAACATCCACTGGCCAGAGGGGTTTTGCATACAGATGTCTTTGCCACATGGTAGCTAGTTTGCAGGTGGCATATTAGAGCAGACATTCCCAATCTTATCTTTGCTGGCCTGTTTCTACACAAATAGCAGATTGCATTGCAGCTACCCTTTTGACCTAAAGAGAAAAAAAGTTGCACACAGCCTGTAGGCTCCAAAATGATGCAAGATAGCAAGTGAATCCTTCCTTATCTTTCTCCTCTTCACCAGCATACCACTCAGCTCCACATCAGCCAGATCCTCTCTCTTACTCTCTTCAATTTAAATCATGCTGTCTACTCTCTTTCTTCATTAGTTTCACAAGGAGTCCTGCATTTGTCTTCTCCTGGCTGCTACTATTTCACATATAGAGACTGAGGGAGTGGATAAAGGCATTGATTTTGACAGGCTCTTGCATGAGTATGCAGGTACAGGAAGAGTGCTTAAGGAGCTTCTCTCCCTTTTGTGCAAGAGTCTGTGAAAACTTGCAAGAGTCTGTGAAAATTGTTATCCCCGGTCTGCAGTCATTGCTCCTCCCGCTCATCCCTTCAGGTGGTACCATGGATCTGCCACCTTCTCTGCACCAACCTACAAGCAAGACCAGGTAGAGTGAAAAATATGGTGCAGCCCATGGAACAATTTCTCTGACCTCCTCTTGGTGTGGTAAAGTACTTCATTGCTTCCCCAATGTGGGCCAGTGTCCAATTGGCCTATTATAGCCCAAAGAATGTAATAATATTTAACATGAATGACCTGTGATGCTTATATAAGTCATCTTTCCCTCCCCGCCCTTCCCACCCCTCATGATCATGTTAATTTGGTCCCCATCCCCCTCCTCTTGCCAGGTCAGATGTGTGCTTGGGGTCTCCTATTTACCGCTTTGATTAACAACAGAAGCAGTTCTAAAAGTCGTTCTCGGAATGGACCATTTCTTAAGATAGAAGCACTTTTCTAGATCACCTGTCATTCTATCCATCTAATCCCACCCATCCCCATCATCCCTGCAGCAAATAGAGACATGGTTACATGAAACAGTAACCTTAGAATAGCCACAAGATAAATATACCCTCACTTTCATTTGAGGACATATGACTACTTGGCTAGTCCCCACATTTTTATCAGTGTTGTTTAATTCCTTCCCTTGGGTGTAGGGCTGAATCACTTCGTTGCCTACAGCACCCCTTTTTGTAATCTCAACAGCTAGCCTTGTGGTTTGGTTCAATTCTCCGGTATGATTGCTACTGTACTCTTTGAATTTCAGTGTCACCACAGATGTTGATCACAGCTTAATTATACCAAAGGAAGACATGAAGCTGTCACATGGGATGCTGACTGTTTGATGATGGATGCATGCTTTACCATTGCATTAACTGAGGACCACATAAATCTTCTCCACTAATTCAGAGCAGGTAAGAGATGTTTACTTCAAAAGGAATGTAAAGAGTATCAGACAGGAGCTGATTCTGTGGTGTCATTGTTATGCTGTGCCTGCTGGTGGATTGTTGACAGTGATGACTGAACCTAGGAACTCTGGTTCTAAAAGCATGAGGTGTAACCATCATATCTGCATTCCCTTCATCTAGATTGTCAGCTCCCTGGGGCAGGGAATGTGGTTTTTTTCCTCATTGTTGTTTCATTAGCAATAAGAAGTGGCAATCTGGCAAGTTGTAATAAAGAGATTTTTATGAAATGTGCTGTGAGAATAGAATTACATATTAACGCTCTAGAGTTTTTCAGTTAGCAGCCTCACTGCAGCATGTGTTCTGGAGCCCCAGTGTTACTGCAGAGTGAGTCACTCATGAAACTGGACCCTCTTTCTCTAGCTCCACTCATCATGCTACATTTGTAAAGCATCATGCACACACATGGCACTACATATAAATTTTAGACCATCACTACTGAAGAAAAGTTGGGGGAACTTGAGTACTTCTATCCTTCAGTCTCACTGCCTGAAACAATCATGGCTCACATATTCCCTCCACCTCTTTCCAGTCTCTCTCTCAAAGATGTCCTCCTGGTCACAGGACAGAAGTTCCTGTCTCACGATAAAGCAATACAATATCTAGATTCCCAGTTTGATCTTCAGTTCTATCCCAGATATTTATCAATCATCTGTCACAGTGGTATCCGGCATGCACTGAATCTTCCACCCCTTCAATTTGACAGAAACTTTTATTTTATTTCTTTTAATTCAAATAAGCAGCACATTTTGTTGGTAATACTGCTTTAGCTAGGGTGGGATTTGTACCTCAGGGTTGAAATTCACCCAGTGTACAGGCCCGGCACAATGATTATGTACCTCTTTAGTCCTATTTTGAGGGTTTAAGTGGGACTTAAGAGCTTCCAGGACCACAGAATGTTTGGCTCCCTTGACATTAGTGGCTTGGTTGACTCAAGTAATGAGAAATCCAGTGATACTTTGGTGTGTACAAATTCATTCACAGGAGGGCAGTACAAGGCCCAATGCACCGCAGAAGTGGCACATAAAGAATACAAATGATGCATATGGCTTGTGTGGACTTTCCGAATCCCAGCAAGGTTCCCCTTCAGTGCACTAAACGCCGCAGTCCTTCAGCCCCACATCAGGCCTCACAAAAGCAAGCATTGCACCATGGAATTCAATGGAGTTACATCTTTTTGCACCAGGGATGAATTTGGTCTTACATATATTTTTAAACTCACACACTCATTTGTTATTTCTGTCATGAGTTCCAGGCCCCGGCAAATATGGGATTTACTTGCCTATTGGAAAAATCATATATCTAATATTATTTCTCTGGTACCCTTTCCCCAATCACAGCTAAGTAAATATCCCGAATAAACTGTAAAAACGACACCCTCAGATTAAAAAAAAAAAATCAAAACAAAAACACCCTAAAAATCCAGCACACAGATCTTTTCTACATCTGGTTTGATTTTTCCATCCTACTTTTTTGTCCACACATCAGATTTCAGTCACTAAATAATCACAATTTTACTTCTCTCTTTTCTTTAACTAATTTTATGAACTAATTTACAGATGGGAAAGACTGACAAGAGAAGAATCATCTCTAAAGGCCACTAATAAGGTCACCTCTGATGCAGAGTCAGTAAACAGGGCCAGAATTCTTCCCTATGACAACATACTGTTGTATCATGGGAGCATGGGGGGGCGGAATATGTTTAGGTAAGCTTTCTTTAAGTGGAAGTCAACACATAAAGGGCAAACACATGCTGGACAATATAAACCTTTCCAGGGCATAATTTATCTTTGTCATGTATCAATGGAAGTGGCCTTTATTTGAAAAGCAATTTCATTAGTGAGATTACTAAATTTTTCGGTATGGTGAAATGAATATATATAGGCTCCTGCTTTAGAAGGATTTTCACACATTTTAATATAGGTTTCAAAATACCAATATTGATCATGCAATTATCTGATTTAAAAAAATAAATCAAACAAGACAACTAAAGAAAACAGAATTTCTCTCTCAAAGAAAAGCTAGAACTACTTTTTAATATGTTTAAAATTAAATCATATCATATCTTATGTTCCAGCAGGTTTGCAGGTTTTTTCCCCCCCACCCCTCCTGCTTGAAAAATACCCTTATGCTGTTCAAAAGGCCTGAGGCAGTTTCTACCCCATTTATTTTTTTGGATTTTTCTCAGCCCCATCTGTTTATTTTCTGTGAAGCAATCATAGTAAAGCAGATAGCCAAGATATAAAGATCTGAGAGCAGGTGGGATTGGGAGATAATTTGTGAGGCACAGTATTATGTTCTGAGAATATAACATCTTGGATTTGATGACTTGACTGGTAACCTAATTTGCCCGGTATTATTTATTTATTTTAAAAAACAAAGATGCTTTGTGTGTCAGATAAACATTTATTTGTGGCCAAACACTGCATGCCTGTCTGAGGAGAGTCCACTGACAGTAAGTATATCAAGGGAAATTATTTCTACAAAAGAATTGTTAATTTACCTATTTTTTTAATTAGATAAAAAAATGTAGTTCCCTGAAATGTTATGGTCTGTGGGCCTGACCATCTAAGATATCACGCTCCCTCAAATTCCATTGTCTCCTTTAAATTCTATGGGTTGAAGGAGAGATCATTACTTCGCAGAAGATCTAAAAAGCAATCTTAAATTTTTTATTGTTTAAATGTTTATAAGAGGTTATTTGTACATTAAATCTTATTAGATCAAATAAAAAACAAACAAACCATGAGATATGTTTTTTTAACTGCCCTTACAGTGGCATACTAGAGGCCATTCAGGATACCATGTGGTTATTCGTGCAGGTATTGTAGGAGAGTAAAGAGTTAAAAAGCTGGAGAAGTGGTCAGGCCTAAGCTACAGGGAACGGGGTCAAGGCAAAGGCAAACCTTGTTTCTGTTAACTGGTGTGTATTTTAGTTAGAGTTTGTTATCTCTCTTCTTCTCCTCCCTTCCTGGCCATCTGCGCAGGGGATGAGTCTATCGCCATTGCTGTGCAAAGCCTTTTGGTGGGAAGAAGCATTATCTTCCTTCTCCCCCGGCATGCCTTTACTTCAAAGAATGTTAGTGTAAAATGTATAGGTTTTAAGGTGATGTGCCTGACCTCTGTTTGGTAATCCTGTAAATAACAAACAGGGGCAGGTATAATTATATTCATTATGTAGTTAATATTCATTTCAGAGGTGTCAGAGTGATGTCTAAGGGTCTACGGGGAGTTGCTGGAAATGGATACATTTACATATTGTTATGGATAAAAGAATTGTAAAGTAACCCCCTCGTTGCTCACTCATGGCATCGAGGTGGAACGAGCAGGCAATAAAGGGTTCTGTCTCCCCAGTCCACCCCCGGAACAACCTGTTTGATTATTTCTAACAGGTATGTGTCTGTCTGTGCTATTTTAAAGCTAGAATTAGGTTGGATAATTTGTTACCTAAGGGTTTCCTATGGCAAACTGTGTACGGTCTGGCTTTTCAGCTATGAAGACTGAGCAGACTTCTTCGCTTCACTGGCTCAGAGCCAACGTGTGATTCGTTAAGTATCTTCTCACCACACCTGCAGAACTGTGACCATACAACTGGCTTTGGAGATGCCCCCCAGACTACACAAAAAGCCGATACGTGGCAGCTGGTCATACTCCTAATGATAACAACACGCTGCTGACTGAACTAGACATGAACCAATTAAGTAATGACTTACACACTGGGAGGGTTCTCTTGGGTACAGTAATAACAGCCCTGCATTTGATCACCCATAAAGAAAAACCCACACTTCATGATTATACCTGCCAAGACTTCGCTAGTGAAAATTTGCAGACTCCAACTGCTGATAAAAATAACCAGATGAGTCAGTTTGAATTCTACTGATTCATACTCTCTAGGTGGGCAAGGACCAGCTGATCCATAACTGGCTTCAGCAAAGTCAGTAAAGTGTGTATCAAGGTTTCTCTTTTTCCTTTTTGATAACCTGAATAAAGAAACACTGCACCATTAGTGACCAGTTAACATCACACGCCTGTGGCTGATAATTTACTGCGCAGGGCTATCAAGTCATATCTAGTATTGCCAACCCCACGTGTTCAAAAAATCATGAGTCAGGTTGTAGAGAGGTGCCGACTGCTCCTTCTCCCCTCGGAATCCGAGGGAGGCCACACCGCTACAATTGCCATCTATTGGCAGGGGGGATTTAGCCAATAAACTGTTAATTGCTCTTGGCCCCCTGATGGGACAGAGTAGGCGCACCATCTGTAGTCCCAGCTCTCAGGCAGGACAGGCAAGACAGTCTACAGCCCAGGCCCTCGGGCAGGGCAGGGCAGGGGTTTGGGCACCTCTGAAGGCTAAGGCTCAGGTAGGGGGTTGCTGCCAGCCCAAGTGGGTGGCAGAAGGGTTAGGGGGACATGGGCTCCCCCACCAACTCCAGAGCATCCCAGCCCAACTCCAGAGCATCCCAGCCCACTGGGTCAACGGGGAGTACTATCATAACATGCTGACCAGGGCTCAGGCCCCTACACAGCCGAATGGCAGTCGGCCACCCCTGAACTACTTCCTATCCCCTCCCTGGTATGTACCTGGGTCCAGGAGGCATCTTCAGTGACCCTGGGGTAGATGGCCAGCAGCAGTCCTGGCGGTTCTCCTGCAGGCACGAACTCCTCAGCGGGCAGGGCGCCTCTGGATTTGGCAGCTGACTCAGCCACCAGAAGGACGCATCAGTCTCCCTCACTGTCTCTCTGTCAACTGACAAAGTGGTCCTGCCTTTTGTACTTCCTGTCCCACCTCCCTGCTTCCGGTGGGAGAGGTGAGGCTGGTCTGGTTCCACCCACTTAGGTAGGGAGGCTTGCTCCTTCCTCTCTGGGTCAGAGGGAGACCACCCCGCCTTGCTACACAGGCTCCCCAAAAATAATAAAATTAGCTTTACAATCATGAGATTATGTAAAAATAATAGGTTTGGTGTTCTTTTTATTTGCCTTCTGCTTTTTGAGCTTTCGGGTGCTCGGGGGGGTGGGGGGGAGAAGAGGTGTCACATTTTGAAGCTTTCTCCCCAGCAACAAGGGCTAGCTAACTTACTTTTTCTTTAAGAATGAAGGCTGAAATCATCACATATCCACTTGCCTCCAGGAGCTGGGGCTTTAAGGAGACCAATAAATTATCATGAGACTCCTGACAAAAAAATCATGGGAGTGGGCAACACCGCATATCTTGAACTCCATCAGCTTTAGTCATTTGTAGCATTCCCTGCTGTCCTCTCTCTACATTTCATGTGAGATGGAGAAGTATTTTTAATGATAGAGTTCACAGCTGCACAGGGTCTCTGCTTGTTGTACTCACAGATCTAGAATTTTAACATCTCAGACAATACAGGTTCCTGTAAGGGTGCCCCCTCTCAGGAGTTGCGAGAGGAGTGTGGCCTAGTCGTCACGCTGTAGTCTGTGGCTGGTAGGAGGTTTGTGGGGAGGGGATTCTTAATGTCCAGGACTCACTGGCAGGGGAAGGGAGAAGAAAAATATCCCCCCTTCCTCTGGTTGTCCCAGGATTGGGGCCTTTCTTCCGTCAGAGAATGCTCTTCTTTGGGGGCAGTGGTGTGAGTGCTAGACCCAAGACATGCTGCAGCTAAGGACTGTATTTGAATTTCCTCCCACTCTGCTGCCCCCATGAGCTGCTCCTCTCTCTTTTAAGTGCTCCACCTGATGGAGCATTTGCTACAGGTGTGTCAGGGCAATGCTGGCTGGGCCTAGAATGAGCCCTTAACCCCTGGTTTCCCGGGTTGGTGTTTGTATACATCATCACAGTTCCCCAGCAATTTCTTCCAGAAGTGCAAGCTGTCCTCTTGGCTACCAAAATACCGGCAAACTCCATGCCTTTCTTTCGAGCAGTTTTCTTTCTTTGATGGTGTTGGAGGGGAGGTACATTTTAAAATATTGGCTTGGGTTCCAGGGTGGCATCCAGGGGCCAAAGGAGAAAGTAATTTTAAAGTAAAGGTCTTTTTTTTTTTTAAAATCATCCTGAAACCATCCAGCAGCGGTGGAAGAAGTGTTTCTGTCCATACAGAACAGAACCGAGTCTGGATTTCAACCCTATGCAACTCCACTGAACTCAAGGGGGAGACGTCCTCCCTGAAGAACTTCAGGCCCCCTCTCAGATGTGGGGCTGGGCAGGCAGACAATTGCAGGGTGCGAGAATCTGCACCTATTACAGCAGCAGCTTCTCCCTGCCTCCTCACCCCCACTTGGGGAAGTGCAGTATTATGGCAACATCCTGATCCATGGGTACACTCAATCAATCTGGGTGTAGAAAATTTCTGTTGAATGGGCCTTCTGTGTTACCTAAAAAATCAGTCTGGTTTTGGTCCACTTAGATGGATGCAATGCCCATTGAATTGAATTCTGGGCTGATTTGCATCCCGCCAATCCTATTATGCTCTATTTATTTTACCAGGGTTACTAAGTTTTTAATGAAAGATGCCAAAAGCAGCCCGTATCAGCTGCAAAGTTCTCAAAAGCAGCACCTCAATTATGTTAAACACCAACTGATCATTGTACTAATTGAGGGACTGTGTTGTTTTTGCCATTCGTAGAGCTAGCCGGCTGACAGCACACTATGAAAATTTAATGCCCTGGCTTCTTCTATCTTAATTATGCCTAATGAGCTACTTCCTTTAACAAACAAGCAAATTCCTATATCCTGTCTATACCTTTCACAGCAAGACAATATCATGTTTAACTGAAATTGTGTTTCTCAATAATTGGATGAATTTAAGCAAGATAGTAGGTGATGAGATCTATAAAGGTGCCTGTGTGGTATGAACCAGTTCCCCTCGTGGTTACTGACAGTGAGATTTAATTTATTCATTTATTTAATAAATACACGTGCCTGCCTGGAGCATAGCTGGTTTCAGTTCAAAAAAATATTTCCAGATGATAAAAATAAGTATCCTAATAAAGATACTAATTGGCAAGTATGTGCTTTAGATACAGCTATATATTAGAATATTCCACAGCAACTAATGCCACTTGTATTAACAGCTACACAATTCAGCATACACTTTTACATCAACTAGGTTTGTATTTTACAATGCTCAGGATGCCAGACACAAAGTTTCTTTCTAATGTCATTTAACACAGCTTTGATTATGAACAGAAAGGTGCTGAGAGAGGTTAGCTCCAGACTGAGAGAGCAAACATAATAATTAGATACAAGTTCCAGATGACAAACAAACAGCTGTTAGAACAACATAGGAGAACTGATTTAAAAAAGGGGAATAAAAAACCTACCCACCATTGGGAATTGAGTAACGGCCAGAAAACGCCAGGAAACAGACCAGCGGAAAAGCCAGGTATGAAATTGATGTAAAACATGAGCACCTGCAAAAGGCGAGAGGTCTGGAATAAGAAGGATGTTACAGAAGTGAACAATCACTTCCAGCCAAACACGAGGTGATTTGAATGCAGGGACATAGACGCTCCTTACAAGTATGATGGCTGGAAACCATAAAAAAGTAACACTGAAATCAATGGAGATATGCTGATTTACACCAGCTGAGGACCTGACCCAGAGAGTTTTAGGGCTTAATCCTATGAGGTGCTGAGGACTCTAACCCTGATCCAACAAAGCACTTACTCACATGTTTAAGTCCTAAAGCTCTGATTCAGGAAAGCACTTAGGCACCTGCTTAAGTCCTTTGAAATCGAACCTCAAATGTTTCAGATTAGAGCTACACCAAAAAACCATCATGAATTTTGGCAATACTGTCATCAAGCTTTTTATGAATAACCTTTTACATTATTTGACCAGCTATAAATATGGTTGACTAAAAATAGAAAACCTGTAACACCCATCTCTTTAGGATCTAATGTTCTTATCCTAAAAGCTGATTGGCATGGGCAGACTGCTGCACCCCTCGACCTCCATGACTCTGCGTAGGCACCAGGATCTAACCTCAGAGAGGGAGAGAACTGTGTGGATCAGTTTTCAGGATCAGGATCCAACCACTGATTGTACTGGCTGTTCTGTAATAATAATCAGTGTGAATTCTGGGATCCTCTACATGGCTATGCAAACAAAAATAATTCCAGCAGCTCTAGTTTAGCTTCATTTTAGTTTAGCACACAACAGTTTGATAATAATTTAAACCTTTTCACTACTATTCTCTTGCGGCTGCCAAACTAAGCGGCAAGCCTCTTGAGAAAAGGCTCACATTATTATTTCCAGCGAACAACATTTCTTGTACTGTCTCTCTCATTTTCTTTGTCAACTCCTTTTGTTTGCTCACTTAAGAATCTCCAGAGATACTAATAGTTTGTGAGTATCAGGGGATGGTGGGATAGTGGTGAATAGGGGCAGGGGGGAGAAGAGAGAGAGACTGGAATAGCATACACACTAGTAACATCATCAGTGTAACAAAATTGACATAAAATAGTCAAAGATTTAGGCAAGACATTGCATTCTACACCATGCTTCCTCACTTCCTCTCCAGGATAGTCACAGTGTCAGGAGATCTGGTAAAGCCTCTCTGCTATTGCCAAGTCTTCTCTAGTAGTATTACTGTTAAGGTATGAGGATCTCTCTGGTCTGCACAGTAACACTCATTTCTTCCTCTCTTGTTATGTATGAATATTTCCCTTTAACATTCCCTTTCCAGATTTAGACCTCTGTCTTTTGCATGCATGGTCAAACTATCAGTAATACATATAGTTTATATATTATATAATTCTCTAGTCCTGTTCTTTTGAAAGAAACTGTGCTGTTTTCTTAAACTGTCCCTAAAGCAGGGAGAATTTGTCCCTTTTACCTTCTTTCTCCTTTAACATAAAAGAACCAGCAGAGCTCCTGAGAAATGGGAGTTTAGGTGTAGCTGACTAAAAGGCCTTTCCAGACAAAACTTCCCAGGTATTGAACACAGAAAGAGGTACCTTCAAGTAACAAGTAGCTGTAATACTGCTGTAACAGAGGGGAAGACTTCTGCTCCCCAGTTAAGCTTAAAAGGCTTAAAATTATTTGTCATTATCCCACATGCAACACTTTTGAGGAAATAGGAAGTGCCTTACTTGATTAGTGTGAGAAAAGAAGTGCTGTAGCCTGATCCAGGAAAGTGGGATTTGCAATTCATTTCCCTTCCACACCAACCACTCCCTAAAAGAGTGGTGATAAGCTCTCACTTGCTCAACGGTGGGTGGTTAAAGGCAACCTTGGTGCAGCAGGGGGAGGACAATAATACTGAAGTATTATGGGTGCTAAGGAATAAGACCGGAAACAAGCCTGACGTCTTTACTTCAGAAGGCACAAAGTAATAAGTGAGCTAGATTCTGCTCTTTAGACCAACATCCACTCAGTAACCCCAAACTAGCTTTTATGGGTGTAAAAATGAGAATGGCTCTAGGTCCTATTTTTTGCCAGTGCTGTTTGACAAGTAAATAGATTTGTCTTTATGTCATTAAAAATGACTTACATCAGATGTGCCAGTGAATGTGTTTACAGCCCATTCCTTAATGCAAAATAGCATGAATGATGGTACTTGACATCTTATAGTGACGTATTCTTAAAAATCCCTCACAAGTGTCAGATAGTACATTAAAAACATAGGCTTTCCTCCGTCAAACTAAACAAACATCCAGTTGGTATTCAGAATCTTATAATGCAGGAAGTATTTAGCAAATACGCCACAATTATTTGTAAATGAAAATTCAACTCCGTAATTATCTTAGTGGTACAGCCACATTTTCTAGTCTTCTTTCTCATCTCCAGGCTGCATACATGCATCTCTATATTCAGAGATGTATTATTTGGTTCCTGTATAGCACTTTTCATTCATACATCTCAAAGCTTTGAGACCATCCATTATCATTCTCCATGGTTTTTCCAAATTCCTCCCAGACCTGAGCTTTTGCTTCAATGACCAGCACAGCTGCAGGCCTCCTAGCATGCTGGTACCTCTCAGCCATATCAGCTTCCCTCACCACTTGTGTCCATCAGCAGATCTTTAGGATGGCCACCATGACAGGCACCAACCACCTTTAGGCCACAGCTTTTTGTGGCTGCCTCAACAATTGAGGCCCTGAACATGGTCCACTTGGACTCAATGTCCACGACTTTGTCCGGAATACAGGAGAACTTCTTCAGGAAGTGGAAATTGAATTATTTCCTTGCAGGGTCCTCCACCAGATGTTCTCAGGCAATCCACAATGATTGTGTGGGCCTCCCGAATCTATCCGGCTGGCATCCCATAAGTCGGATCCAACTCACCACCAAGTAGTGATCAGTTGACAGCTCTGCTCCTCTCTTCACCCGGGTTTCCAGAATATACAGTGCTAGGTCCATTGAAATGACTATAAAGTCAATCATCGATCTTCGGCCCAAGGTGCTCTGGCACCAGATACATTTATGAGCAACTTTTTGTTTGAACATGGTGTTTTTTATGGGCAATCCATGACTAGGCCAGAAATCTATTAACAGCTCTCCTTTCAGGTCCAGATCAGTTCCTCCCAATCACACCCCTCCACGTATCTCCATTGTTCCCCATGTGGGTGATGAAGTCCCTCATCTTCACCTAGAACGACAGTCCATGGGTGGCACTTCGTCGAGCATCAGTACCACCGTTTTAAAAAAGATCAAGTACTCTGAACTGCTGGTAGATGCACAAACACACACAGCAGTCAGGGTTTTTTTCTCTGAGATCCGAAGTCTCATTGAGGCGCCCTCTCATCTACCGGGACAAACTCCAGCTGTGCAGCATCCAGCTGGAGACTTGTGAGTATCTCCACACACACCTGGGGCTTCTCATGCAGGCCAGTCCAGAGTAGGAAAGAGACATTTGTTTCCAGAGCCCCTGCTATGTGTGGAGAAGCTGACTATATCTAGCCAGTACCTTTCCACCAGCTCCGGCTCTTTCCCCACCAACGAAAGGATGTTTCATATCCCTAGAGCCAATTTCCATTGCAGAGGGTCAGTTTGTCATGGTCCATCCCTCCTGCTGCCATTCTGGCATTACACCCGGCCTTTACCCTTCGCCTGGTGGGTGGTGGGCCCATGACGTGACAGACAGGAGGTTATCTTGTTATTTGTGTTTAGGTTCCAAAGTGCCTGTTATGATTTTATATGTAACCATTTATTCCCCTTTTTCACTCTGGCTTTTATTTGAATCTCTACTCTTTCTTGAATAAATTCCTTTTTGTTTTATAATTGATCTCAAGTGTGACTGTAATACAGGAGTGGTGGTTTAAGATGTAACTGGTAAACTGTGGTACATTTTTCCTTTGGGAACAGAGGATCTGGGATTTCTATGGGTATCCAGTGACCAAGGGGGACACTTTGAAAGGACCCAGTGGCTGGGGTACATCTATTATCAGCTTGAAAGGGCTGGTGTGACACAGAGGCAAGTGCTTGAGTGGCTGACAGGCTGCTTGTAATACCTAGCTAACCCAGGCAAACTCCTTTATTCTGGAGACAAGTCCTGACAAGATGACCCACAGCCCCGGTTGCCCTGAGAAGTGTCACAACTTCTTTTTTTGTATCATCAACCAAGATGGTAACAAAGTGGGGCTTAAATAATTAAGCACCATAATCATAACACTTTTGGACAAATGCAGGTTGGAAATATTGACTCTGTGGATCCTGGACATGGCAGCATAATATATACCAGAACTTGTTTTGAATTATTTCTGTGGGAAACACAGGGGCTGGAAAGACATCCCAAATTCTACTTAGTTTCCCCCCTCACACGCCAACCCTCTTTTCCTGTAATGCTGTAAATGTATCAGTCACTTTCAATGTAAAAGCATTGTATGAAAAAAAGGGTTAGATAAATCTCATATCTAATAGTGGATTCATGGTCATTGAGTCGTGAAAGGAGCAGAACCAAGTTAAAAGGTGTGGGGGAACAGATGACTTCATGTTATCACCGTCACTGAGATTTTGTAGAATTGTTATACCCCTTGCTACCTAATATTGACCAAAATCTTGCAGACTTCCTGGTGCCCTGGCTTTAATTAATCTCTTTCATGAATGAAGCTGAATGGGGGTGAGGTGGGGGAAGGAGGTACACATTGCGTGTACATATTTTATAGTCATTACTTACACATTAATAATCTTCATAATACATAATTTTGTGGATGACACAAACACTATTTTTACAGCTGTTCTTTAGAGAAGAATAAGTTTCTCTTCATTAAAGACTAATGAATGACATTACGTTTAAGTGCTCACATTAGATATGCTTCTTTGAATTTAATGATGGGGCAATGAGGCCTTTAATTAAATAGTCAAAAATTTCCACTGGGAGAAACAAAACAAATTTATCTGTAGGATTTGTCCCCTAAAATTAAAAATAAAACCCAATCCGTCTGCTACGTAATCAATGCTTTTACTCCTTAAATTACGCCTCAGTACTAATTTGTCTTCTGAAGATTTGTTCCTCATTTCTGAAGCCTGTATGATGGGATCAAGAAATATTTCATTTCTAAATGTAATATCTACATCAATTAATGCCTGGTTGGTGATCCCATAAAGAGTTTTTCTGGGAAGGGAAAAAATACAAATCTCGTTCTTAATACATGGCAATCTGTCACACTTTGTAGCATATGATAAATTCCTTCATATGGTAGTTTATCCAGTCAAAGAATTAGAGATCCAACAGATACTGAAGAAGTGTTATCAGAGTATGGAAGGAACGCCTGAAAATGGTCTGTTTCCAGCATTAGAGTGTGTTATGCTTGGTGTCCATATTACCCAATGCTCATTAACAAGGTATCTATCAAAGACCCATTTTATGGACCTGTAACTAAAACAGATAAGGTTCAAGTTAGCTGAATTCCATTTCACATTCTTCTCACTGAAACAAAAACTGAAAAGGTTTCATTTTGCATTGAGACAAAACATTTTACAAACCATTTCAGTTGACCTGAAAATGCATTTTCAGCAAGTAACTGATTTGCTGAAAAATTTTCACTCAACTCTACTTACAAGAAGTAACTATTGTCCACTGTCTCAAATAATTGGCAGATTACTTTTAGTAAATGCTGACTTTCCAATGACAATCTCTGTATTCAATTTAGCCAGTTCCACTATCCTGAACTGTGTTTGCAGATATGTGATCTATGTTTCCTTCAACTTTCTTTTAATAAATTGAAAAGAACTAAAAAAGGTAACCAAGCACATAACTCTAGCAGAAAAGTTGAAGAGCAAAAAGGACAGCAAAACACAATATTATTTTCTAAAATGAAAATAATTAAATAAAGTTTGTTTTCGATGTTGACTTTATGGCAAACAATGAAGCTCATTTCTATTGCCGAGAATAAAAAGGATTAAAATATTTATAAAGAAAACAAATGTATTCATGAGTTATTCACTAGTTCCAGAAGCAACATGATTGTTAGTAATGTAGACACATTTTTCACACACAACCTGATATCATGACATTATTTTCCAAATGGCAAATGTTGGAAGAAACAGGATACCATATAAATATGAGATTTTATGTAAAAAGGTATGTGAATGTCCAGAGGAATGCATAAAAATGCATGCACAAATTTCTTCCTGATAACTAAACGGGAGGAGATCTTCAACCAAGTGTAACTTGTCCAAGCTCTATTGAAGTCAATGAAGTTTACACCAGACGAGGATATGACGATGTCTCCCATCAGTGTTCTAAATCTCTTCTCTCTATTGTTGCAATGACACATGTGCATATTAAAGTGGATAGAAAATCAAAATCTATATTTTATATGCTTTTACATGAATTTGGAGTATCATTTTTATTAGTGTTGATCAACCAGAGGACGCATTAAATGTAGCTGGCATTCTGGGTGCTCAGCACCTCCCTTGATTTTAGC
This sequence comes from Emydura macquarii macquarii, assembly GCF_026122565.2. NCBI lineage: Eukaryota > Metazoa > Chordata > Testudines > Chelidae > Emydura > Emydura macquarii. Next base: position 12,279,335 of record NW_027130208.1, on the reverse strand, counting down.
TATTGTCTAAAGATACTACTAGAAACAGAAACTGAGCTAGAATTTCCTGGAAAAAATATCAAGGTTCTTTTTTTCTTAAGTATGAATATAGTTAAGTGAGAAAATTAAAAAACAAAACTCCGTCAGGCAGCACCAATATATATTAGCACATAGAGCACTCCTAGCTTCACAGCTCCATCTGTTCAACTACTGAAAGCTAATTATTTAAATAAATCTGATCAATTACCCCTCCCCGCCCCGCATTAACTTAGACTCTGGCTAAGGCATGATTTGATTAAAAATTGATTACAAATAGCTTTCTATTAACATAAAATCAAGAGACTGAAAAATAGCACATCAGTATCAGAGATATGCTGAAGAGAGATTTTCTCCAGCAAAGTTCTTAAAAATATACTTCCTAATTAGCACGTGAGTAGTCCCACTGAAGTCAATGTTACTCACATGCTAACATGTCCCAATTCTTCAGACACTTATACGTATTAATTTTAGCACTGTGGTTTCAAGGGACTTTTTATGGTAGTAAAGTTAAGCCCATTATAAATGTTTGAAGAATTGGGGCCATAGTTAGGCACTTAGTTTAGTGCCCTCCTGAACTGGATTCCAAGTAATAACTGACACCTGCAAATTCCTGATTCTTCAAAAGGAAAGCTAATAGTGCATGAGTATTGGAAATTCACCAACACCATATTCATATGAATCTTACCCCAAAAATGCAACAGCAGCAGACATTTAAATGGCCACCAAACATTTGCAGGCATTTTTAAGTATTACAATGCTTTGCTCCTCACTCACTTCTGTTTGCAGCCACTATTTTATTATATATAGCTTCTTATACCTCACTTATTGCCATGGCATCCGAGCACCTTCCATCAGTGTGTTAAGTGATGTGACTGACATTTGTTATGTATTGTTTGTTCTCTCATCCTCACCCCGGGCGGTGGGGGGGAGGGGGAGAAGCATGTGTAGTGGAATTTTTTTTTTTTAAATATATATGTCATAGTTCATGGCAACTGTGCCTGTATTCCTCCTCCATGGCCCCTCAAGGGCACCCACTCTAAGTTCCTAGCTCCTCAGCCATCTCCTTTCTTAGGTAGTGACCCATGTCTCTCTCTCTCTCCTGAGCAGGGTTTTTCCAGGCTCTGATATTCCCAGAACAACAGACAGTCTAAACAGGACAGCATCTGTACTTTGCTTTCTGCTCTTTGCCTTCAAAGAGATATAGCTGCCAGCAATTATTAAGTACCACACAGTCCTTTATAAGCAAGCACATTTATTTTTAATGTGAAACAGTACAGAGAAAACATATAAAAGAGCCTATATGCATGCTAAAAGCTTACCAGAGGTCATATATCAGTTTTATGGGGCCTCAATAGACCGAAGGCCTTCAAACACTTCTTAGGAAGGGGCCTCAATAGACCGAAGGCCTTCAAACACTTCTTAGGAAGGATTGGGGCCTCCTTAGGACAGAAGGCCTTGTCTATTTGCTGGGTCAGAAAGAAGGCCCTGAGTCAGTTTAAACTCGGGCTATTTATCCGAAAGTCCCTTCCTTGTCTGTTGGTCTCTGGCAATAAGGGCACACTGTTGACTCACAGCCAGTTTCTTGTCCACTGTAACCGCCAGGTCCTTTTCTACCAAACTGCTGCCTAACCAGTCGGTCCCCAGTCTGTAGCAGTGCATGGGATTCTTCCATTCTAGGTGCAGGACTCTGCACTTGTCCTTGTTGAACTTCATCAAATTTCTTTTTGCCCAACCCTTTAATTTATCTAGTTCACTCTGTATCTTATCCCTGCCCTTCAGGGTATCTACCACTCCCCCCACCTTACTGTCATTTGCAAACTTGCTGAGGGTGCAATCCACCCCATCCTCCAGATCATTAATGAAGATGTTGAACAAAACCAGCCCAGCACTAACCCCTGGGGCAGTTCGCTTGTTACTGGCTGCCAACTAAACATCAAGCCATTGATCACTACCCATTGAGCCCGATGATCGAGCCAACTTTTTATCCATCTTATAGTCCATTCATCCAACCCATACTTCTTTAGCTTGCTGATAAGAATAGTGTGGGAGACTGTATCAAAAGCTTTGCTAAAGTCAAGGTATATCACATCCACTGTTTTCCCCACTTCCACAGAGCCAGTCATCTCATCATAGAAGGTAAACAGGTTGGTCAGACATGACTTGCCCTTAGTGAATCCATGCTGACTGTTCCTGATCACCTTCCTCTCTTCTGAGTGCCTCAAAATGGATTCCTTGAGGACCTGCTCCATGATTTCCAGAAAGTTCTGTCTCCTGCACAGATGAGCTTTACCTTTATTGTAGAGAGTTCTAGAACCACAGCTATTATAAAAATAATTACATTATGTATTAAAAAAAGACATACCTACAAGTAAAAGTCCCAGAAATGGCAGCTACTTGATACAGGTCTTAAAGGATGGGAGAGAGAGAGAGAGAGAGCGGGAGGGAGGGGGGCACAAAAGAAATAAAATTTATTAATATAAGAAATCAGTAAGATACCTCACCTACTTCCCTAATAGTAACAGATCATCAAATCAGCATTTCCAGGATGGATTAAAGAGTAGGCATTATAGGTCTGTACCTGGGGCCCCAGCTCCTGGAGTCAGGTGATGATGTCAGAATCTCAGTTTTGTTGTTTTTATACTATGCTGTTAGATCTCATGATTATGTAGCAAACTATGACTTAAGTGAAAATGATGTAGTGACATCTGCCTGAGTCTTCAGACAGACCGAAGAAGAGTCCCAAGAGTTGTTAACTGCGATAACTGAATCAGGAAAAACAGTACATGATCATAGAATTAAAGACTATGACATGATGCATAAACACAAGGGTGCTGAATTAAGATTGCATGGGAAGTCTTAACTCTGATGTTTCCTAACTTTTGAGTTCTTGACCTTAACATTCTTTTAACATATTTTTGTGTGTAATGTAGATATAGATTTAGGCATCGACTCTGAAAGGTGCTGTACACCCTGGACCCCATCTAGCAAAACCCTCAAGCATGTGCACTGACTATCCTTGTGGGTAAATTTCAACATATGGTTGGGTATTTACCTGGATCAGGGTCAGCATTCTATGCACCTGGTAAGACCAAGCCTAAGGTCAGCCAGATATAGATAGGAATACACAATGGGCTTGATTCTTCATTCCTCTGACTTTGCTTTATTATTTGAAACAGACAATATATCAGGACAAAGTGGATGTAAAACTGCTTCTGATTTGGTAGCATTTTACACAAGTGTAAATCACTACAGTAGGTGCCAGAGAGTGGAAAATCAGGTCCAGTACAAGCAGACTGTAGTTTTAAATCTACATAATCATGATAAACATATTTATCATCATGATAAATATGGTACTGCTATGTATTCACAATTGCAATACTGCAGGTGTAGAGAAGGAGTGGACTGTAACTCTACTGTACAGGCTTTGGGAATTTGTCTAATTCACAGTGCTTTCTTTATTATAGCTTGACTGTTATTGAGTTACTGCGATAAATATTTCTTTCTCTGATCCATCATAGCACTGTAGTTTATATTGTGTCTGTTGTAGATGTTGAAAGTAACCTATTTTGAGAATTATTGAACACATTGTTGACTGAAGAAAGCCATAATTAGGGGCTTGGGGCCTGCAAAACTCTTCTAAATATATAAGCAAATCAAGTGAGTTCACAAAAGACATGCTTTTATTTGCTTGCTTTACAGAACAACCAGTATTCTCCTATGGAGTTTTATTCTCACTGTATTTGCTGCTAAACAGAATTTCAGTTGCTATCCATTCCATAGCCAACATGCACTGCTTTGAATGGATTCTTTAAATATTTCAGGCCATTCTCCGGCTTTCTGCTCTTGTCAGTTCATTTCCTGATCCGGAGGATATTATTATGTTAATGACATAGCGTAGCTATTTACTAACAAACATTGGCCAACATGGAACATGCCCTGCTAAATTATACCTTTATATGCATGGCTCAGGTGGGCAATAGATCAAAGCCAACAGAAAATCTGTGTTGTTTTTCACTTTAGTTTTGATTCTGTACTCAACATTAAAAGTGTTAGTTTCTCAGTGAGGTTGCTATCAGACCAGAATTTGTACACAAAGAAAATGGTGTTCAAGCCATACTATCACATGACACAATCTCTGTATGGAAATACATTAAGCCAGTTTTGCAACAAGATGCTTAGGTTTTCATTAGAATAAAAGAGTTAATTGCACTAGAACTCCTACCACTTTCCAAACAAGAGTTTTCTTCACTGATTTCACCCTATCTGAGACCTTATTGACATGCATTCATCCATCTATCTATCATAATAGTGACAAGAAGTGTGTCAATAGGAAGGAAGAAAAACATTGCTTTTAATTGAATCATGTAGAAGAACCTGATCCAATGCCCTCTGAAGTTAATTGAGAGACTCCCATTAACTTCAATAGACTTGGGGTCAGTCTCTACAGAGCCCTAACTGTCCACATCCTCTCCAATGAAATAATATCCAGAAAAATTCCAATGGGCAAGAGAAACATCTGAATATTGGAGTTAAAATATATGGTTTACTCCTGGGCACTTGGATGCATAGGGCAAGGTGGCAGTATGCACTCCCAAAGGCAGAAACTAAGGTGCAGAGGGAACTTTTACCTTAGTAAAAAGCGGCAAGTGAGCTTAAGCTCCTACAGCATTTAGCTAGAGTTTTGTGGATTGCAGAGGAGCCTAAAACTGGGACTTAAGTGTCTAACCCCAAAAAAGTAGGTGCCTAAGTTTGAGGTTTATGCACCAAAATACCTATGTGGCTCTGGGCCTATGTAACTCAGTTTGGAATCTTTTTCTTGTATGTTTTATCTCTTTCTGCCTGCGCTTGTCTGTCTGGTCTATTTAGACTATACAATCATAAATGCTGGGACTGTTTCTTTTTACATGTTTGTACAGCACCTAGCACAAAGGAACCTTGTTTAAATGTCTTGCAAATATATTGGAAAGCTGCATTAAATGTACAAGAAATGCTGGGGCTCCTAACCCTTTACAAAGTGCCAAATGTCACCGTTTGTCCAGTGAGTAGGCTGAAGAGTTCATATCAGCTGCCCTTTTTGTGAAATATTTATGCTCTGTTCCCCACATCTCACTTTATTTTGCCACTTATGGCCACTAAAGAGGGTGGCAAAGTCCATAATACATCACTGATGTGGAGCACTCAGTGGATGGGGTGAACTATTGAAGTAATAAGCGTTTTCATTTCCTAAGTCTGATTAAAGACAAAGATAGGTCTGACTGGCTCCAAAAATGTTTTGGTGCATTTGGACACTGATAAGGTAAATATTTTGTCATGGTTATTTTTAGTAAAAGTCAGGGAGAGGTCATGAACAATAAACAAAAATTCATGGTAGACGTGACCTCTCTCTAACTTTTTACTAAAAATAACTATCTATGACAAAATGGGGCTGACTGGGGGGGAGAGGTGGTGGTGTGAGGAAGGGAGGGAGGGATGAGAGCAGTGGGGCAGGGTCTTCCCCTTCCACTGCCTGCAGAAGCAGGGAGCTGAGGGCCAGGGCTGGGGGCTCTGGGCCTGCGGATCTGCCACGACCCTGATGGGCCCGTGGGTCAGAGCTACAGGGGACCTTGACATTCGGGGTGGCTCAGAGCTATGGGGAGCCCCCCATCATCTCCAACTGGGAGCTCCAGAGTCACCCCAGCCTCCGTGGAAGTGGCTGGGAGCTGCAGGGGCCCCCCGCCACCTTCAGTGACTTGGTGTTGCGGGAGCTGCAGAAGCCACCAGCAGCAGCTGGGAGACTCGACTGCCCATGGCAGCTGGGAGCTCCGGTGACTCTCATTGATCACTGCACCTTGGAGCGCTGGTCTGTCTTTCTCCCTACCCATGGGGTCAGGGAGCTGCCAGGCTCCCCGCTGGCTGACAGCTCTTGCCCCTCCCCCCCAGCTGAAACAGAAAATGTCATGGAGGTCGTAGGAAGTCATGAATTCCATGCCCTGTGGAAGGTCATCTCTGGGTTTAGATTAGAATAGGGCAAGTGGCTGGGCCAGGGGCTCATTGACCCATCTGTATTGTCTTTTTCCACAGAATTCCTTCCATTGTGGAGACCCATTATGGAGGAGCTTCCAGGACACATTGTCAGTGTCATAGCTCCAACAGAGCTATGGTTTTATGAGGCAGGAGGATTCTGGTGTCTGCAGGGAAGTTGCATAGCCGATTCTGGCCTGCTCTCCCAAGAAGAGCTGCAACGTTTAGAGGGCTGGTTTCATAGAGTGACCAGATGGCAAGTGTGAAAAAACGGGTCGGGGGGGAAATAGGTGTCTATATAAGACAAAGCCCCGAATATCGGGACTGTCCCTATAAAATCAGGACATCTGGTCAACCTATGGTTCCGTGACCTATTGTGTATGTATGTGTGTGTGTGTGTGTGAGGCTAAGCCCTGACACCCTTGACAGAGCAGTGTTGGGGGATTCTCACAAAGGCTTTTCCTCATCTTAGTTCTGTTCTTTTACCATGAGAAAGGATGATCCCACCTCTTGTCTTCATTTGAAATTCAACATTCAAGAAACACAAGAAATAGCAGTTCATTTTAAAAGAAAAGAAAGGAGGAAAACAGTGTGTTTTGAAACTGAAACCTTACTAAGTGAGTTGTTAGACATGCTTAGCAAAATTAATAGTGTTTTGTTTTCTTATTGTTTGTTATTTCATTCTTCATGACCTTACAGAAAGTGCACTTCCATAAATACTGGTAAGCACAGAAAAACTGCTAATTAAAAATAAGCACTTCCATATTTAATGAAGTTTAATCCGACAGACACGTAAGTCTGAAAAGATAGAGCAGCATGTCTTTGCTGTGCTATCCCTTTAAAGTAACAGTAATCTTTTGTTCTCTTTGGAATATAACAGTTACTTACTGGATTTCAACGAAGTTACACTAGGAGAGGGTTTAGTGGGTAATTTTAATTTTTCCCTAGACTTGATTTAATAGATTGTTCTCCACAGGGCTTTAAAGTGCGATTAAAGTACTTTCACAAGTACTAGTTGTGTTAAGTACTGCTGGAGCAGAAGTTGTCAAGCCCTTCCATGTTTGGAAGCCAATGATCTTCTTGTGTTTTTTTTCTTCCTGACTGAGAACCTTGAGATGTGTGCATCCCAAGATGAGATGACTCTAGAAACATAGATTAGGCTCCTGATACTTCAAGCTGTTTAATGTCCTCAACTTCCTTTGAAATCATTGAGGGTCAAGGGAGTTCAATGCGCCATTGAAAACATGGTGACTACTGTCATCTTTACTGCTACCTTGTCCCCTATCCCAAACCCATGGATGAAGTCCTGATCGCATTCATTTAAATGGGGCCAGGATTTCACCCAATGTAGTTACCCCTCTGTTGAGTCTTGTCACAATTCTATGTTCTGTTGCAATAGAAAAAATAATAATGACAACATGGAGGCATTGAACATCTCGCAAGATCAGTTCTAGGTACCTCTGCAATGACCCTCCTGAATAAAGTAGCTAAAGATACAATGACGCCTAAAGAATGCAAATTAGAGATACAACTTAGCTATAGTGTATTTAATTCATATTCTTCAACTGCAGTGCAGTTAAATCTGCTGGTTGTGTACCCTTCTTAGGAGGAAGTGCGTTAAGATGAACACCTGGAAATGAACCCAACTCATTTTCACTTTAACTATCCCCCCTCTTTGATGTCACTACTACCCCTACATGAGTGGTGTTGAAAACAACCAGCAGTAGTTTGGCTTATTTTAGAAGAAGTAGGGTATTTAATTCAAACCCACCTCTAATTTTAATTCACTTAATTTATTTTGGCAAACAAATACAACCCTGTCCAAACATTCACCTTGACTCCCACAATTTGTATAATAAATTATGACATGAGTTCTAATTTTTGACAAAAATAATAGGTCATTAACACTTTCCAATTGCCTTAGATAACTAAGTAAGCATTTGAAGTTAGGTAACTTCAATATTTGCAGTATTTAAGGCATTTCCTATAGTAAAAATAAGGAAGTACAAGGGAATAGTGCAGAAATTATGATAAATTTATGGATTTTCCTTGATTTTTTTTGATCCACCATCTTTTTCTTAAAGATTTTGTTCACCTTATTACATTTTCTTGTTTTTCATGAAATATAAATAATTCAGATCCACACAACAAAACCACCCTTTTGTTCAAGGTTTCTTTCTTGCCTTAATTATCACATAACATTGTTTACAGCTCAACTGTTATATAATCAGATACCCCATGCATGACTGAAGGGAAAATATCTGTGCAAAGTTGTTAAAGAGAAGTTTTCAGAATGTTTGACAGCTGAAAATGGTACTGGAGTTCTATAATCTAAAAATGATTGGAGCTTTGTTTTAGCTGTTTCTAGGTTGTGCCACGTTTGATAAAGATTATATTTTCTTTTCTTATTTTGTATCACTAAGTTTTCACAGTGCAGTTGGAATGAACCTGTGATTAATGTGGGGAGTGTTCAGTAATGAATATTAATCTGAAATCCAAATGTGGTTTGTATGTTGGATTACTAAAACATTTTTTAGCTTTTCATACAAAGGTAGGCAAATCAGCCACATTCAGTGCGATAAAACCTAAGCTTTCGATTGATAAGTATTACACCAAAGTTGAGATAGTCATAATTTTAAAGGAAGTAGGCAGCCAGAGATCCACATATTTGTTACGTTAAAAATTCACCATTTTGCAACTCACATACTGAATAATTTCCACCGGAGCAGCCACTTGTACGTCCTGAAATCTATTTACTCTGGCTTGCATTATTGTGAAATCAGCTTTTTAAAAAAAAAAAAAAAAAAAAAGCAATTGGCCTGCTCGGCCTACACTGAAGCTCTTTAGAACCAGACGAGGAAAGTTATTGATCTGCATGATCCTACTGGAGTATAAATTAAGTACACTTCAAACATTGCAGTCAATGGGACTACTCAGGTGAGCACTTGTTCATCAGTGTTAAGGAGTTCACCACCTATCCCCTCCCCCCCCCCCCAGTGACTTCATATATATTTAATTAATTAAAAACAAACAAAAACCACAAATGTAACCTCCTTGGGGTATAGAGAGCACGGCCCTTTAAAACCTCGTCCTAAGGCAGAAGAAGTGTTGGTTCTTCCATGGGGAAGGGAGTAAAGAGAAGAAGAGTGACAGGGTTGGGTGTGTGTCTGTAGCTTAATACAAGAAGGCCTATCATGAAGTAGCTGAGAACCAGCCCAAAGCCTGGGAGGGACAGAGTAGTTGATGGGGATGACCGAGGTTGGGAGCCAGGAGGTGCAACATGCTGGGAAGGAATCACTTGAGAAGGACAAACCAGAGCTGGACCCAGTGTCACTAGTCTCACACAGAACTATTTTGGGCCATGAGTACTGGGGCTTGTGACTTTGCATTGAAATAAGGAGTGAGGTTGTAGGTAGACAAGTGGGGAAGTTGTCGCTCTGTGTAGGTTTGCAGACAGCAGCAGATGATGGCACGGGAGGGGTTTGTAGGGGAAAGTTTACTGTTGCTGAAGACAACCAAAAGTACCCAAGACTCACTGCTGGAGTGGAACACCACATTATGTGCTAAGAATCCAATCTCACTTCCACTGAAGTCAGTAGGAATTTTGCTATAAGCGTAGAACAGAAGCAGGTTCAGGACCCAATTGAACTGTATGTATGAGTGTCAATAAGGCTTTTGGAAACCAGGGTAATGAACATATTATAAGGGCCAGATATAAATTCTGTTGAAGCCAATGGAAGGACTCCCATTTACTTCAGCGGGTATTGGAGGAGGATCTACATGTGTTTGGACAGACAAGCAGGGTGGCAATATAGTACCACAGCATTGCCTTCTGGCTTGCCAAGAATATGTTGGAAATTTGTGTAGGGGAAAGTAATAATATTATATTAATTATAAATGTGGATCATGGGTTTTTTTTTTGCATAGGAAACATACGCATGTTGTCTATATGCCTAAATATAAATTTGTGGGGTAAAATTGTTCTCATACTCATAATTAAAAAGTACTACACAGCAAAATGTCTTTATAACTAGTGTGAAGACTCCTTATTTCAACTCAAATATCAAACAAAAAAACAAACAGCAATTAAAACATAAATCTCAGCTGACGTCTGGATTTTGGAGGAATTTTTTTCAGAAGCCAGTTATGCAGAGTAAATGTGTGCAAAACAGTACCATCAATGAACGGAACATATTTTAAGAGGATGCAGACAGCTAATAAATTGGGGCAGAAACCAAAGAAGACCACATAATTGGTGAAACAGCAATGTAAGATAAAAAAATTAGAAGGCTAAATGTGAAAAATGAGCATCAATTAACACTGAAAATCTCAATGATAAGGATTTTCTTTTATTCCATTTTATTTTGCAATAATGTAAAATCAGTGTCTAAAAGAATAAAAACATCAATCTCCCTTAGAAGAGAATGGTCCCGATCTTGAGGTTCTTACTCAAGCAATCTCCCAGTGACTTCAATAACTAACTAAAGCTGGTTAAAGACCTCAGGGTTTGGCCCTTAAATGGCTGCTAGCTGTAGCACACAAGGGCATGGATAAGGATTCCACAGGTTGTGGTCAAAATCAGTAGCAGCACCTATAGAAACAACTTCTCTGAGTGTAAGCCATTGCATTTAGGAAGGCCACAGTAAAGCTGTCTGCCAGTTTCCTTGCATCATTAACAGGATTGAATGAGTTAGAGATGGTTGAAAAACAGGTGGGAAAATGTGAAGTCTTCTCAATTTTTTTAAATCAAAATTTGAAATTCAAAGTTCAAGATTTTCATTAAATTCCAAACATTTTGACTAGTTCTAGATTTGGTCAAATATATGAGAGAAAATGTTTATGGAAATTAAACCATTTTTTTGCCTAAATTTAAAATGTTGATGAAGTGTTTGGTCAAAATTTTGACATCAAACAGTTTTCAGGTCTACAGAAGTTCAGCAAAATGGGAAGTTTTCACAAACTTCCCCCCCATCCCCCAGTTTTTCCTCATCAAAATTCAAAATGTCAGTGAAATTCAAAGTATTTTAACCAGCTTTGGTCTGAAAAGTGAAAGATTCTTCTAAAGATTGGGGTGAAAGGGAAAGCATAATTACCAAAGAAGAGAAATGCTCCCCAAATGGCAGTGACATGGGGATGAAACATGGCTGTTGCACTCAATGTTAAAATAAATTAAAAAATAAGTAATAGAACATGAAAAGGAAGGCCTAGGGGAAAAGGACCAACTGAGCCCATTCCCCTCACCCATAGGTAATGTAACTGTCAATCAAATCAGAACTAGGAACTTGTAGTTTTGTAAGTGACTCAGTTTTTTGTTATATTGAGAAGGCTGAGAGCACAATGATATTTTCTAAATAAAATAGTAATGAAGGGTCTGGCTCTGAATCCCTTACTCACACTGGGGAGCATTTAATCACAGGAATGACCCCACTGACCTTAATGGGATGTTGAAAGAACCCCTCAGTAGGCAGATATGGGATAATCTGCTCCTCTGCATAGGATTTATCCTTATTTCTAATTCCTATAAATTGTATTAAGCCCTGAAGCACAAGATTTAATATTCCATATAAAATTTTAGTTGTTATTATGATAACTCTAGAGCTTCCTGATAGCCATACAAACATCGAGTCCCATTTTGAATGGTTAAATTCTTAGATTCAGGTTTTCTATGGGCTGGATCCAAAGCCTACTGAAGTTAGTAAGAATTTTTCTGTTGACCTCAGTGGGATTTGAATCAAACCAGTTTATTGAAGCAACTGGGGAATTTTTATAAAGTAAAAGCTCAGAGAAAACTTATAAAAGAAAAACCTTCCGTTTAGTGTACAAAGCCCCAAACTCTCCAACATTTTCCTCTTTATCATCCTTTGCTTTACTTGCTTCATGGACCTCATCTGAAAGGTTCTCTAGGGTAAAAGGAGTGATCACTTTGATGAGTGCCAATCCTTTGACATGAGGAAGAAGTCTTTTATTCTCTGACAGTGGCCCTGACAATGCTAAGGAGAAGATCTTGTCAGAAAGCAAAGGGGAAACCCCGATGCTGATGAATCAGAGCTCCCTACTGAAGGGCAGGCTGAAGACGCCTACCAGGTAAGTTTAGCATCTTTTCAGTAGGTATAAAAATCAGGCTTCTCTTTTTGTAAGATTCTTATAGAAACTCAGTCACAACATATATGTGATTGTTTCCCCATACTTTTTTCATTCAGTTTTAAGTTGTGGGGATTTTTTACTTTTGGATTACTTCAGGCAATAATGTAACAAACTCTCTTCTGTCCTCGCAATTGTGACAGGCAGATGTGAAAAGGTTGAGAGACCAGGTAAGGTCTCTCAAAGTTTAGAGGCAAAATTAAGCTGGAAAACCCACAAGATCAAACTCTTCTATGAAATTGCCAGTGCTATCTTCTTTCGACCGGAGTGAGCACAGCACACTTTTCGATACTATCATTTTTATTGTTATTGTTATTGTTATAAATTCCATTATAGCACTTTTTTCATTATGTCCTGAGCCTTGATGGCATCTAGAAGTGCAGAAGTAGAAAAAATATAATGGAAAAAGTTAAGTAGGTATTTTAAACTAAAAAAAAAACCAGGCTGTTATGCTCAGTTCAGTATTTCTCTAGGTTTCTAGTTGTTGCTTTTTTACTGGAACTTGTTTAGCTCTATCCCTACCTAAAAGGCACGGAGATACAATTAAATTACCCTTTGAAAAATGCAAAAAGTATTTATTATTATTACTGATTATTTGTATCACAGTAGTTTCTATAGTGTGGTTGGGGACTCGCTATGTTGGGCACTGTACAAACGTATAGCTTGTGTCCACACTGGGAAAAAAGGTGTGTTCTTACCTCATATTAGTTAACACATGGTAACTAACAGAAGGTAAAATCCTTGAGCAGAGAGGCATTTGTCATTTTCACAAGTTCTAACAGCTGAAGGGTAGCTTAGTGTTTCCCTCAAACTGCTAATATGTGTTAATACTACCTATTGTTCATGGATAGTGAAGCAGAAGCAATTGGAAGAGAAACTAATATAGAGATCACACATAATCTGGAGAATTTAAGAAACAAGAAATACACACTGCCCAGCTACTGCTCACAGCACAAACTGAATCAGACAAGTTGAAAGAAGAAAGCAAGCAAGTTGAATACTTTAATCACTTCATGTGAAGAAGGCTTACTGTATAGTTGCCAAAGCTGGGGATATTTAGAAAGAAGAAAATTGATTAGGAAGAGATAAGAGGGTATAAGTAAAAAAGAAGACTAGGCTATGAATGAATCAGAGGAACCATTAGTATAGAATTGTGTGTTAGGGACTGGGGGAAAAGCTACATGTGATAAAAAATATTAAAGTCAAACAAGAGAACCAGAAGAAGGTGGTTGGGGACTCACATAAAAATTACCCACAATTAGCCACCTTGGACTCTAATGCCAAGAGGGTTTGGGCCAAGTAAATACTTGAATGGTAGACCTTCAAAGAGCTGTTTTTGGCGATTCAGTAGGTGGCACTATGCCTCCTGTGTCAGTGAGCCTAATTTTTCTCTCACTTACTGCAGTGTAAAGTAAGAATAATTCTACTGTAGTCAATGGGCTTCCATTGATAAAAGTAAGAAGAGAATGAGGCCCAGCATGTCAGCAACATTTGAGGTAAGGATTGCTGAACCAATGGACATGTTGAGGTTTAGAGGTTAAACCAACCTGTTGTGGTTGATTAAAACCCCAGTGCAACTTTCATAGTAAGGGTGCCAGTCTCAATAACTTGACCGAATAGCAGCTCAAGTAATTACATATCTTCTCCCTACATTACCTCTGCAGTTTCATTTAGTTATATAATGAGCACCATTAAAAATGAATATTTACCACATTTCGGTTCTTACCAGGGTACGTACTGTGTTCCCAGCACAAAGAAAGGTAAATATTGTATGTTTTGTGGTAAATTAATATGATGGGCCGTAACATGTCTGGTTCTTAATGCAGCTCTCTCTAGTGTACTTCTTAATCTCCTAATTTAGATCCTGCAGTCTGAGACATTCATGTGGACCACAGTGCCTCTACGGAGCTTCAGTGGCTTCAATAGGAATACACATTGGTGTGGAGGGGCCATCCATTCACATTCCTAATCAAGTCAATAGGGTTTCACATTAGGGTCCACTCTCCTGTATCAGATTGAAGGATCAGTTCTTTGATCTGTAGGGCTGAGATGAATTTCAGGTAAAACATTCAGATTTGGATTAAATTTGGATATTTAGAGCTGGATAAATCTTCATGAATTAGAAGGGAATCTCACCCTCAAGCTAACATATGTATTAGTGTTCACATTGAGGCATACAGTCCAGACTCATAATTTGGGCAGGTAATCTAGTTTAGGCTAGATCCTAAAATGGTGTAAACTGGAGTAGCTCCATTGAAATAAATGGAGTTATGCCTACCAGCTGAGCATCTGGCACATTCTGTGTAGTGTTACTCTGTGCTGTCTGTTATGTTCCACCACAGAGGTGGCTACATTTTAGTGTCAGGTGATATCACCTTTCTCATATCCCTCACCGATCTCGTAGTTTGCTCTGGTTTCATTTTAGGTGCTGATCCTGTGAGGTCTTTGCAGGTGCAGAATTATGCTCCCACAAAGCATCTTGCATTATTGTGTCTTTAACATGCATATTAAAAGCTCAGATAAGGTCACTATTGTGCAGAAAAGAAAAGTATGAATATCATTAAGATCATTACAAAGATTTTCATTATTTCAATATTTACTCCTCTCAACAGTAAAGGGTTTTAAAAAGATTTACCTTTTCTCCACACAATATACTTTAAAAAGATCCTGTTAAAGACAGCAACATTTAAGTAATATAATAGACAATAGAAAATCTCTTACTATAATTAAGATACAGGTGAAGCAATGCTTAGTAACCTTGTAAATATAGGAACAATGAGAAAATGTCACCTGAATGTTTTACATTTTTTTCTCACAGTTTATAATAATCCTCCTCAAAGCTTGAAATCTGTTTGCTTACCAAATATTCATTAGCTAATGTTTGTACAGTGCTTTGAAAATGTGAAGCACTAAACATGTGCTAATTATAATTATAATTACTTTATTATTACCAAAAGCGTTTTCTCTCCTTTTTTTTTTTTTTTTTTTGTTTCAAGAAAGCTCACAGAAGCTGGGCTAACATCTTTATTTTTCCTGTAGGAAAGTGTTTGCTTTGAGAAAAGACATATTACCAGCAGCTTTCAAATGGAGGGAAAACAGAGTAGGTCAAAAATCAAATGTGACTATCAGCCTTTCATTGGGTTGGTTCATGCCCTATTTGAGAGGCTCATTCATTACAGCTAATACTTTATGTTCAAAGAGACAAAACCAGCCCCTTTCATGGATTCTAGGAGGGACTGCTCCAGCCTGGTTCCCCCAGCTTTCTTCTGCCTGCTTATTTTTAGTGCTTCCTCCCTATCTTTGCAGAACTGAAGGGCTCACAGCTGGACACTCATCTTCCCCTGCTGCACTATTGGTAGCCTGCTGCATGCTTTATGCATTTTTCCTCCTTCACTATATTCTGATTATTGTTTTAGTGTCTTCTTAGAGCAAATATTCACAGGAGTGCACTGTCCTACTCTGTACTAACACCTTTCCCACACAAACAGCAGATTGCATTGCAGCTGTCTTTTTGAGCTGGGGGGGGGAGGGGGAGAGAAATCCCATTCTAATGATGTTGGAATCTTTGTCAGACAATTTGGCAATGATGCATGTGAGCACGTGTACCCTTCCTCCCTCCCTCATCACTGGCACTGCTTGCTGCAGCTGTTTTCTCCAGGCCTTTTTTCTTCTTTAGTCCCTGTTTCCCTAAGTTACTCAGTGTCCTATTCCCACTATTTAAAATTAAACTTTCCTACCTTCATTGTCTGGCATCTCAGAGCCTAGCTACTGCCAACATCATAAGCCTACCTGCTCCCTATTTAATTTCCGAGGGGCATAATTTAGTCATTTTGCTTTCCATGTGCATTTTCTGGCATGGGTTTAATGAACAAAATGGCATGTTTTTAATTAAAAGGTGCATGTAAGCACTTAAGAAAGGAGCCAGATTGGTAGCATTAACCATTGGAACAATTGTCCAAAGGATGTGGTGGATCCTCCAACACAACAATTTTTTAAATCAAGATGGTATGTTTTCCTAAAAGATCTGCACTGTGATTTATTTTAGGGAAATCCTATGGCCCGTGTTACACAGGAGGTCAGGCTAGATGATCACAATGGTTCCTTCTGACCTTGGAATCTATGAGATACCACTGGAAAATGAAGCCCTCTGTCCACTCACAGAACAGGCACAAAATGGTTAGCTTCTCCCACACAGCCCTATCATTCCAGCAGGAATGGATGAGATTCTGAGAGAAGAAGAAGAAGCTAATTCACACTCCACGTCCATTCAATCCTTTCCCTCCCTTCTGAGTTCCAAAGCTGTCAACAGCAAGGCAACCCATTGTGTGGGTGATGTAGACACATCTACAAAAAACGGGACTAAGATAACCAACTGATTTCACATGAACCCTCAAACACTGCCCAGCTGCTAACAAGTTGCAACCTGCCTGGGTTCTGCAGAACTTTGGTGAAATCTAAGTATCTCAGCAAAAAGTTTTGAGTTTACCAAATTGGCAAATTTTGGCAAAAAATGTTTTGTTGGATTTTTTCCAACCATCTTTGGAATTAATATTACATTGAAGCTTGCATTAGAGGCCCACACTTTATTAAGAGATCATCTGTCCTAAACAACCATCCCAGCTTACAAGTATTTTACAATGATAAATCTTCTGTATTAAGTGGCGTCCTCTCCAGTGTGAGCAATGATCTCTCAGAATTGGTCCTAGGCACAATAGCATCTCCTAAGTGACAGCAGAGCTTCTTTTGGGCTTTAATGTCCGTAAGACACACAAAGAAAAGATGAATGAGAAAAATAACCTATATGGATACAGATTTATATGAAAATTATATTCACTGTTATTTTGATAAATTTAAAAGGAACTTTCTGTAAAGACAGAAATTTCCAAAAGAAGAGGTGCTTGACCTGTCACCCAGTCCTAATTAAAAAGTATTGCAACTGTTTTGTCTTGCAAAGACAATAGGGACCATTGGTCATGAGATATTTTAATGTATTTTTATTTTTGCATACGGATGAATATTGATTTGGTACAGAGTTTTGATTATGAATGTAGATCTTTGCAGTCCAACTGTGTGTAAATTGGTTTCTTTTAAGACCTTGTCACTGTAAGGAAGCTATTTTAGCCATTTCAGAAGTGATTTCTGTTCTTCATTTCAATCATGTTTGGGGGGATGATGAACATGAAGTCTCTGGGTGGAATGCAACAACTGATAGTTAAGAAGATTGCTGTTTATGCAGAGCTTTTTCCAGTTATGTTGCTAGCTGAGCAATGACTAGGTCATGTTGCATCATTCTATCGGAGATGGCACCTAATTCATCTGTAGCCTCAGAGGGAGGTACTGTAAGGTATGGTGAGCATAGATCGGAAACCTAGAAAAGCCATGGTAAGGTCAGGAAGCCTTTTTCTATCAAGTCAACACACTATATAGGAAAAAATCTCCAGAATCCCAGAGCCAGATGAACTCAGGGAGAGGAAGTCATAACATCAACTGACAGGCCAATCCAGCCTCGATCAGTCACCCTTCATCAGTCTTCTCCTAGCAAAAAGCTGTGCTAGCAACATCTGATTCAATAAGATTGAGCCATAAGCAATATGAAATGATATACCTGTCTATGTTGGCAGTCACTTCTCTTTTCCTTCACAATCTGGATGTTTCCTGCAGCTTATCAGGGCCCCAAATCTTTCCAGTCTAATGAGCTGAACTCCTGAACTTTCTCAGATAAATGCTCTAACATGAACGGGATAATCTCCTGATCATAAGACGGAGATGAAATTGGCTGACTCGTGATTAGGGTAAATGGGCACAAAATCAAATGAGGTCGATTTATTGTGTACTGTTGAATGTAAATGTTGGGTGTGTCTTAGGTGGGGTGGTGATTTGAGAAAACCAGCACTTACAGTTTGATTCTTCTTGGAGCAGACTCTTAACAGTCTTGCTTTAGGTACACTGGGTAATGGCTTCTCGTCAGTGATGGAGAAGTCAGTTGACTTCTTTCTCAAAGGTTTCACGGTAGACCATTTGATTGTGGGACCAGTAAGTGACAAAATCCTTATGAATGCAAAAAAAAATCTTGGATTAAAATCTTCAAGTGGAAATTTAGTACAGAGAAAGCAAGCTGACAGCAATAGTATAGGGGAAATTTCACAGCCTTGCAATCTAGAGTATAGCAACAGTGAAAAGGGAACAGAATGTTTGGGTATACTGCTAGGGTAATTGAATATAAATAAACAGAGATGGCCTGACCTCACTGGTGTGACCTCACCTAGGGTAAGCATCAGATTGGTCATTACAGAATACTTTAAGGAAAATATAACAGATTGTGAAAAGGAACAGTTTAGAACAAGCAGAGAGAAATTACATCACAGAGATTTCAGTTATGGAAGAAAATCTAAGAAAATTGATCGATTCTTACTGAAAAACAGTACACTTCATGATGATCTAATTGAGTAGTTATAAACTGGGAATGTGGATTAATAAAATTGATCCTTGCAACCTTTTCACACTGGTACAAAACACTAGTGGGAAAAAATATCAAACGAACAACACAACCACAACACCTGCAAACCGGCTAGGATATGAAAGAATTACAGTACAAGGAGAATATGGAGAATTCAGGGTTAATCAGTTGAAACCAGACCAAAACTACTGACTTTGTATAAGCCATTCATGATCATTACAACTGTATCTAATGTTCACAACAAATCAAAAGCAATGAAACTTGTCTGGTCTGGGGTTTCATCGCTAATATGAAACTCAGATAAAATACATCAAAAGATTCATTCATGTACATGACTTATGTATAATTCTGGGGCTAGTTTTGAATGGTATCAAAATCCTAATTTTCCAAACAAAGGAAAATGTAAAGTTTCACATAGTTTTGATGTGAAAGCTGGTTGAAATGCTGCCATACTCTGTTTTCTTTTTTATCCAAAGCACTATGAGAATCTTATGCAGGGGTGTAGGAAGAAGTGGCAAGGATGAATATGTGCATCTAAACTAAAGAAATGGCACAAATGAACCTCTGTGAAAAGACCCCAGTTTTGCAAAGATAAAAGCATCAGCTTTTAAAGCAAAGTCGTATGTCCACAGGCTAATTTGAATAGTTCTAAATTGTAAGCTTATGTACCAGGTTATTGGACAGCTTCATAAATCAAGGCAAAGAAACTAGATAGTGATGCACAAAAACTGCTACATTAACCTTCTTGGGGATATCTGCACAGCATGGTAATATCTGCACTGCACACACCACTGCCTAAACTCTTGTCCCAGCTCAGTGTAAAACTGGATGGATTCTAAGGAAGGAGACTTTCCTCTGTGTTTTTGTAAGTCCCAGCCTGTGGGAGGAGAGTTTCATGAGGACGTCCATGTGGGATTCCTCCCCAGTCATTCTATCTGAGGTACAGAAATTTCCTGAAACAGGTTGTGGAGCTCTCCTTCAAGCCTGGTGGATCCTGGGGAAGCCAGAAGCAGCTATGTGGTAGGTTTAATGGAAAAGATACATAATATAATATAATACAGCTGTATTATATTTTTTGAGTAATGGCTGCGGGGAAGAAGCCCCCACCCTTAGGCTAGCCTCTCCTCCCTCCAGGCTACCAGCTCTACCTCCTGCTCTGTGTGGGGTGCAGACCATGGAGAGTCCTGTGCAGACTCTAAAGTATAAGTGCCACAGAAGCAGCTGACCCTCTCCATTCTGTGCAGAAGGAAGAGATCCATGCATGCAGGACTGCTTCCATACAGGGATATATGGGGACAACTTGGGCCCTGCTCAGGAACTGGAACGGGATATCCCAGGTGTTCCACACACATCCAGGGAGATAGAGAGGAAAGAGAATAAAATCAAACATTGCGCCTCTCTAATCGCCTCACACAAAGGAGTAGGCATGATGGAGCTAGTGGCTCTCTCCAGGTTTAGGAATCCGGATATAAATTGATGGGCAGTTTCAATAGCCTGGGAAGGGAAATAAAACTTCAAGCACTAGTCGTTATATGGATCTTTCCTTAGGGATGTATTTTTTATTATCCACCACCCTCCAAATGGTCATGCAACAAAAACAAATCAACTGAAATACACTGGACAATAATCCCCAATGAGAGGTGACACCCTTCTCTTTTGACTCAGCGTCCCCTTCCTGTTATACTCTGCCCAGAGTAGCCATGTAATCAACTGGGACCTCTAAACGCTTTACAGGCTGTAGCGTCTTTGCCTTGTTATACTCGGGTCATAGGGAACAGTCATTATGTTGAGAGATGATAGTGTATTGCTCATATTACAGAATGAATGTTACATTCATTAGAGAAAAGTGTGTACGGTTGCAGGAACTGTTTCATCTACAGATTAAGTGC
The DNA here is from genome assembly GCF_026122565.2 of Emydura macquarii macquarii. NCBI lineage: Eukaryota > Metazoa > Chordata > Testudines > Chelidae > Emydura > Emydura macquarii. The sequence continues at coordinate 12,258,830 of NW_027130208.1, read as the reverse complement.
AAAATTGAAGGTATGCATCTCCTGGCTTCAGTCACTGATTACAGCAGAAAGCAATTATTCTAACTATAGAACCCTCCTTCCTTATTCTTAGAACTGTCTGGTCCATGTATATTAAGCTAAGGATAATAGTGTCCATACATCATTTGAAGCAGATCAAATACCTCACATGTGGTCATTTTTGTGCCTTTTAAAATGTTATTTAACATCTTTTTAAAAGCCCATTATCTAGTCATCTCCTATTTTTTTGCAGGTGTAAAAAGAAAGCTTGATGAATTTACATAAAATTCTACTTTTGCTGCTGTTTGGCTAAAATGGAAACTCTATTAATTGATTAAATTTAATCTAAAATTCCTGGGGAGGAAAGTTGATTGTTCACTAGATGAGATCACTTTTCAGAAGCCCACAAGCCTCTAGCAAAAATGACTAGTTGCTCCTCGGCTCATCTTTATTTCATTTGGCTCTGGCTGGAACATTTTATTGCATTGCTTCCAATTACATTTGTCTAGTCCTTGCCATTATGCACTTGTTCTTCAGCAAGTTTCTTTTGCAAAGTAACTTACACTTTTCTGATTTGTCAATTTATTGGCATTTTCTCCATGTATCTAACTACTCTCACTTAAACTGGGAGAATCAGAAGCAATGAAGATATTTTTTTAAAAGATGCATGTTTACTCTTATTCTAATCTGACTTGTCTTTACGTTTCATGAAATATTAATCTGTCTCTTGACCTTAAAACATGATCTAGCTTTATGTAAACATCAGAAATAAAATTTGGCACTAATTCTTTCCTGGTATTCATCCCATCTAAAATCTATGATAAGAAAGACTTACATTTTCATCACATTTTTGTGTTGTTTGTGTTTTGTTTTTTGTGATGTTTGTGTTTTTGCTCTTGCCCAGTCAAACTCACATAGGGCTTGATCCAAAGCCCACCTCAGTCAATGGAGAGATTCACTGACTTCAGGGGCCACTGCATCAGGCCCTGTGGGATCTAAGGCAAGTCACTTGACTACTTTGATCCAAAGTAATTCCCTAAGGAAGTACTAGTGTGTATCTGTTTGTGTGGGAGAGAGAGAGACGGGCAGTGATTTCATTTTATCAGGTTGCTACTTTTCACACCTTGTAAAGAAGCTTTTCCTGAGGGGATAGCAAGCATAAAACACTGCACATTGTTTGATCCATTACTTTAAAGGGAAAATGAAGAGATTAATATGTTAAGCTGTTATCAGTTGAGATACTAGAAAGAGAGCTGTTAGCCATCTTTTACTTCAGCAGTAGGACAGCAGGCATTTATATCTGTGGTGCTGCAGTAAGGAAGCTAAAAGAAAGTCAATGTGGTATCTCAGAGAGAGAAGCAGAAGAGAAAAATGATATGCATTTTACCTCATCAGCATTACTACATAATGTCTTTGTCATTTGACTTATTTAACTGTACATTTGCCTTTAGTAAATCAGCTATTATATTTCCACTTCACACTGTCACATATATCAGGGTACATTTTGCTATTCTCTCATCTGATTATGTATAGCTGACAATTTGTCAAATTTCAAAAGGTCATAATACACCTTAAAGAACAAAATGATGTAGGAGTCATCAGAAACATATTCATCTCCATAAATATACAGGCATGGGATCTCTATGGCTCTCTAGCTCCTTAAACCTGGGCCGAAAGAGCTGTTATAGAAGAGACTGCTAAATACAGTACAGTATCAGGGAACCATTACCTTCCACAACTGCACAGCAATGTCATCTACTGCAGAATTTGCATGTTGCTGCATAATGCTTCATTAGCATTTTCAGAATCATATCCCAGGCAGGGTTAATATTAATGCAGCTATTCCAATGGATTTGAGGATCTGGCCCTTTGAGTTTCACCCAGTACTAGTTCAACACTATTGCTATTTTTTCTGTTTGCTATACTGTCTATGAATAGGCAACTCAACTTCAGAAATGCGTATGCAGTGGCCTCTAAAGCTTTATGAAAGTGGCTTAAAAAGGGAAGGTGCTTCCTTTTTAGAGAAGTGATTTGTATTAATTTTGCAGGTACCCAAATACTACCTTAGAAATGCACATAATGGTCATGATAATAATATAATAATTAACTCACATATACTTGTACTCAAAACATAACGCTGCTACAAATAATGAAATGCAAGATGGGAGTTGTTCAGATTTCACCTACTCAGGTGTAAATCAAGAGCAACTCTACTGAAGTGAATGAGTTACCCTGGTTTAAGATCTGTGAAAGTGAGTGGAGAATCAAGCTCACTAGCTCAGAACGTAAGCAGTTTACTCTTCCTTTACACACAACCCCACCAGCAAATAAAAGCATGAATATTCATGCATTAGTCTGAATGACAAGGATGACAAAAGGAATAGACAATGTAATTCATCATTTGAAGCTAAAGAAAGTGTCTGCCAACGCTTATTGTTTATCTACTACAATTGTATCGGCTTTTGCTTTCCATCCAAGCCTTATTCTACAGTGCATGGGCCAAATCCCGCTCTCACATACAGTAGACTGAAGCAAGAGTGAATCCAATCTGACATCACAAGATTTATACCCTAAATGCACCTATGAACAGAATTTAGCCCAGTGATTGTGTTTTTCCAGATTACTCAATTTGTTTCATCCCAAATACTCACTCTGCTCTTGTTTCACTTGTAGTTGCACCGCTGTTCTCTCTCAGTGCAACTCACAGTCAGTCAGAGAGATGATTAAACTAATGACAAAGGGGGCAGAGTTTGGATTCGTGCATTTTACAGCAGACATCATTTAGCAGAAGGGAAGTCACTGAACATCTCTCTCTCTTTCTCTCTCTCTGGTGGCTCAATGGACTATATTTATTTCTGATTTCTGAACGGTGTTCTATAAAGACTTCAGGAATTAATTTAAGGCTATTGATGCTTTTCTTTATTATAGGATTAGAAAGTGACCATCACTGGTCTCTACAAACCAAAGAGTAGAAGGAGGAATGAACCTGCTTTCCATTATGAGTAGTTTTCCACCTTCGTAGTATATGCTACGTCATTGCCTCCATTTGCAGATCTCGAAGATCTAGCCTAACTGCCTTATCTTTAGTTTTAACATTAGATGTCAAATGAATTGGAGAGAATTTCTGAAAAAGGGATTGGTGTAAATGTGAAAAGCTACTGATGACACCTAAAGTGAGATTTATTCCCATAGCCTTCTCAATGTTAGGGGGTGACTAGAATAATCTCTTTCCATGCTGCATTAAGTCATAGACAGCTCACGAGAAAGTTTGCCAGAATTCAGGTTGGTACTGTGCTTCTGCCTTAAATGCCACAAGTCACTTGAAAAGCTGTTTATGTAAAAATCAACATTAAAGGCATGTGTTTGCAATTTATTGGATGATTATAGAGATGTGCACCTTCTGTGCTAATCACACATACTCAGGAATGGCCTAATCAAGCCACTTTGGTTTACATCAGCTGAAGATCTGGCCCATCATTATTTCTTCAAAACAAGCTCAAAATTATACTGTAGCTGTTGTATCACAACTCAGTCAGAAACAAAAAGTGGAAGAATTAGAACAGGGTAATTACTGAAGTAATGAGATATCACAACAAACAACTGTTTGCAGAAATCACCAACTGCATGGATAATAAGGTAATCCGCTCTTGTTAATGCTTGATGAAGCTTGTTCAACCATAAGGATATAAACATTCATCAAGTATCATTTCACCTATATTCTACAGGACAACTACAGTAGATCTAAAAGAGAAAAATAGTTTATTGAATTATACATACACATAATTTTGCTCTCTGTTTATGTTTAGGAGCTAGTTCACTTTGCAATTGCTCTTTTGGTATGGGGGTATAATGCAAGTATAGAAAATGTGCAAAGCAAGAGCAACTACAATAGATGTCATCTCCTCTCATTTACATTATGCTATTAAGTGTTCATGACAATGCTATCAATGCAGTGCAGTCAGAAAAAGATCTTGGTATCCAATATATGCCTTGATGTGAACAGAACTTCCAAACACCTTAAAACTCTTTGTAACACTTATAAATGCTTAATTAATTATTAATAAAAGAATAATAGAATAATAGAAATTGCTTTCTTTTCTGGTACATTATAATAAGCTGTGCAAATAAGTTTTAGCATTGCATAAATACTTTTGTGAACTCTACTGGCCTCCAGTCAGACCACCACTGGCTTTGATCTTGTCAACTCTCATAATCTAAGCAGGATCTGGTTTGATTTGGTACCTGGATGACATATCTCTGTAGAAAATCTACATGCTGAATGTACATGGATTAAAGAATGAATTCCTTTTAAGTTAAAACAAGAGCACAGCCTCAGCATGGTTCTAAGGGGCATTCAATCATCAGAGTTGTTTTTCAGCTGAGATGTTAAACTATGGGCCAAAACATTAGTAGGCTTGAAAGGGCTCAATTTTTATTGGTAAATGTGGATTTCACCGTGCAACTGATGAAAAAATATTTCCATTGATAATAATCAAAATTTACAGATTGGTAAGGTAAGAAAAATGCTGCTTGAGAATTTATTAGATTTTGACTCAAGTCTACTGACTTTGTATATTTTGGCATCTGATGCTGACAGTGTGTGTTTTAATGGTTGTAAAGTTTTAACTTTTTGAATCTCACTGTCTACTGTCATTAGATAATCATTCTCTGACCCTCGCATAATCTCCTACAAGTGGAATCCCCATAATTGAAAGTTTTTAAGAAGAGGCTGGACAAATACCTGTCAGGGATGGCCTAGGTTTACTTGGTCCTGCCTGAGTGCAGAGGACTGGACTTAAGGACTTGTTGAGGTCTCTTCCATATCTACATTTCTATGTTCTATGACTAGTTATTATTAGAGACGTATGACAATTTTCATAGGAGTAGGTGATATTAGCCACAGTATTATAAGCATATTCAAGATCAGGTAATTATGGACACTTTTCAGTCTATATAGTTTTCGTAGGACTGTCTATATGTTTTCCTCCTGAGGCTTAACCTGGATAAATTAGTGTACATTTCTTTATCTGAGAAGTAGTGTTGTGTATGCTTTTTGGTATGTATGCCTGGTGTGCGTCCATTCCTTTGGTGGCTGCACTTCAGTAATAGCTATGGTTTCTACAAAATAATATTTAAACACTTCTATGGCAGTTTCCATTGCCCGATCTCAATGTGCTTTACAAAAGCATTACTATCCCTCTTTTACAGATGGGAACATTCAGGACCCAAATCTCTGTCCCTGTGATATATATGCAGAGATATTTTTTAAGACTTTGGCAAAAAAGTAAAGACAATTTTGCTTTGACCTAATGTAGAGCACAATCCATCTCCCATAAGTGTCAATGGGAAGTTGTTACTTCAATGGGATTTTGATTGGACCCTATACTCCAAATTCAGAAGTCATTCCTTTATTTGATATGTCTCAGTAGTACTAACTTGTTGTGTTTTGACAAGCAAAAAACAACACTTTGTTTCATGCCTAAAATAGTGGAATTGAATATTATTTTCAGGACATGTTTTCCTTCACCGTTTGTACTGTAGATGCAATGGGCTTTTCCTAGTGATGCTTTGAATGCTTAATTTCAGGACACGTCTGTTTTTCCTCAGGAGTTAACTTTTTAAAGTAACCTTTCAGAAGATGAAAGTGAGACATGAAACATTTTCATTTTCTTGTAGAATCTCATTTCTCATCTCTCAAGAGATTGTTCCATTTGGGAAGTGTCTGGTTTACTTTAAATGATAGCAACTTGTTTGAAAAAGAAAGACTCAGGTAAAAAAAAAGTTTGTGAATAAAAAAGCCACACAAAGTGGAGTTCTTTTTATTTTAATTAATCTGTATAAAAATTAACAGTAGAATTTAAAGACTGAAGCAAACGAATGTTCCAGAATGAATAGATACAATCAGATAATTATTGCTTTTTAATGAATATTAAAACATCAACTATTCAAGCCTTGAAGCTCACTTTATTTTTAATTTCTGCTCTGTTTTATTTTTTGCTGTGATTATAATTTGGGAAATTCAGTGCAATTCACCCCAGTTCAGAAAGCCAACACCAAGGTGTATGCACCACTCAGTCTCACTTGAGATCTCAAAATAGGGCTTGAATAGGACATAAGTGATACATCAACTTGTACTGACCCTCTGCATAGGAGTGAACTTCATGTCTTATGAACAAGCTAACCTTTTTCCCAGATCCCTGAGCTCAGGGATCAGGAAACTATACTTACAGTCAGAGGCATATTTAAAACACTGGAGGCCATAGGTTTGCGCAAGAAACAAAATAATAATAGTATATAATAATCCCAAATACTTAAAAGCACAGCAGTGTAGCCAGGTAGTCAACTATCATTAACTTATCTCCAGATGCTGCATTAATGATAGGAAATGCTGTGTGGATACCAAGCAAAATTAAGTTGAAGAGCAAAGGAAGGAAAAACAAAATTTGATTCCATCCACCCTGTAACAGTAGAGCAGGCTAATTACAGATCATTCCCTTGCTGGCTTGATATTAATGGAATGGATGCAGAAAATAGCATTGCTTTTTATAACACATTGCAATTTTAAGGCACAGACTTGTTACATATTCTCACATAAATAATCCGTGCTGGTGTACAGTCCTATTGACTTCAACAGCACTAAGCAGGTGAGTACAGTTAGAAGGATGGGACCCTTATTGTGTGTATGTCATCTCAGACCCTAACTTCCACTAATTTCAATGGGAATTAGGTACCTAAATATCTCTGAGGACCCAGACTGTCATTTCTACAAAGTTCTTTGGAAAAGATATTGCTGGAGACCCTATGCTGACTTTCCTTATCCATTGTCTTCCTGTCCCACCTTAAAAAAAAGATAGGGGAAAAGAGAACGGAAGAGAAGAAATTGTGTTGAGAGGGAGGGGGCTGACAGACAATCAAAAAACCAAACTGTCTCTTGGTCAAGAGGAGCAGAATTTAACAAAGTCTATTTATGTCCTTCCTGGCCTTTCATTCAGCCATATTCCACTCATAAAAAGGCAGGCTTGTCAATGTTAAGGTACCAAGGGATTCACATTCAGAAAATTCCTTGCAACTTTAAAGTCTGTCATTTTGAACTGCCATTTTATACGTCACTCATCAAGTGCTGCAAACTCTCTCCGAATTTGTAATGGTAGCAGCAGCTATATCATGAGCAGTGGAACTGGAGTCAGGGGGGCCAATGTTCCCTGGAGGGACTGTTATTGATGTGGCACCGGAACACAGGGAACATGGGGTGTTAGGTTGGACAGAACTCAATCAGATGGACAGAGCAGTCCACAGGGATTAATAAAATTCCATTTTTATCAACCTCACCTGCATTCAGCATCTCTTTGCAAACGATACATGGTGACAGTGGCTGACTTATGAGTTTTCTGAAATACAGTAGCTGGCAACATGAACTCAATCTAAAGCCTTTTGGAACCTTGGACTTTGCAGACACAACCTAGCCCAATGATGGACCTGTTGATAGGAGGTGTTTGAGCTGTACACAGACCTGGACAGGCAGGAGGATGACAACAGCAGGAAAGCAAAACTATTATTTTACCTTACTGGAGAACGAGTCAGAGAGATCTGCAGCAGTCTGAAGCTCACCATTTTTTCTAGCCTCACAACGGTCCTAGGATCCCTGCTTTGCTCCCCGAAGAAGAACAAAATGGTGGAGCAACACAGGTTTTTCAGTAGAGACCAATCTGAAATGTGCGTAAGTGTTGGGGTGGAGGGAGGAGGTTAGATCCCTATGTTATTGCCTTATATACTTTGGCTTCTACATGCAATTTTGGGAACTTGACAAATTTGCAGCAGGCTAGGTTATGGCACTTGGTATCATCACCTGCAGGAGTGACTTGCTCCAGGAAGGTAATCTCACGTTAGACATATGCTTAGAAACAGAGTATGCAGCAGAAGCCTGAAGAGAAAAGAGGAAAGCCCCAGGAGGCACCACACCCCCAGAAGTACATGCAGTGAAACAACAGCAAAGGAGAGCAGGTGGCCAGTGTTTCATTGCATTCAGATGCATTTACTGTGGGAGGCAGGATGAACAGATAAAAGAGAAGAGCCCCACACTACGACAGCATTTCAAGGAATGTGGCAAGATGAACCATTTTAGCAGTTTATGTAGGAGCAGAGGAAGGTCTCAAAAAAAAAAAAGTCAGACTTGACATCATGACTCTCTCCTTGAGTATGAGAGCATATCAGGTTCAGGCTGTTGGAATAGGAAAGCAACAAGGGACAGCACCAATCTCTGTGCGTTTAGCAATGTTAATAGGGAACCGCCTGTGCAATTTCACCTGAATTACAGGGCCTTCTGCAATGTGATTCCTTCAGCTGAACTGGACTCAAACACACCCATTACAAAGAGCAGCCACAATCTAATAATGTACAAGGGGAGCATAATGCAGCCCATAGGAAAATCTGACCGCATAGTAATTAGCCTGAAATATAACAGATGCTACCAACTGATGTTTGTAGAGGTGAATGGTAAGCACCACAGCGCCCTCCTGAGGATTTCAGCCAGGCAAGGCATGGATCTGAGCAAGGTGCAGCATCAGCATTTTACAGCTGTAGTGCAAGAAGCAAAAGGGGGAGTCTCATGGATGATGGAGACAAGCATATGGATATGTTTTCAAAGATGATGGGTGCCTCAATAAAAAGCTGGGACTAGATGTAGACCCTACAGTGTTTGGAGGAGACGGTACTTTCTCAAAGAAACAATATTAAATGCACAACTGCAATGTGAAGGAAAGGTAGGAAGAATAGTAGAAGATATTCAATATGGCTCTTTAATGACCTGAAAAATCAAAAAGGAATCTTACAAAACATGGAAACATGGACAACTTGCAAAGGAGGAGTACAAAAGAATAGCACAGCCATGCAGGGACAAAATCAGAAAGGCTAAGGTGCAAAATGAATCACACCCAGCAAAGAACATAAAAGGCAAGAAGAAAAGATTCTTTAAATACATCAGAAGAAAGAAAAAGAAGGAAAGTTGGCCCACTACTTTGCAGGAAAGGGGAGCTAATAACTAATGACATCAAGAAGGCTGAAGTGTTTTATGCCTATTTTGCTTCAGTCTTCACTGAAGATGATGGTGCCCAGATATTCAACACAATTAATATTAAGAGGAGGGAAGGAACAGAAGCCAAAATAGGATAAGAACAGATATAGATAAGTTAGATTTATTCAATTCGGGAGTGGCTGATGAAATTCATTCTACTGTACTTTAGAAACTAGCTGAAGAAATCTTGGAACCATTAGCAATTATCCTGAAGAACGTATGGAGGATGGAGAAGATCCCAAAGGACTAGAGAAGGGCATATATGATACTTATCTTTAAAAAGGGGAACAAAGAAGACCCAGGGAATTATAGACCAGTCAGACTAACTTTGATACCTGGAAAGCTACTGGAACAAATTATTAAACAATCAGTTTGAAAGCACCTAAGGGATAAGAGGGTATAAGGAATATCCAGCATGGATTTGTCAAATACAAATCATGTCAAATTAACCTAATTTCCTTCTTTGGCCTACTAGAGAGGGGGAGAGCAGTAGACATGGTATATTTTAATTTTAGCAAAGCTTTCAACATAGTCCCACATGATATTCTCATAAGCAAAGTAGGAAAGTATACTCTAGATGAAATTAGTATAAGGTGGGTGCATCAATGGTTGAAAGAACATACTAAAAGAATAGTTATCATTGGTTTGCTCTGAAGCTGGGAGGGCATATTTAATAGGGTCCCACAATGGTCATTCCTGGTTCTGATATTATTCAAGATTTTCATTATTGACTTGGATAACAGAATGGAGAGTATGCTTATAAAATTTGCAGATGGCACCAAGATGGGAGGGGTTGCAAGCACTTGGGAGGACAGGATTAGAATTCAAAATAGACTTGACAAATTGGAGAATTGGTCTGAAATCAACAGGATGCAAAAGTACTTCACTTAGGAAAGAAAAAAAATCAAATGCACAACTACAAAAATGGGGAATAACTGGCTAGCTGGATGTGCTGCTGAAAAGGATGTGTGGGATTATAGTGGATCACAAATGGAATATGCTCTACTAGGGTAATACAGTTGTGAAAAAAAGCTAATATAATCCTGGGATATATTAATGGGAATGTTATATGCACATCACAAGAGCTAACTGTCATGCTGTATTTGGCACTGGTGAGTCCTCTGCTGCAGTAGTCTGTCCAATTCTGGATCCCACACTTTAGGAGATGTGTGGATACTCTGAAGAAAGTCCAGAGAAGAGCACAAAAATGATAAAAGACTTAGAAAACATGCCCTATGTGGAAAGTTCTACATTTGTAAGATTCTATAATTCCCAGACAGTAAACTCATTCTCAAATACACCTAAGAAAGCTGTCAATGGCCAGGTGTGAGGCATGTTTTTTGTTTTGTATTATAATCTTAAGTAATAAGGCAGGGACAACAGCTCCTCTGGGCTCCAAATAATTTGTCTGAAAAGAAGAATGTAGGGGGTCATCTTTTACCACACGTCATACATTGTTTTTATCTGTGCTTTCTCCCATTCAGGAAGATAACTGTATCTAGATAATAGACCTATTTAGCTGCATTTCAGTGACTCGAACAATTCACAGTTCTGAAGTGGAGACGAAAGGTGCTGCTGACAACAATGAAAGGAGCAGGAGGGAATACTTGGTAAACCTTCTGGCTGGATTCCTGGTGTATCAGGAGAGTCACAGGTTCCTTTATCAGCAGCAAGACTGTTTCTCTTTCTTTTTAGAAAATGCAAACCCAGTAATTTTAACATTTAACATGTATAAATCTTTCAATGTTTTTTCTATTTCTTTCTGGCTGGTCTCAGATGTAACAAAATGAATGCAAAGAAACAGAATACGCCATCTTTACAATGCAATTTAAAGTAAAAGTGATCTATTTTTGGAAGCACTTATAACCGCTGTTTGGGGCCTACTAAAAAATCCCCACTACTTTCATGTTTTCGTTTTTAATTTTCTCAGGCTTTTTTCCCTTTCCATTTGTCTTTTTTTTAAAGCAATTGATATCTTTATACCTCAAACCCACTGTCCTGGAGCGCCATAAACAGTAACATTTATTCTGGTCAGACAGTCTACTTTTCTTACAATGCTTTTTGCTAATGGAAAATGATGCACATTTGTAATCTTACTGTTCATAATCATTTGAAAAATGCTCTACTGTGTGTTTGATTTTCCTTGCTGACTAACATAAACACAACTACAGACTCCGAAACTTTGGAACAATGAGAACAATGATCCATATTATGGTATATACTTTTGGCAGGACTCTAAGGGCCCTTTGATGTTAGTGTGAGTCATTCAGCTGGCATTAGATGTGGCCCAAAACAAGAATCATGAACATGGAATGTTTAATAATGCTGGGCCGTCTTCACTGGTATTAGGTCCTGTGACCTGTGCCTAGGGTAGCCACTTGAAAATGCCTGAAAATGAAGTCAGACTTCCCAACCAGCCAGAAACAGTGCTTCTGATTCCCCACACTGGTTATCACGAAGCCAAAATAAAAAATATACACAGCCCCCTTTACTGCATTTCAGTCTCCGGCTCCCAATCAGCCACTAGGTCCAGTAAAAAGATCAGTTATTTAAAACTCTATGCTCTTTACCAAAAAGGTTTCTTCTGACCCCAAAGGGTCAGCCACATTACCAGATCAATATAAGTTTGGATTTTACCCAAAATACCACGCCGCCAGCCAATCCTTTAGTAACTAAAACTAAAGGTTTATTGTAAAAAGAAAGAAACAAACTGTAAGAGAAGTGTTAAATAATTAAAGCAATCACATACGTACAATTGATTTGAAAGTCCATATATATCAGGTTTCTAGTAGAATTATGGAGTTTGCAGGCTTGTATATTCCCTCTGGTATACATCCAGAACTTGGATGGGTCTCAGTCCTTTGTTTCACAGCTTAAGTTCAGTTCAGTTCAGCTGTAGATGAGTTGATCCAGAGGTAGGTGAAGACTGAAGACAAAATGGATGTGGTACAGCTGCCTTTTATGTCCTTTGGGCTTTGCCATGCTGCTTGTGGAAATTTACAGGAATAAGATGGAGTCCAAAGTCACATGAGTAAGTCTTGGTGACTCATCAGGTATATCCCTGGCTTCTCCCCCTGAGCCCCCTGTACCTGTGAATTTCTTAATGGGCCATTAAGCAGACTAGTGCTGCAGCCATCCTGTCTGGGATGTCACCCAGACACAGCACAATTTGAAATACAGATATATCAAACATATCCATAACTTCCATTACACATATAACACATGAACATAAACATTATCATCTTAACACATAATAGCTTTTCTAACGGTACCTGACATGGCATATCTCATATGAATTATTATAATTTTGACATACTGATGTTAAATAATATAATAAATGTCCCTCATCCCCCCAATCCAGCCAGCGTGACAGGTCCACATTGTGTATGCAACATATGTTCTGCATCTTTATATCTGAGGATCCAGGGAAGATCTGTTGACATAATACCCCAGGGCATATTACCTAAGTGTGTTCAATGACACTGAAAGGGTGAAGGAGCTTCAGCAGCATCCTGTCTAAATTAAGCAGGCATGTCAGTGTCAAGAATACATTGTGTTGAGGCATTTCTTTTCCTTGATAGCATAAAACTACACTTGTCTTTATGGGACATGGTCTTGCACCACTGTAGTCAGTGAGAACTTTGCTACTGAATTCAGTGGGTACAGGATCAGCCCAGAAATGGTCCCATCCAAAGCCCATTAAGTCAATAGGAGTCTTTTCCATTTGACTTCAATAAGGCCGCTAGCGAGCCTCACTGGAGACTGTACTAGTATATGAAACATATTATTATCCCAGGCAATTTTTTTTATTTTATGAAGAAATGGAGGGGAATAATGATGTATCACAGACTACACACCTGTTTGCCTGTAAAAAGGAAATACACGAACATGACCATAACCATAGTATCCAGGATTTTGATGAATATTTTTAGCTTTCTCACTAAAATATTTTAATTTTCTTTTCCATGCCATCTGACCTGCCTTGGAAAACAAATGTTAACATAAAAATATTTAAACTCATGGCATTTTTACTTTTCTTTACACAAACAAAATCCTCCACTGATAACTTGCATTTGTTGCAAACTGGAGTCACAGATGTTCTCTCAGTATATACAATATAGTTGGCTTTCAATATTTTTGTAGTATTTACTATATACGTTCTTTTCATGTTAATCCTTGATATCATTAATTTTGAGAAGCTATGCATTAAAATTATTGCTTGCATTACTGTTTAAAGTATTTTTAACGGGACTGTGAATGTGCTTGTATTGATTTTATATTTATTTAGGCCCTGCCTTGCAAATACTTAAGCAAATGCTTAATTATACTACCATGAATAGTCTCATTTGAATCAATAGGGCTAATCATGGGAATAAAGTTTAGCATGTGCGTAAGTGCTTGTAGAATAGAGACGTTACATTTTATATTTGAATAAATTGTTCTTCATTGGACTCTGAGATTAATTGTTTATTACAGAATAAAGTTTTATTCTCTAAGGCATATGCGTTGATTAGATGATTGTTTATGAGTGAATAAATATTGTTTCTCTAACCTTTTAAAAAGAGCATTTCACTAACACGTAACCAGTAGTGCAGCTCAAATACAGTATTAGCAGTTAAAAATTTCTGAATTTAATGGAGTCCGTTTTTGGTTTTACTTTGACTACGTTGGGCCAAATTCTTCTTTGGTCCACACTGAAATCATGCCTCTGTGATTAACTCCTTTGGGCCATTCCTCTAAAATAGTACATCTTGTCTTCCACTTACCCTGCTGAGGATTTATTCTTCAAGAGTTGTTGAAGTGATTATAGCTCATTATCTACTTCCTGAAAAAGTGCAATCAAATTAGAACCCTGTTCATGCAAAAAACTCATCTAGGCAGAAAATGGAGGTTAGTACCACCAACTCATGACTCGAGCAAAATAGGATATGTTACATGAGACCTTATTCTTGTTTTAGAGAAAATTACAGATATTAGTTGGCTATTCAGCAAGAGTTTGCAATGCACAATGAAATCAGGTTGGGCCTTGTATAGTTTTGATAATTATAATAACATGGAAGACATGGTACTACTGAAGGGATTCAAAGATCTGCAGATATAGTCAGACTGCTGGGCAAGAGAGATGACCTTAGCTTCTGTGTTTGGCATGGACTGGAGTGGGATAATGTGGACGGATAAGGAATCAAAAAAAAAAAAGAGGATTATAAGACTTATGATGTGAGATGATGAAGGCCTGGACAAGGGTTCCATTGGTGTGGATAGAAGGAACAGATCAGCTTTCCAAATGCTATCGAGAATAAAGCAGCAGGATTTGGACTGGCTGGATATATTGAGAGAGAGATGAGTCAATGGTGAGATAATCGACAAACTTGGCTTTAGCACTGTACAATATCAACAGAGCATATATTCAACATATTAAGAACTGGCTAACTTTCAGATCTCAGAAAAGTAGTAGTCAATGGGGAATCAGTATGAAATGGGGGTTTCCAGTGGGGTGCTGCAGGGTTCAACATTAGACCTAACACTATTCAGTGTTTTCATCCATTTTCTGGCAGTAAATATAAATTCACTGCTGATAAAATTTGTGGATGACACAAGGATTGGTGGACTGGTAATGATGAGGACAGGTCCATCATGAGTTTTAATACAGCCATATGCATACATCTAGGAACTAGGAATGCAAGCCACACCTACAGAATTGGGAGGCGGGTCTGTATCATGGAAAGCAGTGGTAGTGAAAAGGATTTAGAGTTCATAGTGGAAAAGCAATTCAACATGAGCTCCCATTGTGATGCTGTAGCTAAAGGGGATAATGCGATCTTTGGATGTATAAACAGGGGAATACTGAGAAGTAGGCAGGTGATTTTACCTCTGTCTTGGCACTGGTGAGATAATACTGGAATACCGAGTACATTTCTTGTGTTGCCATTTTTAAAAAGATGTTGAAAAAATCAAAGAGCATGCAGAAGAGAGACACAAAAATTGTTCATGAGCTGGAGAAAATGTCTTATAGTCAGACACTTAAGGAGAGCACTCCTGTCTAGTTTAACAAAAAGATTTAGAGGTGATTCAATTACTGTGTATAAGTACCTTCAAGGGGAGAAATTACTGTGTGCTAAAGGGCTCTTAAATCTAGGGCAGAAAGGTACAACAAGAACCAATGTTTGGATCTGATTCTGGGTCAGAGTTTCATGTGTAGTAGAACAGCTACCTCACTGCTATCTATTGATCCAATGTCTGGAATCTGAAGCCAAACAAATTCAAACTGGAATTACATGCAGATTTTTAACAGTGAAGGTGATTAACACTGGAACAAATTCTGAAGGAAAGTGGTGGATTCTCCATCTTTTGATATCTCCAAATCAAGACTGGATGCCTGTCTGGAAGACACGAGTTAGCCAAACACAAGTTATTGGGCTCCGTATATGGGCAACTAAGTGAAATTTAATGGCCTGATATATCCAAGAGGTTCAACTGGATGATCTGATCATCCCTTCTGGTCTTAATCTCTATAAATATGGATCTGTAAATGAGAGAGGATGGTGGCGTTATTAATAGTGACTGAAAATAGGAAAATGGGATTTTATGTGCATGACACTGAAAATGTACTGTCTTCTAAGTCCAATCTATTGATTCTAAAATTCAACCTACTCTTATCAAGCCTGGAAAGTAAATGAGAGTTTGCCATTAATGCCAATGGGTACTGGATCAAGCAATAATTCCTTTCTGTTCTCCCACTAATTTTCCTGCATGCCCTCATCCCACATCTCCCTATGAGACAATCCTATATTTGATGACATGGCACAATGGATGGACTAATTCTGTTTGTGCCAGCAGTATAGTGGAAGATGCATCTATTGTCTGAATTAATTATGTAGATCCTTTCTGAATGATATTACATGCCACCCGTTCTCCCCTTGTACTAATGAATGGGCAGTCTAGAAAAACTACATTGTAAAAGAAAAAGGGTGAAATACTTGGTGCTATGTAGTGTGTCATCTGCAGACACAAGGGGAATCCATAGGTGCTTTAGGGCAGCTTTCTATTTGCTTCACACTGCTCAAGTGGCTCAAAGTTGCCATAGGGCCACACTCTTGGCCCTGGCTACCTCAATAAATTTATCAAATACCTCCATATTGATGTGTTACTGCACGCAACAGCTGCCACACAGCAGGAGTAACTTTTGCACCCTTTTCAAAATTAAAAACTATTACTTTGTCATGATTATTACAGCTGGAAAAATCACCATGTTCCATCCTTTTCCCCTCTACAGATTCCCAGGCTTATGGCAGAAAGATTTTCACTTACAAATAAGAGGAAAGGGGGTTAAATCAGCTATAAAGAAGATAACTTAATTCCAAGCATTAACGTAAAAAAAGGAAAAAAGACTAAATTTTAAAAGAAAAGAATAAATTAGCTCACTTATATTTTGTGAAACTTAAATGATCCTGCGTGATAATCTCATTCAATATTTCAGTCTTTCTTATCTGAATTTTAAATCCTTCAAAACTTCAACAAGCATAATTTGGCAATTTCATTTTGGCAAGTGCAGCCTTGCATCTTGATGCAATGTTGTAGAATGATTAAAACCTGGAAAAATATATGGAATCTGGAGGAACCCAAATTGTAGTTATGTCCTCTGAGCTAATTTATAACAAAGACATATCTGTAATAAGAATGAACTGGATGGAAATACATGAGTAAGCTCTTCAGATATAACAAGCTGACTTCTGAAAAGAGGAAAATACAGTGGTGTTCATGAAATGGTGTTTTCTTTTGGTGATTATTTTAATGCTTCATAGAGGAGGTGGCAAGCTACTAACACAAATGTGTCTGCTCCCAACATTTTAATTTAAATAACATATGTGTACTTCAAGGCCATATCTATACAGACATAACCAGACCATCGCTTTCATGATATCAGTGATGGGGAATGAAAGGAGACAAAAAACATAATTTATTTTCTTATACACTGAAGATTAAAGACTTGTTTCTCCCATAAGTACTGTGCCTGGGGAAGAAAGTTGCCTGTGAGCAAAATTCCCATCGATGTCAATAGTTGATTGTTTTCACTTGAAGAGCATTTGTAGTGTAGACTATCACCTGCTATCAATGTGCTCCCTTCAGAAGTAAAAATCTTTATCCAATCCATTCAAGCACAAACAAATTGCTAATCCTGGCTCTGCGGGAGGCTCATCTACTTAGCATAAAACTCACATGTACCAATTCATACATGTGTTGCACGTGTCTTATGCTGTTATCCAAGTGAATTCCCCTCAGACACATCTGTGCATTTCTTCACAGAATTTGGTGCCTTTCCAAGTACCAAAGACAGGTGTGGTGGTTTATTTAGTTATTGTTAAGCTTTCCTGTCTTGTTTTGTTTGCATTGATTTTATGGTATTGATTATGTGTCTAATTAATTGTTAGGGGTGCCTAGAGTCTAAGGCAGGCAACAACTGTGTTTTTATAAATTCAAATAAGCAAATATATAATAAAAAGCAGAGGCATTGGGCTGTATATCTCACCATAAAATTTCCTCTATCCCCTAGAGTGTGTGGTTATGAATAAAAAATGGGGTTGTCAGGCAGTGGACGGCTATTTCCCAACTCCTATTTTCTTCACTGAAGGATTGTAGTCTGTATGGGGTTACTTTGAAGAACCCTGCAGCTTCTAAACAGTACATTTTATGGGCGGTGCAGGAGAAGGGGAATAGAAGTATAAGGTGGGTATATACGGAAGGAGTCCCTGAAAAGATGCATAATCCTCACAAGACATGGTGAGCTATCATAGCTACTTACTAGGCTACCATCACAGTAATAGAGTCCCCCACAATCTTTAATGCATTTATCCTCACAACACCCCTGTGAGCTAAGGACGTGCAAGTACCTGCATTTTACAGATGGCAAATCCAAGAACAGTGAGGCTGAGTGAGTTGCTGAAGGTCACACAAGAAGTCTGGTGAAAAATAGGGACTTAAACCCAGGTCTCCCAAGTCTCAGGCTAGTGCTGTAACCACTGGACCTTCATTCCTACTACCTGGTCTGGCTTTTAGTTTCTATTTGAGCTGTTCATTTTTGTCTACGTTAGTGCCATGAAGCTTTCTAGAATGATTTTTATGGATTAATTTGGATTGTGGCTGCTCCAATTAAAGCGGATATGTCTTGTTTCAAACAGTCTCCTTTATTGTTTGCATCCTATGTTCCCACTGGAATAATGAACATACACAAGCAACAAATCTACTTACCACCCTGTTGCTGCATGCAGCCATGAAATGAACCAGAGGGAGCATGAACAGAAATGTCAGGAAGTGACACAGACTGCAATTAAAAGCTGACAGTGCGAGCAGAAGGTGAATTCCATTGAAAGTCCTTTTAAAGAAACCAGGCCATTTTCTGGTTCCTTTCCCCTCCCTCGAATGTTTATTAATTAAAACAGATTCTTGAAAAGTTACACAGATCATTGTTTACCTGTTTCCAGTTGAACACTACAATGCAGATGGTAAGTGACCCAATATAAAAGGTGTATGATATTCATAACAATCTGGGGCTTAAGTTACTAATGGGAGACCTGATAGCCAAATGAGCATTTTAAATATGGACACCCAGGGCTTATCCTTTGTCCCTACCCAGATTCTACACAGGCCCTCTACAGACATCCAATGCCTTGACATTCCCAGCCCAAGAGCAGCCTCTGAACATTAAGAATATATTAATAGTACTTGGCTTTTATCAATACACTTTTTCCAAAGTCCAAGTTATAACAGTCCGATGACTGGAAGTTGAAGCTAGACAAATTCAGACTGGAAATAAGGCATACATTGTTATCAGTGAGGGTTATTAACCATTAGAACAATTTATCAAAGCTCCAGGTGGATTCTTCATCACTGACAATTTTTAAATCAAGCCTGGATGTTTTCCTAAAAGATCTGCTCTAGAAATTATTGGGAGGAAGTTCAAAGGCTTGTGTTATACAGGTGGTCAGACTAGATGACAACAGTGATCCCTTCTGGCCTTGAAATCTATGAAAGTTATATTAAGTTAAAAGGCACTTCCACATTCCTACATGTTTCCTTTTGGTCACTTACAATCTATTGGGTTTTTATGTGTGCTAATATATCTCTACGGAGAGAACAGAAGTTTTCCCTTTCAAAAAATGAAGCTATTTGAAACTCTATTAAAAAAAATCTGTTAATTAAGAACATTCACCCATCACTAGATGATGCTGTTGGAACTTGATATCTGATGTTTTTAACTTGCAGACATTTAAGCTGTCCTTTAACCAATCAACTTTCCCTCATGTATTGCTGTACAGACTCAAGCACGTTTGCTTTGATTTACGCTTATCTTTGATTGGTATTTACTGTAGGGATGTGACTTATTTACCTCTTTTATGTTCACTGGATAGCTAATAGACAACATTTCATTTCTTCTCATACTTATTAGAAAACTGGGCTATTAGACGTGTCACAGAATGTGTTGAGAAGCAGTACATGATCTACCCCACTATATGTCATCACTGAATGTCATCACTGGGCAATTGTAGAAGGAGGGATATGATGGAAACTCCCTGACTCTCTCTGGAGTTCATTTGAACCAAAGCTACAAAATCTGGCAGCCAGTCTGTGGAATAGGTCCCTCAGTAATGATTGACTTGAACTGGCTGTAACAATTTATGTCTTGCACTGGGCCTTTGCTAGATAGTTTATTTTTAATGTTTCCTTCTTTTGTTTCCACAGGAAACCCAGGTCTCAAGGTTGAGGGTCCACCACATATATATAACTCTATATGACCAGGCACTTCTGGCTAGCAAAGCTGCCTCCTGTCACAGCTTTACCTGATGACAGGGGATCAATTTAAGACTAACGATGGAAGGTAAAAAGCCATAGTGCTCCATCTCAGTTTCAGTAGGTATATGTTTCTCTGTGAGGCAAAGAGGCATGTACAGCTAAGCAGATATATATTAATTTGTTGGATTAGAGGAACTTTTGCTTGACCAATCAGCGTTTTCCAACCATCTCTATTCTTAGCGCCACTGAGTGCAAAGGACTTCCTGATTAACAGTGGGCTCAGAATCAGGCTCTTTCTTTTTGTTTTTAGCTTTCTCAGTGGAGGAAATGCTTAATGACAGGCTGTCTAAAGAATAGAGCATATGTAGTATCTTAGACTGATGAGGGTAAGTTTTCCTGATTTCTCATTCTTCCACCTGAACTGCTGTAATCTCTGTAGGGTGGCCTGCATGGAGCAGATCAGCGTCTGCCCCCAATCCTGTGTGTCCTGCCTCCTGTCAAGCAAATTGCCATCCACCCCTCAATATTCGTACATTCTGGAATTCTCGTCATCTCCTTTATCAGGAACACTTTCTCCCACTCACCTCCCAGCTATCTCCTCTTCCCTCACTCCTGAGCTTTCAGCAACAACATTCAGGGGTTAAATTCCATCACATGTTCCCAAGGAGGGGAGAGAAAGAGACAGCGGGATAGTGGCAGCTGGAGCAGCAGGAGGAGCAAGGTTTTGAGAGCCCAGATGTGTGCAGGACTTTGTGATATCAGAAGGTTCACTGACTTCTATGAGTTGGAGGGCCTTTCGGGTGCTGCTTAGGAGTTGAAATTACCACGTGAGGGAGATAAAAGCAGCTAACAGCAAAACACTAAAACGGAACACAGTGAACCAAGATTAAAGATAAAATAAAAAACGTGTGGAGTGGAGAAAAGGGACATTTCATTAACACTGGTGCAGCATGTTCGCTAAGGCAGCTGGGTAAAGGGATTTGGTTGGGACTGCGTGGGGAAATCAAACCAAAATGTAGTAACTAACAAGACAAGCACCTCAGGCAGTTTATGTATCCGTCTGTCTATTACTGTTTGTCTATCTCATCTATTTAGATGATAAACTCAGGGGACTGTGTCATCTCCTGTATGACTGTACTGCACTTACCCTCATACGGCCCCATTTCTAATTACAATCGTACTCTAGGGTGCTACTCGAAACAAATAATAATAAATAATAGAAATGCACCCCAGGGAAACCTTACACATTAACTCTGCAGAACAGGAAACCTGAGGCTTTGGAGATGTATAACTTTACTCCGCATTTAATGTAGGGTTTAAAACTCATGCTGTTTGACGGGTAGATTTTTGGAAACCTGAGCAAGAATAGGTTGCTGCTCTGGAAATGAAGAGTGGTGAAATTTCCATTCCGTCTGCCATCACATTAACGCCAGCTCTATCTCTTCAAATGTTTCCTGCTGATTTCTATCGAGCACAAGAAGCAATGTTCTGGTGATTAAGCAGTAATATCATTATAAAACCCAAATGAATAATCATTGTGTTAATGAACTTTATCTTAAAAAAGATTAGTTTTTTAATGTTAAGCTTCTTTCCATATGAAAGAGGAAATGCACTCCCATTCAATTTAATCAACTCAGAAATGCTCATGATCTATACAATTTAATTTTCTGACTGCACACTTTCCTTCATATCTGCATATCTAGTTGCTTAAATAGATGGTGTCAAATCCTTTTACTAGATCAGAGGCCAACAGATCCTCTCAACAAATAAAACAAAAGTGTTTGATAGAACCAGATGCATTTTGTCTTAACGATAGCTATGTCGTATTGTTTAGATTACTTTTTAACAATCAACACAGTATTACCTGTTAAGTAATCAATATGCAAACCACACAAGCAGTTGGTGGCTTGAGTACAGTACCTCTTGACATATTTCTGAGAGTATTTCTCAAAGGCTTCTAGAACTTTTTGGTTCCAAGACCTCCCTTGAATAGTTTGAGTATAGCTGATACAAGGACAAGATTCATTTGGAGGAAATCTCTCATGGAAAGTGGATTTTACTTTTTAAATTCGACTTCTTTTTCCTACCGTCACATCATCAACAATGGTGTAGTGCAGAAGGGTTTGGGTTTTTTTTGTGATTTCAAAACTATTTGCTATTAAAACCTGTTAAGGAATCATGGCATAGAAATCAAGAATCTGCACTAGCAAATGGGAAAAATATATATTTTGGTGTCAGGGTAAGTATGTACTAATTTTTATTTAGTAAATATTTCCCCTAGTTTTTAGATGTGCTCACCCATCTGAGATGAAAGGAAAATAATATTAGGCTAACCTACTGGTCTATCTTAAATGGCCCCAAGACCACAGTATTGGAGCACCTCACAGCACTCCTGTGAAGTACTACCATCCCATTTAGAGATGGGGAACTGAGACACAGAGAGACACAGAGGCACAGAGTGATTTTCCCAAAGATCACACAGGAAGTTTGTGGCAGAATAGGGAGGGGAACCCACCTAGGCTTTTGTCTTAACTGCTAGACTTTTCTTTGTCTCTGTAGGACAGCTAAATTAGGAGAAATTTAGACCCAAGTTATGGTTATAGGCCTCAGGTAATTGCAGATGGGTAAAATTTAGTAACACTGACACATAAATAAACCAAACAACTTTGTACAATATTTTCTGAATAGGTCTGAACCCTAAACCATTTGGACTAATTTCTAGTTTAGGACATTTTAATGTCTTCATTTATTTATTTAAAAAATTCCACCATTTCATTTTTGTTTTTACTCCCTTATTTACATTTCTTTTTACCACAGTTCAACAGAACTTCTGAATAGGATTTTGGTGGTTGGACTTCGCTCCTTATATTTACCGATTTTCCTTGGAGCTGGGTTGGTTTCTGCTTTCAAAGCACACATCCATCTGAAAAAAAACCCCAGCAACCTATTGTGGCTCTTTTTGGAGCAGTTATAGGATTTTAATTAAATAGAATGTCTTGTTTACATTTATTTCCTCTCCCTTCCCCCCCTCCCCTTTTATTGTATACACTGCATGATTTGTAGGACTTCACACTTTTTATAACTTAATTTTTAATTTTTATTTGCTATACTTTTATATTAGCTATATTAATATATATTAATATTTTGCAGCGTTTTAGCTGTTGCTTTATTACTGAAAAAGAGATTTAGAGGTTTTGGGGTTTTTTACTCTTTTGGTTTTGGCTACCTTTTTGGGTTTATTTTTATTTACAAATTTATATTTAACATTTACAACTTAATTTTAAAGAAATGTTAAACTTTGTAAGTGTTTTGAGACACCCAAATGGTTAATTAACAAAATAAAGTCTGCCAGGAAATGTTGGCTGCTGCCCAATGAGTGTCTGAATTAGCTTTGCAACTTTGAATGAACGATTTGGATGGATTTTTAGTGGGGTTTTTGTTCGTTTGTTTTTATAAGATCATTTATTTTACGCATACATTTTACATTTTTAAATAGTAATTTTTTAAAAATTTTGCAGTCCCTTGCTATGTTGTAAGCCATTTATTATGAGAAGCTGAATAAATATTTTAAATTTGTTCTGCTTAGCCTTGCCTAGTTGAGCCTTTGAACTTCCTTTTTTTAAAAAAATGATTTTACAGCTCTGTTTTCCTTTTGTAAATTGCAAATTATGAGGCGATGACACATTTAAGTTGCTTACATTTTTAAATTGCAATTTTTATTTTTACATTTAAGCTTGAATAAGTCTTTTTACAGGAAAGACAACTTTTTGGTTTGAGCTTTGATAATTGCTGTATTTTAGCAACATTTTGTTTTGCTGCCATTTTTACTTATTCATTTTATTTTATTTATTTATTTTAGTTATTTGAGACTTTAGCTTACGATTATGCTTTACTTTTTCTGAAAGGCAGTTTTAGCTGCTGTTTTATTTCTTTCTTTTTGAACTTAACCCTACAATTTATTAGTTTTGTGGGAGGCTTAGGTTACATTTTTCCTAGTACACTTCGAAGCAGCTAAGTCATACAGAACATTTTATTTCCTTTAGTGAGTTTAACTAAATTGTTTATAGTTTATAGTTAGACCATTTAAATTAGATGTTTTTTGTACCTACAGCAGCAAGCACAATTGATTATGTACAGACACATTTATTGGGAAGGGCCCATTTTCTTTAGAATGGCTGTAAAGGCTTTTTGTGGAAAAAACCATCATGGTGGTTGTAGTTACCACTTGACCTTTCGTTTACATAATTTGTTTGATTACTAAGGATTTTACCAGGCATGACTGCACTGAGTTTTATTGCTATAATTAGGTTTCATAATTAAACCACGCATTTTTAACACTTTAATATATTACCTTTTTTTTTAAAACTCTTTTTAACATTTTTACAATCCCCAACTGTTTAATTTCCTTTGAACTTTGCAGTGTTAATTTGTGCTAAAGCTTTTTTAAAAAACTTTTTACTTACAAAAACCTTATTTTTTAAGGTGACACATTTAGCTGATTTTTCCGCATGGTTTTAAGCTTCTTTTATGTTTTTTGCACTTATTTTTAAACTAATTATACTTTGCCCAAAAACTATACTCCCTAAATTCAGTACTTGAAGGATGGCTGCTTTTTATTTTGGATTTAAGTAAATAAATACACAAACATTGTTTTTTCCCTGACTTTTCAGGATTTTTTTCCATTTAATTTGTTTCCTTCTGTGCAGCTTTGATTTGCTTTATATGTGTTTGCATTCATTCTGCAAGGTGACATATTTTATTTGTGAAGTTTTAGTCATCAGAAATAACTTTTGTCAAACTGCTGCCTTGATTTGGGTTTTCTTTGCTTTAGGATTAAAAACAAAACAACAAAAACAAGCAAACAAACAAAAAAACACTAGATGTTTTTATGGCTACCAATGGGTCATATATTTTTACAATTTTGTGTCATTTAACAGACTTACGTTGTGCTTTGCCAAGCATTTTCTACATAAGCATTTAAAATACTTCTTTAATTTTTTAACATCTTTTATTTTGTTTTTAAAATGCCTTGTTAGACTGCACGGCACATATCTTACCTATTTTCCTTTTGCTCTTTCATCACATTCTTTTCTCTCTCAAGATTTCCTACATAATGTGCATGTCTTTTACTTCTTTGCACAGGGCTTCTATTACCAGGATTAGTCCCTGCAATAACAAGTTTTCTGCATCTTTTTTTGCATTTTTCATTCAGCACTATTCATTGGAGTTCCTTTTCCACCCGGACCCATTCTCCCCCTAATACCTCTCTAGAGAATCTATAGGGTCCACCCTTAGATTTAACCTACTCCTCCAGCACCCTGGAAACCTCATCAAATTTAAACCCTTCCAATGTCATCACTAAACTGCTAGGTTGTGATCCTTGATTGTTAAGCTACACATTTAATAAACTACACATTACCTGCTCCAGAAGCATGGGTCCAATCTGAGTCATGGCACCACTATGCTGGGGTAGCCTCCAAAACCTGTTCCACTTGCTTTTCCAAGAACTCAATTTGAATTCAATTTCATCACTCATGTTCTTTATTTGGCATACAACAAAGCTACATTAAGTTGATTATACTTAAACGTAAGGAGTAGGTATAGGGTATATTATACATCCAAAGTTACACAGAAAACCTCTCTCTTTATATACATTTACACATCACATTAAAAAACATTCCATCACGTTTTGGAATTGGCTAGCTGCTTTGTTACTTTGCGGGAACGAATCCATGTACAGAATACTCTGTCCATGCACAGTTTTATTTTCAACTTTACTCTTTACCTCATCTTTATGTTTCTGAGTTCTCCTGTCCATTGTCATCTTGTTCTTAGTAAATGGTTCCCTGAGTGTTCTCATCATATTTTAGCTAGCTCAGACATTTTGTCTTTTAGCTTATGAACCCATTTACTTTTCTTAACATAAGCACTCAGTTTTTAGCCTGCTAATCTGGTTATCTCCCTAATTCTCTTTTCCAAAAAATGATGCCTCACCCATGTTTAATTACTCTTGAGAAGCCAGGTCTATGTAAGAAACACTGGAGAAATACACTGAATCCATAGGTCTGTGAGGTCAGAAGGAAATAAACTGTTTTTGGTATTCTGTAGGGACAAAATTAGAAATGCCAAAGCACAAAACAAGATTAAACTAGCTACAGAGATAAAGGATAACAAGGAAACCTTCTACACATACATTAGAAGCAGAAGGAATACCAAGGACGGTAAGCCCGTTAATCAATGAAGGAGAAAAAAGCAACAGAAATGTTGAAATGGCAGAAATGTTACATGAGTTTTATATTTGCTGTGTCCACGAACATCGTTGCTGTTGATTATATCTGCTGGAACATTCCTAGAAAGCACATACAAAAGAGCTCAAATTTGATTTAAATGAATATTTTAAAACATTTTTGAGGTACTTAATGCCACAGCAATTGTAATCAAAATTTCTGTCATGCTGGAAAGACTGCAGGGACCTGCCACATCTGATTCAGAGACAGAATATGTATTTTCAGACATGTTTAGGTATTTCAAAGATTCGTTTTTAAATGTAAGTAGGCCAGATGGACATGACAGACGGGGAAAGGATAAAATGATCTCCTGCAGGAACTACGAACTACCACAACCTCAGAGTTCCTGTCTAAATGTAAGGCACACTGTTCATTGACTTACCCCTTCTCCTTCACCCCTGCTTCCCAAAAAACACAGCCACCATCAAAGCAATCAATCCCTGCCTCTTCTCTATGTACACACTATAGATGTAAGTAGGGTCTGAACGTTCTGTTGAGGTGTCTGGGGGGAGGAGAACAGGCGTCGTGGCAAGACTATATTTGCACAAGCACACCCACCCTGCTTAGATTCTCAGCATGATGGGACTGCTTTGCCCAAAAGATCCCTTTAGCTGGTGTTGGGTTACAAATTACTTTAGTGTTAAATGCAGGGTTAATGAAATGTTGTTCCCCTTAATGTATGAGCAAGGGGCAGCCAAAATATGCATTGCCTGTTCTGATTGAAGGGTCACTATCATCTGAACCAAACTGGCTAAGCAAGAGACTTGGATGCCAGAGCCCTATGAAGCTAGATAGGGGTGGGGACAGGTATTCCTGCCTTGGAGTGTGGGTGCTGTCTGAGAGCCCTAGACATGGTTTAACTTCCCCTTCCCACTGTTAAATGATTAAGGTTCCTTAGGAGTCTTTTGTTTTAAGTGCTTGCTAGAAGTGAAGTCATCTACTGTAGGACAGCACTCCTGCCCAGCTTCAGCACTGAGAGTTGAGAATCAGAGAGCAGGGTGGAACCTCAAAAGATGGACCCGCAGCAGTCATAGTGGAGAAGCAGGTGGTAGCAGAAGGTGACGGTGTGTAGCAGAGCCGCTGGCAAAGGGCAGCCAGCAGGATGGCCAGAATGTAGCGGTCGGAGATCAGAGTGAGCAAGGTGCCTTCTTCTTCTTTCCCCCACCCCCAGCCAGGGTGGGAGATGAACTCCGCAACTACACTTCTAGACTCTGGGTCTGCCCTGATTAAGGACAACACCCATGAGTAGTGTGCTGTGAAGGGAGGGGCATGTTAAAGGAACTCCCTGATGCTGGACTGAAGACCCTGAGGCAAAAAGGAAACTGCCCAAAGTAATCTGGGGTGGGTGTTTTGTTCATGGTTTTATGGGCATGCATGCAGCGTTTTCCCAAGTTAATGCCTGGTTGCTTTTCCCCTTTTATTAAAAGTCTCTTTTCTACACTCAGTCTCTGTGCTTGTGAGAGGGGAAGTATTGCCTCTAGAGATGCCCAGGAGGTGGTGTGTAATTGTCCCAGGTTACTGGGTGGGGGCTGGAGCCAGTTATGAGTTGTATTGTTGAAAGAAACCCTTAGATGTTGAACCTGGCCCTTTTTGCTGCCGACTCTGACTGGCAGAATGGTTGCGTATCTTTCCCCCTCCCCCCTGGTGAAAACATGGAGAGGAAACATTCTATAGACGTTAGTCTCTTTGATTAATTTTCTAATTCTAGAAAGTGCTTAAATACCACAATGATGGTTGTGGTCTAAGAACCTGACTAGAACAGACTAGCGACCATTGTCTTCCTATAGCGATGAGCTAAGACACTGATTGAACTCCATGTGTTGTCATTTGAAAAAAAAATCATTTACCCTTTTGCTACCACAATGTGGCATCTCATATGAAAGTGTGTCTTAAAATAGTACATAGTTGCAAACTCAGACCAAGATTCAACATCCATTTCAGATAGTGGAAAGATTCTTCTTGACTTTAAAAGGCACTGAATCAAGCTCTCAGATGCCATGAAGTGGGAATTGGTTGGTAAATATAGATCTTCTATTAGTGAACAAGTATACTTTATAGGGAACAATACAAGTTTAGAAGATGTGATAGGTCATGGGATTTACTTGAGCGTCAATTAGTTTTGTATCCTCAAAAGGTGAAGGTGTTTCACAATTTACTCTCAACAGTAATAGACAAAATGCATCTTGTTTATTTGTTCATCACAAATGTCAGCAGACAGTTGGTTTTCTTTCACACATTTCCTCAAATTACACATTTATAACATCACTATAAATGCTGCTTTCTTCCCTTACATCCATAATTCAACAAGAGTTGATGTTATGTTAAAATGAGCCTTTAATTAGGTTCTCTTGTAATCAGTACAGTACTTCATTACCCTTAACTATATCAGTGTGTTGCTATGGAATTTTTACCCATGTAAAGTAATGAACAGCATGATAAGCGAAGACCGCATTGCTTATGAAATAATATATTTCTGTGGTATGACTCTGCAAAAGTCATCTTTTATCGGTTTTTAATAGATCTGGCAAATGGATAGCATATGCTAGGCGGAGGGAGAGCCAGACATCAACACATGCGCAGAAGTCCAGAGGGAGATACACAGATAATTACAACCTTTTTGTGGATTAATCAACTTGCAAAAATGCTGCAGCGGTGATAGGCACCCAAATACCCATTCATCTCCCACTCAAATAAACAGACAAGACCTCATAGGCTCCCAGTGTAGCTTTCCAGAAGTCACAATCAGAGAAGAATGTGGTCATATAACCTTTACCGATGAGTCCAATCCGTTTGCAGACCTCTACAGGGCTTCTCTCACTTTTTCCTAGCTGCCCATGATTGAAGGGACCACTCTAGCAGCCATCAATGGCCGGACCGCAGCAGTGTTCTTGCATTGCTGAAACGGTCCTAACAAGGCAGAAGTCACATGGCAGTCACTAAGCAGTGTATCTTGCCACAGGATTCCCCTATGGCAAGATGCACTGGCACTACAACCTACTTGTGCCATTGTTGCAGCTCAGTATCGTAACAGAGAATTGGAAGGGTTATTTCAATTTTAGAACCAAACAAAATGCAAAGTCCTTCCCCACTACTCTTCTTCTTCATCGTATTGTCCCTTCTTCTCTTTCCTCCCATTCTTTCTATGTTTCTTCACTTTGAAAGTCACAGTCAGGATCAACTATAGATTTTTGTACCATTCAAATATTGAAATTCCAGTTAAAAGAGTTTCTCTCTTTAAGAACAGTTTGTCTGTGTTCTGAGAAGGGTTAATGTGGTTGTTTCTTTGTTATTATTGTCCACCTCCCTATGCAGAACTGCAGAGAAAACAAAGCCAGGATAGGAAGCTGATGAAAGGAAGAATATTAAACCTGGCATGAACATAGTTTTGAAGCTTTTCAGGTCAATTTAGGTGCTGTGTATATTTATGGTCTGCACCCATCTGTTGTCCTCTTGTTTTATACTTAGATTGTAAGCTCTTTGGGGCAGCGACTGTTTTTTAGTTCTGTGTTTGTACAGCACCTAGTACAGCAAGGTCCTAATCAATGATTGCGGTTCCTAGGGCAATGGTAATACAAATAAGAAAAATAAATTCATTTCACAGAAGTCAGCCAAAATATGACACGTGGGAGAGACTTTCTGCCACCATTGACCTAAGTACAATTCAAACTGACTAGGCAGAGGCGAAAGGCTGAGTTCCCTATACATTTGCAGTAGTTCTTTTAATCTCCATTCAAGATGTAACTACTCCAGTTCTTTAATCAAGCTCGTGACTCTATTCTGAACAGCTTCTCGTTTGTTGAGAGCTTTCTGGTACTCTGTGGTCGCAAAGGTGTGCAGTACCTTAGTTGAGGGTTTTACCTGTGTTATACAGAGAGACATTGGCAGCTCACCAGTGCTGTACAAAATAGGATATTTCTACATATACATCTACATACCACTTTAGATATGAGCAAACATTGTGAGTAGGCAGCAAAAAAGAAAGCTAAACAATTGTGCATCATCCCCCAATAGGTCCTTTAGCATCGTTAAGTCTCTCCCTCCCACTGAATATATGGATTCTTGTTCTCCATGAGTGAGATTGTAGCCCTCTGTGCACCCACTCATGGGAGCAAGGGGGCATACATTTTCCCCTTACTTCCCTGAACCAGCTACCTAAATTGCTGTTAGTAGCATGAAAGGGAGAGGAGCCTTTGTGAAGATGTTATTCCCCTTTTTTTACATGGGTGAGATGGGTGGGCGAGACAGGAAGGAATCTGCACAAGCACTATATCTAATACATAACATAGAGATTGTAGCTCTTCCCTAATTCCCAGAGGTTGTGTGAGGATAAACATATTAAATATTGTGGGTGTTCAGATACTATGCTCATGGAGGCCATAACTACCTTTTATAAACAGATTTAGATATCAGCCACTGTTGGAGATTGGAGACTAGACTGAGTGGATCAACTGGTCTGATTCAATATGGCAATCCCTGTGTTCTGGGGGAGCCAATACGAGGCCCTAAAGGTCTCTTTAACCTAGAGAAGAAAAACATAACAAGAAACAATGACTGGAAGTTAAAGCCAAAAACATTCAAATTAGAAATGAGGCACATTTTTTAACTGTGAGGTTGATTAACTAATGGAACAAACTGATAAGAGAAGTGGTGGGATTCTCCAATTCAAATGAAGATTGGATGACATATGAGAGGCGCTTTAGTTATTGGGCACAATTTATTGGGCTCAATACAGGCATAACTAGATGCAATTCTATCACCTGTGCTATATAGGAGGCCAAACTAGATGATCTAATGTTTCCTTCTGGGGAACATTAAAAAAATCTATGACTATTTTATTAGCGAAGATCTGGGTTCAGATTAAAGTCTTGGCTCCGCAAGATGTATACAAAGTTGTATATATGTGCATAACTTTAAGCACATGAACAGTATATGGGTCCCAATGGAACTACTGTTTAAAGTTGAGCTTGTGCTTAAATCTTTGCAGTATTGGACATTGGTCTTTACTCATAATCAGCATGGACTGAAGCACATTGAAGGTACCACTCTCAGCCTGTGAGAAAGAATGAGCATCTCCTGTCATTCACTAGTTATCCTTCTAGCTAATCAAAGAGCAGCATTAGATCTTCACCCAAAGGAATGGTGAGTATTATGTGGGACTCAGAGTTAAAGTTAAATGTAGTGGAAAATTAGGACAACCCAAGTGTTCTGGCTGGGAGATTGCAGACAATTCTTCCTTTAACCCTTTTTTCCTAGGAGAAGAATATTTATATGGATCTGTATATGTAGAGTGAACTAAAATATTCTTCAGAGAAGGAAAACTCAAGGGTAAAGGGCTTGTTCTTCTCACTGTGATTTGTTGGGAGTGAGCCTGTACCATAGTGCTTTTTGCTAGGAGTAGCCTGCACTACTTGTAGGCTTGGAAGGATTTAATTTTATCTGTTAATATCAGTAAGTGTTGAGTTCACTGTTCGCAGACATATCAAGAAAAAATATTTCCATCAATAATAACTGAGTTTTACAGATAAGCAGCATTTTTCTTACATTGCCTGAAAACTTGTTAGTGTTTGATTTAAGGGTATTTACTTTATATATTTTGATGTGATGTTGACAAATTTGTGTTTTAACAATTATAAAGTTTTAACTTTTTGAATCTCAACATCTACTGTCATTACATTATTATTGTGTAACCATCCCATTTCTGAGCACCCAATAATTTCCCACAACTGTACAAATTTAAATTGATAATAATAATTTTAATATACGTAAAAATAAAGAAACATCAATAGCCATCAAAATTATATAAATAAAAATTGAATTCCACAAAGCCTAACTAATTTGTATGGATGCTGATGCTACAGTTGTATTGCGGAAGTGTAGAAGAGTGGACTCACTGGTAGAGCATCTTATCATGATTGGGTGGCATAGAAGGCTCTCTTCCCCTTGCATTCCCAATTGCTCCAGTCCCATAGTGGTCCATCTCTTCTTATGACTTGGCTGTCCGGCCAGGTCACATTTTCTTCCACCACTTCCAGAATAACAAAGTCCAACAAATAACAATTTAGTGTCCTTACAAAAGATCTTTGGTCCCCCCTCTTGGCCATGTGATCCTCATACCCTTCATTCAGGTGCTTAGTTGTCCTCATCTCCTTCTCAGGAGCCTCATATTACCTTCTTCAGTGGCTTGGGAACCCAGGCCTGCCCCTACACTGGATTCCAGGTCAAGGACTCTCTGATCAGCAGCGAGGATTGCTCCTTGGGCTTCAACAGGAGCAGAGCTGAAGCCCCAGCAGGCACAGCCTGCAGAGCAGAAGCTCTGAGCTTCATCACCCCACTGCAGGGATGAAGCCCTGAGGCCCAACAGGTGAGCCCTGACTCTTGAACTTCTGAAGATTGTTATATATGGCTCGGAAGGTCAATAAGTTTGGCCACCTCTGGTCTATAGCCTCCACTATCTATTATTCCTAAACACTTAGCAGTTTATATTCTCTTCCTCTGCCCTCTGTTCTTCAGGTAATATAATAACACCTGTCTTATGCTACCCCATTTCCTTAATATTTTAATTCAATAATGAAATGTAACTTCTGTTACCTTAAGATATTTGAATTCCTCAGAAAGCTTTTCTCTTTCTTTATCAAAGCCCTGGTATATCCATAAAAGTGATCAATTTTTTCTTCCACCATAGAAAGCGTACATAGCGTTGCGTCTATTTACTTGAAGATTTTTGTTTAAGTCACAATGGACAATTAGTACTGTAAACAAAAGCACATCATTTTTCCTATCTGGGCCCTGAAGTATGTCATTTTCCTCAACTCAAGGATTGAAAAGACTCTTCCTCTTTTTAAATTAATCCAAATTTTTTGCCATTCCTTTTTTAAACTTTTCTGTAATAGGCTTTTGAACTCCTGTTTACTCAGGATGTTTCTATGTTACTCTTTCCATTTCTTACAGCCTTTTTAACTGTTTTGTCCACCATTTCATTCTCTGTTATCCCGATATGTGCTAGGATCCAACCTACAGCCACATGTATTCCCATCCGCACCAACTTTATTAGAAATATAATTTCATTGATTAAATCACTTATATGTACAGAGACACTCTTTTGTATCGCCATAAGGCCTGAGATTGAATCTGAAAAAATTACCGCCATTGCTGGGCATTTATCCCAGATCCAATTTAGTGCTAGCATAATTGCTACTAGTTCAGCTGTCATGACAGCTACAAAATGGAATATTCTTTCAGATGTAGTAATTTCAAATTTCAGTATACAATATGCTGTCCCTACTCTTCCTTGTTTTTTTGACCCATCTGTATATATTTGAACAAAACTAACTCCACTTTTCATCTATATACTGGTACACTTCATTTTTAATACCTGTAGTCTATTTTTTACCCTTAAGTTTATAAAATAAATCTAAAGCCACTTTTGGACATGAGACTTTCTATCTATAACTAATTTTTTAGTCCCATGACTAAAAGTTTTGATGTCATACAGTTTTCCCTTGTTTTTCAACTTCTGCATGCACACTTTAACTCAAATGGCACATGGAGCTCTAACATTGCATGCTATTCTTTGCCTATCAACATGCCAACATACTGATATATTTGTTTGGTACTTTCATCATTACAATTCCCATTAACTTTGGCCCTGACAGTTAGGTCCAGTTGTTTCATTCATAGTGTAACTGGCATTTCACTAGAAACTGTCTGTAGTACACACATAGGTGTCATAATAAATGCACTGCATGCAATATATAATGCCTGCAGCCCCCTTCTGATCTGCACTTCCCTTCTTAATAGTCACCGCACAGCTCCTTCCCCAGCTGGATTTCATCTTTAATTAAGCCTGGCCCTCCCTCCAGGTGCAGCCAGGTAGCATAATTGACCTCTCAGACCCACATTAACCCTTTCAGAGCCAGGAGGTAATCATAGTAGAATAATGTGCTTTGCCAAGTCTTTTTCAGTAGGTCTATACTATAGAATTGAACAGAAAATTATAACCTTAATACAGGATTTTAAAACCAACCCATGGTTTTTAATAGAGAATTATTGCAGTGCTATTGAATTCAATAGGATATCTTAATATAGCTATAGTAAAGACAGAATTTTATATTGAAATCTATATTTTTATTAAAGACATTTCTATAGAAACCTATTAAATATCTATAAAACCCCTTAGGTTTAATCTCTATTACACTCTACATGACTTTCCCCCAAGGAAATTAATATCCAGCAACATCGCTAAGAGGGCAGATAAACAGGAAACTAAAATTGGAGTTAATGGACCAAATCCTATTCTGATTTCAGCATTACAATTTCATTGAAGTCCATGTAGATTCAGTGCTGGAACTGAGCACAGAGCTTGGCCCATCAGATTAAAAATATTAAAAACAACCCCCCTTTTCTGAATTTCCCCAAGCTGAGCTATTGATTCACAAGTGGACTGCAAGGAGTCATAGTACTAGCGTTGTTTGCTGATTTTCAGACCAAAGGGTTTTAATGTCATTCACCATCAGTAGAACTTAAGTTAATACAGTGCACTTGCTGTACCTGTTTAGCTGGAAAATAGCTTTGGGAATTAGATCTGGACTTGCCAACAGAAAGCAAAGAAGTCAGCTACCAAAGGGCAAAGGGCTGTAAACATTGTCTCCCTCAAGTAGTGTGTGGGTGGAGTATAAGGGTCATTTACTATTGTAAGAGCTGATTAATAGGAAAATAACTCTAATGTTAAAATGTCAGTAGATGAGAAAGTTAGAAGCAGGTGCAGAATTATAGAGCCAGAGATAAATTAAAGCCTAGTATTGTATATCTATTGTAAAGCCTTATGTACATGGACCATTAGAGGTCCATAGAATAATGCAATTGTACACAACACTAAGAAAGGCCATAGCAATGGGGAACCCTCTCTCCTCTGCTTTTTTCTGAACTCCACTTATAAAGGACAATACAAGATCTTGCTCTTACAATTAATGAAAGCTACTGTTTACTAAAAAAATTGCCATTAAATGTCATAAAACTCTTTGCTTCTGTGGGAAACAAGAACTGTGCAGGTCTGGCTAAAGGAGCTGGTTAGAAGGCAGGTTTTTTTTCCTGTGAAAGTTGACTTTTCAGCAAAACCAAACCAAAACAATCAATATTTTGGATGACAAATTAAATATTTCTATTTGGAAATTCTGCCACAGTACCTCACAGGAGCTGTATTCAGAGTGTTTATGCTTATGCGTTATGCTCCCATTTTCTAGTATGGAAAAGTCCCGAGTCAGACTGCATCTCCTATGATGCACCATAGTTTCCTTTCTTTGTGGGGGGAGGCAGGCTACAATGGGAGAGGAACAGATGAAGTCTGGCTGCATAGTCTAGCTCAGAGGAGAATGAGCATGTGAGGCCCCCATGAGGCATCATATCAGGATTTAAATATCCTGATTTTTACTGGAAATATTTGGGGTGGGGTTTTTTATGGGGAAAAAAAATCAACATTTTCGATGGAAAACACTTTTTGCAAAAAAAGGTGTTTTATCAAAACCCAATTTGCCATTGTAAAGTAGTTGTGATGGAAAATTTTTTCACCAGCCCTGGTCGATGGTGCCTTTAAATAC
This sequence comes from Emydura macquarii macquarii, assembly GCF_026122565.2. Classification (NCBI taxonomy): domain Eukaryota; kingdom Metazoa; phylum Chordata; order Testudines; family Chelidae; genus Emydura; species Emydura macquarii. The sequence goes on along the minus strand of NW_027130208.1, from coordinate 12,223,095 downwards.
TTCATTCTAATCATGTATGTTAAAATCACATTCTACAAGTACTTTAATGTTGCTTTAGTCCTTTTGGATCAAGTTACATCAAGGACCTTTTGAGTCACCTTGGTGTGTCTTTGACTCTCACCTCATAAGAGATGGGTTCAGCACCCATATTCAGATGTTTTAGAGGATTGTGTGAGTTAAGCAGGTTCTTTTGTATCTATGGGGACTAGCAAAGGAGTTGGCTCCAGTGGTCTGGCTATAGTCACATCTGTGTGAGGTTTCTTTGTTTTATTGAGCATCTGCCCAAAAGGAAAGTTAACACCTAAAGTAGTCTATACAGCCTAATGGTAGTGACTTCAGTCTCGGCATGAAAAATACAAGTCTGAAGTCTGGTCTACACTACAGACCTATATCAGTATAACTATGTCACCCTTCCCCCCCTGGTAGACAGCTCAATGTTAGCAGGAGAGCTTCTCTACTGACATAGCTACCGCCTCTCAGGGAGGTAGATTAACTATGACGGCAGGAGAGAGTTCTCCCACGGGCATAGAGTGTCTTCATTAAAGCGCTACAGGAATGCAACTGCACCAACGCAGCATTTTAAGCATAGACATGCCCACAGGCAGGAGAAAGGAACAGCATATGCAAAAGGGTCCAAGAGAAGCAAAATCTGGGCAACTCAGCAGCAAACAGGTGATTCAGTTGTTATTTGGCTTTGTGCAAAGAGGAATTGCCAGGGCAGTTTTGGCCACCTCTGTTCAAGACAAATAAACAAAATGCATTAGAAAAAAAAATGGCCAGATCCCCAAAGATACTCAGTGTACATTTGCACTGCAAAAACCCAAAACCCACGGTAGTGAGTTTGAGATCCGGGTCAACAGGGCTTGCTATGGGGCTAAAGATAGCAATGTAGATGTTCCTGCTCAACTTGGAGCCCAGGCTCTGAAACTTGGGGAAGACCAAGAGTCCCAGAGCACAGACTCCAGCCCATGAAAGAACATCTACACAGCTATTTGTAGCCCCTTACATGAGCCCTATGAGCCTCAGTCAGTTGATCTGGGCTCAGTGGCTCACTGCTGTGAGGTTGTTTTTTGCAGTGTAGATGTGCCCTTACTGCTTCAGTTTCAGGTTTAGCCACCTAAGTCCCAGATTTCGGATCCACAAAACTCCTGCCAAACCCTGTAGGTGCCTAAATTCACTTGACACCTAAGTTTTAAGGTGTAAAAGTTCCTGAGACAACGATGTTTTGGCTTCTGAGTGAGCACACTGCTGCCTCCTTCTCAGCATCTGGATGCCTCTCTCTCACCTAAGTCCAAAAGCAATTCATGAACCAGGAGATGACAAGGGTTCAGCTGCCTAAGCCTCATGTGGAACTGCAGTCGGGTTGCTCAGAGGAAGCTGTCTGGATTGGGTTCCATGCAAAGTATGGCCAGAGGAAGAGGTGGTACCATCATTGCTCCCCACTACAGACCAGTGGCTAAAGCAATTATCTGAAATATTGGAAACTTAGGTTCAAATCCCACCCCCCACCACAGGGGAAGAAAGAATTTGAACAGGGGATCTCACTTTTCAGGACACTGCTCTAACCACTGAGCAATGGGATATTCTGATGCAGAGTTTCCTCACTCTCTCCTGTTAAAGCAGTTCTAGTGTGGATAAATAACGAAAGAGTTATTGTAGCAGGGGATACCCTACCCTCCATCTTGGCTCTCCTACCTCCCGGTGGGTGCCCTAACTACTACAGAGTCAGTCTCACACTCTTGCTTCTCTCTGACCCAATGACTGCTCCATGGTGGATAAATACTTGAGAGTTAGAATGACTCTGTAGTCCAGTGGTTAGGGCACCTCTGTGGGAGGTGGAAGACCCCCTGTTTCTGCAAGAAAAGCCTTAATCTTTCAGGTAGCTGGGTCCCTTTCATGGATTGCTAAATTTAAATAGGAGCCTCCCTCCATGAGAGGGGTGGGGCTTAATGTACAACCCTCTGGCTATCTTAGGTGGCTCCATGCTTAACATTTCAGCTTTTGTGGATCTCATTCTAAAGCTGTCTCTCTCTCTCTCCATTCATTGTACAGGAAACCAGGGCTCCACACTCAGCTTTTGTGGATCACAGTGTTGTTCATGCCATTTTTTCTACATGCCTAAAAGTCAGGCCACAGGAGCTGTGATGCTCTACATCCCAATGTTGAAGCCCCTTTGTGGATCACATCCCATGTATCTATGCTACCAGTTTCTCTTTTAACCAAAAGGAAACTGCAGAGTCTTGAAATCTGCTACTGCTTTGCAAAGGGACCACCGCATGCTGTATTTCAAAGTGACCATTCATATTCCCTCTCATCAGCTATGTCAGAACAAGCAGAACATTAATAATTCAAGGATGATTAGAAAGTACAGCCTGCACTAAGCAATCAGATATAATTAGTCAGCAATATATATATATATATTTCACACACACAATTATAGATTGAGTGGATTTATGAATCTAAATGTATTCACTATAAGTGAGACCTGTATTTCCTTCAAATTCTTAAGGATGATAAGGAATCCTTAGAATTCCTCAACTACTTAAAAGTGTAGTTTCTTTTCTTAAATTTAGTTACCTTAAATACAATAATAAAGTCTGTGAAGCATTTTTTTTCAAATATACACTACAATTATACACTACGTATTTGCTTCAATCAAATTCATTCTTTTTTTTACATTGAAAACACTGAGGAGAATAGACTGTGTGTCTTCTCAACATCACTATATGAAGACAATATACCTTGAGGTAAGTATATGACCATATAATTGGAGCAGTAAATTGATGATGACAATTAGTACATTAGCAGTGAATAGCAGCAAACAATAGTCTTAATTGACAATGCAGTGGTTAGTAATTGATGTTAATGACTCATAACAGAAAAGGAGACTAGTGACTAATAATCACAATTTTTATTGCTTTCTCTGCACATAAGCAATGCACAACACCCAAGTAAATCAGAAAAATTACTTATGTAATGATAATGTGCACAAAAAGGCAATCCATTACTTAAGTGTGGATTTCTGTGCCTTACTGATAGAGATCCAAGTACAACTTTGCACTGTTCAATGAAATAAGTTAAAACCCAGCTAAAATAAGTTATACCCAGTTAAAATAAGGCTACTAGCAGTTTGATCAATATCTTAGCACTTCATAATTCTCAGAGATTCTTTTAAATAATTGTCTATTCTTTGCAAGGTTAACAGTTCACTAAGTGAAATGTGTTTATATTCAACTGTTAGTGGGGAAATTCTCTTCTAATACAAACTGTGATAGTGTGCAAGGAAAAAAAAGTTCATGTCCATTTACAACTTTAAAAAGTACTAGGTTAGTTATCCTGAACAGATGGTAAGTTTACACAGCATGCTTCACTATACAATTAATTTCTATACTATTGATCATTATACACTACTCATGGAAATTAAAGTGAAAGCGCAATTCACAAGGCTAAGGGAGTTTTATCCAAGTAAGAAATGTAGGATTTTAATTTTTTAAATATTTTTTAGAATGCGTATTTTCCACATCATGTATTTTTGTTTGTTTATATTTTGTGTTTCACCGGTTTTGAAGACTGGGATTGGTCATGTTTCACAATAAAACATATAAGGCTATTAATACTACATTAGCTTGTAGGGTTGTAAAAATTATGTACAGGTATTCTATTACAATAACAGCAAGAGCAGGGGTTCTCAAACTTTTTTTTGCTGGGACCTCCTTTGAAAATATTTCAGGCTGTTATGACCCCCCCAAATTTACAACACCCCCCAATGCCATATCACCCTTACTTCTGTGCTGCTGCTGCTGGGGGTGGCGCTGCCTTCAGAGCTGGGCACCCGGCCAGCAGCCACTGCTCTCCAGCCATTTGGCTCTGAAGAGCTCGGGCTGTTGTGACCCCCAGTTTGAGAACCTCTGATCTAGATGTCCCCAGTTGAGATTGAGGACCTCACTGTTTAAGGCACAATACAAACATTTAGTAGAAGATTGTCCATGTCCTGAAGACCATGGTCACTGTCTAGCCCCAAATGTTTCACCACATATACATTTTACGTCAATAGAAATAAATGAAGCTGTGGTCCAGAGACTAAAATGTTAAGGAGGAACCTGCCATAAAAAACCCTTATTTTTAATTTTGTAGGTTTTTAAAATTGTATTTTAAAATAAAATGTGATAAAGTCAAGATTAAAAGTCATTCCATGGCTCTAAAACATCTGAATGCTGAGTGAGTGTTACAAACTTTAAAGCATTCATTTTCAGTGGAGTTTGAATGATAAAGGGCTCCCATAAATTTTAAAAAGAATTCAATTCTCTTTATAGTCCTCCTAGAGTGCTCATTACTTTGATTCAAATCATGGTGAGCATTTTTCTACAACCTTGACATGCCTCCCCATGGCCAAACTTTAATATATGGAGCTAGATTCTCATCTGGTGTAAATCAAGAGAGTCAATTGAAATCAATGGATCTATGCTGTTTACACCATCTGAGGATCTAGCCCATAGTCTTTTAGACTGTTGATGATTTCTTACACAAACAGATAACTGCAAGAATACAGTCAAAAAGTTCTCCCCACCTCCCTAAATATATGATAGTTCACCTTGAGATAAATTCATGAGGCACAGAACTTTCATCACTCCTATGCTGATCGTATATTCTTTCTTTTATCAGCTGAGGACAAATTGCTGCCCACCTTCCCAACAGCCACAGGGAGAAAGTTCTAATTTTAGCAACACTGCAGGGACTGGGAATCAGCTTTTCTACCCAGAAGAAGAGTTCACAGGCAGAATGGTCCCTTCATTACTGAGCTTGAAGCGGTAGCCATGGAACATAGTGATGATGGCAGGTTTTTTTTAAACTTCTTTTCACCAAGCTTCTGTGTGTGGACTGGGAGAAAGGTCCAGGATTTGCCCCCTGGCTATCTATGTTAATAGCCCCTTGGCTATCTAGAATCTATGTTAAGGGAAAGAGGGTTTAAGAAGAGCATGTAAAGAGACCATTGCCAAGTGAGAGGCCATATATAAAACAACCCAGATCATGTCACTTAACTCCATGGAACATCCCTTCGCAGCTCCTATTGGGGAGGTTCTTGCAGCGTGGCCTCTCTTGGTACGTCTGCACTGCAGCTGGGAATGAAGTGCTCCACCCACACTTCTTGTCCGGCGGGGGCTGATGAAGCCACACTGGGTGGTCCCCGAGGCTGAGGTGGATGTGGAATGTGTCCACGGGGACATGAGGTGGTACCCGGTGGCCCAGGTGCCCCTGAAAGTCAGGGGAAAGTTTCGGTGGAAATGGGTCACAATAGTGGAGGGACTGCCCCACCCAGTAATGATGGGGGCTGATTGGAAGCCCTCCCAAAAAAGGAAACGTGATGGGGGAAGGAACCCCAAAGGGGGGAAGCCTGTGATATTTCCCTAAATAGGGGACAGGAACCCTTGGGGTGGGATGCTCTGCTAAGGAAGAAACCCCTAGACAGCAAGAGCAGAGCCAGGATGGGGAGAGGTGCCCCCAAGATCCAGATGGCAAGGGGGGAGAAAGTATGAAGAGGGATACGGGGGGAAGGCGGAGCCATCCCCAGCCACCAAATGAAGGAGGAAAGGCTGAGGGAACCCCCCTGTCACCGATGAGAGCCCAAAGGAGAGTGCCCCAGACCTTGCCTGGTGGGCTTGAGGCCCCAGAAGCCGAGGGTGCCCTTAAAGAAATGGGGGTCATCGAGGAGCCTGGGCCGGGAAGCTTGGGGTAGAAAAGCTGATTCCCAGTCCCTGCAGTGTTGCTTAAATTAGAACTTTCTCCCTGTGGCTGTTGGGAAGGTGGGCAGCAATTTGTCCTCAGCTGATAAAAGAGCCCTTTATCATTCAAACTCCACTGAAAATGAATGCTTTAAAGTTTTCCACTGAAGCACTGGCTGGAGGGAAAACAGGTGTGGAGATATTTCAGATGTACATCCCCTCACCACTCAAATTCACTCTGGTAGTCCTCTCTGCCTCTTCATGAAGCTGGCCTAGTGCTGGTAAGACACTTCTCTTCTCAGCAGCTCCTGGCAACTGGAACAGCCTTTTTGCAACTTCCATGCTTCAACAATTCCATCTATTTTTATATCTCATCTCTCTTCCCTTGACTATTCCTTTTAATTTCTTCCCATCTGCTTTTTTATATGAACTTTATATCTCCATATAACATGCTTGCTGCAGTTGCCTGAAAGACACCAGCTACACCAAATAATATTGAAGCTTGAAATAGGGAATTCATTATTATTGAAGGACAGATCCTCAGCTGGTGTAGTTTCAAGTAGCTCCATTGACAGTATTTTACACCATCTTAGGATATGGCCCTTTCAGTATTTATATTTCAATATCATCCTCAAGATCAAGACACTGGACAGCCACATAAGACACAGGGAGTTGTCTAAAAAAGTTGTCAATGTCCATAACTACAGTGATGGGTATCGCATAAAATACACAGTTGCTTTATTTATCTGAAAACTTCATCCAAAGAATAGATCTGTGGTTAACTGGGCCTCTTTTTTGTAGTGCCTGACTGAGGGCTTGTGTACACTTGCAGTGATGCAGGGAGCAGTTGCACCAATGCAGCGACCTAAGCTCCAGGAGTGTTTCTCCTGTCAGCACAGGCATTCCATCTACCTGAGAGGCGGCAGGTATGCCGGCGGGAGATGTCCTGCTGTCAACATAGCGCTGGCTACACTGGGAGTTTGGTCAGTATAACTGCTGCTCAGAGGTGCGGGTTTTCCACACTCCTGAGCAACATGGTTATACTGAGGTACATTTTAAGTGTAGAGCAGGGGTCAGAGAAAAAGCCTAGTTAATGGGAGTTTTGCCTGAGCCCAGGAGTGCAGCATCAGGTCTTTTATCTACTTCAATCTGGTTTCAGCACACTTTATAGATTTTAATATTACATTAACAGGTTCTTCCTTTCCCCTAAATCTATGGCACTTCAATTATTATTATTTTTTAAGTGCCTGGGGAGTGTTTACAACAGGGTCCAACTAAATCATTTACAAAGTACAGGGTTTGGAGATATTCATAGGTCACAGTAAAATAAATCATGGGCAATCAACTCAGCCTACTGTATTTCTTATTGTCTAATATCAGTTACACGATGAACACATAAGGGAAAAGAATAGTTCCTGGTCTCAAAATTTTGGGCGGGGCAGTCTGGATCTCTGATTTAAAACCTCTCATGCTTCATTTACAGCAAAGTTGCATGAATTCCAAGAGGTTATAAACCTTGATTTATTTTTTGTGATGAATGTTTCAATCAGCATTATTTACTACAGACAACAGAACTCTGGAGACATGTAAATTGTGCTCTTTCTCTATTGGCACATTGAACAACTATAGTGTAAAAGCTATGTGCATAGTACCTTGTTTTATACAATGTTCATTTCCATCTGCAATAAGGCTGAGGTTTAGATTTAGTGTAGCTCAAATCTATTTGTTTGACACATGTAATATTCACAGTGAGCCAGCATAGGATGTGTATTGCATGGCTCAGAGATGCAAAAATAACTCCAGGCAGTTTAGCACAGTAAGGGGCATTTTAGTGATAAAGCTATTCACAAATCTTTTACATTCTTATGTGTTTCTTCCTGAGTGCTCTTCTGTGCATGATGTAAGGATTGTTTTCACTGTAAGTTAGTGCAGATAGATTTGTTGTGGGGAATAGTCTAGAAATTTCCTCAATCTTCGAAAGAAAAGTCCTCAAGAAAAAAAATACCCAACTGGCATGATTATCAAAAGACACTTTGGGAAATCAAAGACAACATCAGCCTTTTAAATATTATTCTGTTCCTTCCTTTGGAAATATTAAGGTGGAATTTAAGTATTATCTCAGATCTCTCCCAAGCAGGTCCCTTCAGTCTCGCTCTGTCAGGTTTCTATGCCTACTCTGCTCATGTCTGCAGAACTTAATTAGGCCTCATTCTTTCCAAAATAGTGTGGAGCCCAGTTTTATTTGTTTTGCTATATGTGTCATGCTAATGGTATTGGATAGAGGCCTGTACTTCAAGTTGTTCGAAGTAACAAAAGTCCAACTCATGCCGGTTTCATAAAATTGCTTATGAAAGTCAGTAAAACTTGGAGAGAAATAGATTTACCCTAAATAATTCAGTTTGTACAAAAGAACTACAATAAGGGATCTTCAGGGTTCCTGGTAAAGTCATGGGTTGATAATGACAATCAGCTGAAAGATTTTAGAAATGAGAGGAAATGTTTAGAGCTGATAGCACTGAGTGTGTTTATACTGGTTAACGTTAATGGGATGATCCTGCCACCACTTCTTGGACATTGCTTATCTAGGCATCTCTCAGTGGGAGCTGTGGAATACATAGATTAAAAGGAGCAAGTTTTATCATCATGGCTGCCACCCTCACTGTCTCAGGGGACCCCACTATGATAGTGGTGGGACTTTATCATTTTGATCCTGAAAGGCATCCTTAGAGGGCTGAGACAGAGGGAGGGAACCAATGATATCATGGCATCCAATGGCTTCAGCTAAATCCTGATCCACTCCTGGGATGTGAGATTTGGATTCCTGCTGTCACCCCCACCCTAGTGTCCTAGTCTTTCCCCACCTTCTTTCTTATCTTTCTCCTTTTGTCTTCTGTTCAGTAAGAGTCTGGATTAGCTGCCTAAAACTATTTTTGGCAACACTGCTTTGAGCCGACCGTCAGTGAGGCAGCTAAGAGCAATGTATTAAACCGCCCAATGCAAGCAGCGTTTTCCATGTCTTGGAGTGGCTGATAAGACTGTTGCTAACATTTTTTCCAGCTGCTAGGTTACAGGAGTCAGCACCAGAGACAGAAGCTGTATTTTCTACCTTTACTATTTTTTTCTATCCCCACTTGTATGTGTTTCTCATTTTTGGTCTTAGAGCAGACTTTAACAGCAGCAAGAACAGCTCCAGACCATCTCAACTCACTTCTCCCCACACCACCAAAAAATTCCCACCTGAAACTAAAACCCAATTAGTACCATCTGCAAGACTTTAAAGGAGGGAGTAGGGGGGAGAAGTTCTTAAACTCTCTCTAGCTAAAGAGAATAAGGGACTGTTAAAATGAAAGCCTTACTTAATACTTTGAATTTTAAATGCTTTAAACTGTTTTTCCTTTTTTCTCTGCACTTTTCATAACATGTTAAAGTTTTTTAATGGTGGGGGTTACAATGGGAGTCACCAGCACAAAACTCTAGATGCCACTGAACTGTTCATAGTTACAACATTAAACAAGGATTTTAACATCTTATCTTTTGTAGGGCCTGAGACCCCAGACCAGGAAGGATTAAATATCACACCCAGAGTCCAGTCATGCCCTTTCTTCCGGGCACCATTTATTGGTTGCACCAACAATCTTCAGCAAACCTCAGAATAAGAATTCTGTGTAAATCCAACTGCTGGCTTTCTCCTGACCCAGAGAGGAGCTTTCTTTCCCTAGTCTTCCTACTCCTGACAGCTGGTCCTCAGTCATCCTATAGATCATCTAGCCAAGAGTTCCCCTGCCACAGGCACGAACCCACTTCTCATTACTGCTACTGCTGCTTTTCAGAATGAGCTCTTTCAGCCTTTATAGTAAGCAGTTCCCATAAGGCAATCACCTGATTCCAGCTTGTTCTGATCATCCCTTCTACTAGGCCCAAACACCTGTTCTTAACGGGGCTCTACCTCAGAACAGGGCTGACCAGTGCAAAGCTCCCCTTAAAGGGACAGACTACCTTGTTGTTCACTTTTGTTAACACAACATGTGCAAGCTTCTACCTTCCGTTTCTGTCTCTGACTCATTATGGAAAGAAAGACAAACACTGGCCTGCCATTTCAGGGCCTATAAAAGCCTGAACTTTCCTTCCATTAGGATGAAGAAGGTCCTGGGTTTGATTCATGAGGGGATTTTAGGTTATTCACTGTTAGGCACCTAGAAAACCACAGGAACAACACTGCAATCCACAAAGCTTGAGTTAGGTGCCTAGGCTCCCTGTACAAAGAATGGGGTGAGATAAGCCCCTTTAGACTGCAATTCACAAAAGCCAGCATACTAGGCAGGGAGCTGCCTAAGATCGCCATGGGAAATGGTGACAGAAGTCGGTCCTAAACCCACTCTCACAGAGATAGACACTTTCCTGCAGCCTGGACTTAGTTACCTATCTCTGCTTGTAAATTTCAGCTGTGAACCCTCTCCTGGAGTTAGGTATCTAAGATTTTCCTCAGTCTCTCCTGTTGAAGCTATTTCATAGCATGGATAAATAATTAAGGAGTCGTTGGAGCAGGAGATCCTGGGTCACCCAGCTGCGTGCCCTAACCAGCAGACTAGAGAGTCATTCTCAGTGTTGCTCAGGCCTAGTTCATATTGAATTATTTATCCACAGTGGAAGAACTTCCTCATCAGAGACAGAGGGAGCGCCACATCAGAATATCCCATAGTCCAATCTGTAGGGCTCTCACCTGAAAAGTGGTAGATCCCTGTTCAAATCCCTTCTTCTCATTAGGCAGAGTGGGGGACTCGAACTGGTGGTTCTCCCACATCCTGGCTGCTTAGCCTAACCACTGGGCAAAAAGTTATGAGGGAGCATGTCCTCCTTTTCCCAGGGGAGTGCACAGAAATAAACATTTGGCCACTTTTGGAGAGGCACTTTCTGTACCCCTCCCCCGTGGCTGGAGGAACTAGCTCCACCTTACTCACCCCGCCACAGCCCAGTGCCCAGTGGAGCCGCTCTCCCCTGGTGGCCGGAGGAGCTGTTTCTACCGCCCGTGGCTGGAGAAGCTATCCTCTCCTGCCCCTGGTAGAAGGAGCTTGCTCTCCTGCATGGGAAGAGTTCTGTGCCCCTGCCAATTGGGGGGTGGCATGCCCCTGCTTCCCCCCCCCCCCTTGCACATGCCTCTATCCCAGCTGTTTTGTGGGGAGTTAGTTAGGGGGAGGAACTCCTATCTTCCCCCATCTTTCAAATCGCTCTCAGGCTTATGCAGGAAATAGGCAATAAGGTGCCTAGATGGAGGCAGCAATGCACACGTTCAGAGTCAGAAGCATGGGTGTCTAGGAAACTTTTCCTGAGGAAACATAGGCATTGAGTGATTTTGGGTATCTAGAGAGTGCGCTTGCAGCTGAGTGGGGGGTTTTGTGAATACCAGTGGTGCCTGATCCTGGATTTAGGTGTCTAAAGTCTCAGTTAGGCATCTAAGCCCCTTTGTGAATGAAGCCATTACATACCAAGCACATTTAGGTGCCTACAAGATTAGGCAGCAGCTGAACAGGAGTTTAGTGAATTGAAGTGCACCTAAAAATGAGGGTTAGACTCCTAAATCTGAGGATTAGGCAACTAATTAACTTTGCAAACCTAGCCCTTTTCCTCCCTTCCCCAAATAGCCCACATCCTCCTACTGCCTCCTCTCTTATTCCTGCTCCTTTATGAGTCCCACCTGAAGGGCAATTTGGCATTGATTCAGCAAGTTGCTTAAGCGTGTGCCTGTCTTTAAGCACATGGTCTTTAAGTATCTTGTGGCAAAATACCTCTTCTTTTACCACTGCGGACTGTTAGTCCTTTCCTCTCTTTGAGGCTGAGCTATCAAGTATTATGAGATGTGGGTAATAGGGAAGCAAAGTAAATTGAATAACATTCCTCCTACACAGGAATGCTTCTGTTGTGTGCTCCCTTCCTACATTTGGTCATCCTTCTGCACGTCGAATAAAATTGCATTTAGCTCCAACATTTTTCTTAGTTTTCATTTCCCGTTCTCACTACACATGATTTTGTAATCTGCTGTCATGGGAATCAGAGAGATGTCAAAACCACAGCACTATGGCTTAATTGTATGATCACACCAGGGAAAGATAACACATCAAAATTTTGTAGGTTAAAGCAAAATAAGTTAACAATAGCTTTACTGTTAAAAAAATTAAAATCACCTTTCACACATGAGATTGTGTCTATTATTTTTATAAGCAAAAGACAATTTGCAGGGAATGATTGTTTTCTGTACTTTTATTTGTTTTGGTTTTTGGTTATTGTTTTATGCTTCAAAAGTTAACAAGTACTTCTGAGATCTGAATTAGGGGTGCCCCATTTACAGTAAAAGCACAGCTTCGGCTCTGCAGCTGTGGTTGTAATAGACACTTGCTACAGCGCCAGAAGAGGTTTTTGCATTATTGTAGTTAATCCACCCCCTCAAAAAGTGGTAGCTAGGTCGACAGGAGAATTCTTCCATCAACTTAGTGGTGTCTATACCAGGGCTTAGGTTGTCTTAACTACATATCTTGGGGTGTGACCCTGTGGAACATAGCTAGGTCAACCTAAATTTTAGGTGTAGAACAGGCCTGGGTTAAAGTAGAGATGGGCACATTGGAAACACCTTAGATAGACCAATCAAGGAGTATCACCACATGAACTGCTTCTATAATTAGGTTTTTACAGTTATTCATTGATCATGGACCTAGCGAGTGGGATGAGATGTTTCTTTCTAAATGTAAAAGTATCTGAACATCATCAAAACAAAATCTGAACAAAGGGAACAAAACCTGAAGGAAATGTATCCATTTGTCCTGCATGGTTGACATGGGAGTTAATTTCAATTATTAAAAGAATGACCTCAAGGCGCATTAAGTGGTGAGACCAGTTGTCTGGCTTGTTGGAAAAGGTGTGTGCCCCTTTAAGGACTAGAAAGCCAGTGAATGACTTTCTGTTGTAGCTGCAAATCAGGTCACCCTGGAGACACTGACCCATCCCCCCTCTGACCAGAACAGAGGGGCATAATCTAGAATAATACTTACTTTATGTATTTCCTCCTCCCTCGTTGCTGACTGCTTACCAACTGGTTTTAGAAAAATTCTACAGTAGCTCTACATTGTTATAAACATATTGACAGTATTTCCACAGGCTGTTCCCAATTTACTTCTGGGTAATTAAAGTATCCTATTACTAACTGTCTCCTTGCTTGTTCTGTTTCCTCATACAGTGTGCTGTGGTCATGTTCATTTCACCCTAGAGGTCTTTAGCAGATTCCTATAATTACATCTCCACATCTCTTGTTCATTCGTTCTAACTGAAATTGTCTCTGAACATTCGTTCCATTTGCTAAATCTGTTCTTGCTTTATTAACTTTAATCAAACTAATATATATTTCTTGAAACAAAAGGTGGTCCAGGGCTCACATACCTGACTTGGCCCTCTCCCCAGGAGAAAATACCCTTCTTAAAACAGTGAAACTAGTTAAATTTATTATGATCGGGATATAATTTGGCTGCTGTAATATTAATTATTGAACAGTTACCATTGCTTCAGTTTAACTGCTGCATTGTTACTATGAAACAGAGCTGGAAAAAAAGAGAGATATCCTCATTACATCAGTTTAGCCAAGCAACCTGCAAATACCATTTTGACCAGTATTAATCTCTCTGAGTCTACATAAAATACATTGCGAGGTCCTAATCTTGTCACCACTGAAATCAATGGAAATTTTGCCACTAATATCAATTCTGTTAAGTCCCATTAGGTGAAGAGCCATTCCAGGGAAAAGTGAAGAATAGAGGTAAGTCCAGACTTCTTGCTTGTGCTACCACAAAGCATTTACACCCAAGGATTTATGATGATCAGAAAAGTCCGTTATATTTATCATACTGTACAATGAAGCACAGACATCTTGCACACAAGTTTAACAAGGACTCATGATTTTCAATATCACATGCATTATTTAAATTACAAGTGCTGACTGGGCAAAATTAACCCTTGTGTAGAGTGGGCTAACATAACTCGTGGGTCTTAACTAGTGCATAGCTCTTGATCTGGTCTTCTGCAGACATTTCACCCATTGTATGATTTTATAATGAAAAAGAAGGGTATAGAAGAGAGGAGGTGGAAGTGTCCTGGTCGTGTGACACAGAAGAATGTGAGTTCACAGCTTTCTATACTTGCCTTCATACTGTTATTTTTTTAATCCCCTGTTAATTGCAAAACCATACAAATCCACACAGTCAATGGTGATAACATATTTATAAGGTATGGATTGTATTTTGCAGTTGTCAGTCAAAACAGAAATCTTGTAATCACATGCATGTAAAGTCGCTTCGCTGTAGAATCCTGACATGGATCAGTTATACATATATCTATCTTTAGAATTATATACAAGGATTTTGATCAGCAAACTGACTAATGAGCTGCCATAGAAACTTTAAACAACTGTTATCATCTCCTTTTTCCAACATCGAGGTTAAATACGGCCGGTATATGTTGGTTTCCTGGCTTAATACCTAGACTGCCAACCACCTCAAGTCTAGGTCTATTTTACAGGTGGGAAATGGAGGTAGGGAGAGGCTAAGTGACTTATCCAAAGTCACACAGGAAGTCTATGACAGAGTAAAGTCTTGAACTCAAGACTCCTACATCCCAAGCTAGTACACCAACAACTGGACCCTCCTTCCCTTCTTAAATAAATTAAGTCCTGTCTTAAATTTGACATTTAAAATAAATGGATTGTGAATGTTTCACTAGAGGCATTTAAATGTGGGCACATTAATTTGGGACTTTTTGTTTGTACTGGAGAAAACGAACAGTTTGAGTTTTGCTTTGGGTCTTATTTCTAGGTCAGCAGAGCTAGGAGCATTGCTAAACGGAGCTATGTGAAGAAATGATTTTTCGGTTCACTGACCAAACCAAAAAAACGTTTTTGTCAACCTGAAACAAAAAAAATTTGGCAAACAAGTCCATCTTTATTCATTTCAGGTGGAAGAAAAAGTTTTGTTTGGCCTAAAATGAAACATTTCATTTCATTTAATTTGAGGGTTTGTTTTTTGTTTTTTAACATTGTTTTTTCAATAAAATGGGAGCAAAATTTTCAAATAACCAACATATTTTATTTAGAAAATGTGAAAATGAAATGTTTTGATTTCTTCAGGTTTTTTCCTACTTGCTCGAAATAAATTCATCACGAATTTGCAGAATGTTTCATTTGACCCAAATATGCTTTTTTCATTGTGGAAAAAAAAAGTTTTGTCTGAAAAATGTCACCCAGTTCCATAGATCAGGCAATACACTGATTTCAGTGAGAGTTGGGTGCCTAAGTATCCTTGAGGACCTGGACGTAAGCTCCCTGGAGGAAGATCTGAATAGAAGGGAGCACCACATCTCAACAAACTTGCAAGAGCTATAGCTATAAGCAAAATTTGGAATTTCAACATTTGTTCAATAGTGAAGATCCCTTCTGCTCCCAAACAACAGGTGCTGTACATCTGGGAGCTCGGAACTGATCATATAGGAAACTGACAATGGCTTCTTCCATGTAGTTCATAGCTAGCATAGGTGTTATAGAACATCAGGGAAATCTGAAAGTATATGGAAGGAGGATGATTTGAAGACTTAATCTGACCTATGCCTTTGCTTGGTACTACTTCTGCATGACAAGAATATCTTTTTTTTTTTTTAAAATGGCCTGTAGGAGTTTGGAAATGCCAGAGATAATATTGGCTGGATTAGACCTATAGTAGGTACATAGGTATTATAAAAGTACATCTTCCCATAGAGAAAGATCTGGCCTGTACTCTAAGTGCCAATTTCTGCATTTAAGGTGCAGTCATAATTTGGCCCGAAATAATTAAAATAACTGAAATATTCATTTACAGTATATGACCATCAATTGAATTTGTTCTAAAAGTTATCAGCCTACTGTGTGAAATATTGAAAACAATCTCATCACTGAAAGCTGGAATTCTGTATTGGACAGTTTTGTATTGAGCCATCTTAAAAATAATTTAAAAAAAGAGGTTATCACTACTGGGACTAGTAGTGCAGGATGACATATAGTTTAGTATGTCCTTTGTGTCAAGCAAAAATAGTAGAAATTCCAAAATAGTTCCTGATGTGCACCTTTGTGAATTATCCTCTGTTTGTGTAGTTAATGCCAGCTTTTATTTTCTGGGGGATATTCATGAAATATGAACTGAGCTAGTTCAATTTTTTTAATCAGAGAACAAAACCTGTCAGACTTGTGCCATAGCCGCGAACAGCCACTCACATCAAACACTTTAGGAAATGATTGAATGCAGACCTTCCATAGAGTGACCTATTTCAGTAGCAGAATAGCAGCAGATAGTGAATTTTACTAAAGCATTCGGGATAAAGACAATTAAAAAACCCTGACTTCTAGGATAGAAGAGGGAATATTTATTGATGCGTTCCAGAGTTACTACTGTTCTTTGGTTTATTTAGGGCTGGATTATAACTTTACAATCTAGTCTGTGAAGGGATAACTATAGCTGCATTGTCTCACATTGGGCTGTAGCCAGATTGTTCCTGCTTCCCTCCCAGCACAGGGGATGTAATACGTTTCCTTTCACTGGCAGATTACTCCCCACTCGGTGGCAGTTCTTGTACATGGGCTGGTGCCTGGGTGAGGCAAAGTCAAAACTCTGCTGACCCACTCCTGGCATTGTAAGTAGTCCATGCAGGATACAAGGGGACTCCTCACATCCTCTTATTTCTCTGGGCAGGAAAGAACACTTTAAGGAATGATAGAAAGTATACCTTCTGTAGAGTGACCTATTTCAGTAGCAGAATAGCAGCAGATAGTGAATCAGAACTGAGCCCCAAAATCTTGGTCCAAATGGATAAAATAGGGTAAAAGATTTTGGGAGGTTAACTGGACTTCTCTTCTAGGAGAGTTTGTGCTTGCAAATTAAAAGTTTGCAAGGATAAGTAATGGGTAGTAAAGTTATAGCTAGAACCAAATTTTAAAAGGATGTCTTCGAACCTTCTAAAACATCAGCTCTTTTTCAGACACATCTATAATCCGCTTACTGTGGTCCACCATTGTCCCACTGAGAGAGCTTTCATATCCTGAAAAAAATAGATAGCTAACCCCTTTTGTTGTGAATTTATCTTTTATCGGAACGTCCTTTCAGCTTTTCAAATTAGTAACGGCATAATTATTTTGCCTTGCCTGAATGAAATGACCATTATTTAGTATATTTGCAAGCTCCATATCACGTAATCAGCTTATCTTCAGATATGTGAACTGGTTATTTCCACCCTACCTCCCAAGAAGATTTAAATCTCACAATAACATACTTGGATCAGAGTTATTATTTTAAAAACTGTCTTGTAAGACTTTTGCATACCTGACTACATGTTAGATACAGACACATAAATAAGGAGTATTCAGGGTAGACTCGCAAACATTTGCAGATGCTGACATTAACGGCTCTAACGGTCTTAAAATTAGTGACCTTGATTCTTTTTTTCACATAAACCAATGAACTGACACCAGTGTAAAACAGGTACAGTGTTGGTGAGAAGAGGATCAGGCCCAGGATATTTACATTTGACTTAGACACTATAGATCTTGGTCAAAATGAAAATCATTAGTGAATCTGAATTTCTAATGAACATGATACCCCACATTATCTCCGTCCTCCGACCCTACTAGTCTTTCTTAAATTCTTCTTTAATATATCTCTTACTACATATTTTTTTCCAGGTGTCTGTCTCTTTCTTTCTAGATATTCTTTTTTCCCCTCTATTTTTCATGTTGGTTTATTCCCCACATATCTCCCAAGGGTTCAGATTGTCCAATCTGACAACATGTAGGGATTAACTGGCTACCTCTATTCTGAGGAAGCCAAAGAGTTTCAAACTAAGGTGTTTCATCTCTGAGGAACTATGTCTGTATTAAAACAGGCTTTATGTTAGAAGCAATTATGACTTGGTGAAGAATTTATTCCACTGAAATGAAGGGTGAACAACATCACATCATGTTAATATACAGTGATCTGATCCATGGGCATTTTACATAATTATCTCAACTTTATTATAGTTTTGCACATGTGCAGAAATTACCAGTGTCATAACTCTACCATCTGTATTAAAGATATGTAAAATCTTTTGGCAGAGCTTTCCCCCCTCCCCCTCTTAAATAAAAGAAAACCTCTGACTCACTAAATAACATGCAGTGTCCTTCAATGAGATCTTGTTTAAAACATGTGCAAATCTTTCTGTTTCCCTCATCCCCTGCCTTCTTGAATTGTGATAATATTAGATAATATCAGGCTAAATCGTGTTTTCCAGTGCAACCAGGATTTGATTACTGCTAGGATCTGATGTGACAGAGCTGCCTTTATAACATTTAAAACGAAGGGTGCTTCTCAGAAAAGTATTATAATAATGATTCCTTTTAAATAATTAAGAATATGCCACTTGGTTCTCAAATTTAGTGATAGGCAAGTGCCTTCATGCTACCAATGGTCAGAACTGGCATACCTCAGATTAGATAATTTTAATATTTAGGTGAATGGACTGAGAGCACCAAACACGGCCATCCGAGCATAGCATGATCAAATATGATGGCTGCCATTTTGGCCAAGATACTGAGTATTTCACTGGGGACTTCCAGAGCTAAAAACATGAGCTGCTACGATTTGAATGAGAAGAGCGAAGGCTCTTTAGCTGGGTCTGTAACAGACTCACTTGCCCCGTGGATCACCACAGAAGGGGATTTGTAACACACACTCGTCAGTGGATAACCCAGACAGCATACAATGTTCACCACACAGCTCTCGTAATGCACCTCCACACGTACTTGCCATACACTTATATCAGTTGGAGGCCCTTCTGAAGTGTGATATTTGGCCAGCCTGTGTACTAGTTTGGTGACCTGAACAAATGTTTAACAGAGACTAGACTGAAACCATCAAAGTTATTGTACTTTGACTCAAATTCAGATTTGATCTCAGCTCTTTGAAAATCAAAAGCTAGCTTGTCAGCTGAATGTATTAATGGAGCTTTCACAGAGCTGCTAGTAAATTTAGTTTGTCTTAGTATTTTAGTGCAATTTTTATTCAAGGGACTTTTGTTAGAAGTCATGGGCCTCTGAGCAGTGGGGAAGACACATACGCTGTGCCCTGAGTAGGTTCCATAGTGTCAGGAAGCAGGAGGAAAGAAGCAGTATAGCTCTGGACCAAACACTTTGATGCAGCCACATGCTGTGCCCCTGGTATCCAGACATTAGGATGAATGCTAGTTCATGTGTTCTTCTCCCACTTCTAATACTGAGAAATCCAGTCAGAAATTGGGTTATTGAATGTCAGGAGGGACACTGTTCCCTGTCTGTATATCTCAACACCAAGGAAGCAGAGATTCCCATTAGCAAGTCATAAAACCTACAGACACTGTCCTATTACTGGTCTCAGTAGCAAAAAGATTGTTCTTCTGACTCCTGTATCTTTTTTTCCTCTCTAAAATTCTTTATTGTCTTTAAAATAAGCCCACCTTTTTAAAAAGGTAAGGGAAGCTCCTGCCATCTCTAGAGACAGTGACCATCACTTAACTTCAACCCAATCACGTGCAGGATCAAGCCCTATCCTAGACACTGCTTCTATTGTCACTGATTGTTCAACGTTCACAGCTTTAGTGGCTGCTCATACATCTGGGAAATGATTGATGTTGCTCCAGCCTAATGTCACTGATTGCACTGAACACTTCTTTTAGAGCAGACCTACAGTTAGATAGCACTTTCCTCATATGTTTACAAGGAAAAGATGCAAGTGTGTACAATGTGCATAAAAGTGTATATCACCCCCATTTTAAGTTTTTTGGGGTATGGACACTGTTTTCATGCATGTTTCTACAGACGCTAGCACATGGGTGCCAGTCCTGTTTGGTGATTCTGGGTATTGCAATAACAGAAAGAGTTAATCATAATAATGATCACAGACCACTCTGTGCCTGAACCAAATCCTGTGCAGATTAAGTTATCCTTTTCCACCCTAAGAACCATTCCCTTGAACCATTGTTGATATGGGGAAGTTATTTTATATCTCTTGGAACCAGAATAGCTCACCTTAAGCTGGTGGAGTCCCTACACTATCTCATGGCTCTGATGTTGGACTTTATTATTGAAAGTAACTCAAACTAAATGAACTCCAACCTTAAGCCTTCTCCCCAGTCTTGGCTACCTTACAACGGATTACTAAGGATCTGTTTATCCTAAACCCTAGCTTCCTTTCTGGAGATCCACTCCCACCTGAATGCTTGTCTTCACTGCAGCGTTTGTTATCTTGAGGTATAACTCAAGTATTGCCCATCCCCCAACTCCATCCAAACATAAAGATCTCTTGTTTAACTTAAGTGGTGTTTTAAACTTGAGCCAGCTGGCCCATCAGGAGGTGTTGACTGGAGCTCAAGTGGTTTTGACACTTGTCCTAGTAATGCCGTGGGGACTCCGCTACTTTATGCTGCTAATACAAACACTCTATGAAGGTCAAGTGTTGTTCTGCAGTGTGACAGCTCTTACGTGAGTAAGCTAACTCATGGAGTTAACTCTAGCTAGCATTATCGGACAAATCAGGGTGGAGTTCAGTGAATCACACTTGCGGTTTCCTGCAATGTTCTATACCTACTACAGGAAAAGGCAGGTTAAATCCTGCTGTAGCAGTTGTGGTTCATTAATTTCCCCCCTGAATGCTGGCTAAGGGACCGATTGTGTTACGTATTGTAGAAACTTCTACAAAGACACTGTTGCGGTACCAAACACTTATGCCCAAATCCACAAAAGTACTTAGGTGTCTAAATCCTGGATTTAGGATCCTAAATCTCAGATTTATGTGCCTAAATCCAAGCATTAGGTTCCTCTGCAATCCATAAAACTCCTGCTGAACCCTGTAGGCACCTAACTGATTGCCTCAGGAAACACCTCAGGCTTCTCAGGAAGCTGTTTTCTGTTTGTGGAGCACTAAGCAAAGATAGGCACCTATCTCTGACAGGGGAGTGAGGCTTATGACATACCCCTCGCATTGGCATCTTCCATTGGCTATCTTAGATGGGGAGCTGCCTAGTGTATGGGCTTGTGGGAATGGTTCACATATCTCTTCCCATTCATTGTATAGGGAGCCTACACTGCTATTCAGCTTTGTGCATCTCAGTGTTGTTCCTATGATTTTCTAGGCACCTCAAAGTTAAGCACTGCGATGCTCAGTATTGCAACACCCTTGTTCCTTTGTGGTTCTAGGCTTTATAGTCTCTGAAGACAAATGACATATAATGGGTGGAGGGAGAAGAATGCAATCAAATTTATGCAATGTGATTTCCATCCAGCAAGATGCAGAGTAAGATATTCTCACCCTGAGTAAGAGATCTAGAATCTGTCTCTAAATGTTAAGTAATTATAAAAAAAAATTAGAGATTTCTCTCTGGAGAACTGTTGCAGTTTTCAGCATAGAATCTAAGTTTTAGACTATTTTTTTCTGTCTCACAATTGTTTGTAACCAATATATTTTGGATTGCATACTTGTTTTAAAAATCAGCTCAGCCAAACAGTGAAGTCATAACCTGAAGAAAAATAATCTTTACTTTTCAGCTGTTGTATTGCTGTAGGTCCAGATTTTGCCCTGACTGATACCCTTTGTGATCCCATTAAAGTTAATAGTAGGAACTTATTGCTACTAGATACAATTGAAACCAAGAGCATGGTAGGATTGAGAATAGGGTTAGGAACGTATAAGGATAATGAGAACCTCTACATAGTATATAGAAGGGATAAGAACATTTATACATGAGCATGAGCCAACCACTAAATGATAGATATGGATGGCATATTGGAGCCAAAGGTCAGAGCTGGATTATATGGAGTAAGGCAGAGGCAAGGATAAAGACAGGGCAGGAATAGGGGTGAGTCTGAAGCAGGTGCTATTGTAACCATGGGCAAATGCTTCGAGCAGCCACCAAACTGCTGCTACTGGGTCTAAGAGCAGGTCTGTTGATTCCTCTCACCAATCACGTGGTGTAGTCAACTTGCTACAGGCAACTTACGATAGGCTAGCTGAGCTACTTAGGTTGCCAGGAAACTGGCTGTGCTGCAGGCCTGATTCCTCACACTATGTTCCTAGCTTCCTCATTTGGCACTTAAGGTTTTACCTGAAAATGACTTATAATCTCATATATGGTTTGCACACAATAGCTGAATATGTATAAAATGATGCATTCACTTTGGTGCAGGTTCTGAAAATCAGGGCCCATAACTCAGCTACATGCTTCATTTGAAAAAAATTCCAGACACAAAACAAGTATATAGTTCGTTCTAACTATCCATGTATTTATATTGAGTGGGACTTTCAAAGGTACCTAAGGGATTTAGACACCTTCCTTATCAGTGTGTTAAAAATTAGATTACATATACATACAAGATTATTTCCCACAGGTATCAGTGATAAAAGCACAAAAAGCTGTAAAAGTAATAGTCTCTTTTGTATAGTTGTACTGAAATTGGCTAGCCATTAAAACTCCTGGATATATTTTAACTCTCCTAAAAGGAAACAAACAAGTTCCTCTATCTCTGACACTTTTAGAAGTGCTTGGCTCAGTAACCACAATGGTAGCTCTGATGTGAGCAATTTTAAATTTAATTTTGGTTTAGTAGTGGGATTGTCAGCTTTCCTTTCCATAGCTGCCCCTTTACCACAAGCCTGGTGCATTCATAGTTCTGGTGAAGAATCAGCCACTCTACAGGAGAGCAGCGCTACTAAATCTCAGAGCTTCATGGGGTTTTTTTATGTATAAATGCTGATATCCTAAGGCAAAATATGAATAATTTCCATTCCCTTTATGCTGACTACATTTTGTAATTTTACAGGGAACAAATTCAAAAATTTTCAGTGATTTATTTTGCTGCTAAGACTGCTGCTTCACAGAATATACAGAGCCTCATCCTAACAATAAGCATTCATTCATTTCATTTATACTAAGCACAAAATGTTCATGTGGGATTTCACATTTCTCTTGGCTTCTGTGTGTTTGAGCAGAAGAAAAATCATTTGTGGTGTGCACTTAATGCATCTGGTGACCTAATTCTGTTTGTTCAGGTAAAGACAATAGTGTCTATTTTAAATGGGCTATAGATATGATCTTTGCAAAACTAATTTAGAAGGTAACTCTCCCTTTGAGGGAATTGTCTTTAGAAGCAGTGCAAAATAAATCAAAGTGGAGAGAATACTACTACTTAAATATTGCAGGTTATCTGTAAGACAGACTGCAAAGGTAGAACATCCATCCAGGTTTTGAAAGATCTATTTAATGAGCTCTTTCCCATTTCCTGAAAAGGGCTCATATTAAAAATATGAAAGGAATTAAATTACTGCGTCACCTGGGTAATCTGAAATGCTGTACTACCAAAATATCCAAAGAGACCTGTAGTCCAATCTTTACAGGAGGCTAAGCAAGTTTAGAACAGGTCTTGATTGCTTTGAGAAATGAGATGTCCCCAAAAATATTTTACAATATTTAGACCATGGTTATCTGTATGGGACAGAAGATGGGAGGATTACACAAGTACTTTAAATCTTCTTTTTTTCCTGTATCCCCCTTCTTACCTGCATCGCAAAAGTAGCAGTTGGTGTGGAATTTTTAACCAATAGATGGCTCACATACCAGCATGAATGCATCTTCCCATATCTGGCACACCATTTATATTTCACACCAAGGTGGAATGGGCTGAAAAAAAAATCCTGCACATTTGATAGACAAAAAAAAATTTAGTTCACCCAAATGGATTATTACCTAGTATTATTTTGAGCTCATTGCTTCTTCTAGGGTCAGCAGAATCCCTTAGGTACGTGTTAAGGGAGTAAGGAACTATCTGGGATATTTTCCATATTATTATTATAATGAAGTGAGTTGCTGATCAAGGTTACATAACTAGGACCCTTCTGGCTGTTGCCTCAGTCAGCACTGAAGGGAACTGAGTGCATGCTGCAGTGAAGAGATTTTCCTTTTGCATTAGGAAAAGTCTATCCCTCTGTTAACAGGGACAGATTGACTTTACCAGATTTGTCCTATCCAATTCTCAGAAGAAAGAAAATGCTAGCAAAATATCAGGTTTTTCTTCATGAAATATCAGTCTAATTGATGCTTCATTCACCTCTTTTATACCCCTTGGAATCGCTGATGTTCCAATAAGAAATATTTTGTGAAATATAGGTGGCCTAGAAGATGAGGAGAAGGAGGTGGGGCCAACCAGAGAAGGAGCTGAAGGGAGCAACTCCAGTAAGAGTAAGTGAGGAAGCGCATCAACACAAAAAGATTTTTACTCCTGGTGGATGAAAAAAAAAAGGATTAACTTTATAGGAGTAAACTGAAAAGGGAAAAAAGTGAAGGGAACTTGGGTGGATCTGACTATGGATCTCTGTAATGTTCTCTATCCTTCTTTATTACAGAGCTAAGAAATTTGGCAGAGACAAGCTCTGCATGGAGGCCACTGTAGGACTGTTGATAGGTGAACCTTATCAACCTGTGAACCTTATAGGAATTGTACTTTCCTAGCAGAAGAGACAGCAGATATTTTCTCCAAAGCAGAATGCCATGTAGATATCAAAATAGGATTAGTGCTGAGAGCAGGATGACCTCTAGAGAAAGCTTTCAGAGGAGGTTTGCCTCTTAGGGCATCAAAATGTCTAGTGTTAGCCATGGCTAGAATAATTGTGCTGTCATGTGCATAGTTAGAGGGAGACATGTGAAGAGACCAGAGTGGCAAGGTGCAAAGTGTGAAGCTACACTATACCTGCTCACTGTGCGACCTAAAGACTTTCCCTCTGCCTATACACAATCATCTCATTAAAGTCTTCTCTGTTGTTATCTGGTCCTAAAGTCACAAGATTTGATAAATCTTCCATTGCTCTTCATTTACTATCATTAACTCTGCACAAAATGAGTATAAGCATCAGTTCAGGTTCTTCTATTACTCCTAACTACCAGGTAAGTTTCACAGGCTTGCTTCTGTTTTAAAACTGTAAAATGAATATAAAATCTAATCAAATTTTCACATCGGCCAGAAAAACTAGCAACAGATTCAAAAGGTTTCCCAATTATAATCACTCGTTTAATCACAACAAAAAACAAATTTATTCAAACCTTTCAAAAGAAAACCACTCTTACCTAATGATGTAGTTATAAAATAGGCTTTGTAAACAAAATTGTAGAAAGAGAAAGAAAATAAACTCCAGTGGCAGAAAATCAGCTAATTGGAAATGTGTTTTCACCTTTAAGAGGGTCTTTTTTATGTGTGGGGTTGATTAGCTAAGCCAGCAACAAGATGCTTTTTCTTTAAATAGTATTTGCAAACATTGGGTCCAATCCTGAATTTCTTGTACACTCGACCTCCCATTGAAGTCAATTAATAGGTCAAGTGTTCCTTCTCTTCATTTGCATCTTCACTTGCAAACACCTGACCAGCAGAACTGTTTGAGGAAGTGGAGCTTCTTGATTAACCAGACCCCAAACTGTGTTCAGCGAACACCCGAGGTGAGAGTCTCATTCTCTGAAGAACTCTAAATGTACTTCAGAGAGAAGATCTGTTAAATTCAGGGCAATAATGACCGTCATATTAGCAGTTCCAGTGCTAGAAGGAAGGAGTTCCCCACCTTCATTGACTAAATTTTCTGTTTGCACAATACAACGTTCTTGATACATTGGATAAAAATCTCACAGCTACCTATTCGATGGATCTTTGTCCTTCTTTGCTGGGCCCTGTACTGATGGATACATGATTCTTTCCTGTGGGAGCATAATCTGCCAGGCAACTACTCTTAAACATGCTGTGCACTGACCCTTGCTTATAGAAGCAATGCGGGATAGCAACAACCTCACTAGTTAGCATCCAGTCTCTAACCTTCCATTCCTGGGGATGTTCCATCACAAAAAATTAGCCAGCCTTCTTCCACAGCTCCTGGCATTCTGCAATGCTTTAGGGCTTTTGTCAGTTAGACTTCAGGCCAGATTATACTATGGGGATGCAGCATTAATCAAAATGGTTAATGATCTCCTCAGGGCAACGGACAGAGGTCAGACATCTATGCTGCATTGGATCAGTGGCTTCCAAACTATTGATTCTGAAGTGTCACTTACTTCTTATGAGACCTGGTACTTTTCAGAGCGATTGCAAACAGTAGAGCAGGGCAATTGCTCTCTCTCTCTCAACTGTGTAGTCCTACAGGGCTTTAACTTGACACTAATCTCAAATAATGTTTATGAGAAACCACTAAGGAAAATTGTGAGGCAGTATGGCCTACAGTGTCGTCAATAGATTGATGACATTCAGTCCTACATCTCGTTTTCAGTGGACCCTGACAGAACTGTTTCCCTGTCTTCTAAGTGCCTGACAAATATAGGACCTGAATAAAAGCCAGATGGCTGAGGCTCAGTCTAGATAAAGAGGAAATGATGCTTGGCTAGCTGAAGGAAGCTTTATGAGGAACTGGTAAAGATTTCTCCCTTCATTTGTTTTCCTTTTGCTAAAGTGGTTCAAAATCTTGTGGATTTAATGGAGCCTTCGTTGATCCTAGGAGACAAGGTAGCAGCAGTAACCAGTAACATCTTCTTTCATCTCTGGCTGGCCAGAAGGTTTCTCTCAGATACAGAATTCACCAGAGCATTTTGCGCTTTTATCATTTCAGTTTCTGCTATTGAAATTATCTGAAACAAGGGCTAACTTTGAATGCCACTTAGAGGCTTCAGGTGTTGCAATGGGCTACTACCTAGAGTTTAGTTAGACTGAAGAGATCATATCACCTACGTAATTCATACTCTTCATTGGTTGTAAGTTCATTTCTGGGAACCAGCTATCTCAAAAATTGGATTCCTCTTACAGAGAAAAGCTTTGATTAAACACCATTAAAGTGAACACCAATAGCATTATAGTAATACGTTCTTGGTAGCATGTGCTCAATCCCACTGGAAATACATCTGAACCCCAGTCTGGCCTGGTTCAAATTTGAGATGTCAGACGCATCTCTTCATCTAGGTTTTCCAACAACTGTTGTTGCTTGTTTCCTCTGAGAGTTAATTCCCTGAATAGAGTCCCCACTTTAGTTTTCTTCAAGGAAACTGTATTGGGTGCCCTGAAAAGTGACAGAGTATGTGCTCCTCATTCTTGGTTCTTTTATAGTGGGTCTAACACATGCTTAGACAGCATTGATAATAGGTGCCTAACAAGTAACTGAAACAATTAAAATAGCAATAATAAAGATAGCAACATAATTGGAGCACAAATAAATACAGATCAGTAGAGCAAAAGAAATGTATTGGATGGAGGTCAGGTCAACATCTGCTTTTCCAATTTTGCATGTATATAGAGACAGGTATGGCAGTTTGTTACCCTGGAGCCATTCAAGCGTGCAGTTTGTGGAGTTCCAATAAACTGAGACATTCTGCTTGAACTTATGTTGCTTTTTTCCTGCTGCTGTTGTGGGATTTAAGTAGAGTTCACAGAATGGGTAAAGTGTCCACTAATCTTATGGCAGTACATTGAAAATCTTTTCAGTATTGCAGTTGGAACACAAAAAGCAATTCATAACCAAATGCAAACTGTGCAGAGGAACATGCCATGTATGTATTAAGAATTTTTTTCTCTACTTTTCAAAGAAAGTTGAGGGGTTTTCCTCCCCTGAAAATGTTGGGAAATGAATGTTGGGCTCAATCAGAATTCTAATTCGGATAGGAATGAAGTCCAAATATAAATCTGATTGCACAGCCAAATATGAAGTCAGTTTTTCAATCTGATTGTGCTACTGATATTACATGAATGTTGGGCAAAGAATCTGGTATATGAATCCAGTTGGTACATCCCTGTGGTTTGTGAAAAGCCATTTGTGAAAAAGGTAGTGCAATGAGAAAACCTTCTCTTCTAATAAAATCAAAATGTGAAAAAGTGGAGGGAAAAGGAAGGAAAAGTTTGAGGTTCACCTAAAAAGAACATGGGGGATGCAGGGTTCAAATTGGAGCAGTGCATACTGATATGGTTTCTCTTTTTGGCTTCTTGTTCGGGCAAAGCTTATATTGTAGATAAAGCTTAGAAGACTGCTACTATCTTTTTTATGCAGTTAGGCAGCTGATGTTCTGTGATATTTCCCACATATCGGTCAGTATCTGCCTATTGTCTTTTCTCTTTTACTTAGATTGTAAGCAATTTGTAGAAGGGACCATCTTTTTTTGTTCTTTGTTTATACATTGTCTATCATAATGGGGTCCTGATACAGGACTGGGGCTCCTAACCACTGCAATATGAATAATAAATAACAATTCAATCCCTGAGGGAGAGGATTATTCTCCCACCGTGAAACAAACAGAGGGTTCTGCCCAAGAATCTCTGTTTTCCCAAGAGACGCACAGCTATTAAGAGATACACTAGAGGCATAAAACCTTCCATATGAAGGTTTGATGCTTCTGCAAGAGCTATGGGGCCACCTGTCCCACTGAAGCTGGACTGGTGTTTCCCCAGCATGTGCAAGTGTTGCACAGAAAAAGTAATGGAAACATCAAGTGAGCATTTGGGTATATTCACCAAGTTCTACTCATGGGTCTATTTGTTAGGTATGTTTTTTGATCTCCAAGAAGAAAGAAGAGAACAGGAAAGAAATCATAAGTGCTGAAATCATGCTTAAAATATCTTTGTCCTTATGAATCCTAAGTTCCTGCAAGTTGCACATTCATTGCAGGCTAATGTCTAGTTCTGTATTTAGTGGAAGTAAATATATATACAAGTGTAATAAATCTAGAATGATTCTTTATTTTTCTTTTGTAAAAAGTAACTGCAGTAAACAGGCTCACTATAGCTATAAGGTGCCTATAGTGTTTCTATAGAGAAGACAATACACTTTTAGTTGATCAGACTGTATACCCAGGTGGCAGAAGATTGTATATTTGTCAAGGAAGATTTTTTTTTGCTGTGGTTTCAAGTAATGGGTTGTGTGGGTATTGCTTTTTGTGAAATTGTGAATGTTCCCAGATGTTCCACGTGTTTTCTTGTTTATGCAAACTTCTTAATCTTCACTTGATTATATGGGGGCATGGAAGTGCATGAGAGGTATGTTTTATAAGGCTCAAATACACAAAGACTGGGATTTAGTAAATTTAGGATTGTATATCAGTTTTTAAGTGTAAATTATTATTTGATTAACAGTATCAAGTAAGTCATGCTGTTAGGTGTTAGACTTTACTATATTTTTACTATTTTAGTGGCCAAGAGAATTCTAAACATAACTAAAGAAATAAGCTAATGGAACTGTGCACATTTTAATGAGTACACTCTCTGGATTAAGCCTAAGGGTGTTTAATGTTTTAATTCATATTTTAGAGATTTCTATTAAATAAAAAAGTGAAAACTTTGAAAGATTTTCAGACAAATATTGCAGTATTAATTTAGCCAGAGTTCTTTCTCAAATATTCACAAAATGTTATAGACACAAAGAGACCTCCAAAACACCAAAATGAGCTGGCATATGTGTGAGTATATTAAATAAACCTCTTCTGTGACACAGAATTGCCTTAGTCCGGTGGCATTAGAGTTTAGGATTAGAAGGAACCTATTAATGTAAGATTATATTTCCTCTCCTATTTTTTTACTGCTAGAAATGTGAGAAATAAATCATTATGCTGGAGAATTATGCTCTGATTGAATTCAAGGCTCCAACGCCCTGCAACAATGAGGAAGAATACATTTTGAAGAATAGATGGATATATTTTTGGCAGTTGCAGAAAGGATAACTCCTGCTCAAGAAAAGTTATTTTCAAGATATTTAGAATCAGTCTGCCTGGTGTAGATGGAAATTTCCCTACTATTTAGAACACTGATAGTTTATGGAATATTAGAGTGTAGAAACTTTATTATGGAGTTGAACATAGCCCCATACATTTTGCCGTTTGGGGGATCTACTTTGCCTTTGCTCTGGGTGAGGGGCCTTAGAACCCTGGTCCAGGAAAGCATGTAAACATATGCTTAATTTTAAGCACATGCTCAAATTTCGCAGAAGTCAAAGGCATTTAAGATGGTGATTAAGGTTAAGCACGTGCTAAGTGCTTTCCTGAGTCAAAGTGGTAGCTCCTGATACAGGTACATAATTAACTACATGTTTAGTCTCTGTTCAGGAAAGTAATTAAGCTTGAGTTTATCTTTAAGCCTCTGACTTCAATATGACTTAAACACACGTTCAAGTGCTTCCCTACATAGATGCCCATTCCTCAATCAGGGCCTTAAATGCTTTATTCCTATTCAAGTTAAAGGGGTTAGTCCCATAAATCTCATAAATGTAAAGGGCAGGAAAAATATCTCTGTAATCACATCAGGTGAAAAACAGTTAACTCATGACTTATGATTTTGGATAAAATTGGGTAATGCAAAATTGATCAAAGTGTCTCTGATGATGAAGGGAATGGCTTTGTGCTAAGAAAATTAATGTAATTACCAATCAGAAGAAAAAAAAATAATGCCACATTGGTATGCAGTTTGGGAGTTTGTTATAACTAAGTTTAATTTTTAGAGCATGTTACATTTAAAAAAATGGAATATTTCAAGCAGTTGTTGCTTTTTATGAGTAGTTTAATATTTGTATTTTAGACATTTTAGATAGTAGCTGAGAATTAGGTATGTTTTCTGGTCTGTAGCATTTCTGCATAGTATATTCTAGCAAAGTCTGTCTGTTGCGATGGCCTAACTTCTTCTCTCACTGTGGCCTGATTCTGATCTCACATATGTCACTTTTACTCCAAGAAGGCTAATTTCAATGGAGTTACTCCTTATTTATTCAGGTGCAAGTGAGAGCAGAATGTGACTCACTGACTTCAGAGACCTTTATTTGTAAATCAGTTTTCAATATGATTTTGTGATGAGTCTGGCATTTATTTTTTACAAGAAAGCCTGAGCAAGCTCATGTAACTATTTTTGGCCAGAGTGTGATGACACCATGATATTTCCCTTAAAATAGTGTGATGTGCTGTTGAAAGTTCATGTTTCCGGAGTTTTATTGAAAGCAAATAGCAGTGCAAGAGAAAAATTTAGATCCCCAGTGGTTTGGCTAGTTGATCTTTTAGCCACAAGCCAAGAGATATTGGCAAACATTGTTCAGTACAAAATAAAGTAATAATCTTTATATGAATGTCTATACACCACTAAACCTGTAGGGTCTTAAGAACCACAAAGTGATTGTGTACATAGGTCTCCTGGGTTAATAGCTGGAAATCAAATGCATTAGGAAGTCCAGCAGGAAGACACTGATAAGAAACATTCTTTGTTCCTTTGGATATAGCAATACTTAAGATAAAAGTAGAGTACATTTTAGAGTGTAGATGAATCTAACTTCAGAATAAAACATGAAGTGAATATTGAAAAGAACAGCAGGAAAGCACTTTTGATTTTCTTCCAGAGCTCAATATTTGAACTTTAAAAATAATTTATTTTCTAGTCAGTGTTAATGGCTTTATAATATAAGCTTACCTTTCACTTAGTCTGTGCAGTACCTATATATTTGTAGCTATTTTTAAAGTGTGAATGCTTGCATGGTTTTTGTTTTTTTAAAGTAACGTTTTCTTCGAAGCTTTTGGCCTAACCAACATTGTAGTTCTGACCAAACCTGCATATTAATTTTAAGATGACTCAGGGCCTTATCTTATTGTCTGTTATGCCAGTTATACAACTGAATATGTCCACTGTTTTCAGTGGTTTTACTCCTGATTTACAAAGTGCAAAGGAGAATCAGGCCTACAGATTTTGAGCTGTGTAATCCCTAGTTAGTTTTGTAGTAACATAATCCAGTGTACTGCCCAAAAATGCTGTGAAGAATCTTTCTCACACTATTGTTAATTTATATATTCACTGGAACTGGAACCCAGGTGAGTACCCTAATCACCAGCCTAGAGTCATTCTCACGCTCTCTAAGACAATGCATGTTTAATTAACTATACAAAGTGGAACAATTCCAAGAAGAGAAAAACAACAAATGTATTTTTCAGTTTTTCAGACCTACCAGTGAACTGAAAAAAAGACAAGGTGGGTGAGGTAATGACTTTTATTGGACCAACTTCTGTTGGTGAGAAAGACAAGCTTCAAAGTGACACAGAGCTCTTCTTCAGGTCAAGGAAAGATACTCAGAGTGTCCCAACTAAATACCAGGTGGAACAGATTGTTTAGCATAAGTAGATAACACATATTCTAAGAGATCATTTATGATGAAGTGACCTGTTAATACCTCTGCAGTCACCAGACTTTGGTCCAGTAAAAGATATTACCTCATCCACCTTGTCTCTCTAAAATCCTGGGACCAACACGGCTACAACAATGCTGCAAATGGTGAACTGAAAACTCAGCTATTCACATAGCTCTACTTAGAAGCACCAAGTTACACCAGGGTTGGCAATGAAAGATCTTGAAGTGGCTCCCTGACAGCGCATCCTGCGCACTGAGTGAAGCACCATCACATGGGAGAATCAATACCTTTATCTTTCCTCTTGCTCTGTGCAGGTATAATGCCGCCAACCACTATCATGTGATCTGTGCACCTTCGTTCCAACCCACTAACACAGTCCTGCCTTTAGAAACCTCAACTGTATGACATTAAGGTCCATAACAATGAAAAGAGCACCCTTCTGCCCCAGAAACATTTCTGTTTTATAAGCATCATATATTTTTTAAGCATGAGTATAATTAATGAGAACTTACTGAGTACCCTCAATATGAATTTCTCGCATGACCTACACTAGTGGGGAGAAAGCAGAAGTAAATTTCAGAGTCCTTGTTCCCTGTCAAACAACCAAATTGATAGATCCTTTCCAGTTTCACTCATAAGATTTCTTTTTCATTTGTAAAGCTAATATACAATGACTTCTTCTGCTAGCTTCATTCAATCATCCAACCACTTATTCTAGATGCACAACCACTTTGTTTCACTTTACAAGGAGATGTGTATGCATTACAGCATATGCTTGGAATATTAAATGTATGATCGAATCTATTTATCTTGTATGTGTTCTTTACACCAAAATAACATTTTGAGATATTTAAAATAAGTATTAAAACCTCATCTATTAAAAAACTATGGTAGATTTCAAAGTGTGAAGTTTACTATACACTCTGACTGCCATTTTTCAATATATAGTAAGTAAATGGGTATTTATGTGAAGAACTACAGTAGTTACATATTTCCAATCAAAGAAAAAAATCCTCCTGTTTTTGTCATGTTTTATGAAAATGTCCTACAAAACTTAGGCTCTAGTTCAGCAAATTACCTACATGTGTGTAACCCTATCCCTATTCCTCAAAGTCCGTGCTTAAAGTACTTTGCTGAATAGGGATGGGATAATTTATATGCATGAAGTGAAGTATGTACTTATGTGCTTTGCTGAATTGGGACCAGAAAAGGAATGGAAGAAAAAAAGGCTCTGTAGATGTCACTCAAAAGACCTACAGACTTTTAAAACCAGCTTTGAGAAAGTAACAGTATATTATTCTTGATAAAAAATAAACTATAGAAAGATGTTCATATACTATTAAATTCTATAGGACTTTTCCATAAGGAGAAATCTTGTTTGTATGACTAGAATTTATTATCTTGTAAAATATACCTTTGCTTCTATTAATATAGACTATATCATCATTCCTTCTAATCCTTTCAGTACAGTTATTTGAAAAGAATGGCTCTTTTATCCATTGGATTTCAAGCATTTACCTACACTCCTGACCATTCAACTTTGCTGTATTGCTATTGGTACTTTCCATTCTAATCCTGGCTAGATCCCAGAGTACAACAAAATCCTAAAATAAAAGTTAATGTGTACCAATATATGATCTCAACTTTCTGAATGACAAAATATTTTGCTGGAGTTCAGCTTGTGTTTTGGGCAGTGGTTCAGAGAAGGTGTTATTTTTATCTGAAGTGGATTCCCCATGCCTATGCATCAGAATTTCCTGGAGAATCCTTATTCAAATAGTTAGCAAAAGGATAACACAGCACAGGCAATAAAGAAAAGGCAGAAATGTATCAACTGACTGTCTAGTACTCTAAGAACAATACTAAGCTTTGTTTTTCAGAGAGATTCTCACTAGTCAAATACATGGTTATTCGGCACTCAAAATTATACTCATTTTTCATATCTGTTTTCTGCAAAAATTATGTCTCTTACAATCTGTCAGCATTCCTGCAAGGGTTAAAGTTGGATGGAGGTGACAGGGTGGGATATACCTGTATCAAATTATGAACTCCCCTGTGTACTATGTATTGAACGCAAGCCTAGATATGCCCAAAGACAACCTATTGTTCTGCATTACAGAGAGTCACCCTGCCCAGGACAGATGTTTGACACCTTGTTGAAGGACTTTCACTGAGAAACCCTCAAGACAGCAATCTTGGGTCATCAACGTTGATTGTTTCTGCCTGTTGGCCTGTTCTCATGGAACAATAGTTTCCCTAACCATGGGCCTGCAGGTGGAGTAAGTATGACAAAAGAGGTGGGAAAGAGGGCTGGAGATTCTCAGATGACCAGAGACCTACTTGAGTAGTGAGATGCTACTCTGAGCAGGTTGTGCCCATTACAGGAGGACTTGCAGGAGAAAGAGGTAAGGAGGGACTCTTCCTAGCTTGAAATGCTAATGAATCTCAGACTGATAAGAAGGGTGAGATCAGATGAAGTTAGGGTGCATCTCAGGAATTTTGGTATTTTCAAAGATCTATAATAACTCTCAGGTGCTTTAAGAATTAAATCACCATGGTTAAGATATTCCCTTGCTAATCTTGTATTCCTTGCTTTCCTACCACATTGTACTTGACAGGGTTAAACTAGAATTCCAGAATGCTCACAGTTTCGGTGGAGCTCTGGGGGAGAGAGTATAAGCAATGGTGGGAGAGGGGCATAGAGAGGTCTCAGACACTGGTTTAAGGTCTATGATGGCTGGATGACAGCACCTCATGAAAGGCACCAGACAGGAGGTCTGAGCCCAGTCATGTGCCTTAAGATTCCAGAACTAGTGACTGACTGGTGACTGCACAAATGGGTGCAATGACTGGTTGTAATAAGGGGTGCTAAGTGAAATAATGGACCTAAACTTTAGGAAAGATTGGGTCTTGATCTCATTGTCATTTTTTAGATCTCTTTGTATAATGGGTCAAATTGGAACACCAAATTCCTCTAAACTTTGGGAGAGTCTGGACAGGACTCTGACTCTGGTGTTAGTCTCTGCTTCGCAGGCCCAGCTTGTAGTTCAATGGCAAAAAAGTGATAGTAACCAAAAAAAAAAAAAAAAAAAAAAAAAATCAATACAGAGCCAATGAATGGGACCTTATTTGGACAATGCTTTCCTATGTTTATATGTACATATGTACAGTACAAGGAATACAGAACAGTTATAGTTGTTATAGTTGTTGAGAGGAAAAAATTGTTTTGTAACTTAGTTTAAAAAATGAATTAAAAAATAAAAAATGGTATCTGCCTCATGCCGATCATGGTTGGACTTACTGTTGTGAGATGCTTTTATGCAATTGTTGGTATGTATACTTTGCCAATATCTGGTGTATTTTTAGCAAATGACATATATTTAAGAAATATACAAAAGGTGACACGTGTCATAAAAAATTATGCATGTCATGATGAAAATACAGAGAATGTGACAAGCACCATTAACATGTGTCAAAAATCATCAGGATCTATTTCCATTAAGTTACCTGTACAAACAACAATGAAAAATGCCCAGTCTTTTTATCGTCACATACTGCAGTCAGTAACCCTTCTATCATGCTGTATAAAGGTTGCTGGCTGGGCATTATATCAATATACTTTAGTTTTCAGTTTTTACAAATTACATCTGTCTGTGGTCTCTTTTGATAAAGGTGGCCAGAAACCCACACCTCTTCTTCTGCTGTCATTTCAGAAATAGTGGCAGAACAGAAGCACTTGGCAGCACTTACCACATGCTGATGGGATTTATGGAGATTAAAATGCAAAGCAAGTTGATATGTTAATACTGAGTAACTTTCAGAGCTAAATCAAAAGCAAAAAACTTAACAGTCCTCTTTTAACTCTCAAACATGTCACTTAACCTGACCTTTGCTCTTCATCCACACAAGCAGATTCTTACCCCTCCCTCCTCTGTTCTCAGCTGAAAATTAGTAATTAAAATTAAATACCTAAAAAAGTTAAAGAAATTTCACCAACACATGTCAATGGCACTATCAGTGAGTGCTATTGGAAACACATACCGTCAGCTTCAATTTCTAGATCTGAGTGGTTGGGACAATGGGGGAAAAGACCATTTTCCAGACAAAAATGATTTCTTGTATGGCTTGTGTTAATAGGTAAACCATAAAGAAACCTGACTTCATAAGTAAGATGTTGTTCAGGGAACACTAATAGATACTTATTCATTTACTCTGTATACTGATATAATTTTTCTTCTTCAAAGTGCTTTGCTGGTATTAACTAACTAATCCACAAGGTACCCCGATGATGCAGGTAAGTAAGCATTATAATCCCCATTTTACTGAAGCAGAGAAGATAAGTGATTTGACAATCAGAGATTATAAATCCCTGGTCCCCTGTTACACCATTCCTTTCTGGGCAGTGAGTTAATGTAAACCATATGGGTGCAGAGTGCCCACCTGAACAAAGGAACCTTCCTGCATGGATGCCCCTCCAAAGATATATCCTTTGAAAGGAAGGGGTATGTGAGTGTTGGGGTGGCAGGACTGTGAGACTCCTTTTGAGGACTCTCCACCAAAAGCTATCATAGGAAAGAAGGTGCAGGGCTTGCACCCTCCATGCATTGATAGTTGCATTGCCCCCAAATTATGCTGGTCTGCCAGGATCCAAAAGAAGTCAGGGTTCTTTGAGTGGTGACTATAAGGTTTGCTTATTAGGGAGACCTAAGAGCAGAACGGGCTCCTGGGCAAAATATAACTGTCAATAGCCCACTAGAGAGTGCAGGAGAGAGGGTGGAGAAATGTGTTTTTTTGGAACCTTTGTGCTTCTCCAGTCCCCTGGGGCAACTTAATATTGTAACAGCCCCCTTGGGGCAGTTATACAGTCAAGGATCAAGTGGCAACTCCTCCAGTCCTCAATAACTGTAGATGGGAAGAATCCCTAGATAGTCCAGTAGGGTAGATTTCTATCCTCTTTGCAGTGCAATTTGAGTAAAGTAGGACTGAGGATATGGCCCTGTGAGTGGAAATGTGCAAAAATTCTGTGCACCTGGCTCTATATTATCATTGAAAAACATGTTCTTGGTAGGGTCTTGGGAGGGAGATAAATTTCAGGAGGTTTGTCAATGTGCATTTTCTTCTACTCTTTCCTGATGTACCATCTAGAGTGTCTTAAAAATCATCCTCAAAGAACATTGTATTTGAGGATCTTATGCTTTCTATACCTCGGATGATTGCTAGCATTCAATTCCCTAATACAGGAGAACTGATTTTATTCCGTCTCCCACACCCTCCGTCTCCTCTGTGTTCCAAGTTGAAGAAAATCTTTCTGTTTGTATAAAAACCTACTGTACTAATCCTGAAACCAAAAGATATTTATACCACAGCCTGTTTGCCAATGAAGTCTTATTCTCTCATGGCACATTGATCTTTTTCACATTGCCTTTGTTCTCTTGTTAGCATACACAACAGCTTACTTTATGCCATGCGGAATAGAACACATGCAGGATGGGCTTGTCAATTGTGTCAAGCCTGAGAATCTATGATTAAAAATTATGTTACTCATTAACCATTGCAAATCAAACTGAGAACAACGTTTTCTGGCCAATTTCATAAACAAACATGCCATTCAACCTTTCCTGTGATTTCCCTTTAAGGTGGAGGGAAAAAAAGAGATAAACCTATAAATAAATAAATTGCTAATTCTCCCTGCTGCATGTACACCCAGCAATTTCATGGTGATGGATAAGTATTCCATAATTCATTTTCTTAAAAACTGGTTTCTGTGCATTTTTGGCTTGAAGTATCACAAACACCAAGAATGATTTACAATGATTTTTGATGGCTGTTTTGTAAGCACAAGGTGCGTAGTCTCATGTAGACAGATAATTATCGTTATAGTTCATTTAATCCCCTCAAAGTAATGAAAAGAGCATATCGTATGAGCAGTAAAATCCATGACATCAGCAGGAATCTTCCAGTTATTTCCAGTTACTTAGGGATAGAGTTCTTCTTGCAAGAGGGAGCCAGAGGGGACTGAAAAGTCTGTGCGGTTCAAGAAATTGTGCCCTTGGCTAGGAAAGGTTTTCTGAGACGGCTTGCAGAGGGGCCCTCCCAACCCCTTTCCATCTATGGGAAAAGATGCCTTGAGAGTGCAGAGCGGAACATTCTTGCATAGATGGCTTCTGCTCCACAGTGTTGCTATGGTCCCCTCCGAGACCCAGCATTCCAGCAGGAGCCAGGCTGCTATTGGCTGAGTTTCCCCTATGGCTTCTCTATAGGGAAGGAGTTAGTAGGGTTAGCTGGAGACAAAGCTGAATTCAGTCAGCTTTGGTTCAGAAAAAAGCAACCAATTTTCTGAAGCTTTCAGTAGGGCTCAGAGCTAGGGGATGATGATGGCACAGCACCATGGCCTGGAATGAAAGTCCTCCATCTGTCGCGAGGGATGCATGACTTGGACATAGTGACAATTCCGTCACAGAAGGCAAAGTAAGTGTTATTAATGTCTGCAGGGTCTGAGTGGGGTAGAGTATGAACTAAATCGTCAGTTAAGTTGCTGAAACATTCCCAGTCAGGCTTGCGGAAGTTCCACAGGGCGTTTAACAGGAAGTGAAGAAGTTGGGGTAAGTAGTGGGGGTGCCTTTGTGGAGAACCGGTCTATGATGGGAAAAGGGGAAAGAGTCAAGGATTGTTCTAGTTGATATATCATATGTGCTGTCACTCCACCATGTCAAGTATGAGCTAGTTGATGTATTCCTGTGGCTTGGATAGGAAGTGCCCGGTTGTTTGTTATCATGGAGCAGAGTCAGGTCCAGTTTGGAGGCCCAGTTGCTTAACGTCTTCCCAGTCACTGTGCTGACAGTTGAAGTCTCCCATATACACGGCAGGTGATGGAACCAGTGGAAAGTCATTAGATTACAGTATAGTGGATGGGGGTTTAAACACATTCACGATGTGGACTTTCATCCCAGGTTGGGATGCAGAATGTAAGCAATTATATCGAACTTTCAAAAGTACACCAAATGATACATGAGATCACTAAGTCATATTAAGCTAACTTCAAACCTCTCCCCCCCAACTGAAATCTGTGGAACTACTCCAGAAATGAATTTGACCCATTATATTTTATGTGGGATGGAAGAACCTAAGAACGGCAAAATAAAGTAAGACTCGAGTATCAGGATCTAATTCTCTGCTACAGTGCAGTTGCCTAGTGCTACACCATTGGTGGACTCCGGGTGAAAAAAAGCCTTCGCTAGCAATGGGATCCAGCATATGACAAATCCTCTTATGATGTAGTGGCTTGTACACCCACTCTCCTCTTTGCATCCATTATAGAGGACGTGGTCAGGGAAGAAGGGTGTGGCCAGGATAATCTTCTATCTTTGCTTTCTTGAACTATGCTAGGCGGTCCTCAGCTACAGCCAAAGAAAGGGGGCTCAATCTTGACAACAGGAACAATGGTATTGCTACATTTAGTCAGACCAATGGTCTTTATAGTCTATTAACCTGTCTGTGACAGAACAATGACAAGCTACTCCAGAGAAAGGTGCAGAAAAA
Source organism: Emydura macquarii macquarii (assembly GCF_026122565.2). Classification (NCBI taxonomy): domain Eukaryota; kingdom Metazoa; phylum Chordata; order Testudines; family Chelidae; genus Emydura; species Emydura macquarii. The sequence continues at coordinate 12,183,617 of NW_027130208.1, read as the reverse complement.
ACTCTCCCACAGGATAACCTTCCTACCAAGAAAGAGTCTTCCTAAGCTTTATTAATTAGTCTTCTAGCCTGAAGCATGAGGCTATATATTCCTTACAATGATCTTTTTCTACACAGTTCTGAATATTTTGTTTTCTGCAATGTGCAATTCCTTTTCCAGTTCTACTAAGATCTTGATTTACATGTATTTCATTGATTTAGCAACCATTTATACATATACAGAGAGAGTTCAAATTGATAGTGAATGGAAACTGACATGTAGCCATAGGACTGGGAAAATATTTAGGTTTTTTAAGCAATATGTATTATATATTCAGTACACTGTTGGTATTATAGTTCATCAGGTAAATATCTATTTTGGTCTGCCTACTAATTTGCAAAAAGGGTATTAGTTACTCAGTAGACTGCAATGAATCATGCACATCTGTTATACTCTATGATGTTGCTGCTTTTTGGTTCCCAGATCACTGCACCAATAGAAGCCAAAATATACTTTGGAGACATGATAGTCTGTCATGTCAATGCAGCAGATGTGTCTACACACTAGGGACTCAGTCCTGTCCTCCATGACACACTGTGCATCACTGCATCCTTCTAAAAATGTTTGTACATGTGCAGAAGCTGATTTTTCAAAATGCCTGGCAATACACACACAATAAAACCTACAAAAAGTAAATGAAACCCATCATCTGCCATGATTCCTTATTAGAGGTTAGCTGAAAGAACAGTCGCTCTCACTATACAGTATATCATCTATTTTTTAATTCTTTCCAATGGTCAATTATTGTTCACCCACATCATAAGTAAATATATTTCTCTTCCAGTTTCTATTTGTACGCAAAGAAAAATCATAATAATAGTAGATGAATGAGCCCTTAATAATCTAACTATGAAATATTTGAGTAACTTTTTGAGTACCACTGTTCTTTTGTTCCTAACTGAAACTGCCATTTAACCAAGATAGGTCAGTTCTTGATCTACAGTTTCTTTTAGCAAAATTCAGAGAGCTGAGGTTGCTCAGTAAAGAATCCTTGGCTTTTAACAAACTATGCCTGACCCCCCCAGCTCATTGAAGTTAATGGGGATCTTTCCAATGACTTCAGTGGGCACTGGATTAGATTATATAAGAGACAAATCATCAGAGTCTCTTGCACACTGTCTTCAGGGCACACTAATTCCAGACTGGTTTGGTTGGCCTATTCTTGTCTATTCTGGGCCTCCTTCCCCTATTTTAAAAATTGGCTTGGGTCACTAAGTTTTTCTGAGTGCTTATCTTTTTGCATCAAATTTAGCTCTTAGATACCCCAATATAAATTCGAAGTAACTCCAGTGGAAAGCAGGACATGGCCCTTTATTTCTACTCAGCCATTCTTTTGAATATAAAAACATATGAACACAAGAATGGTCATACTGGGTCAGACCAATGGTCCATCTAGCGCAGTATCTTGTCTTCTGACATTGACCAATGCCATGTGCTTCAGAGGGAATGAATAGAACAGTAATCATCAAGTGATGCATCCTGCCAGCCATTCCCAGTCTCTGGCAAAGAGCAATCCCTGCCTATTCTGGCTAATAGTCAGTGATGGACCATTACTCCATGAATTTATCTAGTTCTTTTTTGAACCCGGTTATAGTCTTGGCCTTTGCAACATCCTCTGGCAAAGATTTCCATAGATTGACTGTGCGTTGTGTGAAGAAATACTTCTTTTTGTTCATTTTAAACCTGCTGCCTATTAATTTCATTTGGTGACCCCTAGTTCTTATGTTATGAGAAGGAGTAAATAACATTTCCTTATTTACTTTCACCACACTAGTCATGATTTTAAAGATCTCTATTATATCCCCCCTTAGTCATCTCTTTTAGAAGCTGAAAAGTCCCAGTCTTATTAATCTCACCTCCCACGGAAGATTTTCAATACCTCTAAACATTTTTGTTGCCCTTTTCTGTACAATTCCAGTATGTCAATATTTTTTTATTTGGGGGGACCAAATCTGCATGCAATATTCAAAATGTGGGCGTACCATGGATTTATAAAGAGACAATATAATATTTTCTCTCTCCTTATCTATCCCTTTCCTAATAATTTCCAACATTCTGTTAGCTTTTTTGACTGCCGCTGCACATTGAGTGGATGTTTTCAGAGAACTATCCAATAACTCCAAGATCCCTTTTTTGAGTGGTAACAGCTAATGTAGACCCCATCATTTTATATGTATAGTTTTTATTATGTTTTCCAGTGTGCATTAATTTGCATTTATCGACATTTTATTTTATCTACTATTTTGTTGCCCAATCACCCAGTTTTGTGAGATCCCTTTGTAACTCTTTGCAGTCTGCTTTGGACTTAATTGGCTTGAGAATTTTTGTATCAACTGCACATTTTTTCACCTCACTGTTTACCCCTTTTTTCCAGCTCATTTATGAATATATTGAACATTACTTGTCCCAGGAGATCCCTGGAGTACACCACTATTTTCCTCTCTCCATTCTGCAAACTTACCATTTATTCCTACCGTTTGTTTCCTATCTTTTAGCCAGTTACTGATCCAGGAGAGGACCTTCCCTCTTATCTCATGACCACTTACTTTGCATAAGAGCCTTTGGTGAGGGACCTTTTCAAAGGCTTCCTGAAAATCTAAGTACAGTATATCCATTGGCTCACCCTTGTCCACATGCTTATTGACCTTCTCAAAGAATTCTAGTAGATTGGTGAGATACAATTTCCCTTTACAAAAACCATGTTGACTCTTTCCCAACAAATTGTGTTCATTTATGTGTCTGATAATTCTGTTCTTTACTATAGTTTCAACCAATTTGCCTGGTACTGAAGTTAGGCTTACCTGCCTGTAATTGATGGGATCGCCTCTGGAGTCTTTTTAAAAAATTGGTGTCACATTAGCTATCCTCCAGTCATCTGGTACACAAGATGATTTAAATGATAGGTTACATACCACAATCGGTTGGTTCTTTAGGTGATTTTTAAAGTTTTACATTTTGGTCTTTTTGTCCTCCAGGATCTTTAATATAAACTGTGGCAAGCACTGTAGAAGAATGGACTCACTGCTAGCATTCTCCATTGTGGTTAATTGTGACATAGCAGGCCTCCTCTTCTAGCACCCCCTGACTACAAGCACTCTGGACCCATGGTTGTTCATCTCTTCTCATGACAGCCCTCTGGCCAGGTCATGTTTGGTCCCACTCCTTCTGGTGTAACCAAACAGTCCAATAAACTAAATGCAAATGAAGCTAACTCTTCACTGATTCACTCCTCCACAGACTCTCCATGCCTTCCTGGGCTCTGTAGGGTTGTCCTTCCATTCTTGTGCAGAGGTGTACCTCTCAGGGCTTTCACTCCAGAGGCCTGGCTCCAAATCTCTTTGCTCCCTTGCATCAGAGTGTTTCTGCATCACCTTTCCTGTGTTCTGGTGGGGGAACCCAGGGCCTTCCTTTCCTTTGTGTTCCTGTCCACGGTTCCTGTGATGAGCAGATAATGTCTAACCCTTTAATCTCTTTGCTGCCTCCATGGACTTCTTTAGGCCCTTTCCCCTGGGCTTTACTGTGTATCTACCTCTCTCTAGGTCCTTCTATCACTCTCTAACAAACCAGAGAGGGATTGCAGAACTCTTTCCCTCTCTCCCTATAGCCCCCTTCTCATATGGGCTTCCTCACTTTATGCTCTGACCCCAGCTGGGCTTCATCTTCATTTGGGCCTGGCTCACCATGCAGATGCAATCAGATGCTTTCATTGAGCGCTCTCGCTTTCTCTTAGTGCTAGTGGGGGACATAGGTTAATGAAAATAGGTTAATAAAAATAATGCAAGTTTGTTCTTTATAATGACAGAATATCAAAAAATGGTGAAAAATTGCAGAAATGTTTTTCATCAAAATTTGAAATTCAGAGAGTTTCAACAAAGTTACTCTTTACAAACCCAGAACATTAATCATGGGTAAGAATTGCAAGACCTAACCCACACAACTTACAAAAGGCTCAAAGTGTTTTCTTTATACATTGTAAAATATGTTTCCAGGCCCAAAGAAAGTTTGCAACATATTTCCTATAACCTCCCCAAAACATTGGCCCCAGTCCTGGAAATACATACACATATTTAATCATGATTTCAGTGGGATTATTTGTGTGCTTAAAGTCAAGTCCATACATCAGTGTTTGTATGACTGGGGCCCATTGTTGTAATGAAAGAGCTTTGATAATACAGCCTAAACTCTTAAATCAAAACTATGCTTCTACAATTCTATTAATAGTAATACAATAATGATACAAAATAATATAATATTAATAGGGTTGCTAATTATCGCAATAAATCCTTGTACATGTCAGCCAAATTCTTCCCATTGTCCTGAATTAAAAATGCAGAGACTATGTTTTATGACACTTGAATATAAACGTATCACTTCTATAAATAACAATAGATCAGAAATGAACTATGTATGCATACTGATAAGCTACTCATTAAAAACAAATTTATTGATGGTAGTGTTGTCAATTAAGATACCATGATATCTAGACAGTGGGATCATATATAATTTAAACTGTTCTCACTTTGCAAAACAGACAACTGAACAAATATAATTGATTCATGTACTGCAATTTTCATTCCATTAGTTAGAATATATATCCAAAATTGAAGATGTCAGTCAAATTAAATGAATGCATGTTTTTATAGTGTTTTGTGATTCCTTTTATTAAACTAAGAAAAAAAATCAATCACTATTTTTTGTTCAGATTCAACAAGGGTATCAATCCTGTGGCATGTTATGTGGCAATAAATATACTTGTTTATTTTAGTCATGTTAGAAGATTACTTTGGACACCTTTGATCTATTAAATGTGCAAGAGAATAAACTAGTTATAATAACAATAGTCAGAAACATTTTAGCAATAGATTTCATGAAAATGTAAAGTTATAGTATATAGTCCTGATTCTGATCTCACTTACAGCAGTTTTACACTCTATTGACTTCAGTGGAATTATTCTTGATTTACACCAGTGTGAGACTGAAACCAGGCCCTGTATTTTAAAAGCTTTTATTCAGTTGCTGATCTCTGTATATTGAATTGCAAGATGAATAATACTGAAAGGCAAACATTCACAGTTATTTCTCTATGACCATTTACTACTGAAGCTTAGAATAACAACAGAGGGTCTTACATAAACAAGACTCTCATTGCATTCCCTGGGAGTTTTGTCTGCCCCAGACGTAGTGGACCTGGCTGTGCTGTGTTGTAAACATATTCTGTGAGCATATATATATATATTTTTGTAAAACAGGATAACCAAATGCTGTTGTAACCATTTTAAAATTTCAAATAGCTGCTCTCAGGTAAGGGTCTGGTATTGCAAACTTTTAAATGTGGGCATCTCTAAAAGCTATTTGCAGCATCAGACCCTTAGAATGTGAAACATACAATGGACATCAATTCGAGCTGTAATGGCGATCTTAATAAATCCCTCTCTGACAATAAGCAAGAGCTGAGGCAGAAAGAAAAAAAATGAAGGAAGCAACTTTCCAGATAAACCAAGTGCCAACCAGATTGAAAACTACTTTTTTGTCCGCAAGTAGGGGTGAGCATTGCCTCACCTGTTCTATTTAGGTTCTGAAACTGTGCTCATCATTGTAGTATCTGAGTGCCGTGTGAGCACTCCAAAGTAATTGGGGATTACTGTTAAGAGATTTTCCCCAAGCAGTGATTTATCATATGGTGGCTATTTGATAGTTCCATAGAATATTTTGATTTCAGTACATCTCTGACACCCAGCACTTACTACATTAGGGACCAATTTGTACATATATAAAAGTTAGTATATTTATAGAATATTGTAGTACAAATCCAACTCTTATTTAAATGAATGGTATTAATTATTATTATTTGTATTGTGGAGGTGCCTAAAGGCCCAATTTGGATTGGGGCTTCACAGTGCTAGGCGCTGTACACACACATAAAAACAGATAGTCCCTCTCCCAAAGAATTTACAATCTAAAGGTAAGGTTGTGAACATCTTATACACAGTGGATAAACCACAAGTTGTCCGATAAGTCAATGGGGTTACTTGTAAAGTAAGCTTCTACTCAGTGGGAGTTAGGGCATCACAATCTGCCATTGAGAGTTTTGCTATTGGCCTCAATGGATTTAGGCACTATATGGGTTAGTAAATTGCTATGATAGAAGATTGTATGCAGTGTGGAACTCTGTGTGGCTCAAAAGCTGGTCTCTCTGACCAACAGAAGTTGGTCCAATAAAAGGTATTACCTTGTCTCTCATAATAAAAGATTTACATTTTGGAAGCAGACTTTTATTGCACTTCCATATAGTCAACAGACATTCAGTTTTCCCATTCTAATTTTGAGCTTATTACTAGGGATGCAGCATGAATTAGAAAGCCTCGTAATCAATACCCAAACCATCTGCTATTGTTCAAAGAAACTGCAGACAGAAAGAGGCTGTAAGAGGAAAAGTTGTATGCTTTTCCTTTTTCATCATTGCAGCTGAACTCCAGGCAGCCTGCTACAAGGCAAATCCATTGGGGCAAGCTGTACTACACTTAGAAAGAAGATATCTTAATGAACGCTGAGTCACAGCTGAACATGAAGGTTTGTAAAAAAGTCATATATGGAGATATAATCTTACTTTAAAAAGGTTGCATTATATGTCCACTCATTCTTTTCAACCGTACATAATAAAATGTGTACAAAAAGCTAAATAGTATGTCTATCAAATCTGCACTGTTTGAAAACAATATGGCTTACAGGTAATTGCACTAGGGCATTTGAAAAGTTTCTGTATAACAGCAGGACTCTCCCAGTCTGAGAACATCTGTGGTAAAGTGCTTAGTATCACAGAGTGCTTTCGTGTACATGGTATTATATCCTGGCCCTCTGGCCCTTCAAATTATAGACAGTTACATCAGGGATTCCTGCCAACTTCTTCTACCATGGCTTTGGTTTTGATATTTCAGACTTAATGTAACTTGCAGCAATAAGACATTCCTGCCTTATAATATGATAAAAGGATATAAATATGAAGGTGGAGAAAGACACCAGACTGTTCTAGATTTGATCTGGACAAATAGGTAGGAACTGGTTGATAATTTGAAAGTGGAAGTGATCATGAAAAGAATGGTAGGAGATAAAACAGCACAATAAAGCAAATGGATTTCAAGAAGACAGACTCTAGCAAACTCAGGGAATTGGTAGGTAAGAGCCCATGGGAAGCAAGTCTAAGGGGAAAAACAGTTCAAGATAATTAGCAGTTTTTCAAAGAAACATTTTTAAGGTCACAAGGGCACTGCATAGGAAAGATAGAAAGTATGGCAAGAGACCACCCTGGCTTCACAAAGAGATCTTCAAAGAGTCCTACAAAAAGTGGTTCACAGTCAAGCTGGAAGGGCATATCAAGTGGGGTCTTCCAGTTCTGGGTCTGGGTCTGTTCAATATCGTCATCAGTGATTTAGATAATGGCATAGAGAGTACACTTATAAAGTCTGCAGATGATACCAAGCTGGGAGGGGTTGCAAGTGCTTTGGGGGTTAGTGGGCAGAGGAAAACAAGGCAGAGGAAAACAAGGAGTAGGAAGAGTCCTGGCTCCAGCCTCACAGCTACTGCTCAGAGTAACTGGGAGAAATAAACTGTGTGCTGAAAGGGTGTTAAGCAATCCCCCCACAGAGAATGAGTTGAGCAGTTGAGGAATTGTGACTTTCTGGGTCACTATTCCTTTCCAGAATGGCTTGGTTATATTCCGCCCCTCAGTCTGGGCTAAATCTAATGGCTCAGACTAGTCTTATAAAAAGTCCTATATTTTACGGTTACTAAATCCCACACATTTCAGATACTAGAGCAATTGGATTCCTCAGAGAATAGATCGAAGAGATCTAACTCTAGGATCACGGCCTCATTTTTTTTTCCATTTTGAATAATATAGGGTGTTGTTACCAACACAGATAAGATTTTTTTTTTAAATATTCACCCATACTTATGTAATTTTTAACCTGGAGGTGTTTTAACAAAATTATAGGATTAAGATAAATAAATGATCTAAATAATTATCTGTTCTGTCTAGGAAAATTTCATTTTGACTGCAATGTGCAGTACTTTAATTATAAATGTAGAGCAAAACCTGACTCAATAATATGATTATAGTAATCTGTACTTTATTTACGTAAAGATCAACAGTAGTGTTAAGTGGAAAACAGACAAAAAAGCCTTTATTACATCAAATTAACACTGACATCAATATCTGTCTCAACAGAGAGCCAGAGACACATACTGTGCTTGAAATTCAGCTCCTTAAAAATGTATGTATCTGCCAAAGGAAATAGGACAAATAAATAAATAAAAATTCATTCCTTGATTGGTTTAAATTAATTAGACTTATATTTAGAAGAAACAACATTGGCTATGACCACAAATGCCATTGCTTCTATGACCCCATGTAGGAGACAATAGGTTTTCTTAGATAGAAATAAAAAAAGACTGAAACTAAATTCTCTCCCCTCTCCTCCTTTGGCAGCCCATGCAGCAATTGCTTCAAATACTTAGCTTTCTGCAGCTTTAGGTGTAACTGCTAAGACACACCACCCAAAATGTGTGTTAATGCAACCTACAGGGCCTGCTTCTTCTGAGGTAGGCTCTTCAGAGTGATTTGAGTTGCTCTTCTCTTTTATAAGCTGTCACTTTTTTAAGGTCTCAAGGCCTTTAGTGACCTATAATTCTGTTAATGATGAATTCCAGTCATACTATATTTAGTCAAACCTGCCCTGTTTTGTTCCGAAATGGTTTCCTCACCTGCTGCACTTTGTTTTTGAAATACCATAAGAATTTTCCTGTAGTATTTTGAATAAATACTAAGCAAACAGAGAGACAAAACAGAAAGAAACTAACTTCATAGTAGGGGACTTTGCCCAGTATCAATGATAAACTTCATTTCCAAATATACATCCAGCATTCCCACTGATGTTACTAGGTGATTTAGATAGGAAGGATGGTCCTGTGGTCAGGACACTTGTCTGGGCCTTAACAGGCCTAGGGTGAAGGCTCTGCTGCATCACAGACTTGGGCAAGTCAGTTACTGTCTTTGGCCCGGATCCTGAAAGGTATGTAGGTACCTATCTCCTACTGAAATCAAACTGTGTCTCAGCTTCCCATCTGTAATATGGGCATAATAGTACTTACCTACCTCCCAGAAGAGCGGTGAGGATAAATGCATTAAACATTGTGAGGTGCTCAAATAGTACGGTACTGGGGGCCATATAAATATCTTAGATAGATTTAAATGTGCAGGACTGCCTCTTTATTGGATCTGTAGATAGTTTTTAACCATTTTTTCGAACAAATCTATGTCTGCTTCTGCAAGTCTTTACTGCTGTGGATGTAATGTTAATGGACCGGAGTTACTCTGTGTGAAAAATTAATTGTATGCACAAATGTTGCTAGGATGTGAGCTAGAGCTGTGTGGAGGAAAGTAATCCACTTCATGGAAGATATCAATATTTTGAAATCTGATTTCATTCCAGTCAGGACCAAAACCAAAAATATCAAAATTCCCTGTGAAAGTGAATTGAGCCACTCATGGGCAATTCATGTGGCTGGCTGTCCTGGATTCATGGATACCAGAAAACCAGTCTTCAGCACCTTCCTAGGGTGGCTACTAGTAATCTGGGTGTGCAAGCTGGCAGGAAACCAAACAGATTTCCCATGGAAACTTGCCAGGGTTCTGTTGGAACTTCAGTAAAACTGGACTTGATGAAAATGTTCCAATTTCACCGAATCTGCAAATTCTGATAAAACAATGTTCACATATGTGGAAACTGTTAGGGTATGTATTGTGTTTATATTATTTTAGGTAGGAGGAAGATGGGGTATAAAATATGTTGTTGAAAGTGAGACAATGGTTTGAAATCTAATGACTCTGTGAGAGCCCATTGTGTCGCTAGGGGCAACCCCAGATTGTTCGCTCAAAAGCTGGCAGTTTGAGGTACTGATAACAACCCAAAATTTGGGTTTGATCCAGACAGTTGCTGAGTACATACAATTTTCATTGAAGTCTCTCCCATAAATGCTATTTTATTAACTAAGAAAAGAGGTGACCAATCTTTAAATCCAATTCAAAATGTATGTACGATTTTTGAACGCTTATAAGTCCATGAGCATTTTAGAATGGCCCTCTTTCAATGTGAGCTCTGTAGCATTCATAAAGACCTAGCAATTTGTCCTTTTTGCATGGTTTTACATGGTATCTGTACCACGCAATGCTGCTTCAAAGAGCAGCAATCTGCTGGGCTAATTTATTATAATGGAGATTTCATCCCTTTTCTGCAGCACAGAAAGTCATTCAAGTGAATGAAAATAATGAATTGTGTAGGGAAGGTAGATTGGGTGCTGCTTTCCACCTTTTATGTAATACAAGAACAAGGGAGATATTCAGTAAAACTGAAAAGAAGCACATTTTAACTGATAAAAATAAATACTTTTTCACACAATGTACAATTACCCTGTGGAACTCATTGCCACAGGATATCACTGAGGCCAAGTGCTTCACAGGATTAAAAAAAAAGATTTGATATTTATATGGCAATGAGAATACTCAGAATTTTATTAGTAAATATGAAAAAATACACAAGAGCACTGGAAAGAGCATAAGAATAGCCATACTGTGTCACACCAATGGTCTATCTAGCCCAGTATCCTATCTTCCTACTGGCCAATGCCAGGTTCTTCAGAGGGATTGAACAGAACAGTTAATCATCAAGTGATCAAGTTGTCCATTCCCAGCACTTTAGAGCATGGTTTTGCATGACTTCGCATCCTGGCTAATAGATATTGATGGATCATTACTCCATGAATTTTTCTAGTTCTTTTTTGAACTCTGTTATTGACCTGGCCTTCACAACATCCTCTGACAAAGAGTTCCACAGGTTGACTGTGTGTTATATGAAGAAATACTTCCTTTTGTTTGTTTTAAACCTGCTGCCTATTAATTTCATTTGATGACCCCTAGTTCATATGTAACGAGAAGAGGTAAATAACACTTCCTTATTTACTTTCTCCACACCAGTCACGATTTTATAGATCTCTATCATATTCCCCCTTAGTCATCTCTTTGAGAAGCTGAAAAGTCCCAGTCTTATTAATTTCTCCTCACACAGAAGCTTTTCAATACCCTAATCATTTTTGTTGCACTTTTCTGAACATTTTCCAATTCCAGTATGTCAGTATTTTTTGAGTTGGGGAGATCAGATCTGCACGCAGTATTCAAGATGTGGGCGTACCTTGGATTTATATAGAGGCAATACAATATTTTGTCTTGTTATCTATTCTTTTCCTAATGATTCCCAACATTTTGTTAGCTTTTTTGATCACTGCTGCACATTGAGTGGATGTTTCCAGAGAACTACCCCCAATGACTCAAAGATCTCTTTCCTCAGTGGTAACAGCTAATTTAGACCCCATTATTTTATATGTACAATATGGGATTATGTTTTCTAGTGTGCATTACTTTGCATTTATCAACAATGAATTTCATCTGCCATTTTGTTGCCCAATCACACAGTTTTGTGAGATCCCTTTGTAACTCTTCACATCTGATTTGGACTTAATTGGCTTGAGAATCATAGGGTTGGAAGGAACATCGAGAGGTCACCTAGTCCAGTCCCCTGCACTCATGGTAGGACTCAGTAATATCTAGACCATCCCTGACAGGTGTTTGTCTAACCTGCTCTTCAAAATCTCCAATGATAGAGATTCCACAACCTCCTTCGGTAATTTATTCCAGTGATTGACCACCCTGACAGTTAGGAAGTTTTTCCTAATGTCCAACCTAAACCTCTCTTGCTGCAATTTAAGCCCATTGCTTCTTGTCCTGTCCTCAGAGGTTAAGAAGAACAATTTTTCTCCCTCCTCCTTGTAACAACCTTTTTTTGTACTTGAAAGCTGTTATCATGTCCCCCCCTCAGTCTTCTCTTCTCCAGGCTAAACAAACCCGGTTCTTTCAGTCTTGCCTCATAGGTTATGTTTTCTAGACTTTTAATCATTTTTGTTGCTCTTTTCTGGTTCTTTTCTCTGGATCTCTGGTTCTTCTTTTGTTGCTCTTCTCTTTCTCCAATTTGTCCACATCTTTCCTGAAATGTGGCGCCCAGATCTGGACACAATACTCCAGTTGAGGCCTAATCAGCGCTGAGTAGAGCGGAAGAATTATTTCTCATGTCTTACTTACAACACGCCTGCTAATACATTCCAGAATCATGTCAGATTTTTTGCAACAGCATTATACTGGTGACTCATATTTCGCTTGTGGTCCACTATGACTCCCAGATCCCTTTTCGCAGTACTCTGTCATTTCCCATTTTGTACGTATGTGCAGGAGTTTTGTAACATCTGCAAATTTTTTCACCTCACTGTTTACACCTTTTTCCAGATTGTTTATGAATATGTTGAACAGTATTGGTCCCAGCAGATCCTTGGAGGACACCATTATTTGCTTCCCTCCATTCTGAAAACTGACAATTTATTCCTACCCTTTGTTTCCTATCGTTTAACCAGTTACTGATCCAGGAGAGGACCTTCCCTCCTTTCCCATGACAGTTTACTTGGCTTAAGAGCCTTTGGTGAGGAGCCTTGTCAAAGGCTTTCTGAAAATGTAAGTACAGTATATCCACTGGATCATCCTTGTCCACATGCTTGTTGACCCTCTCAAAGAATTCTAGTATATTAGTAAGATACGATTTCCCTTTACAAAAACCATGTTGATTCTTCTCTAACAAATTGTGTTCATCTATGTGTCTGATAATTCTGTTCTTTACTGTAGTTTCAACCAATTTGCCTAGAACTGAAGTTAGGCTTATTGGCCTGTAATTGATGGGATCGCCTCTGGACCTTTTTAAAAAATTGGCATCACGTTAGCTATCCTCCAGTCATTTGGTACAGAAGCTGATTTAAATTACATATTACATACCACAGTTAGGTCCTGCAATTCAAATTTGAGTTCCTTCAGAACTGTTGGGTGGATACCATCTGGTCATGGTGACTTATTATTGTTTAATTTATCAATTTATTCCAAAACCTCCTCTACTGTCACCTCAGTCTAGGAGAGTTCCTCAGATTTGTCACCTAAAAAGAATGGCTCAGGTTTGGGATTCTCCCTCACATCTTCAGCTGTGAACACCAAAGCAAAGAATGTATTTAGTTTCTCCACAGTAGCCTTTTCTTCCTTGAGTGCTCCTTTAGCATCTCGATCATCCAGTGGTCCCACGGGTTGTTTAGGAAGCTTCTTGCTTCTGATGTACTTAAAAATGTTTTTGCTGTTACTTTTTGAATCTTTGGCTAGCTGTTCTTCAAATTCTTTTTTGGCCTTCCTATTTATATTTTTACACTTCACTTGCCAGAGTTTATGCTCCTTTCTATTTTCCTCAATAGGATTTAACTTCCACTTTTTAAAGGATACCTTTTTGCCTCTAACTGCTTCTTTTACTTTGTTGTTTAGCCACAGTGGCACTTTTTTGGTGCTCTTACTATGTTTTTTTAATTTGGGGTATACAGTTAAATTGAGCCACTATCATGGTGTCTTTAAAAAGTATCCATGCAGCTTGCAGGGATTTCAGTTTTGGCACTGGACCTTTTTAATTTCTGCTTAACTAATTTCCTCATTTTTGTGTAGTTCCCCTATTTTGAAATTAAATGCTACCTTGGTGGTCTGCTTTGGTGTTTTCCTCCCTGCAGGGATGTTAAATTGTATTATGTTATGGTCACTATTACTAAGCAGTTCAGCTATATTCACCTCTTGGACCAGGTCCTGGGCGCCACTTAGGATTAAATCAAATATTGCCTCTCCTTTTGTGGGTTCCAGGACTAGCTGCTCCAAGAAGCAGTCATTTAAGGTGTCAAAACCCTTTCTCTCTGAATCACGTCCTACGATGACATGTACCCAGTCAATATGGGGATAATTTAAATCCCCCACTATTATTGAATTTTTTATTCGTATAGCCTCTCTAATCTCCCTGAGCATTTCACAGTCACTATCACCATCATGGTCAGGTGGTCAGTAGTATATCGCTACTGCTATATTCTTATTGTTCAAGAATGGAATTACTTCATTTGACTGTACACTTTCTTTGACATATAATGGTACTCCTACACCAGCACACCCTAATCTGTCCTTCTGATATATTTTATACCCTGGTATTACTGTGTCCCATTGATTATCGTCATTCCACCAAGTTTCTGTGATGCCTGTTATATCAACTCCACATTTAATTCAAAGCACTCAAGTGCACCCATCTTAGTATTTAGACTTCTAACATTTGTATATAAGCGCTTTAAAAAATTGTCACTTTTTAGCTGTCTGCCATTATGTGATGCAGTTGAATGGGACTCTTTTTCATTTGGCTGTTTCTCATCAGATCCAGGAAAAATTAAATTAAATTAAAAAAAAAAAAAGCATTTTATGCATCATGGTCTAATCCAACCTCTAGTTATTCGGGGTTAGGAAGAAAATTTTGTTGCTAACAGGTTATCCCGTAACTGTCTACTGCATGTTTTTTGCACTTCCCCTGTACCAGAAATAGGACCTTCCTATGAAACTGAATTAACTTGGCCACCAGTCTGATCCTATATGGCAATGCCTTATGTTCACCCCATTAATCTTTTGGCTGATCCTCTCCACAGGGATGAATTTCACCCCAAGACCTGATTGAACTCCTATTGAGGTCACAATTGGAGTCATGCAGTAGGAACATATGTTAGTACCGTATTTCATAAACACTTAGATGACAAAATATCTTTTTTAACTTGGAAAAATTGCCGAGTGATGGGCGCAGATGTCGAAAACTCAGCTGCTATATTTCTCTGGGGCAGAATTAGACTCAGCCATAAATATCGAGTTAAATTTTTTGAGTGCTTTCTTTTTTCCACTGGTCATTTCCTACAGTATATGCAGGCAAGAAATCTTTCTTGAAAGACTCAATTTCACAACATGAAGGCAACCAAAATGATCAGAAGCCAATATGGTAATTAGCATAGTAGTATAGCATTTTTGCTTTCTTACAATTGTTCCATGAAGCATGTGTAGTAATTAGAAAAGTAATTCTTGAATGGTTTTAAGAAAACTACTAAAACATCATGACTGGGAAGGACAAATTTTTTTTAAAATAATGTAAGACAATACTGCGTAACTTGTCTAGCAGACAAGTTACCTGATTTTGCATTGCCCTATACATTATGTAGTAATTCACACAGTGAAATATGAGTGTAAACAACTACCATTCTGATTTGATAGTGTTTTACATACACTTTGTATTAGTTAAACTATTACTCACGATACAGAACATTGAAGAATCCGATCCAGATTTGAATGTTTGGTTTATTAGTGCTAGATCCTGCCATCCTTAATACTGATATTGAGTATTGTTCTTCTATGAGTAGTCCTATTAAAATCAATGTTCTATTCAGTGTGAATAGGGGTACAGGAATTTGGCCCTTACTGTTTAGTATTCTTTGTGTAGTTAAAAAGATGCACACTCATACAAGTCCATATAGCCACTGTCATCTTCCTCTCCTGGCAGTGCAACCATGTCTCATCTTGAGTCATGGGTTTCTGTGGGCTGCCTCAGATTCAACCTTTCCTATATCCAGTGCTCTACCAATTAACTTAGAAGTCCTTTATCACTTACACCCATGCATGTCTCCGGGCCATTTCCACACCAACAGCCTATATTTGGTACATTCTTCTAACCCATGAATGTCATTTGTGTTGGTTAGATAACTGCTCGTTTCTACCTGGGCACTTGTCTGGCCCTGTTACAATATTTATTTATTCTAATATTTAAAGTAAGACAATGAAGTGAGAGCAACTTGTGGGTACAGTATAAGAAAGGAAAAATACTTTACACAGTTTACAAATTCCTTTCCCTGTATTTGTCATCCAACTCTTTCTCCTTCCCCACCTGCAGTGTTGCAATGCCTGATGTGCTGTTTTACCTATGTATTTTCTGTCAAAGACCCTATCCTGCAAACGCTTTGAGCATCTAACCGCCATTGACTTCCAGACTTACACTTTTCTTGCTCAGGCCCTGAGTAAGCTGCTTAGGACAGGAATCTCAGCTCCTTTTGTTAGTAGAACACCAAGGAGATCTATGACACTATGTCAATAATGTAATAAAACAAACAATAATGACATTGGCCTAAATTCTAGTTTTGCCACAAGCCCGATGTAAGAGGCAGTGTGTAGTTGTGTTACCCCAAGAACAGATCAGTGACCATATTATGAGAGATTCACAATCTGGTTCCTGATTCCCACCCTGGCCTGGTATCTGTACACAATCTCTGATGCAGATGATCTCTCCTGGTGCACTGGCCCCTTCAATTCCTTCCTGCCCACCTGTGCAGGAGAGAGAACTACTACCTGAAATATGGATAGCTGGTGGAGGGGAATAATATGGCTCTTTACATCATTAATTCCCTTGTATTGCAACGACTTTTAATGTTATTAAGCTATTTTGACATTTGGAAACATTCCACAAATACATGTACATATAATACAACATAAACATTGATTGAAAGTAATCTTCTGGTTACTATTAGTTTAAGATCATTTCTGTCTTTTAATGGGAGATAAAAGTGAGAATCAAAGATATCATCAAGTTCAGGTTGAGGAAATGTTCTGCATTACTTGAATCAATTTAGATTATCCCAAATTTAATCTATTGTATTGAATTCATGTAGTAAACTGAATAAATCAGGATGATCAATTGTGAACTTCATAGATACTAACCTAGTTCACTCAAAATAGAATTATTTTGTTTCCAAATAAGAACAATCTGCACATTTATGTCTCTTAATGACTAAATCAAGTGCAAGAACTGAATGCATATCCATCAGGGATTGTATGCATAGTTAATTAAGTCTGAAATAATAAATGCCTATTTCCACAGGATAGGGTAAACAGCCAATTAAAATAAGATGCAGTGTACACTTTTTCTACTCATTAGTCAAAGCATAAAGCATTTTAACATTTCCTAAATAATTTACTTGTATCAAAATAAAGTGAAATGCTTAAAACATTAATAGGGTAGTTCACAATGCTGTAGTCAATAAGTTGCTATATGAAGGTAATGTAAATAATTTATGGCTCTATTCAGCAGAAATGGTCTGCAGCTTTCTGCACTGCAGAAACCCGCTGAAGCCATGGAACAGGCACCCAGCCAAGTTATTCCAAATCATGATTAAACTCCATGGCTACTCAGCAACGGAAACCTCCAGTGACATAAAACTGTTTCCTGCTAAACAGGGGTCTGAACCTGCCAGGCGCTGAGTCTCAACTCCCACTGAAGGGAATGGCGCTCAGAACCTGGTAAAGTCAGGCCCTTGCCAATCCTTGTCATTGAGATCAGGGATCAGGTGATTTCCAAATACAGAGGGAACCATAGTTCCATGCCCCAAAGGGAGTGCAGTCTAAAAGATAAAGATAGATGAGGTATTGGGGAACAGCATACAGTGTAAGATGGAAATGACCAGAGTGATGATGATCCCATGTCTTATTAGTTACATGTTAAAATGAAATACATCAGGCCAGATCCTCAGCTGGTGTAAATCAGTGTAAATCCACTGGCTTTAGTGAAACTATGTTGTTTTATATGGACTGAGAATCTGAGCCACTAAATTCCCTTCCCCTATCCTTCCTCTAGAGTTCATCACCCCACAGCAATCCCCAGATTCAGTTCCAGTATCGTACTCCTCCCTCCAAAAATTTGACCTTTTTTTTCTCCTTAAATGAGTAATTAATATATGGTATTGGGACTGCACAGAGACATAGTCATGTGCAGCAGTGCATGGTAAATAAAGGATAATAAGACCTTGTGTATCTGTGTTAGAGTCGGATCAACCTGACTCACACAGTATGGGCTACAAGTCTTCTACTCTCTCCAAGCAAGTGGAGAGGGAATGTCATGAACCATTGGGAGTCTTCTCTAATGACTGGCCAGCAGAACTGAGTCAGTGCAGGGAAAATATCTGCACCTAGTAAAGAGATGCAGTAAATTGCTTGCCCACTAGAATCACGGAGGAGATTGTGACTCAAAGAGATCGTTTATAAGAATCTGGCCCTGTATGGTCAGCATTACTTTCCATGTTAGATGTTGATGAGAATAAAATTAGCATATTTAAATGAAACCTTCCTATGTGCAGCTATCAAGGGCTTGGTCCTGCAGTCCTTGTAGAACCAAAACTCACTGTGAAGCTAGTGGGAGTTTTGGATGTGCAAAATTTGCAGGATTGGATTACAGACAGGATTAATGGAGATGAGAAAAGAAGAAGAAAATTTTAAAAGATACTCACCATAAAGTTATTTGTTCTCACTGACTAGCAGTTGGCAGGTGGGAAGTAGTGATGAAAGAGAGAGGGAGGCTGCAAAATAAATGTGTTTTTCTTTTTATTGCAGACAGGTAATAGATGATACAATTTGGCAAGATTTAAATTAGGCCATCAACTCACAGGGCCAAATTCATTCTGGAGTAATTCTGCTTAAGTCAATGGATTTCCACCAAGAATCAATTTGGTGCATTGTTTTTCAAATTTACTAGGCTATAGCAGGAAGGGAAGACATATGATTTTCAAAGGTATTTAGGTATTTAAAGATGAAGACGGGGAGTTAGGTGCCTAACCACCTTAAGGCTTTTGAAAATCCCTCTAGGACCTAAATATCTTTGGAAATCTGGCCCCAGATTCCTGTTGATGTTGAGGAGTACCTTATTCTGCAAGTAGTCCTATTTTGGCTTTAACAATGTGCCAAAGAGCCTTATGACAAATCAATGACAAAGCTTGGAATTCCAATAGGATTATTTACAAGAGTAAGGTGTCTCAATGCGAATAGGAGTTGCAAAATCTGTTCCCAGGTAAAATATTTAGTTTGGTAATTTGAGGTTGGCCTTTGTCGTATCTCAAAAACATTTCCCTTCTATCCATTTTACCATATAAACACATGGTTTCCAAAAATATGGCTTCATCATTCATATAGTGAACTTTTAAATATTTTTTGTAATGATTTTGAAATAATCTCATTGTCTTGAATTGTAATCTCTTTCTAAATCTGTAAATGGGATCAGGAACCTGTGTTTAGATGTGTTTTTACAGTACTTAACATCTCTGATTCTGAATGGCGACTCTGGACACCAAGACAGATAAATATTAAATATTAATAACTGCTCTCTCATTTTCAGGGGTCAAAAGTGACATAAGTGGTTCTAGAGCTCTCTGCACAAACATGACTATCACCTTGTATAATCTGAATTACTGACAGGCAAAACACAACAGGGTTTTCAGCTTTAATTTCATCTTAAATTCAAGTTTCTGTGTTTAATTTGGGGTCTTTGACTAAATTTATCATTGATGTAAACAGGCTCATCTGCACTGCAGTCAATGAGTTGTTCCCATTTATGCAAGTGGTAGATTTGGCCTTTCCTGGTATTGGAATATATTTTGTGAATTAAATACATTTCCCCAAGGTTTCTGATTTCTGTACTGAGATTGAATGGAATAGTTACTATCCTGATGTCTTGTAAATGTCATAAAATAGTTCCTATCTCTCCCCTTTATAAACTGCTTCCCAATAATTTCTAAAATCCTGAGAATGAAGTCTTATGAACTTTAAAATCTGATACCCGTGTTAATTGACAAGCAGATACTACAACATAATATAAAATGACTTAAGACAGTCTTATCTTTCCCTTTACTTGTTTCTATTCACAAAAGGTACACATTTTCCAATGTCTGTGTACAAAAATTCATTCACAGTTTTGCATATCATTGACTTAGATAAACAGATCTCTTGATAAAGTAAGTCAAGGTTGCTATGTATTAACAATACCCGTATAATGGATTTGCACATTTAAATCACGTGTGCACACATTATCAAGAGACCTTTTGCAGTTTGGACAGAATTTTCTTAAAATGTCCTTATTACAAAATTGGATACAACTATACAGATGAGAAACAATCTGAAAGAAAAATGTCTTAAAAGAGTCTTACCATAAAACCTAGGTAACATCTTACTACAACTCAAATTTACAACTCAACCAATATACAGAAACATGGCATTTGGACAGGACAGCTTTTTAGCTTTCTCAAATGCAAAACACATCTTCCATCAGAGTTTCAATTAAAAGTGAGAAACTGGCATATTGCCTTTCCTTATCTGTACATTAAATCATGCTCTTGATGGCAAGTGTTTAACATTTTTCTGTTTATAGAAAGCGTGTACAAGATATTCTTTGAGTCACACCAGTATCCCTCTGTACAAACAGGGCTTCTTTTGCCTCCTGATAAAGAGAGCTTTAAAAATGTGTAATCCAGAAATCGTGACTTAAAATTTACTGCTATTAGAAACACCTTGTCTTATGCTGGTTATGATTATTCTAGATAATTAATAAATTATTGAAAAGCAGTTAAATCCTCTCCCAGGTCCTCCTTCAGAATGAATTATACCCAGTTTTTGTACTGATCTAATCTATACTTCTAAAGTGATAAAACAAATACAGTAGCTCAAGTAGCAAGGACAGCCAATATTTATGTTTCATTTTCATTTTGTAATACTGGTTTGAAAAAAATCATAGAAAAACTATGACCCCCAGAATCTCTGTTCTTCAGAATTGAAGGTCAGACATACCAAAGGGTGAATGCTGCTCTGTGGATTAGATAAGCAGACTGTGCATTTGAAACTTTGGTAATAGATCACCACTGGATATGTTTAAAAGAAACAAAGGATAAATCAGTCCTGCAATGCAATACTAAGCGATTGCAAGGATGTCATGTAAAATAGCAAAAATGTAACTTGAGTTCACACTGGAATGCATTTTGTCCTATTAGATACAGAGGCATTGCAAGATATGAAATTAAAAACTAAACTGTGCAACCATTTGTCATATTGCCGTGTACATATTCCTGAAGGTAGGCCCCAATGGCTTTTACTTCCCCATTGTGGACATGGGTTGCACAATCTTGCCCTAAATAAATCATTTATTTGTAGAATTCTTTTCCCCACATCTTGGTTTGACGTATTCAAGGTTTTCCTAAAATGGAACTCTCCTTTCCCTCTCACCTATGTATTTCCTTTTGCATTATTTTTTGCTATTAATATTACAATATTCTATTTAAAGTGATCTTTGGCTTTAAGGCCCTTTTGTGGTATCCTTTTGTAAGCTGGTGGACTCTTTCACCAGCCAGGCAGGGGAAGTAATGTCACACCCTAGTCCATTAAAGGCCCTTTTCTCAGAGAACAATTATTATTTGCAAATAAAAGACAAATAACATAAAATAAATCAGCTCAACTGACAAATGCTGGCCACAGTGCCAGACCTATCAGCTACGGGAAAAGGGAACTCCCTCCCCTCTGCAGCCTGGGAACCAGCTTCCTCTTCCTTTTATATCCTACCCAGCCATGTGACAGGCAGGAATCCCTTAACCCTTTCCAGGCAGTTGCTTCCCCTTGTCACACCTTCACTCTTGGAATATTACCTGTAGTTAACCTACAATAGCTCACTGTACATCTTCATTGCAGCAAACATCAAGATGAAAGACAAGCCATCTTAACTTTTCTGGTCCATTCCTGAATTAGGCTAAAAGGAAAGAATCCGTCGTGAAACTTTTACAATTCAGCTTCATCCTAAAGCAGTCATATCTATGACAAGGTTGGTGGAAGCCTAAATTAAATTTGGGACCCAATTTTAAATAGAATCTCAACCTCCAGAGTAAACAATAGATGGAGCCTGCCTATTAAATCATCGTTTTTTAATTACATTCTTTGCAGCTTGTAAGTTCTTTGAACTGAGCTAGGTGATAAATGCATTGTAATTTTAATAGGGTTATATTTTGTGCTCAACTCTCATAAACGGGTGACACGAGATATATACTGTGTTACCACAAAATACTGCATAGCATTTTGCTGATAACTGCACAGTTGGTAGCTTCATGAAGGAAACAAAGGAAATATAAAGTGGGTTATTTTCAATTACAGACTTTTAAAAATTATGAGTAAAAGAGCACTAATGACATTTTTTAAACTTTATTCTTCCAGGCCTGATCCACTTCCCATTGAAGTCAGTGGAAAGCCCTCCTGATGATTCAAGTGTTCTTTGGATCAGGCCTCAAGGGAGGTATTACAAAAAGAAGGAAGATGTTTACAAAACTCCGAGAGTCAAATATATCTGCTGATGAGCTTCTTAAAGTAAAGTAACAGAAATGGTACAGGGCCAGAATAAAAGACATTGTAGGCAAAGGAAAAAAATATGAGCATGTATATTTTTAATGAAATAAGGGCCTTTTCAAAGGTTTACCACTGACTTCAATAGGAGGATTATGCCCATGTGTGCCACAAACCCTCAGCAGGACCGGGGCTGCTCACTCAGCTACAATGACTCACCCTTCCAGAGAGCCTGCAGTGGTTCATCGCTTAGGCGTGCTGCTGCACTAATTCATCCCTCAAGCAGAACCTGTAGGCATGCTGCAGCAACCTTTCCCTAGGCAGGGCCGGAGTCAGATGAGCAAAGGGCACAGGTATTTCACCTTCACGGCCAGAGTTGCAAATTAATCTGTGCAACAGCGCCACCTGGCTAGCAACCCTCTACAGCCTCGCAAATTACAGGCTCCCTAGACTTCTAGTCTGCTTTCAATCCAGTCCCTGCCCCAGCCTTCCCGACCCTTGTTCCAACCTGCTTCAGTCTCGTCAGTGCCATATTCTGACCCTACTCCAGCCCTGTTTCTGACCTGCATCTCTCTCCACGCTCAGGCCCTTGAAGCAACTCCAACCTGGCTTTGACCTTCAGCCTGCTTCTGGACTCTGATTTTGATCCTGATTTGGCTTGTCTATGGATTCTGACCCTGGTTCTGACCCACAGCCTGTCTCCGGACTCCAGTTTCAGCCCTACCCTCAGCTCATTCCTGACTCTATGTCTGGTTTTGATCACCACTTGTACCGCCGGCCTGACCACCTTGAACCCAAAGCCTGACACCACGTCCGTTTCCTGGCATCTTCACAATTAACATGAACTCATACTTTCAACTTCACTGTCTTTTAGTTTCCCTTTTTAAAGTGGGAAAACCAATAAGCCTCAGCAAGATTGTTGTTTTTTTTTTTAAATTGTAACTTTAAAATGAACTCTAATCTCCCCCCACCACTGAATTTCTCCTTTGCATCCTTATTGCAGGACACTCAATGAGACTTTCTTACAATGCTACTGACATCATAAGATTTGCCAGCAGAAAATCTGACAGGATCCTAAAATAGGTCATTGTTTTCTAGAATTACAAACATAAGATGTTTAAGGTGGTGAGATTCTTTTCCCACACATAGCCCTATTTAAATTGTATGCCAAATGCAATAAATGTCATGGAATAAATCCTGACCCCATTGAAGTCAAAGGGAGTTTTTCCATTGACTTCAACAGAGCCAAGTTTTTACCCCAGGTGTTTCCTTGAAGCACATAGGTGTTTGCAGATGTATGCTGATATTGTTTGCATTTTCTTTGACTGCATATACCAAGATCATCCAAAGGGCCAGTTCTTATTCTGGTGTGAGTGAGACTCCACTGAACTAAGTGAATGGAGTTGCACCTACTTATGGCAGGGCTATATTTGGCCCAAAGACTCTGCGATGGGCATAGTATTATATATCTAAAAAATAAAGAAATAAAATGTACATAATGGCATGTATTACTGATGCTTAAAAAGCATAATATATAACGCCATTGTTGATTGGTTTCTGCTTGTAAAGTCCTGATTATTCCATCTGGATAGCAGCTTAAACAAAGGAACAACTGGACAAAAGAAATATATGTGCAAAGTCCAAGAACTATGCTCTTGTTTTCAGTGGAGTTTTTCTGGCATTAGCTGAAGTAAAATAAATCATACAGCATAACATTTTTCACAAGTCTCAAACATCCTACACTCCCGTCAAACTGATGTACACTACAAGTGTTCACTGGGCTGTAGAATGGGAACAAAGAAGGTTGCAGACATACAATTTGTCACCCTGATTTTATATAATAGCATGATATTAGCACATAAATGGATTGGTTTGGCAGGTGAAAAGTAAAATTACAGGGAGAGGGGAATATTGTAGCTAACTCAACAGTTGTCATATTGCCAACAGAACCCTTTGCCATTTGACAGCTGTCTTACAAATAAACTGAAAAATGATGTTATAGCTCATATTAGTTTGATCTCCATTTCAATAACTTAGAATGGGACACATTTCCCTACCATGGTATTTGATCTTTCTTCTAATATCAATAGGGTTATTATGAAATGCACGTGGTTGTGTGCCTGCTTTCTAAAAACTCTAATGATCTAGCTGAATGATAGCATGGTAAGAATACCCCATTATCTTGCATAAATGAGTTTGCATTGTCAGTTGAAGGGAGGTTTTATAGATGTACATATGAGATTTGGAATTCTCTTTAGTTTTCCAAATATTGTTTGATTGTATGTTTTTCTTTCATAAAGAAGGAAGTTCAGGCTGATAACTGGCCAAATCCTGCTCCCATTTCATCTGTAAAAGAAGAAGGTCTCAAATGCAGCAGGTAAGATACAGTTACATCTCAACCTGTTGTACAGGATATATAGGGAGTCCAGAAAGATTGCCCACATGACTTGTATCCTGCAGAACACAAGTCCATGTCCCTGTGGACAGAACCCATGGACAGAGCCTTGAGGGATTAGCTAAGGAAAGGTTCAGTGAATATGCAACTGATACACTGCATTTTCTTCAAGGTTATTTCTTGATTTGTAGTTGCATTCAGTAGCTTGTGGGATCAGATTGAACTATAATAGTGACATTAATTCAGGTCTTGGTGCTGCAGGCAGGGTCTGGTATTTCATCCAAAATCAGATCATGATGGTCCTAACTTTACTGAGGGCAGACCTTGCATTCATCAGCAGCAGGTGCTCGAGGCAGCTGTTTTCTGCTGATTTGCTTGTTGGTACTTGGGGTAAGAACACTGAGGGAGGAAGTGCTTACTAGTGACTCATTATAATTTTATTCCAATGATATGACATTCTTGTGTGCTGTCTTCTCTTGCCAATGATAATCAGGCTGTGGGAGGGTAGAGGATTTTTTGGGTTCTCAGGGCCCTTGAAATGACTTGGGTTCCTCTTCTCCATATTCCAAGATCCTGACAATGTTCTGTCCTTATAATGAAAGAGTTTGTCTCCTCATCTTTATTTATATGTACATACATTCTGTGGAGCAAATTTTTAAAGGGGCATCAATCCAGCCACAAGTTTGCCCCTCCCCCCCCAAAAAAACAAACAAACATACAAATAATTGTAAGCACAAATAATAGGTTTTAAGCATTCAACTATCTTATTTACAAGTTCCATCAGATAAATTAGATATATAAATGGTTATTTATGCAATATATTAATTGGTTTGACTCTTAAATAGAGGCACATAATTGGAAGTAATTTTAAAACTTTTGTTTAAAAATGATGGTTAAGTTTTATCCACCAGAACAACTGGAAAGAAAGAGAGAGAGATGAAGCAGGGAGACTTATAAAAGAAAGAGCCATTCAAGCCAATAGTTTTAAAGGACTGATGATAAAAAAATATTAACAACAGAAGAATAATGAATGAAATCAACAGAAGCCATTAGAGCATCAACAGTGTACCGAGTGATAGTTAAGCCGGTTTACGTTAATGAAATCAAAGAGTTTCACATAGTAGCAAGGGGATAATGAATACATACATAACTGCATGCATTAATATCTTCTTAAATTAGAAAATCTATTTATTAAAATGGTTGCTAGATGGCTTTGAATTTAGGAAATGGTGTGACCAGCAAACAATTCTATCCACTGTATGTGAAAGTCACCGCTAAACCTTTTGCTGGTGCATGTGGAAGCACAGGAGACATTTGCCTTAGTTTTTCTGGGTGATAATCATAAGTAATAAACTAGTAATAATACTAGTAATAAAAGAATTAGTACAGGCTTTGAATAGATCTACTGTAGTTATTGTAGTATTGGCTCTTGCTGTGGATACATCTCCAATATTGTTTTGAAATCACATTTAAAATATATTGGATCAAATGTTCTCAATATACCAAGATCTAGGAGTAATCTATTGAAGGAAGTCAGTCCATTCATAGATACACATGCTATGTTATGCCTCTAGTCAAAGTGATCCTACTGATATTTAATTGTGTAAGTATTGGTATCAGGCTTAATTTTCATTTGGCAAATTCAGCTTAATCAATTTTATGATCATCTTTATGGATATTATTATCTTTATTTTAATCAATGAGCTAAGGTAAATCCTTTGAGCCAAATGTGTCATGTAGATGAACAAAAACGGGGAAATTCTGACCCTATTAAGTCAATGGCAAACCTTGATTGACTTAAAAGGGTCAGGAATTCTCCCTAAGGTTTTTCATGGATTTCAATGGATTTGTACCCATCTACCTGTAGATGAAACATCTCCCTTTAAGTGTAACTGGCTTTGTATCTTTTTTGTTGTGAGCATGCGGTTGTTTACTGTATCAAACACACTTTTCAAAATGAGATACCTGTTTTGAAAACAAAACTTGTACATAAGTCTCACGTAAAATGTTCCTGGCTAAGTTCAAATTCAGTTTATACAGTGTGATCTCTTAAGGCTGTACCTAATGGTAATTTCAAAACACTTTAGTTACAAACAAATCACAGGCATTTATTTGAAAAAAGATTAATCTACATTCAAAATTTTAGAAATGTTTTACCACCTGTAAGGGTAACCAAAATTTGGGGTTATTGGATGGAAGCAATTTGGGATGGTGGAATCTTACCTAAAGACCAAACAAATCATGCCAGCTCTAATAATTAGGAGCTATAAATTCAATCATGTAAAAATACTGTGCATCCATGTAGTTACACGAATTTACCCCCTCAGAGGAGCTGGCACTAAATAGCTTCAATTCCCAGGGCAATCACTAGGAGTTGATAAAGCTCAACACCTCATAGGAGACATTTCAGTAACCCATAGTCCCCTTAAGCCTAATTATATAGGCATGGATTTATGTAGATCAATTATTGACTCACCGTGCCCATGCTGATCAAACATTGTGCAGAGAGATGGGAACTTCATATGAAACAAAACGATAGTTTATTGCTAAGGCAAACAGAATTATTTCACAAGCTGCTTCTGTCATTTATTCATTACACTGATATTCTGCTTCAGCTAGCTGCAAACTCCCTAAAGGTTAAGGAACATTCAAGTACAATACTCAACCGCAGTATGGTAGATAGTTTACTGTGTAAAGTTGCTAAACATGCTATGAATTAGAAAAAGAAAATAACCTTTTCATTCATTTCTTTCATTCATTCTTTATTCTAAAGAGATGTGGAGTCCTATTGTAAATTATACAATGGCTTGTGTGTGCATGATGAAAATGACCTACAGACTTAATATTTGGCTTTTATTTTCATTATGACTAACTTGGATTCATTTTCTGGTTCTGGCCTTGAGCAAAAATCTACTTTCAATCCACTTTCATAGCAAAAATTTATGCTTTCTTTGCTCAAAAAAGATTGCATATATTACACATATATATGTGTGTGTGTATTATATCATATTATACTATAGTAATATGTATATACATATGCCTATACACATATATTATGTATAAATTAAAATATATATATTTATTAAACACACAAACTACCAGGCATGGCCAAAGTTGGTCCATAAGAGTAATGGGGGGATAAAATCTTCTTCTAACAGGCCACAGAGTATCACAGGAAAAAATATTACAGCCTGAGTACTCCAGTAGCTTGTACTCTACTGGTACCTTCCAGAGGGCAGTAACTGGTGAATATATACAACTGTTAATCTATCCGTCCTGCCCCTGCTGCCAATCCTGTCTCAATACTGGGCCCCAGGAGCTGGATTATATGACATATGGGGGACTGTATGCGGTCTGGACTCCTGCAGCAGAATGACACCTGCTTTCACCTAAACATGGAAAGAATTGCAGGATTTTTCCTGTAAAGCACCAGAAGGCCTTTTTGGATTTGCTTCATTCCTGCCAGCAGCAACATTTGATTTTAAACAGATTTCCTCTTCTAGAAGAATGTCCTAAATTAACCCACTCTAATCAGATTTTTGAAGATATCGTGAGTTATTGAAACTAAATATGATTGATGTTTCGTGGCTGAATCCATGCTAAAAACTACTATTGCATTTCTGTGATTTTTTTGAAAAAATTCTGTTCCACAAGGAATTTAATTGTAAATCTGGCCAGGAATTCACTTTAGTATTGAAGCTACCTGCATGGATGGCTTTGGAATTTACGATTTCAGTTTTATTTCTTAAACGTTTTGTGGAAAATATTTTGTATTCTTTAGTGAAAGAGCTCAGACTAAATTTACAGCAACCTCCTATTCAGTAAACCTAGCAAGATCAAACTGGTGTTAGGTATAAAGTCCTAAACACTGTTTTGGTAAAACACTTTTGTGACAAACTATTCCTCTGTTTGATGAGAAGTAACTGGGTACATGTACAGTAGTATAAAAATGTAAAGCCAAGGATAAGAGCTACTAATTATTAGGGATGCTACTCAGTACTCCATAAAGGATGTCCTGGGAAACAAGCACAGATTACTAATTATTTTCATTACCATTAAAAGCTGCCTTTATTCATTTTATTTTTGGTACTTCCATTTTTCGTTCTCTTCACATAGGCTATTTTTAATTACGATCGAGATGGTGAACTCTTTACTTAAACTTATGAATAGTCCCTTGTGTGGTCCCATTGATTTCAATAGGTTACTCCTTTGATTAAACGCTGGCCACTGTGGGTCAGAGGCTCAGTCTCTGCTGAAGTAGGCAGATTTATGTTCTGTAGCACTTAAGGTTCTGCAAAATAGAGCGGATTGCTTATCAGTGATGTTCCTTGCTCAGAAAATGGTAAGGTTGAAGAATCATAATAGATACCAAGGGCTAAAATTCTGCCCCCATTTACTTCCATACAATCTCATTGATTTTATTAGAGTCACATAGACATAAAGGTAAAGCAGGGTTAGTGTTGCTCAGTGGCTGTTGTGAAATAAATTCTGGAATATAATCATTCTACATAAAAGTTTCTGGAAACACTATGTGATAAACAGAGCATCTGAATGAAAATCTAGAGTGACTGAACAACAACAACAAAATCAATACTATAGATGATATATTACTTGTGGCCAGTGATATCTAAGCCATAGCTCACTGGAGTAAGCTAGTAGTTTAAAATATAGTTGAACACAGGTCCCAGAGCAATTTATAAAATGTATAGGTTTTCCAGAGGGCAGTGGGAAAGTCTATCCCCACCACATTTCCTCAAAGTTTTTCAGTCAGTCTTAGATCTAATGAAGGAAATCATCATGTTGGAATAGGCATTCCCTAATCAAAACCCAACAAGATTGCCAGTGCTATTGTTGCCACAGCTGTCAATATCCAAGCAACATCACATTATTAGAAACTTTGGGATAAAAAGAACAAAACCCATATTTTTACCTGGATTGGGTTGGGTGTGGTGATTTAGTCATTTGAATTCTTCATGAGGTTTCCTAAAATGAGTGTGATTCCTATCTATGAAACGCTGCAAAAGACTTAAGTCCAATATCAATTCTAAGGAGATTAAATACTTAAGCATTATACTGGCCTCTAAATTAAGGAAGTTGTATAAACTCAATTTCCAGAGGATTCTAAATGTGATTAAACTGGATATGCCATGATTAAATATCTTACTCTTATCCATTTCTGGGAGGATTAACTCCATTAAAACAAGCTGTCTCCAAATATTTGTTTTAAATAACTTCCTGGGGTATGTCTTATTCGGTGTTTTAAAATCTTACCAAATAGTTTGGCAAACTCATATAGAAAGTCAAGAGACCCTTATTGAAAACACAAATATTCTAGAGATCTAATGATGGGTGTGCAGCGCTAAACTTGCATCAATAGTATATAGCAATTGTACATACTATCAAATTATAAGTGAACAAGGTTTAGCATATTGCATGTTGTGAAATTGAAGCCTCTCAAGTTTCACCTTCAAAAATTACTGTATCTGGGGTCTTCATTCCCTCAAAGGTTAACACAAGATCTGTTTGAAAAACAACATTATGAAAGCCATAGTTTTGACTTCCTGCCAACAATACTTCACCAGTCACACCTGTTCCCGGGTTTCTTCCCTTCTGTGTCTGAAAAGCTTTCACAGTCTATTTAGTCAGGATGAAATAGCCTTCTTATTAGAATTAGTGGATAATTTATTCTTGCATTGTGGATATACAATCTAGATTCATGTGATAGCCATATGGTCTTAAAGATTTCTTTCTACTTTACAAAGTAAAATAAGCATCGGCCTTCTCTTGTGTAAATCAGCTTCTCAGAATATTAATACCATGTGTGACAGTCCTGGTGACTGAAATCCTACACCCTCTGAACCATTTAGGAGCAATATATTTTCTCAAAATAGGTACAGTCCAGAAAGTGGAAGTGAACACTTTCCTACATTACCATGCCTTTTGGACTCAGCCCTAGTCTGGAAGATTTACTACAAATAGATAGCTCAGTCTTCATGAATTCTCATTTGTGAAATCATTTCATACAGGCCATCAGATAATAGTGATTTCAGTCACTGCTGATCTCGGCATTAATATTCAATTTGATTAACATTAATTTAATTAAACATGTTTTCATTACTGTCCATAACTTTATTAATAAGACTCTAATAAAAGAGTGACTGTTGGAGGCCCAGTACAATTTGAGTTGCTTGACCACTGTCCTACAGGCCTACCACAGCTTTAGTTGCTTGCTTGGCTTTTCTGACCTCTGTAGCATGACATCTTCCAGGTGGCAGAGATGAATAGGACTACTCAGTAACCTTATAGAGATCTCAGTTTCTGCATAGCACGGCACATAATAAGACAAAATACAGATACTGTATGCTTGCAGCTGCACATAGATAATGGTGATATCTCTGGGATACACTGTTTCATTGCCAAGGGGCATACTTTTATACCACCCCTCTTATCACCAGATGTTGTTTTGATGACCCCAATTATCATTTTGAGAATGGAATGTAGTTAAGGGTGAAAACCCAATGTAGGTAATTAACATATATGATCATGAGTAGAGAGATAATTAGGTGAAGGCTATTTATGGAAGGGTCTAAGAAGTCACTATTTAGACAAAGGGGCACGCTCCATCAACACCTGAATCCACAGGAGATGCTGCTGGTCGGACCAGAGGCCACTGACTCCCTGGCAGCGCCCCTGAAGAAAGCCTGTCCTGTATACAGCCTTCTCAGTGACTGCTTAGCTCTCCAGGCTTAGTGAGTATGATATATTGTAGTTAATTTTAGGCTTTGTATTTAACTAGTATGTTTATAGAAAATCTTGCACATTAAAATGATCTTAATGATCTGTAAATTGGGCGTACCGTGTCTCCCTGGTATCCACACTGATCACAAAGTGTCCAGTATCAACGGTTACCTGTATCCAAACTAAAATGGAACCCCATCCGTACTAAGAAATTGACTCATTGTTGAAAAAAGTTATGGAAAACTTGTCCAACAGGATGGAGTGAGAGAGTCAAAGCAGTGCTGGGCACCCAAATGGCACTGGAGACAGGGCCAGAGTTACAGGATCTTACACTGTTATCCGGTTACAAGTTATGGCTGGTGCACTCTCCTATATCTCCAGGGTATTCCGCCATCCCAGTTCTTTGGTTCAGCAGCTCCTCAAGCTTTGGTTTTGCCTGCATTGCTGTGTACAGCTGCCTTGATTCCTTAGCTGCAATTCAAACTAGCTGCCTTTAGGAAGTTTGTTGAGCAGTGATCATCTTAGAAGCAGCAGCCAGCCAACCATGTATCATAACGTGAAGCAGCTGTTCCAGTCTATTTCATGCATAGGGTCTGGTTCCCAGACTGGGAGTTTGTAATGTCTCCAGCATTTCCATATCAGGCAATTGCCCAATCACCCACTGGGCAAATCCAGACTGGATGAACATGAGATCTCAAAAGTAAATTCAGCTTTGAATAGAACTAATATACAGTATATCTTGCCAACTCACACAGTTCTGCAAATCTCACTAGATCTACATCCAGACTTCATTAACTTGCTTCTGATCTTCTTTACAAGTGTTTATCAGGAGTAACTCAACTGAATAATGGAGGTACATTGTGGTATAAACAGAGGGAAATCATCCTTTGGCCCACCAGACCAAATTGCTCTCTCTGTTGTTCCAAAGTAACTCTTTTGACACTAGTAGACTTACATTCCAATTGCATTAGCATAACTGGGAACAGAATTTGCGAGCCCATTGTTTTTAGTGTAGTCATATGATCTAGCTTCAAAATCTGGGATAGATTGTTTCAATCTTACTCATGTTGAATAGTATCTTCTTGAACATTCCCATTGATATCAATAGCATAACTCATTGGGTAAATTATTACTCAATGGCTAAAAACTTGGCCCCACTGAAACCAGTGGGAGTTTTGTCTTTGATTTCAGTGGAGGTGGGATTTCACTCAGTATAATCCAAGGCATCATAATCTGGATTTGCCATGTTTCTGGATTCAGGGGATCAGATTATGATACTCTTATTCAAACTGCTGAAGCATGGTACTAATCAAGTCATCCCACTGAGGTCAAAGGGCTGCCTGTGGTATCACGTACTTTTCAAAGTGAATAAAGGATCAAAATCTGGTCCAAAGATCATGAGAAAACATACAAACAAATAAAACCTGAACAAATTTAAAACACAACAAAAACCTTTTAACAAATCAGTCATGATATTCTCCACAAATATCATGAGACAAATGTGAAAAACACTGGGTTATATCCAAACAAATCTGTTTTACCCCAGATGAGTATGTTTTACCCCAGATGAGTATGTGGCTCACTTCTTGTTGTAGAACATATGTGATCTGCTTCAAAGCCCAATTTTGTGGATTGTGTGTGATAATGGGATTTACAAATATTGTCAGGTTTTCACAGTGAAACCGAGTCTTTGACGTTGAAAGGACAATTGTATTGGGTAGTGGTAATGAGTAATGACAGTAGATTTTCTTTTTAAGAACAAGGTCTGGCTGCATCTGAAACCTTTTATCTGAAAAAAAATTGGATAAAGAAAGCCTGAACACAAATAATGTCATTTCAAAGAACAAGATAAAATGGTAACTGGAAATCAGAACTAAAAACTGGGGGCCTGATTCTGATCTCACTCCATTTTTATCCTTAGCTCTATTGACTTCAAAGGATCTCTTCCTGATTTACATTTCTACAGGTCCTATGGGTAGAAATGCAACTTTATTCAATTTTCTGCCTAACCATATCAATGAAGGAAATGGATTGAGGAAATGGACTGTCCTTTGTTATCTCTGTGGGCTAAGGATGCTGAAATTAGGCTATATAGGCCAAATCTATTCTCAGTTATTATGGATTTGCACCAGTGTAATTCCTTTAAGTTAGATCCTGACATGCACTGAGTAAGCTTGGTGTCACTCTGTAGATGCATAACTCTACAGCCCTCTGAACTAATTCCTGAAGGATCTTCCTGTCTAGGCGGATTGTTTTCTATACATCCACTATAGCAGCTCCTGTAACATCCCTCTGAGTCCTAGACTTCGAGTAACAACTGTTTACAGCATGGCGATGATCGAAGTGATTGAAAGGCAGGAGTTGAGGACTGCTGCAGAGAGTCAAATGCTCCCCCATTTTATAGTTGGCTTCATAACTTTCAGCTGGATGCAAAATCAGTTTTTCAACTCTTTAAAAGTATGTAAGCCAATGCATTTTTGCATGTAGCTCCAGATTTCAGCATGCCTTTCTGTTCTTTGCTTGCAATTATATAATTACTGTACACCAATGTATTACATTACAGGAAGATGAGTCTTATATTCCTTTGGATTTTATCTTCAGCTACTTTTTTCTTACACAGAAGGCTGCTGATAATTACGGACAATGTGCATGTAGATGGTGAGAGCGATCCATTACAAATATTTGTTAACAACAAATATGAGTTTCACAAGTTTTATTTTAAATGTCTTCAGTGTCAATTTATCGAATTTATTTGCATAGATCACGGTTGTCTCCAGCAAAGGGGCTGTATAGCTGGCTTAGACAACCATCTATGGATTCATATGATGTAGGGGGAAATCCCTAATGGCAGACGCTGATACAGCTGCCACTATGACACTCTCCTCCCCCTTCATTGAGTGTGCTGGGAAATGGAGGAAGTAGCTATGGATGTCTCCTGCCATTAAAATTGAAGTGGAGTTTAGAGCAACACTAAGGCTGCCCTAGATTTTCAGGGGGCTAAAAGGGCCATGGGCTGTCTGTAGAATAATGTTGGGGTAGCATCCACCAGCTCCTTTATGGCTCTCCCATCTCTGCTGTGCCCAGGAGACAGTGAGCACATCAGAAGATTGAGTCCCTTGTTTGCTGTTTTGTCAAGAGCTGTAAGACACATGCAAATGGAGCAATGCAGTAAAATATGAAATAACAAAAATTAGAGCTAACTTTGTCACGCTAAAGTTCTAGCAAAACAACTTTGCTTCGTCTGCCAAAATATTATCATTTCTCATTGCCGTTTCAGTTTAATCCCTTATCAATGTTACCACTTTTCTTTCCTCTTTTATTTTGCCCAGTCTTCTGGAAAACTCTGATTTCTAGTATTTTGAATCCCCAGTTCTATTTTCTCAGTCAGTCATGTGTCTGGTATTCTAATATTATCATATTTGTCCTTGAAAATGTATAACTCCAATTCAAACTCTTACTGAGCTCCCAACATTTGTTTAAGAATGGATGGAAAGACACAGACACAAAACACACACATGCCAGGGTCTTATTTTCTCTGCCGAACTTCCTTTGCTCATTATCATATAGTACCCTTCAATGTTAATCATGGGGTACCTTACCTTGGGATCTAGGCATCTACCCTGTACAATCAGCTCCCTCACTATTAACATTAAATAAAATAATAATAATAGTAATACAAATACCTAGCTCTTATATAGTGCTTTTCATCAGTAGCTCTCAAAGCACTTTCCAAAGGACGGCAGTATCATTACCATTTTACAGATGGGGAAACTGAGGCACAGAGTGGGACAGCAATTACTTAATGTTACCCATCTGGCCATTGGCAAAACTGGGAATATAGCCCAGGTCTCCTAAATCCCAATCCAATGCTAGGTCAGACTGCCTCAAGTATCTGATTAGCCAAATTAATTTCCCTATCAGAAGACCAAAGATTTCCTTTCATACAGATGGAACTCAGCAGGTTCAATGACAAGAAAGATGACTGCACAACTTCTTCATAAGTCATTCAGAAACATAACGTTAAGAACAAAACAGACAGTAATGCCGAATTCCCAGAAATCTCTTCGGGACAGATTCTAATTCCTTTACTCATGCTGAGTAGAACATTACTCCATGAATAGTCCATTGACTTCAAAAAATGAGACCACTCAAGGAGTAATGTGTTATTTAGTATGACTCTGATCTGTTATGATTAGAATATTTAAAAGGAAAATTCCCACTAAGATTTACTTTTTAAACTCCTATAACTCTTTATTCTCTGTCAGCAGCGGTGGCAAGACTCATATTATTTCCATCAGCATTTTACAACTTTGGTTAACCACTTCACTGCTCAGGTCTGCTGCTACGTTGTAAATGATGAGTGTCTTTTCAGCTAACACTTGAATAAAGATATGGGAGGTACAATTTCCTAGTGATTTGTAAACCTGTAGAAGTTCCAGAGATCAGATTGTTTGTAGCTACTCAAATGTTTGCACCAAAGCTTACATGAACTAACCAACCCTTTAATGGCACTGAAAAACTGTACTGGAAACCTGAGAAAAACAGGATGTCTCATATTTCCAGCAGTTTCTCCTCCGGTCATGGCCATAAATTGGAAGAAAAGCATATTTCATCGTATTTTGGCTTTTCTAGTTCCAGTCCTGGTCTAACACTAAAAAAGAAAAAAAAAATCCAATAACTTTAGAAAGTAAAAATAAAAAAAATAGGGAAATGTGAAGCCATGCTATGAGAAATGCAAGAGGAGAAAATGAAAGAATCTCCCTCATGGAAATGCTTATATTATATTTTTCTTTCTTATGCTTTAGACCTATAGTTACGTCCAAAAGACAAGGAGCAATAGTGAAATCACAAATAAGCATACCTACTGCAAAGGATAGATGTGCATTTATAAAGGAAAAGAAAAAAAAAGTAAATAAAGCCACAACAAAACAGGGAACACAATTAAATATCCATGAAGCACATGTCCCTATGTAAAACCTACAGCTGGACTACATGCATGCTCAATTATTTCCTGTGGGCTAAATGCTTGTAAAATTATTAAGACTCACTGACGTTCCTGCATAAGGGATAGTAAACAAAACAAACAATCAAAACCTTACTATTTATGGTGGACAGAAAATTAACTGTGCTAACATTTGGAGAAAACAAAAAATGCAGGAGACCATTGGTGTTCTCTCTAGCGTTTTAACAGATAGATTTAAATAGTTTGAGTGAATTGTTATATTTATTACACCAGAGAATGATAGTACAGTTCTAATTAAGGAACTGAGAATGTTAGCATTTCCATCCTATCTGTAAAGGTTGTAAACTTAATATGCACTGAATTCTGGCATAAAAGTCTCATCAACAAGTGGGAAGTTCTACAAACAGGAAAGGAAAATACCATGCACACGTATTGGTGTAGAGAGAATTTTCCATTCCTGCCACTTAAAAATGCATATGTCAATGTAAAAAGAGTTAATGGGAGTTGGCTTAATGACCCATCTTTTTTTTAAAAAGTAATTTTACTATTTAGGCACCTAAGAAAGGTAGACAGATTTTCAAAATAGCTCAACAGCCAGCAGCTCCCACTATTCTTGCTTCTGAAAATCTGGCCACTTCATTTAGGTGCCTAAATGGGAACTGAGTCGTTTTACAAATCCATTGCATAAGGCGGTAACAATTAACTAGTTATTTTTCTGACCATAGTAGACATTTACATTTCATCCAAAATACATAACATATTATGTCATGTATCAGGTTTTGGATAATCATTCATCATTTAATATATTTAAAGTAAAATATCCACTCTGACTAAAAAGAAAATATTTTTCATGCTTCTTTTTCCTACACATGGCTGATATCACAATGCAGTAGTAGATATATCTATCAGCATCAGAGTTACACCAATAGTTCAGCAGAGTACTGTACATTGAATGGAGTTATATCAGGGATGAATTTGGTCCAAATTCTTTATTCAGAGTAATAAAGCCTACGCTGTAAATCTGTGATAGTAACTCTACTACTACAAGTTTTACAGAAACTTCTCAGTCTTAATTTTAATGAGTACCCCTTCAATCCTGTTTTCAAACACAATTCACTATGGAGACCACAGCACTGATCTGGCATTTGTCCCTTTAAA
The DNA here is from genome assembly GCF_026122565.2 of Emydura macquarii macquarii. Classification (NCBI taxonomy): domain Eukaryota; kingdom Metazoa; phylum Chordata; order Testudines; family Chelidae; genus Emydura; species Emydura macquarii. The sequence goes on along the minus strand of NW_027130208.1, from coordinate 12,146,165 downwards.
TCTTTCAATCTCCTGTAGTTGCACAGTGGAGGTATCAGTAAAGTACACTTTAATTAGCCCAGAGGAAATCGCAGTAGGGATTAAATGAGTTGGCTTGTTATTCTTCTGTTTGTACTATCTGAAAATAAAAGCATGTAATTGTTGAAGCTGTTGCACTGTGGATATATAATAAAAGAATCATTGGGCTAGACAGAAAGCAAGCATGAGAATGACTCTGTAGTCTGGTAGTTAGAGCATTCAACTAAGAGGCTTTGGATCCTGCCTGCTCCACCGATTTAAAATTATGCTCTAAAATTATGCTCTTGTGAAGCACCCACTGTCCAGGTGAACACTTTGTGGGCCTGTTTCTCCTTCACTAAGCTTGGTGCAAATCAAGAGTAAATAAATGGAGTTACATGAGAATAAGCAAAAGGAGAATCAAGCTCTATATATTTAAATGGGATGCTGAAATGCCATTCAGCAGAGTCTTTTCAGTTACTTCATTCTGGAAAGGAAAATCAAAAACAATCCACAACTTGAGAGGAACACTCAGCGCAGGTTTTGAAACTAAAAAGTTGAGGAAATGGTTGGGGATGGAAGTATGCCAGACTGGATCCAAACAAGGAAAATTTGCTTTATCAGATACCGGGAAACATTTGTGCCACTGACAGATAAAGCTGACCTTGAAAAAATCATGCTTTTCAATGCCCAGTGAAGTGAGAGGAAGTCCTTCCATTGATTTCTTCAGGGACAGGATCACGCCCTAGGAGTTCATCCCCAGAAGACATTTAGATTTAGCTGAGTTTGTAGGCATCCGCAGAAAATGAACTGGAATTATCTGGATTCACCTCCTCTGCATCTAAAAAGCACTCTTTCAGTCTCACGTTAAAAATATTTATATGATGATAGCACTTACATATGACTTTTCATTTTCAAAGTGTTTTCTAATTATTAATAAATTAATCCTCCTATCACCCATGGAAAGTAAGTATGCAAGTAGTATTTATCTTCATTTTATAGATAGGAAAACTGAGGAAGAGAATTTAAACAATTTGCCAGGATTTAAACCCAGAAGAGTTTGGATCCAACTACTTGGCTCAGGCCACTAGACTGCATCTCACTCTGTAATGAGTTTACAAAGTCCTAAACAGAGAAGGGTCTCGGGAGTGATTAAATAAAACTCCACAAGAAAGTACCTGACTTCTTTTCCAAGAGAATGCAGTACAAATTAAGCCTCCAAAAGAGAACGATCACCAACAAATTCCCTAAAAAGGAACCGTCTTCCTTTTAATGGAAAAAATCCTTGATGCTTAAAGAGTCTATATTATAAACCTAATGAAATGTTGAGAATGAAGTGCTGCTCTCCTGCTGTGTTTTGTATTGGGCTTTCTCTTCCAAGTCCTGCCGAGACGGGTGCTGAATTACACCCTGGGCCAGCCTTCAACTTCATTTCTCAGCACAGAGATTTCAACACTTTTCATTTACGTATTTATTTATTTATTTTTGCATTATATTTATAGAGCTATGCTCCCAGTATATATTAGAAATATAGAACTTTGCATGGTGCAGTTCCTGGCTGTTGATGACCAGCTGAGTTAATGACCTACAAGTACTCTAGCCAGGAAATACTGACCCTGAGTTTATTACTGCTCAAAGTGCACTTCTACCCTAAAAAACAACCCGATAAACATGAGCCATGCCATATCTCCTTCACTTATGTAAATCCATTAAAGGCAACATGGTTTCCCAGTTGTCACTGAGGGCAGAGTCTGAGATCATTGGGGTTGCCCAGGAATCACCGATGGCCTAATTTGACTGGCAGAAACTTTATTAATGGGGATAAAGTTGAAAAACAAAGAAAGAAAACAGCTTGACATGCCAATCACTCCAATAACTTTAGGTTCAGTTAGCAGACTAAAAAACATTTTTTTGCTTGTAAACTGATCCTGTTTAATATAGAAATCAGTGACTTTCTGACAATTGACATGTAAACCCACAATGCCATTTTTACAGACACCTTTCCCAGCTAAGGACTCTGCCTGCTACCAACTCTATAACCCCAGTCAACAACCTCCCCCTGTTCCCTTTGAGATTCATCCACAACAAAAAAAGATCTGACTAAATTTTCTACACTTGTTTGTGAATGTTCAGCATCAAATTCTGGAAATAGGCCAGAAAGTCAGTGAACAATGGTACATATCTCTATACATTGCTAGAGATGTCCAGAAAGAGCACTGTTTATTTCTGCTGCCTTCAGAAACAAAAACCTCAAGATGAATAAAGATGAATAAAGATGGTAGACGACATCATACATGCTCATGGGATTTTGAGCTAACCATGTTCTTTTTCTTGCATACCACAATCCATGTTACCAAGCTGCCTGTGCCATCACGGTGGCAGTAGATATTGGCTACTGCATTTTTTAGCATCATCTGCATACCCTCATGCTGATGCTTGTGTACTGACTTTACCCTCCTTACAAACTCTCCTTTCCTTACTATGTAAAATGTAACCCGTGGAACTCTTTGCCAGAGGATGTTGTGAAGGCCAAGACTATAACAAGGTTAAAAAAATAACTAGATGTATTCATGGAGGATAGGTCCATCAATGGCTGTTAGCCAGGATGGACAGGGATGCAAAACCATTCTCTGAAATGTCCCTAGCCTCTGTTTGCCAGAATCTAGGAAGGGACGACAGAGGATGGATCGCTTGACAATTACCTGTTCTGTTCATTCCTTCTGAAGCACCTGACATTGGCCACTGTAGGAAGACAGGATACAGGGCTAGTTGGACCATTGATCTGACCACTATGGCTGTTCTTATGTATCATCATGGGCTGCATTTACACCTGAGTCATTATAATTTATATTGGGATAACGACTAAGGGGCTTCAGTCATGGACATTGTTGTCCTTGGCATTATGCCTCTATATCATGAATGCCCCACAGAACTGACTAGAGAACATTCTCCTTTATACAGGGCCATCCTGGAATCAATTTTCATGTGCATCCCAAAGGGGCCAAAGCGATGGAGGCCAAAGAGGTAAGGATTTCATCGTACTAGGTGCTTTACAAAGATATATTACATGATAGTCCTTATCCCAAAGGAATGATATGTGTTCATATCATGTGTTATAGAGGAGGAGCTGACACCAACAAAAAATTCATGGGTTTTGATGTACTTTTGTAATGAAATATTTGTGATGAAAATTTTAGCTTTGGAACATTTGTTGTGATGTATCTTTTATTAGTGTATCCAAATCAAGAGCTAAATGGCATCAATTTCCTTTCTAGCGATTTTCTGTGGGCCTGAACAGTTATTTCAAGTGAGAATAATGAGAACACTTAGCCCTTTTTAAGTTCTGGTTTTACTTCAACTAAAGTGACTATAGGAATTTAATGTCTTTCTTTATTCAGTGACACAGAGGTCACTGCTGTGAGATTTATTTGATTTCACAGTTTGGCTAATTAATTTGCTCATTCACCGTCAGCATTGCTTTTGGAACAGTACTACTAAAGCAAAAGATTAATTTACATGGTACAGTGCATCTGGAACAATTATTACCCCACAGAATTGTTATTGCTCAAAATCTGAAGGGAGAGGTAAATTCCCCACTGTGATAGAAGAGTTTCTGTTGTGGTTTTATCAACTGAAAACAGCTACATAGACTGAAAGAAATAACAACAACAAAAAATGAAAGCTCTTGAAAATGTTAAAAAACACCCATTCCAAATGCCCACAATGCTGTTTTTCCACCCAGTTTGTTTATTAGATATAATTAATTTCAAGTTTTACTATCAAACTAAAAAATAAATAAATAAATAATTGTCATGATTAAGCCACTACACTGATCAGTGCAAATAAACACTACACATTTTTTCATGACTCTCAGTTCTCTACACCTCCTTTGCAAAGATTTGTTTAAAAACTGGAGGGGAGAACAATAAAAAGGAGTAACAGATTGGTGAAGCTGTACTCATGGTATCTAGGAAAATCAAATAAGTTAATGGTATGAAGTTGGCCCATGAATGACAACCGGGGTGGAGGGAGGGAATGTGAAAGTCATTGTTTGAAGGATATAAACACAAAAAGGTGAAAGGAATTATTTAGAATTTGCCAAGAATGTAAAACGAGGGTTAATGGCATGAAAATAAGTAAATGCAAACTGAGGGTAAACAGCATGAATTTAAAGACCTAATGATCAGTTCTATTGGCTTTGGGAATGCAGTAGTTTTCCAGTGGAAGGTTTGGATACCACATTTCCTTGAATCGCTTACAGCTACATTGGGGAATGGTGTATATACTGAAGGGGAACAATTCTACCTTGGTAGGAAGGGATGAACTACATTTTCAGATTCCACTTATTGGGGTCCTTTTAATTGGCTACCTGGAGCACTCTTGTGACTTGCCTGTTAATTATTTAGACGAAGGTCAGTGAAGTGACTGGACCAGAGGTTTCCAAACTGTGATATGCGTACAGGAGCTTGATGTTCCATCAATTCACTTCATAACAATTTTTGAAGAAGATGTTATATAAACCAATAAAGTTTGGGGGAACTGCTGGACTAGATTATTTTTCTTGGCTTTCTCTTTTGAGATCTGATTCTGCCCCCACTTCCTTGTTTCTGGGAAGCTACCACAAAGCTCATCAGAGGATAATAGAAAGGGCTTGATGAGTCAAGTGGTCCATCTACCTGCCATTGCCCCTGCTGATTTATATTCCATTCTGATGTTATATTTTCTATCAAATGAGATTGTTAGTGACTATTTTTTTTTAAATGGAGCTCAAGAACAATTTCATATTCTCTGTCCCATTCAACTTCACTTTCACTTTTACATTAACTATTGTCAGCATGGCATGTGTGACAACCATGAAAACTGGTTCAGTGGAAGTCCTGAGATTTTGGAGGTAGTCACTCTAAAACTCTCAGAAATCCTCACAAAAATCTCTGTCCAAACTCCTGAGGCCAGGCAGTTGTGTCTAACACAAGAAAAGAGAGTGATGAAATCAAGGTGAAAGTCTCTTGAATTTCCTGAGGATGATGGTAGCATCTGAGAAAAAGGGGTAACGTAGAAAGAAAGGCCCCAATGACTGCACTTTTCTAATTATCCTGGAGAAGGATGGTGGGGGAATGGGTAGTATAGCGGTAATTTAGTCAAGTGAGATAAGAACATGTTCCACCACTTACTCTTAACATGTAATTGACAAGTCAGATAACATACAAATTGAAGCCAGTTTTAAAGTGCATAGGCAGAATGCTGCACTCCCACCTCTAGTTATGATTTTCCTAGGCAACAAAATAACCACTGCACTCTTTTATCCACATACTGTACTCGCTTTTCCTTTGACTCTTCACTTTTTCATCCAAAACAAATTGTAAGGATATTTATAGGTAGGAAAGATAAAATAAGTCAAATGGAAAATTCTGTTCAGAGTTGTTTGACATTCGAGGGTCAACATCATGCTCTTAAACTTATGCATTAAGGCTGAGATTTCCAAAGATGCTTAAAAGATTTAAACACCTGATCTATATTGCTTTCCACCTCCCCTCTAATAAAATGGCTTTAATAAACTTTCCAAAATGTTAATATTTCTGGGGATATTTTCAAATCACCAGCGGTAGTCAGTTTTGGGGTTTTGGGAACTGTGAGGACATAGACTTCCAAGGCAATCTCATAAAATACAAATTTACTGCAATGTGGCAGAATTTTAAGAGAGCCGAGAAACTAGCATCTCCATGAAAGAAAAATGGACTGTACTGTGACAGCACACAGCATTCCGAGAGCAAAAAAAGAAAGTAACAAGACAAGCATTTCTCTATCTCAGTGTCCGTTATCTGGTGAGATGTAAATAATTCTGTAGCTATTCAATATCTGTTGGATGTCTTTAGGGGATTATACCAGGTATTGATATTCTCCTGTGAGTTCCATGATAAAAAGCTATTGCTGTGTCGACCATCTGTAGTTCAAACAAGTGACAAGGATGACAAGAACCTTTGACAAAACAGGCTGAGAAAAATATCTGGACTCATTTGTATTTTTTTCTCTCCCCCCCCCGCCCCCTTTTTTTGGTAAAACCTCAGTGATAATATAACCTGCAGGTCAAATACTCATATGTGCTGTAAGGGAGGGTGTAAAATCTGAACATAACTCTCTGAGGAAAAGGGTTTACATGATAGTATCAGTTTATTTAATAAGCAGGACTTGCCATAATATCAGCAGCTATTTCCTGATCTTTGAGATTCAAACATACGTATCTTTGAGGAGACTCATTTGCAAGGGGCACTATGATTTGTCTAATAGTCTGGGGTTTTGGGCTTGCATAATACCATATGTTCCTGCTCTTTACTCCATGTTATTACTATAAACTCCATTTTACTACTATAACCTAATGCAGCCGTAAGAAAAGCAACCAACTACTGTATATTCGAAAAGGGTACACAGTCTTCACCCCCATGTAAAACGATTTGGCCATCTGTTCATGACACATTTGATACAGGGACAAAGTATTATTACTTTGCTTTATTAAAATGTATGTTTATTTCTCAGTGGCTGTAGTATTGTGTATGTGCAGTAGAATGCCTACAAATAGGCAAAATGCATCTGCTTTGTATAGACTATGCACTCATCTTTTTACTCTTTGTAAGAACTTCTACACTTCTGTTTCCAAAGTGCTGAAGTTTTAAACACAGTTGGACCAATTCAGCTCTCAGTTACATCAGTATAAATGGAGATCAACTCCACTGATGTTAATAGTCTCAACACTGTTCTAACTAAAGTGATATTAATGGAAGCAGGATAAGGCCCAGTTGTTTTATTCTTGATTTACTATAGTGAACTGGGAGCGGAATGAATTTGATGAGTTGAAAGTACTAAGAGTTATATCCTGTCTTTGTTCCACATGCAGGGAAATGGCAGATTTTAGCCCGAAGCATTGAAAGTGTATATATCGTAATCTTTTTCCTCCAGCTTTTAGAAAACTTAACTATGTGAGTAAAATGGGTTTGTAGAAACTTTTGTTCATTGTATTAATTCAGTGCCCACAAAATACCAGCCCATCCATTTTACTCTGAATCATCCATTAGACTTAATATAGATTCTGAAAGCTTGTCATATTTTTCATGGTTCTTTGCTTCTAAGTAGCGTATTAACAATAGACCCTTAAAAAAAAAAACCCTGACTGTTAGATATAAATACAGTATTCCAGTTGTATGAAACTGATTGAAAGTGCATTATCTGCCAATGGTATATGGAACTATTTACTCATCTCTCAGTGGTTCAGTTCCAGAATTGCTCAGTATTGACCCAAATTTATGACCATTGAACAGATGCTCAATGGGCTATGTGCAATGAATTGTGATATCAGTCCAGTTCCTAGTAGACAGTTGCTACCAACACAAATGGCAGCCTTAGCTATAATTTATGCAGTACTGTGAAAAGATAAGACTAGAGCCTGGGCTGCATTGCTGATGTAGAACTGCCTAAAGCAGTTGAGAGAGGATCCCCACAGTGTAGAAGGATATTCTGGTGGGTTAGATGTACTGCTAGTAGCACCTGTGTTACTCCTGCCCAACTTATGATAATGGGGGATGGTGGACAGCATTTACCTGTGTCCTGGCATTCGCTGGCTGTCATATCAGCCTCCTGTGAGCAGCATAATTGGTTTCAGCTGGTCCAGCCAGGATAAAACCACATTTGCATGCACCTCTGATGATTAGGCCATACAACTATTTATTATTGTTGTTACTGTTGGCAGTCTCAGGAGAGGTCAAAGTTTGAATGGACATGAAGACTAACCTGTATTCTTAGCTCTTAACGTGCTCCTCTTGCCTAGAAAAGAAAAACATTTGGGTACGGCCCAGTGATAAAGCCTGAAATGTCACTGCCCATGTAGAACCTGTTCTATGCACAATGGGTCTGACGCCGAGAAGTACTGAGTATCTGCAGCTACTAGTAAACAGGAGACACCCATAGCTAGTACCGCTCAAAGTCAAGCCCAAAAAGATGATTGCACTCTCCAGTGATGTCCATCTAGAACCTTACACCAGCAGCAAATTCACTTTTAAAACATCTGTATTTGGTATACACATCTAGATTAGGAATAAATGGAATAGAATGTATTATTAATTTATCTTCTTGGTCAGATGCTTCTCATATTTACCAATAAATTATCTATTATCAATGAATGGTGCATAGAATATATGTGACATTATGAAAGACGTATTAATTGCTCCTCCTCCCTTTGTTCTATGACTTAGGGGCCGGTGGTCTCTTACTATTTATCCAGCAATTGGTTTTTTTTTTTTTCACTCCACGTGCAAATAAAAGAATAACTCCTTGATAGAAATATACTATAGTTAATTATATTGCTTGATATACTTGTCATGAATACGTATGAGAAAGTTATTTACAATGTATTCCAAGCATCATATCCATAGAGTCATACAGTTTAAGGCCTGATCATTTAGTCTGACTTCTTGTATTTCACAGGTCCTTATATTTTCTTAGTTACCCCTGTACTGAGCCCAAATAACTTGTATCTTTGTTTGGCTGAAACACATCTCTTCCAAAAAGGCATCCAGTATTGATCTGAAGACATCATGAGCTGAAGAATCCACTATTTCCTTTGGTAGCTTGTGCCAATGGTTAACCATCTTCACTGTTAAAAAATCATGACACTTCTTATTCAAATTTGTCTGACTTCAACTTCCAACCACTGGTTCTTGTTATGCCTTTCTCTGCTAGATTAAAGAGCCCTTTAGTACCCAATATTTTCTCTCCATGAAGGTTCTTCTCCACTGTAATCAAGTAACCTCTCAATCTTTTTTTTTTTTTTTAAACTAAACTATACATGCTGAGCGCTTTAAGTCTCTAACTGTAAAGTATTTTCTCTAGCCCTTGAATCATTTTTGTTGCTCTTTTTACACCTTCTCCAACTTTTCAACATCCTTTTTAAAATGTGGACACCAGAGCTTTATGCAGTATTCCAATTTTGGTCTCACCAATGTCATATACAAAGATAAAATCACCTCCTTTCCTACTCATCACTTCCCTATTTATACATCCAAGGATTGCATTAGCCCCTTTTGCCACAGCATTGCATTGGGAGTTCATCTTGCATTGCCTGTCCACTCTGACCCCTAGATCTTTTTCAAAGTTATTGCTTTCCAGGATACAATGCCCCATTCTGTATGTGTGGCCTCCACTCCTTTTTCCTAAATGTATAACTTTGCATTTGGCTGTATTAAAACTATGGGCCCAATTTACCAACTACCCCATCTTCAGCATTATTTACTGATGTCCTGGGGTACTTATTTACTGGTGTCCACTGATGTCTGTGACACGCCCAAATTTTATCAGGGGAGATTTTAGCTTTACTTCCAGATCATTAAGAAAATGTTAAACAGTATTGAGCCTTGCACTGATCCCTTCAGAACCCCTCTAGAAACACCCTTATTTGATGATGATTCTCTATTGACTACTTTTGAGATAATCTGTTGTTGTATGATGTGTTCTAGTAGCCTTGTTAATATACTAGATGGGAAAGGTAATATCTTTTATTGGACCAACTTCTGTTGTAATAAAAGATATTACCTCACCCACTTAGTCTCTCTACTTTTGAGATCTGTCAGTTAGCCAATTCTTAATCCATTTGAGAGATGCTTTACTGATATTGCATAGTGCTATTTTTTTCATGAGAATGTCGTATGGTACTAAGTCAAATGCCTAATAAAAATCTAAGTATTTTACATCTACACAGTTACCTTTGTCAACCAAGCTTGTGATCTTATCAGAGAATAAAATGAAGTTTGTTTGACAATACCTGTTTTCCCTAAAACCTGTGCTTTAATTCTTTATTACCTGAATTCTGTATACATTTTCCATTATTTTGTCTAGGCTAAATGACTGGCTAACTGGTCTATAGTTACCCAGGTCATCATGCACTCAGATATATTCTGGGCTAAGCACTGCACCGTGTTTATAGTCTCAGTCTACTTACAGTAAGGAAGGATATGAACTGAGTGCCTAATTAAAGTGAAGTGTAACATGTTGCATGTAAGAATTTACTTGTACTGAAGTGCATTTGCCATGTTGTTCATTACTTTGATTTCAGTACCTATAATTTAAGTACAGTACACCAGAACTGCCACTTAAAATGAAATGTAACATGTTCTTTCTTTTATTTGTATCCAGTTGTCTCAACCATCTATTATACAGAGCTTCATGAGTTCACACATCACACCGCTGTATGCATGGAGACTCTAACTGAATAAATGTGTTGAATAATAAACAGAATATATGTCTATTAGTAGTGGACAAAACCCAAGCAATTCTCTTCTGATAAACGTATTGCATTTGCAGTTAAACCATTACTATATTTTACACTCTATTTTAATAAAGAAACTAACAATATATATTTAAAGTAATAGCATGACATTTGTTAAACTTGAAATGGGCTAAGACTCAGGTGATTTCAGTTGTGCTCCAGGAGTACACAAGGATTTAGGATGAAGGATCGAGGCCATAGGGTACACATATACAATATCTGTAGTACAGAAACCCCTACTTTATTAAGTGTTGTCTGGGGTTTAGCCACACAATTCTCTTGGGCTACAGTGTGGCGTGCCTGGATAAATTCAATGTAAGTCTTTAAAAATGTATAGCATTGGTGCAGCTAGAAACACATATAGAGGTACATTGTACCCGTCTAGAAGCCCATACTTCTTTTATTTCCATTTGGGTTTTTTTTAATGAATGAATGAAGAAGAAGCAAAACTGAGTTTTAGTGCTTCTAAACCATTTGATTCACACCATAATCTGACAGTTAGAGGCCAAATACTTATCTCTGAGCCCACAAACTTCCTGTACAAAATACAGAAGCAAATCTGTGGTTATACTTTGCACCTATAAAAAAGGACACTGCCCTTGTGAAAAATTTACACTTATTTATACCTTGTATCCAGTATATGAATTCCTGGTTTGAGGCATTATATAAACATATGAGGTTCTGTAAAATGGATGCTTAATGAGGCAGTAGAAAAGGAGGCCATGTTGCATTTCATTTTAAGTGATATTTCCAATGTACTTTACTTGCATATTAGGCCCAAATTAACAATCTATGTGGCCTACTGTAAAAATGATTGGTACATTGAAACATAAATGAAAACATCTACACAGACACTACTCTACAACATTTGGCAGTTCCAGTGTGTACCTACATTTCATGGAAACTGAGCACACAGACCACAGTATAACATATATCTGATGTTCAGAATATTCATACAAATCTGGGCTATTACACTGCATTTCAAGTGTTATGTGTAATCTGCTATATTGGGTGATAAACAGGAGTATATTGCACTGCAGTATATGCATAATATGTGGTAGAGAAACCTCAGAGGTGAACTACAAGGCAAATTATATATATATATATATACTGTTAGAAGAGGCTTCAGCCATCCTGAATACAAACATTCAGGGCTCGCTTGTCCCTTTATATGATAAACCTGCATTAGAGATGATGTGGAGATAGGCTGCCCCATCTGATGCTCTGGAAGGCATGGTAGCTTAGCGTCTCCCAGAATATCTAGGGGTACAGAGGGGCGACATATTCAGCAGCATATACGCCCTTTGAAGCCACCCATATCTATGCTGGCTACAATGGAATGGAGTAGAACTGTGACCTCACTGCCTTCCAACCACTGTTATTTTGGGTGGTGATGCCACTAGAAGCACTAGCCAGAAGCAGTCCTTACACTCAGGACAATGCAAGAACTATAGTTGTGGGCCCTGTTCAGGAAACATGCATAGGAAATATTATTTGTATCCTCCCCTTTCTCCTTCCACAGGCTGGCTACAATCTGTCCTTAATCTGCTTTTGCTGTATTAATATATACCTGTTTAGATGGCAGTCAGGGAGAATTCCAGTGGGATTTTCAAAAAACATCTATGTGACTTAAGAGAAGAAAGTTCCAGTGACTGGGATTTGTTTTCCTGAGTCATTTAGGTGCTTTTGAAAATCCTACCCTTTGTTTCTCAGTAAGAAATACCTACTCTTTAAACACTGGACTGGCCAATATACAAAACTTCACCCTACTCATTTATTCACTGAGGCTCACATTGTAATTTATTTTAGGCACATTATTGCATAACTAATATTCATTATTCCAGGGGGGAAGGAGTTAATGGTTGAAATCCTGAAGTTCTTACTCACTCCCTATTATGGCAAAACCTCCTTGAAGTCATCTGGAGTTTTGCATGAGTAAAAATGGATAAGACCGCCAGGATTTAGACTGATAGTGACAAAATAAATACAAACTACAGCACTTTTTTGTTGCTAAAATTAATTGTTGATTTGTGGGCAAGAAGATTACCTGCTCCACATTCAGTTCTTATGATGATTTGCTCATCCTGTACACTTGCAAAATCTTTGATCGTGGATCATAACTTCTCCAAGGAATCAATGTGGCTTTCCAGATAAGATGTCTAAAATGTGAAATACAGACATGCCTCCTCTTAACTGCTGAAGTCCTTTCTGTCTCTTCAGTGCATTTTCTAGTGATGCTACAATTTAAAATTTAGCTCAAGATTTGTGGGCAAATGGAAAAATATCCACTGATATAATGTCACTATAATCATATAGAGCTATATGCACACAGTGCCAAAGACTATACTCAGTTCAAGCCAAAGGATAGTATTTATTTTGTCTGATAATTGCATCTAGTTACATTAAGTTAATGAATCCTCGTTCCAAAATTTAAACAAGAAACTGACATACCACATTTCTAAAGTACTATTAAAAATCACTTGTATTTGCATAGTCTTTGAACAAGGACTATCACTGAGAAAAAGTAATTGCATGTGCAAAGTACAAGATAATTTTGACACAGTACAAACCTTTTCCAATGCAGGTTGAGTGCTAAGGGTCTATAGACTAAGATTAATTTTAAAAATCTACCTCGATGCATAGCAGGATTAAGAATGCCTTAGGCCAGCAATTATACATTGCATTTCAACAGAGGCACAGAAAATAAGACATTTTCCCTCAAGTAAAATAATTCCTGTAGAGAAAATTATTTGTTACCTCGTTCACTAAACATCAAACAGAAATATTTCAATTTCACATCAGAGGTTGCACAAACAGCATGCAAAACTGAGTCAAAATATTGGTAAATAGCAATAATAATAAATTGTATATCTGAAAAGGGAGGGAGTTGTCTACCCCTGAAGAGGGCAGATATTTTTAAACCACTCTGTTATAGAATGTAGTGTTCCTTAAACATGACAGACACCTCAAAAAGCAATCCACGCATCCATCTACTGAGGTTTTTAAGATAGCTTCCATCACAATTGTGTCTGAGCTGTGGGCCTAAACAACTTGCCTTTAATAAAATGGGTGAGCATTTAAAATGTGCTGAGGAATTTTGGAAGATGATGACTCTTATATTAGATGGCCTAAGTGTACTAGATTAAATTTTGAAAAATGCCCTCTAACCAACTTCTAAATTGGATTGTCCTAATTGGTGTAAACAATATTTGTATCTGACCATTTCGGTATGTATACATTTGCATTCCGCCTTCACAAAACACAAGAAAAACAAAAACACAGGCCTTGTTTCCCGCAACAGCATGTGTCTGCACAAAACTGCCTTAAGTTCCTTGCTTTTCAGTTTTTCCATGTTATCTAGCTTTTGAGACATGCAAAATATTAGATGAACATTTTCTGTTTCAACTTCGAGAATGCTTTTAAAAATCTGACCCAGTCTTTAGCTACACATACCCCCATCTGATTATGATAACAATGAGAACTACCTTACAGTTGTTGACATCCTATTTTTAAAAACTCTACTCTCAACAGGTACATATTAATACAAATGATGTATAAATGAACACTGAAAATGTTTGTTTAAAGAGCTAATTTTGTTGTCATTTAAGGGTAGTTTTTTTCTTTTGCAATATACACAGGGTCTTAGTCATGTCCTTTTAAAATTAATAACAACAATGTCATCACATTTCTACTCATTGAACTAAGAATGTAGCCCAAGAGTCAATTGCCAGTCCAAACAAAGAAATCTCGGTGAATATTGTCTTACATTTTAATGTTAGTGTGAGAAGGACAAAGAAAACTCAGTCTAATTAAAATGTAAACTTTCTCTAAAGGGTGAATCATGAGCATTTGGTTTGCTTAACGTATAGTGCAGTGACACTTCACTACTAATGTAGTGACATTATCTTTGTAATGATAAGATGTCACATTTTTCTTTTTTTAAAATGATGCTTTAGCAGGAGATATTGCAAGTAAAAGAATTGTGTTTTCTAGAAACTAGAAACTGGAAATGTTTTATCCAAGAGTTCTTTGTCAGGTTGTTAAACAGAAATAACAAGGCTAATGAAAGAGGAGAAAAGATAAACTAATATAAACAGAAAAAAAGATGAAAGGGTAAAAAAAGGTATGAAAACTCTCTGGGGGTTAGGTAGGAAAACTGTCAGGTTGCCCACAGAGAAAAAAGAAAGATCAAATGGTAAAAAACTTTGAAGTTCTGAAAAGTGGATAATAGTTTCAGGTATATATTCAGATATTTACATATATGCATGGGAAGGGAGTAGATTGTATAAGCAATGACTCTATCTAGCTGTAAAAGAAAATGCTAATGATGGTTAAGGCAGAACCACTGAAAATAAGAATTAAATTTTTATTTTAACGTCTCATTTCTTAGGGGCAGATTCTGATACCCATGTATTACTACAGGTTCTGATTCCATTGACTTTAACGGGACTATTTGTACTACACAATGTGACCTGGACTCTAGACCTTGTCTCTACAATATTCTGATAGAAATACACAGTTGTTTTCCTTTTGATATAATTTTTGAAATTCTATGGAATTTAAATGTGGAAGTATAAGAAAGCTGTAGATATCACGAGTCAGATCCTCAACTGATGTACATGGATGCTGCTCCTTTGAAGTTAAATGGAGCTGTGCTCATTAACCCCAGTAGGGGATCTGGCCCGGATGAGAGAATGGTAACAGGAAATGATCATTTCAATCCTCATTGCTACAACTGCATTGTGGTATACAAATCTGTCAGTTTGCTTATTACCTATTATAAATGTCTATGCATTTCCTGTAAAGGCTGTGATGAACAATATAATAGTATGGTCAATTTTCATGCTTTAAATTACTAGGTACTATAGCTACATTCTTTCCTACTTAAGCTCCTAAGAGAAATCATTCTGCGGGTGTATAGAATTAGCTTTGGATTAGTTCAGATGGTCAACCGGAGATGCAAAGTGATTAATATACTTTAGTAAAACAATTCTTCAGTATGTCTGACTGCTCAGGGCATTCACCATTTCTTTGTACAGAGAATGGAAGGAAAAGAATTAAGGGTTTAAATAAAGAATTAATGTTAGGTTGGTAACAACAGCAAACTATAATGAAACCCTGGGTACCACTCTTGACTTGGAAGTTCCTGGCTTTTTTCAGGGTGCTTCAATATAGAATGGGACTTTCATAGAAGCAGACACTAGTTACACTGGGTTATGGGTGAAACAAAAGTTATCTTTCAAATTAATTCAGTGTTCGAGAGAACAAATCATTGAAAAACAACAAAGATCTCTTCTACCGAAGGTCATAGGCCAGAGGGGCTGTTCACTACCAGGACACTGTAGAATAATACTAGAAGACACTGTAGAATAATACTAAAGACAATTTACCTAGATTATTTTGCAGCTATCCTGTCTGCTAAGTCTGCGGTTAGTTTCTGTGACCCCCTGAGCAAAGCAGCAGGTTAGGTTGCATTAGTTTCCTTGACAGGCTAAGGAGGAACACCTTCCTGCAAATTCAACAACTTATTAACCTGTGCTGGGCTTGAACTCATCGCCACATCATGCAGAGAGGTGACTGAGTTTCCTTTCCCTGACAAACTTGACAGGGGGAACTTTCTGCCTCTGGATTCTCCTCTAGAACTCCAAAGGGCTGGTACACGTGACTTTTGGGTTAATTTAATCGTAGTTTTTTGTACTGTATTTTTTAGACAAAAGGTATACTAGGGAGAAAATGTGAACAGAGTGAATGAGAAAAAACACTCTTGAAAATCCTTACTGTTGCCAAGGAGGATTGCTTTCAGCACAAACAAAGCAACAGCCATAGTGAGCATGGTATCAGTTGAACATCTAACTAGATTTCTATATTTCTTTAAATTGTCATAGTATCTGTGAACCTAAAATCTCTGGACAAGGAATTACTTTAATTAGTTCTCTTGCTTCCTACTAATCCCGTCAAGTTTTGGGCATCAAGAAGTGCTTTTATATAATGTATCTCCAGTTTGTATCATTGGTGAGCCCTAGGGGCTAGATGGAGCTCTGGCATAAGTTCCATGGCTCCAAGATTCAATATTCTTTTTTGTGATAGCACATAATCCTGTGTACCAAATGCTACCCAGTCTCATGAAATGAGCGCAGGTTGGTCATTTATAAACCTTTCTCGTCTCCCAGTACAGCAAAACAAAACAGAACTGCCTCCTCTGCAAATATATTGGCAACTATCTGCTTTTACAGTCTCTCCAGTTACTTCCATGTGATCCAGCTTTTCTTTTGTACTGTATTTCTAGCGATAGGATTTGAACTTAAGTGGACTCTGAGTTCACCAAAGCACATTCCTGTTTTGCTGATAACAACAGAGTAAATGGCAATTCAAAATTAAATTATATGTCAAATCTCTTGTAAAACTAGTTTTAAAGTGACTTTAGTATAAAATTAATAAGTGATGTGTATTGGATCGTTCTCCATTTATTGGCGTTCAGAAAGTCTCAAAGCTACTCCTAAACCTTTGCATGTGAATCTATAATACTTCAATTCCATTACGTCGTATTTCTATTGTGCTGTTATTTTTTCACTCACTATGAGAAACAGTTTCTTGCCCTTCCCTCCATTACAACCCCAGTCATCCCAACACCCATAATAGAATTAACTGCCTTTTTCAAAGCTCATGAAGTCAGTGTATTTTCTTCAATAGGCTTTCAGTCAGGACCTAAAAAAGTAATACCAAAAGGGTCACATGACTCATATTTCTAGCCTTCTATATTCCTTCTCTAGGAGAAGGCTACGTCCCTAGCCTTCTCTATATTTGGGACTGAAATAAGCAATCCCAATTCACTAGGACAGTCCATATTACAAAAAAGTAAGACTGTGCAAATAGTCTAACATTTTAATATGCCAAATGTGATCTTCAAATGTAGTTTCCAGCTCTTATGTCACACCAGATACAGAAGTGGCCTAGCAATCAAGGCTACTGTTTTAAATGTCATCTGTTGTTTTCTAGGGCATTGAGATGGAGATTAAATATGTTTCCAGTGGTGAAAAAGCATTGTGGTCATGCTATAAATTAATGCAACAAAATGCCAAGAGAGAGAAAAAAATGTATGCAGCTTTCATACTGGGCAACTGACTCTAGCTTTTAGACAATCATGAATCAAAGTTGGTCAATCTAAGTTTTCCAGGCAAGCCAGTGATCACACATTTGATTTCAAGCTGTTAAAAAGTGTTGGGTTGTGGGTTGGGTTTTTTGTTTGTTTGTTTATCTAATTAGCTTATCAGTTGCACTTACATCTGCTATCCATGAGTGAGAGGTGGGATATGTGCTTTTACTATTAAAATTTTGCCAGAAAAGCTCTTTTTTTTTTTTTTTTTTTTTTTAAAAAGCAATTCCAGAACTATTTGGAATCCAAGTTATAGAATAAAATGATTTACCAGTCTCCCCACCACCACCACCTTTAATTTACCATTGAATGAAAAATGATCATGAAACCAAAATTTGTTTTCTCAGAATTTTGAGTTATTTTCATGATACATTTCACTCAGAGATCATTTCAGGACTCAGTGTGGCCTAGTTGGTAGAGCACTAAAATGGACTCAGAAAACTTGGGTTCTCTTTCTAGCTCTGCAGCTGGCCTCCTGGGTGATCTTGGATCTGTCTCTTCACCACTTGGTGCCTCAGTTTCCTCACTTGTAGAGGGAAAATTAGGATAATGATATTTACCTTCTTATAAAGTGCTTTGAGATCTGGTGATGAAAAGTGCTATGTATGAGCTTGGTAGCATGATTATCATCAATCACTGACCATTATACTTAATTTTTGTTGTTTGCTGGTTTCATTCATCTTAATTAGAACGGGACAAAGATAACTTCTAAACAAATAATTCCTGTTTTAATTGCACCTGTCTCTAAACATGGCCCTGATCCTGAAATAATATCTACACAGCTGGACAATGTCAAAGAGTTACTGACTTCATAAGGGCCTGGAGTGTGTGTAGCAATCTGCCCACTCCCATGCTATTGCATAATTAAGGACTGTATCTACCTACAACTGGAAACAGCTAGGTCACAGTATTTTCATGCACTTGAAATAAAAACAAATACCCTTAAATACTTGAGCAAGTATCTTCACAAAAAAGTGACTCTTCTAAAATAATCATAGGCTCTGATTCTGCCATGCTTATTAACTTTGAGTAGTTCCTGAATTTAATGGGACTGCTCATGGAGTAAGGTACTAATCAGTTTGAGTGAGGGTGGCAGAATTAGGCACTTAATGCTCTGTCATTTCTTTATGGCTACTTTGACAATTATGGTAATGTACCATTTTTTATATAATCACACTCTTCAAAACATTTCTCAGGCTTAGGTGCCTAACTGTGTCCATTTAGGAACAGTCTATGTACTGTATAATCTAATACAGCAGAATCTAAAGGAACTTTATTACACAGCAAGACAGTCTAAAAAAGGACTTTCTGAAATGACCTTTAACAAACAGGTTTTCCACAAAACAATTAAAGATTCATTTTAAAGATTGTTCCCTATTTTCTAACAAAAAACTGTAAAGTTTCTGACTTTGAATCTGGACATATTTCCATTGCCTCACCTATTTACATTGAAATGGGTGTAGTTTCTTTTAGCCCTAACTTTCAATGATGTGGAAATGCTTTTGAAAGTCCCACCTATGAACAGTAATGCCTTCACAATTTACATTAGCATACAATCAAGTCTTTGTTTCCACCTATACTGTCTTCCAGCCGCTGTACCTCTGGGAATAGCAGAGCTAAATCCAGGATATACATCTTGACATACTCAAAACCACTTTCACCAAACAAGGTCACTATAGCAGAGAAGTAGATCGCATCATTGAATGGGCCACCCAAATACCCTGAGAGAATCTGCTTCAATACTGAAATAAACCCCCTCCAACTACACGTACCACCCCTCACTGTAACCCAAATGGGGTATCATCAAACACCTATCACCCATACTCAATGGAGACCCCTTCTTGAAAGAAATCTTTCCTAAACCCCCTCTTCCGGCATTCAAAAAACCCTCCAACCTCTCCACGCTCATCAGAAGAAGAAAGCTACCCACAAATCAGGACACAACAACTCAAAGTGGCACCAGACCCTGCCAGGACAACAGTTGAAAAACCTGCAGACATATTTCCACTGATACGGCGATCAACACTCCAACTCACCTTTCAAGATCCCTGGGTCCTACACATGCTTATCACAATATATGGTGACCTCATCCAGTGCACTAAATGCCATAAAAACAACTACGTGGGTGAAACTAGACAATCACAAAGACAAAAACACATCATCTGAGAATGAACACTTTTCACAGCGTGATTACTGTATATCTGACTTATCAGTCCACATTCTCAAACCCAACACTTTCAAAAGATGAGCCTATGAGTTTAAATCATAACTTTACTAAACACTAAAAATCATGAACTGAATAGAGACACTGGATTTATGGCTTATTACAACAATCTATAGCCCACTAACACTCCGCCCCAGTTGCTTCACCCCTTTCCTTTTCTCCCTGTGACTGAAGGGGTGTTAATGGGCCACTTCACCTTGAATGGTCCCTTGAAATATGTGTTAACTCTATCTGCTAAACAAAGTGAAATCCCTGCAAGCTGCATGAAAACTTTTTAAAGACACCATAATTTTTAAAGACACTATCTCTCAAGGAGGTGGATCATCTACGCTGACAGGAAAATGTCTCCTGTCAGCACAGGAGCATTTTCACTTACATGCTACAGCTTAAATTGAAAATGAATAGCCAAACCTGTGTGCAGGAAAGAAAAGAAATCCAGACACAGGTTTTCTATCATGAGGTATTCAACATAGTTCTATCTAATACGTATACCCAGTTAATAATAAACGCATTTCACAATTAATATTGGAGTTAAGTTATAATGCTGAATCTAAAACAAAAATGTACTCTGTGAACCAGAGGTATCTAAAATGCTTGCGTCAGGACATGGGGAAGACGTCTGGTGGAGATCAAGGTCATTGGGTTGTCAGAAGATGCTTTAGACAAGACAGCATTAAATAGGGCCTGTGTTTCGGAAACCTTGAAATTCTGACTCCATTGAAGTGAATGGCAATACTCCAGTTAAATAAATAAATCAGTTTTAAACAGGCCTGATTCTGATCTTACTCTGCTTTTGTATTAAAGTGTCTCCAATTACCTCAGTAGAGTTACTTCTGACTTACTGCTGTGAGTGAAATCGGAATCAGGCTATAGGAGTCCTATTACAGACCCTACAGCATGCAACCTAATAAACAAACAAACAAACAAAACAAAGTAAGAGTTGTCTCCAGTGCCTGCAACCTAAACACAGAAGCATATGGCTAGTATACGAGAATGTGACATTTGCTAGAAACTATGTAAGGGGAAAAACGTGAAAATGACTGGTATGTTTTCATCTTCTGAGAGGACAGAAAGACAAAAAAAAAATATATCAGCAACATGAATAGTGAAAAATGAATTCACTGTAACAAATCTTATTTTTGTTAATGGAATCATAATGTTGGTATCTTGTGATTTTCATGCGAGGGAACCTCACCCACAGTGGGTTATCTTGGAGTGCATATCACTAGCTGCTTCCATCTCCCCTCCCGCTCCAAAGTGGCTTATGTCTGCTTGTGTGAGTCTATGAATATAATAGTGCGTCGCTGCTTATGTGTTGCTTTGCCTATCCTTTTCTCATATTTGCAAGTTGTCAAAGATGGCTCTTTTTGGGAAAAATTTAAATGTGTTAAATTCTGATAATGCAAAATTTCAAGCTAGAAATGTATGTTGCAAGCGGATCTGGGGAAAAAAATAAACAAACAAACAAACAAATAAAACAAAAGCCTCCATCAACTTTCATGAAAAGAGATTTTGGGCTTTGAAAATATGCAAAATGAATTAGTGATACTCCTGGTGTGAAATCTCCTGACACATTTCACCAATTTCATACATCTTTATTTCTTGTGCATTATAAAAAAAGCAGATAAGAATGCCTGCTATCATAAGGATTATTTAGTGCATACTGTACTGAACTTTTATCTGCCTTTTCTTCTGAAAACAATTGTATCCCATGCTGTATCGCTAAACTTTGTGCCCAACTGGAAAATGCAATACTTTGGAAGTAAAGGATCACAAGTAACAAAATGCCACATGGAAGTGCTTTCGTGTATTGTATTGTTACAATTGTTTTTTATCTTTTCTGGTCTGCTCTTGGAGTGGAGGAGAACTGGACCTTTCCCCCTCTTGTTTAGATCGAGAGGAGTAGCTTTCTGAAGTGGATTACTTACATTACCTATCTGATCTTTAGAGAAAACTCTCCGTGGTTTGGGATTTGAGACATTACAAGCAGCAGATGTGAATGCAGCAATGCCCACAGAACTACTTCTGTCACTACACCAACTCACTGGAACTGGGGAGGAGCGGAGGGAAGGGGAAGGAGGACTGTTGTTCATGTGAGAACTGTAGTAGCCGTGGTTGAGGGATTCTGTACTATTAACCTTTTTATTTTATGGAATATTGTCTTCATTGAAATCATCTGCGGGTAACGTTTTTTCCCCTTGCATGGATCTGAAGGTTGTGTAAAGCTCAGCTGGCATAACAAACGGCAACAAGACAAGCTTTTATAAGATGTGCTATGCACGGGCCTCAACTTTGTCCGGGAGAAACCACCTGTAGAGGGTGGTAATGTGATCATTTAGGGCTAGGTCCTGTTTTTCAGGTGTAATCCTTGATAAGGGTGGTGTGGAGCAGCAGTGCCTCAGGGGGAGGCTGGGAGGCAATCTGACTCAGAATGCTTCTTGAAGCTATCTGGTGTGCTAGGTTTCAGCAGTCCAAATAATATCTAACTCAGGATGGCCCGCCTGGGTCTTACATTCCAAAAAAAATACATTAAAAGTCTCTTATTGACCTCAGCAGAGAGTGCAGTCACAATTAGGCCTCCGAGCAGACCTGGCTTCTCGGACTAATGCAGAGGGAGGATCTATCTATCTATCTATCTATCTATCTCCTGGCTTCCACCCAGAACTGCCAGGTGATAGGAGCAATCAGCCCTTTTAATCTGGCCTGCTGGGCCCTGCTGGGTCTCTGCCTGTTCCCAACTCTTCCAGCCACTGGGGCCCACTGGTTCTACTGACCCTGAGAGGCCTTTCTAGACAACACCTGGAGGACCAAGCTCATTGCACTTCTCTCCTTAAAAGACTGCTTCCCAGGGCAGAGTGTGCAAAGCATCGGAGTCTCTGGCAGGAGTCAGCAAATGCCTGGTACACCCCACCAGAGTGCTTTATGGCTGTGCGAGGCCTGGAGGGAGCAGTCCTTGGGGCTCCCTTAAACCCAGGCACTGCAATTCTGCACAGCCCTTAAACAGGCTATATGAGGGGCAGCTTACACTCTCCTCACCTAACCTGTGCTCCCATATACAAGTCAGGCACAGCTCGGCCCTCAGAGGTTGGCCACTCTACTGTGACTACCAATAAGTGTGTAAGTTGTGAAAGTACTTGCTATTAAGTGGCTTCTTGTAACTGAGGACAGGACTCAAATACCAAACTCATTACATACAGCTACCAGATTCATATTCTGTTGTCGATCCACTGAGCCGTCTAGTCCTGAAAGCCCATCCCTCCTGTCTATACGTGCATGTCACCTCACCCTTCTACTCAGCTACCACGAAACTTTGGGTTGAGTCTCATTTACATCGTGAAACCCAGATTTCTTCTCAAGCACTGTAGCAAACCTCACTGCTGTCCAGACACGAGGCAAATTTTAATGTCAGAATTAAAGTCAAATCACTCAATACGTCTTTAAAATAAACTCATTATCATAACCCTGGAAAATAGAACATTGATCTAGTCACACAGCTCCAATTTTAGTTCCAATTTTATGGTCTTCTTCAGATAATTTCCTGAAAGTTGTCACTCTAAATTTACAAAACAGACTGCCACAAAATGCTTACATGGTCAGAATAGAGTTTGGAAAAGAGAATTAAACACACACACAAACAGTGCAAATTTGTAAAATATTATACCAAGCGTCTTTCCTCAAATACTGTATACATTCTCTTTCTCAAACACACAGAAACACACATACATTTCGATTTGTGAATATTCACCCATTGTAACTCCAGCTCTCATCTTTTCCCCAGGCTTTTGGGAAAGCAGGTATGAACTGGAATATGTATACTGTGGGCAGAAGTCTGAAGCTGGAGTGATTATTATTTTCTCCATTTTTTTCTTAGTTTTAAGGAAGCTGTTTTCATTGTATTAATTCACTGTGTTCTTAATATATGTGCTTTCTGTATTCATATAAATCTAAATGAATCCAACAATAAACATTATAGCAATTCATAAATTATCATATTGCAAAAAACTAATTGACTAAAGCCAGCCCCAAATGAAATCTGTCCTCCCATAACACCTTACACCTAAGCCATACTCTTACTTCTAGCGAAACCCTGATGATCTTTGTACCATGACCTGAGGATCAACAAATTTTAAGCTTAGCCAGACCAATAGGGGAAACTAAGTCCAGAGTCAATAACCTACTTCCAACCCACAGAGAATAACCTACTTCCAACCCACAGATCTCTGAGCAACGCAGGCACACTTAGCAAAAGCATCCCAGCAGTATTCAACTGTCAAGACTGTACCTAAGAAGACAACAACGCTAATTTACCTGGGACGCAAAGTAAGCTAAAATCTATAGATCAAATGTAATCAGCTTTTTGAATTTTAGAAAGAGATCAGTAGCTTGTGCAGGTTATAGAACCCAGGAGTGAATGTGAGCCCCATGTTAATCACCTCTGTGCAAGCCAGTAGCCACGTTCTGCATGAACTGTAACTTCTGTTTGCTTTCTTGAAAGGGAAAACAACAGAGATCCCACTGAAGCAGTCCAATATGGAGGTCTCAGTGTTATGGACAATTGTGTTCAACCTTGAAGCAAAAATTCACAAGTGTGTAGCTCCCCAGGCTAATGATGGTACCTGGAAGTACAGAAGCAGCTATGGATCTAAAAGAACCCCTAGACTGTGAACCTCAGAGACAAAGGAAAAACACCCCTCGCTTCACAGAGGATGCAGATATGGCCTCTATTGTTGATTCCCCTCCCTGTCCATGAGCCTGGCAGTCCCTCTAGTCTGGAGTGATCTTTAACCTGTTCACCCTCACCTGTGCCTCTATCTCATGCTCATCTCTGCCCCAGGTGTTCCAGGCTCTGAGAGAGCACAACCATGGCACTGTCTGAAACCGAGGAGAAAAGAGATGGACCAGCAGAGATGAATGTCATCAGCATGCTGATGGAACTGCAGCCAAAGCTGTCACCTTGTCTCTCCCTCAGGCTTCACATATGAGTTGGAATGAACTCCGGAAGATTGCAACTCCTGCAGATAAATGCAAGGACATACTTCTTATAGTTCATTTAGGGCAGTATTATCCACACTAACTTTAGACAGCAGAATATTACAAAGCTAACGTGTATTTAAAGTTTGTATAGTAGCTTTATTTCCACTTCCATTGCATGAACATATGTGAACACACTTTCAATGTTCTAGCCACGCATAAAATAAATTATTTCAAAGGTAAAACCTAGAGAATTTCATTAAGAAACTATTGCAAACTCCAAATGACACTTCATGTATTGGAACGTGAATTGTGAGCTGAGTGTTACAACGTGTAAGTGTAAAATCATTCCATAAATTATCTATGAAAGTGGTCAAATGTATGAGTCCTCTGCTATAGGTTATTTTTAGATCCTCAGACTACACACTGTAGCATGTGCAATAGAAAAATAGTTATTCCACTGCAGCACACTGAAATTAAACTAGGAACATAAGTATTTAAAAGAAAAATGGCTAATTAAAAAATGTGCAAACTCCAACCATGAAATCCCCACTCATTTCTTCCTGAAAATCACATAGATTAATTTTATAACAGACAGCCGTCACTATGATGCAGAAGCATTATGTGATTCTATGTCACATATTTGACCCTTTGATATGTATTGAAAGATTTCTCACACATTTCGAGGTGTGTGACAGATGTGTGTGCACTAAGTCCCTCTTTTATGATTTACAGATGTATGGACACAGCGTCGGTTGTGTTGAGTTTAACACTCAGTGTAGCTGAAGCAAGAGGGGAAGATAGCTCTTAGGTATATTTTTGCTTTCCCAATCCTTTGCTGGCTAGAAGCCAAAATGCCCCAAGGTGTAACTTACTGGTGCCATTAGGGACTTGGCATTGGTTGAGGATCAAAAAGAATGCTATTTGCTTCCCTCCACCCCCTTGTGTCCTTGCATTCCCACTCGCTACTCCCCTCCCTCCACTGTCAAAGGGAACCTTTGTCTGTCCTGCCATCTTCAGTGGCACAAAGCAGCTGGAACAGGGACCAAAGATCTGTGCATCATTGTGCCAATTGCACTCAAGACCTAGTAAGATGCAGTATGGAGCTGTACTGTGCTAGACAAAGCCCTGGGAGGCACGCTGCCTTATGGAGGCTAATCCTTCAAGTATAAAATTGGGTATTAGATTATAGATCTTTGCTTGTAATTTCTGTGTGAGTAACTTGCATTGATGGGTTGTGGGAGAAACTGGTTCCAACGTGCCATGTCCTGAGAAGTGATGTGCACTTCCAACTTCCATTGGCTTGAATGATTTTGGTCCCTGGGATGTGAGGAACCTGTGCAAGGGCTTTACATCCCTTGCATGCTGCATCACACACTGCTTAAAACGCGAGGGAGAAAGGGTTGGAACAAACAGAGGTGGGGTTACAGCACATGGGAGAAACTGCAATGCTGAGCTGACTAATAGTTCGGATTCCTTTCCATGGCCTCTGGGAGGTTTCTGTTGTCTCCATCTACTATGATTCTCTGCAGTACACAGACCATTTTCCTTGGATTGTGAGCTGAGGAGAGGACATTCCCTTTACTGCATGTGTATGGGTTGTCGACACAATGGGCTAAATTCTACACATGCATACAATCCATTTTGGGAGCTTTTAAGTATCTGTGATCTGAATGCTAAGATGTTTTCATGTAGAGTTGGACACTGTAGTATGAAAGCCCCCAAATGCACATTTAAGATCTGATTCAGCAGGGTAGTTAAACATGCATATAAACATGAAGCAAGTGGGTAATCCCACTGAAATCAATAGGACTGCTTTTGTCGTCTTAAGGGTCTGCACGTGCTTCAATATTTTGCTAAATCCGGGCCTCACAAGATAGAATACGTTTGGATAAAAATAAGTGTGAGATCTCTCTAAAAATATTTTAGTTTGCTAGGTCAATATTATTTATTTTAAATATCCCCAGTTGCCATGATTACATGGCAAATCACAATGGGTTTGACAGAATCAATGTGGGATATCATCCAAATAATGCACATTCTAAAATCTCTGCTGATACACGGACACATTATCTGCATTATCAGCACATTGAATGTGGCCAGAGTGTCATCCTGCATTTTGAATTGACCTGTTTCAGTTGCTTTGAATCACAGTATTAATGTTACTTAAAAGTATTTCTGTGTTTATAGTTATTCATCTCCAATCTGTTTGAAAACTGACGAATGAAAGGATGACATTTCTTCCATATTAAGATAAACAGTGCATTTCTTCTATCACTTCGGGGAATATGTTAGTCAAGTACCACAATTTTTGCAGTTCACTGTTTATAATATTAATATCTGTACTATAAGAAGTGTACTGTTGAACTGTCACAAATGATTTGTTGCCAGATGTTAGCATAATTTGCCAGCTGTCATATTTTAATCATTTTTTCTTTGCCTAAAATGTGACACTTAACTTTTGTGGTAAATCAAGAAATATAGCAGAACTTACTCGATGTAACAGCAGCTAAGGAAAAGAAGCAGTGCGTCCTACCACTGATTTCAGTATTTTGAGGTGAGGACCCAATTCTGAAATCTTCATTTGTTTGTTCATTTGATGTGAACAGATATTTTTTGTTTGTTTGTAAGAAAGGAGGGCCTCATCCTACAAGCCCTTACTTAAGCAAGTTATCTTTATTTATGGGAATTGTCCTAGTGAAATCCATGAGATCTCTTGTGTGAGTAAGGGTTGATTATGAGAGTAAGGGTATAGTAATGGGCTGTAAACCCCGATGCCTGTAAACACATAGGCATGTGCATAAATTTACTATTGAAGCCAATGAGACTGCACCTATGCGTTACGTTGAGTGCATGCTTAAGGGGCCAGAGCATTAAGCGCATTGCAGGACCGTGCCATAACTGAACGTGGTGCAATAAGAGTCGGAAATATAAATAATAAATCTTGTTAAACACACTTGATTTGTTTTAAGTATTAATATTTAAATGTAGTAGTTCTTCAGTTACAAAATGAGTGGAGGAAGGAGTGCAATGGATTAAATGTATTTGGATTTTAGTAAAGCATTTGATTTTGTGCCATTCACAGTCTTACTGTCAACGTTAGTTCAACTTGGTTTGGATAGGAACACTCATGTTGGCTATGAACTGACTCAAAGATCAGAAATAAAGGGCAATAATAAAGAGTAATAAATCAAATCGTACGGAGGAGTTTAGTGGGCTACCACAGTAATTGGATTTAGATCTGGATTTATTTCACATTTTCACTCTAAAAGCTTGAGAAGCAGTTATGCTGGAAGGACGCTGGGGAGGAAATTTAGGTATACATTTGTGATATGACAGCAGAAAAAAATGTAATTTCTGGCTGAATATGGAGCGACATCAGGTAATAGACTACTTTTTATGACTGCTGCGATTGTACCTGCGTATCATGGGCATCCCACTACCAGAAACATAGCAGAGGGAGCTCACAGGAAAGCAACAAAACTGACCAGGGGTGGGAAGTCACAGTGATTTATTAGGAGAGTCTAAATTAAATAAATATGTATAGCTTGTGTGATAGATGACAAAGAGGGGACACAATCATTGTCCACAAACACTTGAAGATTGTATTTACTACAGACGAAGGGAAATTCTCTAGGGGATAAAACTGGGTGTAGACAGATGAAAGGGGAAAAAGGCTGAATGTAGTTTGAAAATCAAGGAACAAGTTCCTGATAGTGAGATGTAGGATATGAGGCTGTGAAATAGTTTGCCGAGGGAAATGATGGCAGCCCCATCATTTGGGACTTAAAAAAAATGGACTTAACAAAAGGTCATTACTGCACTGGCAGGGCTATTGAATGGACTGATATTGTCTACATTTAATTTTTATAATTCCCTGGGCCAGCTTTTGAGCTTACTTACACCTGTGCCTTTCTTTCATTATTGTTGTTCATGTATTTGAATAACACTCGTGTCTAGAGTGTTAAATTCAAGGCCCCATTGCGCTAGGCAATGTATATACACAGGATAAGAGACATGACATGACCTGGGGAGCTCATAATCCAAACAGACAGGGCAGGCAAAGAATGGGAGAAAAGAAGTTATCCCCATTTTACAAGTGACAAACTAATACACAGAGTGACTTACCCAAAGTCACACAGGTAGTCTGTAGCAGAGCTGCGAGTTGAATCCCAATCTCCTGAGTCTCTGTAATGGCTAATGAATCTTCCTCTTTGGTTACTGAGGATGGATTTTATAGGTGTAATTAAAGATTAAATTTGTCATTATGATTATGTGGCTATAAGTGGGGCACACAGGAGGGAATATTCAAATCACTGCATCCTAGGATACTAAGGGAATCTCCTAATACTTTAAATATGTGACTCTTTTACTGCTACTTGAAAATTAATACACAACGTTTGAATGTCTACCTATATGGCGTCAGTAGCTCATGTGTTATTGGAGCCCAAGACTCTATTAACACCTCATTCTAAATTCAATGGACCACCAAACAAAACCACTAAATGAAAAGGCAGACATCATAGAAATAGGTTCAGCTTTGTTAGAACCAGCTTTACTGTACCACTGCTGGGGTTATTCAAGCATTTTCTTTTATCTTCACTATGTTGTTCTTGTTCATGTATTAACCCCATGGTGCTAGCAGTCAGCACATTATTTGAAAACTTCACATTGGGAGATTTGGACCACCGTTGACAAGCAGTTCAGAAAGCTGTTGAACAAGTTGGAATGTTACTAGGGTGTGATTTTCCAGTCGAAGCTGCACTGAGTTTATTACCTTGTGTGATTCTTAGACAGCAGCAGAGAATGCTCCACTGTACTTTTAAGAATTGTAAGGGAGTTGGCTTACAGTATTGCAGCTGTCTCCCCTTGTATATGTGTTGGACATATTCCTTTAGCTGACTGAATAACAAATTTCCGTAACTATTAAAAAAGAAAAAGAAGGAGCACACACTGCTCATTAGGGTGCTAAATTTCCTTGTGCTTTCCCCAGTGCAGCATACCATGTTGTTCATAATGTTATTGATGCATCACAACAGACAGCAGAGAGGGAAGAGCAATCAGTGCTTTATTTTACAAGACACAAACCTCATATAAATATACACAGTTTAAAAGTGAGGCATTGTAGTGGTGATAAAAGCTGCATTGTACGGACTCCCATGAAACCTAAATCAGATCTTCTATGGTCTCTCGCATAAACAGAATGAGCCAAATTCATTCCTGATGTAACCTCACTATCTTCAAGGGGATTACTCCAAGGATTAATTTGGCCCTATGAAATTTAAGGCCTTCCGTGAGAGGTTTAAATATAAGGGAAAAAGCATGTGCAGAAAGATGCTTAGGCATTCACAAAGGGCACAGAACAGATATTCAGGGAGAGAAGAACAGAAGTGGAGAAAAGATCCTATCTGGGTTGCCGTGATTCTGGTGCTGCCCTTACCATAGATTATGTTTTAAAGCATCTTGATAGCTGCTCGACGTTGCACCTTCCTGTAATGGCCACAAGATACCAAACAGCTAACCTAGGATTGGTGTAGCACATTGTTGTCCCTGCTGAACCACTGTGTATTAACCACACCTTCTCCTGTCCTTCTATGTGGACCACGAGAAGCATATGTAGTGTAGGGGCCTCAGCTGCATGTCTGTATAGGATCACCTACCTTGTGGTGACCTCTCCTCTGGCTTAATAACTTAGAAAGCTTTTGCATCAAATGTGAACTGGTACTTAGCGTAATGCAAGTGCATACAAGGATCTGGTCCAATGCTTTTAAATACGGGAGCCAGGACAATAAAAGTTAAGACTGAGGTTCATCACCCCTATTGCATGCATCAGCAAATCTTCCCCCATGCTCCATAACAGGATGAATGAAATAAATGAGGCTATGTCCTGCTATTGACTTTTATGCAGAATCCCATTGACTTCAGTATGTCTGCAACATGAACTTATATGGCAGTTCTCCCTGAGTAACATTGGTAGAGTGTAGCTCAGAGTGTCCTTTTCCCAAAATTTACAGTTCTTTTCTTAAGCCATCTCTTCAATGATGCCTACAGGATCAGCAGGTCAGCTTATGGCTGGGCAGGTAAAGAGATGGGACTATTCCTTTTTCTTTTGATTCCTTTTCCCACTGAAGCTGGCTGGAAAATGGAAAATCCTTCCTTTGAAACATTTTTCATTTAACTTCCACCCTCCCAATCTAGGGTGAAATGTCAAAAATGCGCAAATTTTCACAGGAAGGGTTCTCAAGAAAAAATCCATTTTGGGAGAACCAGAATGGGCTTTTTTGGCTTCCCAGCTGCCCGCCTTGAAGGTACGTGTCAATTTCACAAAGGAAAAATGACAAAAGCCTTCCAGCCCGGTTACTGGAGAGACAGGCCACTTAGGGTATGTCTACATTGCAGTGTTAGCCCAGGGTTAGTGGGACTTGATTCGGCACACCCTGGGTTTCCAAGAACAGGGCTTGAGCATCCACACTGCATATTGACCTTAAGTTTGGAATTTTTGGGCCCAGGCTCCAAACCTGGGGCTCCAGAGTCCACTCTGAAGTATGTAGACCCGAGTCAAATAACCATGTCCCAAGCTTACTATTGCCCTCCCTTGCTGTGGCCTCTTTTGCCCCTGGTTTGTTGTGGTATGTGGGAAAACTTGACTGTCCACGTTACAGGAAGTTCTTGCACTCTGCCAAGTGCCCAACCCATCCCTCTAAGTCATCTTTTGGGTTTGCACACTCCCGGCAACCAGAGTCAGCAACATGGAGGGGTCACTACTTGAAGAACTTCTTTTGCTTGTGCTTTCGCTCCTTTTTCAGCAATAGGCAAAGAATCCGTGAGATGATGGTGCGCATTCCAGCGGTCTTTTCTTACCTACTGAAGGGTCCTGATGGAGGAGGAGGAGGATGATAGAGACATGGAAGAATCAAACTGGATGCTGCTGCTCATGACTCTTGGTGTAGCTGCTAATGCCCCCTGTGTAGACCGATGTTTCTTGTGCATTGGTGGGTTCACATTGTCATGAAGAGCTGGTCTGCTCATCAGCAGTGGGTCCAGAACTTTCTCATGAAGAAAACTCCATTGCTGGATCTTTATGAGCAGCTTGCCTCCACCCTCCAGTGTCACAACGCTCAGATGAGGGCAGCCATCCAGGTTGAGAAGAGGGTTACTATAATTGTCTGGAATCTGGCTACCCCAGACTGCTACAGGTCCATTGCTAACCGGTTCTGTGTTGGAAAGTCAACTGAGGGTAAAGTGGTCGCAGAGGTTTTGGAGGCAATCAGATGTGGGATTTACCCAAAGGTGATGGGCATAAACAATATCCTTGAAGGAGCTGCTGGTTTTGAGAGAAGGGAGTTTTCAAACTCCACTGGAGCCACTGATGGGATTCATGTGCCCATATTTTGCCCTCCTCAGGGAGCATATGAATACATAAACCATATCCTTATCTTTTTTAATGCAGGCCCTTGTGGACCACAGAGCCATTTTATGGAGACTATCCTGGGCTGCTCTGGAAAATGTCCTGATGCTGTGGTTTTCCAATGATTGGGAGTCTACATTCACAGACAGCCTGGGACACTATTCCCACCAAGTGACTGTCATAAATGGAGTTAGAGCCTCACTGTTATCCTGGGGGACCCACTGTGTAGCTCTTTTTGCCTTGGCTTATGAAACTACATCGTGATCTCAGAGGGCCTGGCGAAAGAAGGTTTAATTATGCTCTCAGCAGGTGCAGAACGGTGGCTGAATATGCATTTGTGAAATCTCGCTGGCACTGTTTCCAGGCATCTTTGGATTCCTGTGTCATCAATGTTGTATACTTTACTGTGGCTTGCTGTGCTCTTCATAATCTTTGTGTAGCCAAAGGTGAGCCATTTGCCCTTGAATGGGGCTATGACAGTAATGGATTACTGAACTGGTACACTCAACCGGAAAGTGCACCTATCACAGCTGGGGCAAGATGCACCTGGACAAAACAAATCAGAGATACTCTGTGCCCCCATATTATAGACTTACATAGGCTAATGGAAGAGGGAGAATAGTACGTTTATGAATGAGAGTATATAATCCTTACAGTAAATCAGGTACTGTCACATCACACAATGAAATGTGTGTTGGAGATTGCCAGGCAGTGTACTTATGAATGATATGATCGCATATGAAATGGCTGTGGGGATTGAGTGGCAAGAAATCGGGATTTACAGTATGGCTTGAGGTAAAGACATGTATTGAAAAAATAGTGTTTTGCATATTACTTCCCAGTTGTCCCTTATCATGTGTTTACCTTTATTATCTGAAATATACATTATATGACATGATGAAGTGATGTTGATAACATTTCTTAATAAAATAAAAACCTTTATTTCTGAACATATCTTAGAAAAGCACAATATTAAACTATTACCAGGCAGGCCAGCTGCCATTAGCACAGCAAAACACCAGTATAAACCAACACCAGAACCCTAAACAAAAAACCAAGTGTATGAACAATGAAACCAGTTCCAAACAATAGACCCCGTACTGTTGTGTGTCCCCAGGCTCCCCATTATCCTTTCCCTTTCTACCATGTTTAGCACACACTTGATGCTGCTGCAGGGGATGGAGTTGTTCATGGAGGCAGGTGGCTGCATGGGAGTGAAGGCCTGTAGGGAAAAGATGGTCAGCATGGTTAAGTTAAATTGCTGCTGTTAAGTCCAGATTGCCTGGGCCAGCCAATCATGGAATTGTCCAAAGTGTTCCTGGTCTGCTGCACATGGAACCATGGAGGGGACGCAGGAGGTGGTGGGGATGCATCAGGACCCTGTACTCTGGTGGCTACAAGAGTAAGCAGTCTTTTGAACTGGTCTTTCTGATGGGCTCTATCTTCCTCCCAAAGCCAATGTTTTTGCACCAGAAACTGTGCTGCAAGCCTCTCCTCACATGCTGAAATTCTGTCTGCTCACTCTGCAGGCTGTCTGTGCTTTTTCACTAGATATGAATCCTTCTCCCTTTGGTACTGCACCAGTTTATTGGCCCTGTCCAGAATGTCCATCATAAGTTGATCACGGAAATACTTCCACTTGGACTGGTCCCTGACTGTTCTGCATCCCAGGAACCTGCTTCAGGGGGCCCACATTGCTGAGGAGGAAGGACCAGCAGAGCTCAAAGGGCCTAAAAGCAGACATCAAACAGTGTATTATTGTTGAGTGCTTCACAACAGGTTTAGAGCATCCCCAGGCAAAATGCCTTGTGGAATCACGAGGCCAAAAACTTATACCTTGTAAAACTGAGCTCAATATATTCTGAGAAGAAAGCCTCAGCTCCCAGAAGCTCCTTGAACAAAATTCAGTTAATCATAGTGAAAAGACTGCACAGACAATGGTAAGTTATAATCAAAGCTGGTGCAAAGCAAAAGCAGACAAAACAATTGCTTAGGGCCATGAGCAGTTCAAGGGGTCCTTCTATTCACTTTTTATTATGTGTTGCGTGTGGGGGGGCCCCCAAAATATTCCTGCTTAGGGCCCCCAATGGACTAGCACTGCCTCTGGTTACAATTTCCTTTTTTTTTAAATTGCGGCATTTTTTGGCCCCCTTGGAAGCCAGTTTGCATAGAAGAGTCATTTCAGCAGCCTCCTCCAGTGCTTGCATACTCTGCTCCACTTCTGGACAAGATTCAGGGGTGATAAAATCACTGTCCTGGTAGACCAGGCTGTTGTGAAGCACTGGTAGCTCAGTGTTTGGTGCTGTACCCTGCACTGGTCAAACTCCTTGTAGAAAGGACAGGACGGCAACTTGTTCCCATCCCTGGCTTTCTGGCAGTCAGTCTTGAGCCACTTAATCTGCTACCTGTAATGGTCACTGGGTCACTGGTCTCGTGAATCCCCAGAGCTGCCAGCTGCTGTGCTATTATCTGGTGCACGTGGTCATTCCTGGAACCCTTGTTAAACTCAACCTGTTTACTCACCTCACACCAGAAATGAACTAAGATCTGGCAGTGATCCCACGACTAGAGCGATGTGCTGAGCAAAGGACTCCTTTGTGTCAGTTGCCATTACAAATGCAGGGGAAGATTCACTCGGCTTGCAGCACATTGCTCAGAATGAAATGGAAGGGTTAAATGCTGAGCAGCTGTACTTGAACCAGGAGTGTTGCTTCCATTTCCTGGGAGTCCATTGGCCAGCCTTGGGATAGAAAAAGCAAAGGAGACTGCCCCATGGGATTGTGGGATAGTGTTGGTGGACTCTCAGGATCCAAGTCTGGAGGCCCAGGCCTGAGCTGTGTCTACACTGCAAAACAATGAAGTTTGAGCCTGAGTCCCAGCGGGACTTGAGTTCAAACCCTTCACACCTGCAGGGGCCTGGGCTGGGGCCTAAGCACGAGTCAGACAGAATTGTATGTAAAGAGAAGGGGGGTGTTGGGCTTGATCTTGAATCTGAGCCTATGCTTACACTGCAGTGTAGACATACCCTCAGCCTCCCTACCTTCTCTCCAGCTCTGGAGCCATTGAGCCCAACCACTCAGCCTACCGTCCCATCTCCAGGCCGGAGAGGCTGAGCACCCCAGCTATCTATCTATCTGGTCTGGAGCCAGAGGGGAGGCCGAGAATCAGGGCATTCAAAGTCAGCAGCCCTCCAGGAAGACTTTGGTCAATTTCTCTGACAGAAAGTGAAGTTGACAAGAGCCTTCCAGGCGGAGAGCTGTCATTTCAATTTTCCTAACAGAAAATCAATTTTTTTTCCAGCAAAACTCAAATTTTTCATGGTATTTTTTTTTGTTGGAAAATCATCCTGACCAAAAATAAATAAATAAAAAATCAAACACCTCTATTTCCTACTCCTTTTCTACCTATCTTTCCTCTCATTTAAACAAACAAATAAAACTCAACTACAACATAAGTAACTAACAAAGCTGTGCCAATTCTTTGTTATATACATTTGCTTGTATATCCCCCTACCCTTCATTGGTTCACATCCAGCACCTAGCACATAATGGGGCCCCAATCCCAATATGGGCCTTTCAGTATGATCAGAATATAAATATTTACTACCAATAATGATAATAATAATTTCATGTATCTGTAAAACCTATGTAAAGATAGAATTTTGATGAAAGTTTCGGTATATCCTGTGGAATCCTCGTTGTCTTTTGTGCATTCACAAAGTCCCTGAAGTGGAAAATCTTGTGTGATTCAGGGTATATACAAAGGGATCAGATACCTTTTGCCTGAAGACAAGAGGTTTATTTTATTTGCTTTGTGCAGGAAAAGAAAAGAACAGTTTAGTTGTTTTTATACCAGAGCTTGAACTAATATTTGTTCAGCATTTAAAATGAATTCATTTTGAGTTTTTGCACCCAGTCATTGTTCACTTTCTCAAGATAGTCTTAAATATAAACTTAGATGTTGTCTTTGGAGCTCTATGTTTGTACCATACCCAGTACAAAAGGGATCATGACTGGGATATATCATGACTGGGATATATATGTTTAACTGTAATACAAATAATTATAATAACAATAATCAATAGTTTCATAGGATTTAAAACCAGAGGAGATCATTAAATCATCTTCTGTGAGTTCCTGTATGTCACAAGATATTAAATTTCACCCAGTTGCCCCTGTATCAAGCCCAATAATTTGTGCATGGCTAAAACATAACTTCCAGAAAAGGTATCCATGATTGGATTTCAAGACATCAAGAGATGGAGAATCAACAATTTTCCTTGGTGGTTTGTTCCAAAGATTAATCACCCTCATTGTTAAAAAATCGTGCATTATTTCTAATTTGAATGTGTCTGACTTCGGCTTCCAGCCAATGGTTCTTGTTCTGCCTTTCTTCACTAAATAAAAGAGACCACTATTTTCCCTCTGTGAAGATACTTGCACATCATAACCCAGTCACCTCTGAATCTTTTCTTTGATAAAATAAGCGGAGCGCTTTTAAGGCTCTCACTGTAAAGCATTGTCTCCAGCCTTCAGATACTTTTTGACTTTTTAAACATCCTCTTTAAAATGTGGGTGCCAAAACTATAGATCGTATTCTAGTATCAGTCTCACCAATGCTGTACCCAGAGGTAGGCACCTCCCTACTCTTAGTCATCAGTGCCATTTTTGCCAGAGTATTGCTCTAGGAGCAATGTTAAGCTGCTCGTCCACTGTGACCCCTTGATCAGAATTACTGCTTTCCAGGCTACAATCCCCCATTCTGAAGGTATGGCCTGCATTCCTTGTTCCTTAATACATCATTATTGGCTAGTAATGGGCCTATACCATTACTAGGTATGGCCTGCATTCCTTGTTCCTTGATACATCATTACTGGCTAGTAATGGGCCTATACCATTACTAGGTATGGCCTGCATTCCTTGTTCCTTGATACATCATTACTAACAGTTTTAACTTTTCTAGCTAGTAATGGGCCTATAACATCACTAGGAAATTTTTTTCATTCCTAATATACTATAAAAACTCCTTATTATCCTGGGCAATGCCAACCAGGGATTTTTCTCTTATCATTTTTCTACACTTCATAACTTCAAATTTAAATTGGTTGCTATTTCCCCATTTTTCATATTTTGCTTTTTTAATCTTTCATTGCTGTCTTCACGTCACCATTAAAACAAGATGGGCTTTTAGTTAAAGTTGTACTCTTTCTTGATTGTGGAATCATGGTTTTTTGGTCCTCTAAAAAATTTCTTCTTAAAGAACCTTCTATTTTCATTCAGATTTTTCTGTCTACATTTTTCCTCCCAGTCATTTTTGCTCATAATTTTCCTCATTTATGGAATATTAGCCCTTTTAAAGGACCAAGTATATATATTACCAGTTGGGACTGTCTTTTCTTTGCCCAATTGAATGTAATCTGGTCATGAACACTGCTTCCCCAGGCAACCACCAACTACCAGTATAATAATGATAATAAAGGTGTTTGTTCACAGGAATGTTCAGAGAAATAGTGATTTTTAAGCACATATTGAAGAATATTCACAAAAAGCATATTTTGAATTCATAAGAAGTATTCACCCTGGAAACCTGATTCTAAGTGTTATGTCCATCACAGTATTGATCCACGGCATGTTGAAATGAATGTGTCTCCTTCCACTGACTTCAATGTGCATTTGATCAGATGCCAAATCAGGGAATGGAAATTAACCATAGGCTTGATGCTGAAAATGGACTCTCCCAGGTTCCTCCGTGTGCCTGCATGGAACACATAAAGACAAAGGAATTCTGCATGGGGCAAATCCATTTGCAGGATCTCGCCCTATGTTATCTTTCTACCCAGTAAAAACAGTTTGAATTTTGAAAAATGGATACCCTAGGGAACCTGCTTGTGAATGAGTTACAGGCCAAGAATTATTTCCTGAAATTATTCAGGGAATAATTCTGAATAAAGAATACATTTGAGAAAATTGTGATGTTTGCGGACTATTCACACAAAGAAAAAGAGGAGATATATTCATCAGGTAAGTAACTTGTTACAATGATTTGCCCAAACTTTAGTTATCATCCTGATAATAGGGAGAAGAAGTTCTGGCAATGGTTTCTCTTACTACTCAGAATAAAGTGTGTATATTATTTCTGTAGCTGTGACACTGATCCATTGTAAGGACCCACCTAGAGTTATTTTATTTTGATCAGCTTGTCAATATCTTACATTTCTCACCTATTTTTATATTAAATTTTTAAAGCACAAAGTAGTCAATATAGACAGAAAACTGAACAGGGAAATATACCAGGATCTTTAGGGACATTTATTGCTAACTATAAAAATGATGTGTCATAAAAAATTAGTGACTATATTAAATATGTCAGTATATTTATGATAACAATTAAAACAGCAAAAGCTTAATAACTAATGAACCTGGAGAGAACTTTATTTTCTAATAAATTTGGCGATAAAAGATTATTTTCAACAGCAATGTTTATCATGAGTTGCCTAGTACCAATGTTGCTATTTGTTGTACTTAATAAATGATGATAAATACATCTTTTTGTAGAATATCTTAAATACGTGTTATATAATCTTCTTGAGAAATTGTACCCAAGCCTAATTAAATGCGTCTAATTAAAATTGTGTAGATAGGAAAGAAATTAATGGCTTCATTTTACTATTTGTTTATTTCATTGTCAAGTGTACTGGATATAATTGCAGTGCAAAGAAGAAATCATCAAAATTGTCTTTTACCCTGTTGATTCCCTATTATAGCAAATGCATTGGAGTGCCTTCGTGTTCTCTGTCTTTAAAGGCAAACAAAACTAGCTAACTAAGACCTTGACCAGGGGATCTCTTTCCCCAGAACTATTAGATTGAGAATATATTTATTGAACAAACTGAAGGTTAAGCTTCAATTAGGCATTCCAAATATATTTAGTGAGATATTGAAAAGCCATAATGCCTCAGCCCACACGGTTCACCAAAAGCTGTGAACAAAATAAATTATAATAGAAGCAGAAGGAGGATTCAGATGGTATGCTTACAGCATGTGACTTAAACTGGGATGAAATATTACTCCCACCCTAGGTTGTGTACAGTTTGTGTCAGGGAAAAAAAATGCCTTTTATTAAAAATCTTTTATGATTGCTGCCAGACTCAAATGATACATGTAAAAGACTCGTGAAATTAAAGCTACATATACACTTCTCTTTCTTTCCAGGGTCAGGCTTGCAGTTCTCTGGTCTTATGTGGAGTCCTTTATATCAGGGGAGTAAGGTAATGGGTCAGAGACTATGTGTAGGTTTCCACTCCATGGAGGGGGAGTTGATTCCCATTCTGTTCCCAGTGCCGAAAGGGAGAAATTTGGTTGGTGTGTTGACAAATCTGTGGTGCCTCCAGAGTTTAAGAGGCAGATTCACTGACCTGATTCACTCTTTTTATTCTCGCAGGTAATGCAAAGACAGTTGAAACTGTTTGGGAGTTCCCAACAGGCACAGAGATGATGGAGTTAGCTGCTACACCTCCCTCCCCATTGCCCTACTTCTCTGACTTGTGCCAGATGTCTATGGTCTCCAAGGGCAACTGTGATTTCAGTCCCCATGAGGTAGTACGGTGGCTCAAAAGGATGCAATTTCGTGTTTAACGTGCCTCAGACCATACATTTTGAGCTGAGACAAAGTCTCAAGTCAAAACTTTTCGTTTCAATTCCTAATTGATCATTTTGGTTTTTGGCTGAATATTTGAGGGTGAGTTTTTTTCGATGGGTGAGGTGCGCGGTTGACAAAAACATGAAAGCAAAGACTTTTTATGAAAAATTTCGGTCAGTTAAAAACTCAATTTCTCAATAAAAACAGTGTAGATGGAAACTCTTTTAGCTAGCCCTATTGGGGAGCAAGAACCAGTCACCTGATGTCCCATGTTATAACCTGGACACAGCAGAGAATCCGTCCCTAGGGCACTATCTGAAGGCTGTTCTACAGTGCAATACACAAACTAACTTTTGCGGCCTGGGTAAGCAGAAATATGTGGGAAATTGGAGTGTGTTTGAAAGTCCTTACATTAGAGACATTTATTAGAGCTAGCCAGCCTAATGGCTTATTTACTGCCCAAATTAGAGCAATTAATCTGTACCCTTAAAATCAGAACAAAACAGCTCCACTAAAATGCAAGTCCTTGAGTATAACAATTTTCTTGAAGGGTAGGAGACTAATCATGCCTCTCGGTGAGTGCTTTTCTTTTTCTCTGCTTACCTACTTCTCAGAAATACTGGCACATTCAATAAAAAAATCATTCTCCGACTCCTGACAGTGTGACAACTTGGTTTGTCTTTCTCTTCATTTCATTCTCTTCCCAGGAGTTCTAAGACAGTTACTAGTGCTCAAGTGCTGTTCACACAGACCAGCAAAATGGAAGGATAAAATTCTTATTCAGTGGAATATATAAATGGCAAAAAATGTGGCTAACACAGAGTTAAGGTTTCCCAGTGGCAGCTCATGTCCTTCTAGAATGTCAAGTTCGGCAAAACTCGAACTTCAGAAAACCAGGAAATGCAGAATTAAGACACACCCATGTAACCTTGACGCTGCCCCCTAGAGCTGGCAATAGTCACTGGGATTTATCTGCATGCACTGCAGCTGCACTCAGTCTGTGAGTTATGGTTGTGTTGGATGGTTGAGGCAGTAGGAGGGGCCAGTTGGTAGATATGTGTCTGTGAGTTGAGGAGATGGGAATTAATTTGATGTGTCACAGAGCTGTGATTGTGTAATGAGGAGATCGGGGTTTGTGCCCACCCCATGTGTGAGAGGAAAAGAAAGGGGAACAAGTACCCTGAGGAACTAGTCTGCATCTTTTTATTGCAACATTTGGTAGCTATCACTAGGAAGACATGGCGGGCAGGGTAGGTCTTGCTGCTAGAATTGTCAGTAGTGAGATGGGATATGAGAGCAATCTGGCTTTAATAGTGATTAAGGGAAAGTTTATGTTTAGATGGTATTCTAAGACTGTGTGTGTTAAATTTAACAAGTGTTGTATTTTGTCAGGAGTGTTGGCTAACTGTTTGAATATAGAGCAGGTAAAGTAACTCCTTTCCTGTACACCAAATCTGCCCTTTTTGAGCGATACCCCAAAACACCCATAACACATATACTCACCCTCTGCCTTTTCACTGTTCAGGAAATACGAATCTGAGTTAACAATGTGTTTGTTGTAGATAGAAAGTTTTTCCTAATATCCGACCCAAATCTCACTTGCTGCTTGTGGAGCCCATTACTTGTTGTCCTG
The DNA here is from genome assembly GCF_026122565.2 of Emydura macquarii macquarii. Lineage (NCBI taxonomy): Eukaryota > Metazoa > Chordata > Testudines > Chelidae > Emydura > Emydura macquarii. Next base: position 12,104,832 of record NW_027130208.1, on the reverse strand, counting down.
CCTTTGGTGGACACGGAGAATGATTGATCACTATCCGCTTTATAACAGCCGCTTAGCGAGTTTGAATATTATCGTGCCCTCACTCAGTCTTCTTGTCTCAAGACTAACCATGCCCAGTTTCTTTAACCTTTCCTCACAGGTCAGGTTTTCTAAACCTTTTATCATTTTTGTTGCTTCTCTCTGGGCTCTCTCTAATTTATCCACATTTTTACTAAAACATGATGTCCAGAATTGAACACAGAATTCCAACTGAGGCTTCACCAGTGAAAAGTAGAGAGGGACAATTGCCTCCATGTCTTACATACAACACTCATGTTAATACACGCCCAGAATGATATTAGCCTTTTTCACAACTGCATCACAATATGTTAACTCATATTCAATTTGTGATTCACTATAACTCCCAGATACTTTCCTGCAGTATTACCACTTAGCCAGTTATTCTGTTTTGTAATTGTGCATTTGATTTTGCTTTCTAAGTGCCGTCCTTTGCACTTTTTTTTATTGAATTTCATCTTATTGAATTCAGATCAATTCTCAAATTTGTTAAGGTCATTTTGAATTCTAATTTTATCCTCCAAAGTTCTTCCAATCCTTCCCAGTTTAGTGTCATCTACAAATTTTGTACACATATTCTCCAGTCCATTATCCAAGTCATTGAATAGTACTGGATCGAAGACTGGCCCCTGCAGGATCTCTTTAGATACTCCTTCCCCGTTTGGCAGTGAATCACTGATAACTACTCTTTGAATAAGGTCTTTCAACCAGTTGGGCACCGACTTACAGTAATTTCATTTAGACTGCATTTCCTTAATTTGCTCATGAGAATGTCATGTGGGACTGTGTCAAAAATCTTACTAAAATCAAGATAGACCACATCTACTGTTTCCTTCTATCCACTAGACCAATAACCCCATCAAAGAAGGAAATTAGATTGGTTTGGTATGATTTGTTCTTGACAAATCCATGATAGCAATTCCTTATAAACCTATTATCCTATAGGCTTAAAAATTGATTGTTTAATAATTTGTTGCAGTATCTCTCTAGGTATCAAAGTTGACTTGAGTATAATTACCTGGGTCCTCTTTGTTCCCCTCTTTAAAGATAGGTACTATATTTGAACCTCTCCAGTTTTCTGAGGTCTAATTTGTTTTCCAGGAGTTCTCAAAAGTAATTGCTAATGGTTCTGAGATTGCTTCAGCTAGTTCCTTTAGTACCCCAGGATGAATTTCATCAGGCCCTGCTGACTTGAATACATTCACCTTATCTAAACATTCTTTAATCTGTGCTTTTCCAATTTTGGTTTGTATTCCTTCCACATTGTTAATATTGTGCTGAGTATCTTGTCACTGTTAAACTTCCTGGTGAACACTGAAGCAAAATTGGCATTAAACACCGCTGTCTTCTTGAGATCATTAGGTATTATCACTCTTTCCCTGCTAAGTAGAGGACCTAAACTTTTCTTTGTCTTTTTTTTGCTCTTTATGTATTCAAAGAATCTCCTCTTATTGCCATTTATATCCCTTGCTATGTGCAATTCGTTTTGTGACTTAGCCTTTCTGATTTTGTCCTTTCATCTTTGTGTTATTCTTTTGTACTCCTGCATAGCAATTTGTTCATGTTTCCACTTTTGTAGAATTTCTTTTTGATTTTCGGGTCATTAAAGTGCTCCTGATAGAGCCATGTTGGCCCCTTGCTATTCTTCATATCTTTCCTTCACATCTGGCAGTTGTACTTTTAATAGTGTCTCCTTGAGAAACAGCCAGCTCTCCTGAACTGCTTTTGCTCTTAGATTTTCTTCCAATGGAACATTACCCACCAGTTCTCTGCATTTCTGAAAGTCTGTTTTTTTAAAGTACATTGTCCTTGTTATTGACACAATCAGACTGTGTCTGAATAGGGACTTGGAATGGTTATCTCATTACAAGAAGTAATTGTCACTGTTCACACAGTCTCACCTTCTAATCAATGGTTGTAAATAGGCCTCATCTACTCTAACTGAATGGACTTTGCTAACACCCACCCTCTCCATTGTTGTTCCTTACCCTTGGATGTATATATATACCCCCTATCTGATTTCTATTTCTTGCATCTGATGAAGTGGGTTGCAGCCCACGAAAGCTTATGCCTGCAGAAATTACATTTGTTAATCTTTAAAGTGCTACAGGACTCTCGTTGTTTTTGCTGTATACAGACTAACACGGCTACCCTTCTGGAGCTTTTGTCCTTATTCTGCTGCTTTCACTCTTTCCTTTCCTTAGAAATCCTGAAAACTCTCCTTTCACGATCACTTTCACCCAAATTGCCTTCAACCATTAGATTCGCTACCAATTCCTCCCTGTTGGGTCAGAATCAAGTCCAAAATGAATGTGCCCCTGATTACTTCCTCCACTTTCTGAAACAAAAAGCTGTCCCCAACACATTCCAAGAACTTATTGGAAATTTTGTGTTTTACCATACTACTTTTCCAGCAGATGGCTGGGTAGCTAAAATCCCTCATTGCTACCAGGTCTTATCTTTTGGATATTTCTGTTATTTGTTCTAGAAATGCCTCATCCACCTCTGTTTCCTGATTTGGGGTGATAAATGGTATGCTGTAGAAATCTGTGGTTAACCAGCTGACTCCCAGAGACTTAGTGGTATTTATCCTGGGTGGCAGCCTATTAACCACACACCCTCATAGGGAACAGTTCCTCAACCCTTCCTCCCCTACCCCTGCTGCAAAACTTGGTAAGTTTTCATCCTGATTTCACTCCACTCCTGAAATATTATGTCTGAAACTTTTTCATGGACAAGAAATTCCAGATGATTTTGCAGATTTCTGGTGAGAAAAAACTTTTCTTGACGTACCATGGCAGCTCACTAGTCTGCTCCGCTCAATAATGTGCAGTTCCATGATCAGTTCCCTAAAAATCTCCGGTGCATAAATTGATGGGATCCCACCACTTGTCTCGAACAAAATTTCCTTTTCTCATGCTGGTCCTTTAAAAAATATTCATGTTCTCCAGTGGTGGGTACCTGCGTGGAACAAAAGCATGAGTCACCATTGGTGATTGTCCAGTAGAAAGGATTTCACCCTTCCCTTGCACAACAAGTTCCAGAATACCAAAGACTTTTATAATTCCAAAAAAAAAAAAAAAAAAAAGTGTTAATTGCCATTGTGTGTGCCCTACTCTTCCAGTGCAGAAATGAGCACTGCCCATGATAAACCAATAAGGAGAGGTTTCTAAATATTCCATAAGGTTCCAATTATGGTCTGGGGTGTAGAATTAAAGATGAGTGTAGTGGGCTTTATTATTATTATTTATTTATTCCTACATAGTAATGCAATTAACATACTGTGTGCTTCACTTTGACTTCTGCAAAGTCAGGCTTTCTATCCAACACTGGCCAGCAGTGGGTATGGAAAAAGAGGAATATTGGAAAAGCTGTTCGGACTAGTGTCTCAAAAGAGTGAGGAGCTCCTTGTCTTCCAATCCAGTGGGCCAAGGAAGAGAGGCACACGCTCCAAGAGGAGAGGAACATTAATCTGGAACATTTCCTTCAAGAGGAGAGGAGAAACAGGGGGCAGAGTTTGCAAGATAGAAATGTTCTCCTGTAATACTGACAGTTGCACACTTGCTTATTTCTGTTCTACCCATGCTTCTATATTACAATATATAGATAGATAGATAGATAGATAGATATTCACTTTTTTATGCTTTGAATGCAGAGTGGCTTGTCTGCATGTGCACTTACCTGTCTGCGATTCTAATATAATTCTTTGTTATCTTTAAAATATTACATAGCAGAGTTCGTTATTTCTTAATGACTTGTGTAAACTGATGTAAGCAATGTATACTGCAGTAGAGCTTCACTGCATGGTTACCTTTGTTTGGGGTTTTCCCTGCAGTTTATATATGCTCAAGGTTTTTCATGTGGGCAATTTGCAATTCCACACTGTTATTTCCCTTTTAGTGTAACGTTGAATTTGTGCTTTACAGCAAAATTATTTTTATTGGGGCTTCCCCTGTATTTTATGTCTGATGGGTTTGTTATGTGCACATTTCACAATTCCATACTTTGAGAGGGATGAGACCATAAATAACGATATGTCTTACTTTCAATTGTGTGCATAATCACTGTCAGACATATGAAGTACAGGGTAAACCACAGTAAAACTAACTGTGCAATACAGTACAAGTTCAAGAGTATATTGAAAGGGCAGAAAACATAAATAACAAGGTAACATTGCACTTGACCTGTACTGCACATTTAATTTTTGTTGGTGTGTCCCTTGTATTTTATTTATCTGACAGAGTTTTGGTGTGCACAGTTGAAATCTCCACACTTTGTTATTTATGTTTTCATTCCTTTCAGGGTTGCTTTGCACTTATGCTTCATTGCCCAATCATTCATCAGGTATTACTTTCCCCTGTCTTTCCAAGTTGCATACTTTTTGTTCCACTGTTCCAAATTTCTGTTGTGGAATTCATTATTTGTTATTTCATGTTTTGAGTGTTTGGGTTACGTTGCACACCTCTATATGTTTTTCATCCTCCGCCTCTCCCCCATGTTACAATTAAAGTTTTGATGTTTCACTGACTGAATTTGTTTGTGAATTATGTATTTTGTGAAAGGGATGGCAAGAATTCTAAGGGACCAAGATTAAGGGGTTTAGTATCACAGAGGAAGAAATAACATATGAAGCCTCATCTAAGGCCTTAGTCACTGAACACCTATACAACACAGTGTAATGACTGCATCCATAACCATGAATGTCTTAGGTGGAGGATCTGTTAGCCCACTACCCACAACACAAAGCACATTGGGATACAGTCACCCACAAAGGGAACCCCCAGAATGCGCTGGGCTCTCACACCTTTCTATCCCTTCATCTATGCAGACATGCAGGGGTTGATAGGTGGAACAATCGGAATACATGTTACTGTAGGCAATCTCTGCCCTCGGTCCTACAGGTTTTTAGTCCATGGTATGTACTGGGCTCTGAGGTGGCAAAGACCCCTTGTGTTACACCCATAAACAAAGGCATGCATTGATAACTGATGCTGGAAAATTGGCAACAAATACAACATTTATTAACAGTGCACAAAATGTAGGGCAACAACATCCTCAGATTTCATTAACTTGACCTTGACGGGAAAAGAGGTGGGCACAGAGGCCATCCCTGATGTCACAGGAGCACAGGCTCAGTGCTCTGAATGAGTTCAGACAAGACCCTCTTGTAGTGGGATGTAGGGCTCACTCTCACTAGGACAAGCATCCTTGGCTTCAGCACCTCCTGGGCGTGACCTCAGAGCATTCAGCACCCCTTGTTCACAGTTCACTCCCCGCAGTGAGTCCACCTGAATGGGACACCTGGGGAAGCCTGACCCGCCCCCCCAAAGGGGCAATGCACCCCTAACTTCACAGTCCGCAGGGACTCTCAGCCAACATTGTAAAAACAGAAGGGTTTATTAGTCATGTGGAACTCAGCATAGAACAGTTCTTGAAAGCACGAAGATTCAGCAAAGTCCCTCTTGGCCTCCACCTCTCTCTTTTCTCCAACTCGTCACAGCTGGCTGACTGTTGCAGAGGGGCGTTGGCCATCAGTTTCCTGGATACAGAGTACCCGGCCACTGTCTGGGCATAGGCAGCTAGCGACAGTCACACCTGGCTGCTAGGGTCTCTGCAAAGATCACACTCCCTTGTCCCACCACCTAGATACTTGTACAATACACAACAGAAATTGAGGCACACACCCGTATTTGTACAAAACATTAAGGACATTTCCATTTCGTCACATCTTATTTGCACTGCAGGAAGCAGACCCAGAGAGGACAGGCGCATTTTCTGGTTGCATTTACCTGGCCTGCAAACCAGTGGGGTCTTAATAATGTTCACCTGCATCTGGAACAGACCACAGACATATGGATAGCGCTGGCCGCGCTGCTGTCCAAAAGATTCTGTAAACGGCATCACCTTGCCTTCAGTCGGCCAAAGCCACACTATGCAACCGTCACACAACTGCTGAGCATGTAACTGAACCTTCTTCTAGCAGATGCTGTATTATCAGGGTATGGTTTCATGAGCCATGCTAGAAGCAGATATGCAGTGTCCTCCAAAATAACCATAGGCACCAAAACTCTGTAGACAGCAACATTATTAGGATGAAATAAGGTACCAGCTTCTCCTGAGAGGTACAGGCCAGATCTCCTGAAAATCCTTATGTCATGCACTTTTCCAGCGCTACTTGTGTTATGTTTATGAACCTGTAGTTCATCAAGGCCCCCAGAATGATAGAATAGCTCTGTTTGCAGTTTACATATTTGCTTGCTCCCTTTGGCAGACAAATTATGGGCACATGTGGCCATCGATCGCCTCACCACAGCTGGGAAATCCCATTCTCTGAAAACTGGCTATTGTTTCTGGCACATGTCTAATGCCAACCATACATGGGTACATCACAGTAGGAATCACCTGGCAAACCTCCATCACCACAAATCCCACAATTGACTTGACCACACCAAATTGGCTTGCCATGGATATGTAGCAGATTGGGGTAGTCAGCTTACAGAGGGTAATAGCAACCCACATCTGCAGTGGTATGGCCTCCCTCAATCAAGTGTTCTGGTGTAGTTGGGTCAGGGCAAGCTCTTCATACTGTTCCAGGAATGTCTGTTTCCTTATGCAGAAGTTCTGGAGTCACTGCTGATCATTGCAGATCTGCAGGACAACAAGGTCCCAACACGTTGTTCTAGTTAGGCTGCACCAGAAAGCTGCTCCACACATGGAAAATAAATTGCAGTTGCTATCAGTAGGTGTCTTCAGTCTGCCACAAATTGACACCCCTCCCACATCAACACCCCTCCTTTATCTCAGAAACTGTTCCCAAAATGCCATCCAGCATCTTGCCAAACATTTATTCTAGGATCATTCACTGGCAGACAGAAGCAGCTGATCAGATGGATACATATCTTGTCCATGGGTTTGAACAGACAGAAGTTGAGCAGGCTGCACAGCTGGAAGTAATTTACAATATGGCAGGCTGAAATTACACAGGCATTGGAGAAAGACAGAAAAAATTTAGCGTGAGGGACTGCTCTATGTCATGAGAGTGCTAAGGACAATGGGATACACACATGTGAATCCAGTGTGAGACTGCAGTGTCAGTGTGGATGTTGCTACATGGGGTATGGTGTAGGGTATGCTCTGCAGTGTGGACTCTGGTGGCAGACTTAGCTACTATGTGGACACATGCAAGCAGTCAGGGCATTCCCTAAAAGAGATTAGCAATTTAGGAGACAGCCAATGCTCTCATGCTTGATGTTACTAACGCCAGAGTACTACCTCAGATGGGTAAAATGGTGAATCTGAGAGTTATAGAAGATCGTGCATTTTTCCTATTAATCAAAATTACAGAAACACCTGTGCGAAATAGCGCTGTGCTGATCAGTTTGCGACACCCTGGAGTAAATCTATATACTGTGCCCAACCGGGCAGGTGTTTCTTACAAGCTCTGGGAAATCATTACTCAATAACTATCAGAATATCTCATTCCTTACCTGGGGTGCAGAGCTGTAGCAAGCTGCAGCAGCGACACATGGAAACATCCCTGAAGGTCTCTTCAAGGTGGGATTCAAAGAGATTGTTAATATCATTCTCAGGGCGAGGTGAAGAATTTACAACCACCAGTTTGCTTAGCAAATGTAACCCTTTTATCTGTTTGAAAACTGTCCACAGTGGGCGTTTGGTTTTGTTTACCAAGGCCTGAATGCTCAAAAGGAGTTATCCATTAGGACTATGTCTCCACTGACGGTGGCAAAGTCGCCGCCGTCAGAGCAACTTATCTGGATCAACTGAGACGTCAGTGAAGACCCACTCAGTTGGTCCAGAAGTCGACACTGTTAATCCACCCCCACAAGTGGCGTAGCGCTGCGCAATACAGTGAAGACGGTGCACAGAGGAGAAGCACAGCAATCGACGGGAGTTATGCAAGTTTTCTGCGTAACTCCCGTCGACTGCCGCCGAATCACTGGGATAAGTGTAGACCAAGCCTAGTCCCAGTTTCTTGATCACTGCAATGCACAAAACTCCAGCTGAACTGTCTAGGCACCTAAAACTCACTCAGCACCTCAGTTTTCAGGGTAAACTTTCCCTAACATGGCTATGTTTGGGCCTCTGAGCATGGGCCCTGCTCCCTCTAGGTGTCTAGACTTCTATCTCCTGCTTAAACTCCAGGGTGATTCACAAACTAGGGGAAGATAGGCATTTGGCTGCTTGACTCAGATGTAGAGCCTGATTTGGCAGGTGTGCTCAGAGGCTGCCTACTGGAGTGGGTCCCATTCAAATCTGGCTGGAGTAAAAGGTGGTGGCCAACTTATAACTTTTAGCCCAGTGCTTAGAGCACTCACCTGGAATGTGGGAGACAAGTTCAAATCCCCCCTTTCTGTATTTGAACAGGGGTCTCCCACCTCTCAGGAAAATTCTCTAACCACTGAACGATGGGATATTCTGATGGGGGGCTCCCTCAGTCTGTCCTGTTGAAGACTGGGGAGGTAAACTAATTGAGTTGACGGGAGAGTGCTCTCCCATCCTCTGAGTGGGTCTACACATTCTCAAAGAGCAGGCGTCCTTATGAGTCAGTGTTACCTTCCCATGGACTTTTTAAAGCACTCGAGGTAGCACTACTGACTAAAGCAGAGACCAGATAAAGGGGGAAACTTTCTTTGAATCATCTCTTCTTTCCACATCCTTATTGCAGAACTACCTAATGCATGTTTTTTCCTACACAACTTGTTCATTTGAGGCTAAGTGGCAGAAAATAGTATATTATGAATATAGTCATCTCTCCATGTTTCCACTGAGCAGAAAATAGAAAGGATACCAAAAATATCAGCGTATTCATTTGCTCACCATTTTGAAACAAGCTTAGATTTCTGCAACATTTATCACACCTTTAGTTGTGTGTATTTGTGGGAAATGGGTAGTAGAATTAATGGTGGATATTGCTCTGTATAAAAAAAAAAAATAGGATGCTGCCTGAGTATTAATGAAAAAGAAAAATCAATGGAGTCTAAAGGTTGCCTTCAAGAAAAGAAAATAATGCTTATAAATATGTTTGTCTCTCTGCTTTCTGCAAATAGTGCCTGCAATCCCTGTAAACTTTGCTATATAGCCAAACACAAGATTGTAAGCTTAGTGAGACTGACGAGATCTTGCAGGTGTACTGATATCCATTCTGTATATTTCACACACACACAAAAATCTTGAACCTAGTTTATTGATCAGGAATCATAACTTTCAGGTTATTCCAGTGCCACCGTAGCGACAGTTCAAATAACAAGCAGTAACTAGAATAGGCATGTCCTGCTTCCAGACAGCGAACCCCACTATCATATTTTGTTGCTCTTCACAGTTCCACTGGGAACCGTGTCACAGCATCAGGCAATTAACACTGCCTGACACAATGAAGGACCTCTCATCATAGGTGGCCATAGGGTAACTGCCAGCAGGTGCTGTTCTAATGCCTCTCACTGAGCACAGCTGCCGTAGGCTGAAATGAGAGTAGCAGGAAAGTTGAACGGGATGGAGAGGAAGCAGCCATTCCATCAGATATCACGCTAGTGAAATGACAAAGAGAAAAGGACTTGGCTCCTGAATCCTTCGTTAGGAATCTAGAAGGACATTTTCGGAGGCACAAAAGGGAGTCAGACATTCAACTCCCATTGGCTTTCAATGCCAGGCAGGCACCTAAGCCTTTTTTTGCCTTTTAAAATCTCTCCCCTAAATTCTTTCCTCGTGTAGGAGTCTAAATATGGATTTGGGAACCTACCTTTAGGCTTAAATATTTTGGCCACAAGGAATTTAGTTAAAAACTGTGACTAGCTGCCGAGGTTTTCACTTAAGGAATCTCCCTTTGATATCAGTGGGAGTTTCCCTGACTGAGGACTAGGTGGAAACTGAGGAAGGACCAGGTTAAAAACCATCAAACTGAAGGCAGTATCACCTTATCAGTTTTTAACAGAACTAGCTAGCTCTGAATAAAGCTCTGAATAAAGATCACCTCATTCTGTCTTTACTTTAGTGTGCATGGATAAATGTAGAGATTCCAAAAGTGAAAGGCTGAGGGTACTAACGAAATAAATACATAAATCATTAAAACAGTCTACATTTCAGGGTTCCTGAACCAGTTCGAGTTGCCCCATCCTTGCAAACAGAAATCAAACTCAGTCTGGCTGTGAGTCTTCATGGGGTTGTATAAAATCTCAATTCTCTTCAGTTTAATCTACATTACAACAGGTAAAATTACGTGAATTATTGTTGAAAAACCCATACTGAATTTCAGGAATAAGTTTCCTTGCTGTTGCTGATCTAACTTAGACAGTTAGCACGGGTTTGAATGCAAATTTGTAGACATTGGCATAGGATATTTAACCGCAAATAGAGACACGCTGTAAAGCTTAGAGGAAATGTATTTCCAAATATATCATAATTGTTCGGCAATGTCCTCCCGCTTACGTTTTTAATGTCATATTGTCCTGGAACCTGTCATCCGCAAACCAGATGGATTGATTGCTCAGTAGACATTAAAATGTGCTGTCATTTTGATGAGACTGCGTGTGAGAAGTAGGGGAAAACCCACCAAGGTCATTAGTCTGGATGAACCTTAACTTGCTGATGTTCACTCTGTAAAGTCTTAATTAAAACATTCACTTGTTTTCCTTGCCCTACTTTGATAAATCCATATTATTATATCTTTCAAGCCTCTACTCTTTAGCATCCATTTCTAAGCATGTACAGATTGAGTTGGAGCATATGACTTGCCATCAGCCCGGTGTTCTGTCTACTCCAGCATCCTGCCTCTGATAGTAGCAAGCACCGGATGCTCCACGTAACTTGAAAGTTGTTTCAGATGCTTCAAAGTAAGGTGCAAAAAAACCCTGTAATAGGCAGATGTAGGACAATTTGCCTCTGGGGAAGTTTCCTTGAAACCACTAATGGCTAGAGGTTGATTTAAATTTTAAGTCTAAAAGCATGATGCTTTTTATCCCTTCCATTTTTTTTTTATCTTTACTAAATATGAGTTGAGACAGGGAGAACAGCAAGGTAGCAGTTGAGATGGTTCCTCCAGTTCCTGGTACTGGTGCCTTTTTGGGTTGTTTGCATGGGTTTATAAGCCAGGGTTGTAACAGTGTCTTTTAAATGCAATTGCCTTTCCTACAACAGCATTGTTGTCATCTCTTCTCCCCAGGGCTGAGGTTCAGTGGGAAATGCATGTCATGCTTCTGTATCTCACACTGATTCTCCATTAATCCAGCACTACATTTCCTTCATCAGTGTAAGGGAATGTATACAGGATCATATTGAGTTCTGATTAACACCTGAGTGTAACACCATCTTTTTGGCATGTTTCATTATTAATAGAACAAGTGTAGTTAAATGTGTCAGCCAAATGTCCCTTGTCAATGATTAACAATTCAGTGTACTTCTAGTATTTTCAAGTTGTCCTTCTTAGACTGAAGAAGGAAAATTGCAAGTCAAATGTCATCTGAAAGAATTTTTAAAAAATTATTATTTCTAAATTGTTATTAAAGATGACTAACCGCAGAGAGAATAGTTGATATCTTATCATGGGGAGAAACATACATCATCTAAAATTAGATAAGTTTAGCCTTGGATTTTATTGGCAAAACCATAGCAAAGTATAACTGATGAAACCCAGTGTGATATGACATGCCTTCTGAAATATGTAATAAAATGCTTTTCATAGGACTAAAGTTAATCAAACTGTAGCTTTAAAGCACTTGTGTCAATCATGAAACACATTACAGCTTTTAGAAAAGAGTGGCCTCCATGCGTTCGTTTAATACATTAGATGAAGTATTTATAAATGCAATACTAATAGAAGATGAGACTTGAATAGTCTCACTGACACTGGGCCAGACTGTGTTATCAGCACACATGCTGAATTGTATCTTAGTCCATGAGTCGTACTATTCAAATCAACAGGAAAGCATATTATGTGCTTAGGTGCAATCCTCAATAGGGATAATTTCCTGAACCAGTGCATTATATGCCAGGGGGAGGGTGAATGAGTCTTGGGCCTTGTCTATACCAGAAAGATTGTTCCAGCGTAGCTGTACTGGCAAACCCTCTTAGTGGAGATGCAGCTTACGCCGGCAAGAGTTATTTTGCTGGTTTAGCTTATACCAGTTCCTCAAGCAAAATAACCTATAGTGGTGTGACACAGAGGCCCATTTGTGCTAGCTAGCAAAGGGCTCACCACTGTGTCAGCAGGTCCCAATAGGCCGCACAAATTCACTACACCCAACATATTGCTGTCATAGTATTTAGCTTGAAAGAATGTCATGCGAGCTCTTAAATGAAAGCTGGTGACACTTTAGTCATCATAGGCATTGTGAGATGTATGTACAGATGGTGTGTAAGGAGTTACGTGTACCTATTAAAACGTTTGAGAATGACAAATGTAGAATTGACAAACAGGATCTGCCACACAAAGAATATATATTACCTATCCCTGTGTCTGCTGCAAATTAAGCATTGTAAGGAAAACACAGTGGGAGATACACTTGCATTTCAAAGCAACACGAGCATGTGAAGTCACCATAGGAAGACACTAGAGACTAAAACCACAGGAGATTGTCCTGTCTTTGGGGTGCAAAAACAATTAACTTTGGGGTATAAGAGGAAGGCAAAAGGACCCCTATTTTATCCTTTTCCTAACGAGTAATTGGGCAGTGCACTTACATTCATGAAAACAGGATCTCAAGGAGAATTTGGTTGAAAGCACCGGGATAGACATTTGGGTAGGACACAAAGCATTAGACTGGTAATATTAAGTTTAGACCATAAGAAGCATGTTCTACCTTTTGTTTTACTTGTAACTTGTTCTTAGCTGCTTGTTCACTATCTCTTAAATCTAAACCTTTGTTAATAAGGTTGTTATAGGTTTTTTTGGTTTTTTGTTTTTTACTATAAATAGATTACAGTCCTCTGTTGTTATATTGGAACTGATACTCAGTTGAGCCAAAGAAGCTGGTGTGTGTATTGGGAACAGTTCTGGGAACAGTTTACCTGGTAATTTCTGTGAATTTCCAGTGACAGTGGCTGCGTACTACAAGAGGATGCTTTTGAGGAGCCTGGGTACTGGGTACAGCAACCTGTCGGAGCGGGGTTGGCTGTGTGCTATGGCCAACAGTACCCGAATGGCGATACGCTGGGGTGTAACCCCTAGTGGTGAGATTCCAAGGATCAGTTTCCCTGGCAGTTAGAGTTCAGGGTAGTGTCTCCCACTGGCAAGACTCTAAAGGCCACCTTGCCTTGGGCTATAGTGCAGTGTAGTGTTGCTCCCTCCCTGCTAAGAGTCAAAGGCTGCTTTGCTTAGCTACAATAGCTCAGGTTAACATCACCCAGAGGCAAGAGTCCAAAGGCAACTTTTCCTAGTGGCTATAGTTTGGGGTAGTGTCACCCACTGGCAAGCGGGGCCCACCCTACTCCACCAGGTTCTGACCCAGGGCCCCTTTGAAACAGTGGCCCTTGCACAGGGCTCAGATATAGATACTCCAAGTGCTTGCCTGGGGTCACTTCCTACCTTTGTTCCAGTCCTTCCAAAGATGTTACAGGTTTGACTTGGGGTCCTCCTGCGTTCCCCTCTGATCTGTCTCCAGAGTCTCTTCTGCTGGCCACAACAAGTCACCACCCTTGGCTCCCACACTCGACAGGCTTCCAGTGGCTTGGCGATGAGGCTCAGGGTATGTCTACACTGACGGTGGCAAAGTCGCCGCTGTCAGATCGATCTTTCTGGATCGATTGAGCATTCAGTGAAGACCCATTCAGTCGATCAGGAAGCCACCTTCTCAAGTGGTGCGGTGCCGTGAAGACACCGCGCAGAACGGAAGTACAGCAGTTGACAGAATTTACGCAAACTACTCTGTGTAGCTTGCATAACTCCCATCAACTGCCTCTGAATTTGCAGGTAAGTGTAGATCAGGCCTCAGTCCTGGCAGAGTGGAGCTCTGGCAGCTTCCTGGCAGGAGGCTGCTGCACCTGACTGCTCTTCTCCTCAGTCAGTCCAGACTGAGCTCAGTCACTCCCTTTTAAATGTTCCCTCCACTGGGAGCATGCCCAGCAGATGCAAGGGGGGCAGGGCCTATTGGGCCCAGGGCAGCTCTTTAACCCTTGCCTCGCCAGTGTGGAATTTGTACACTCTGTCACAAAAGCATTAACTTGCAAGGCAAATTAGGGGTTGGCAGATCCTGAGCAGATTTTTGGGGGCAAATAAATAGATTAAAGGGAGGTGACACCGAGAGGAACATAAGAACAGTCATACTGGGTCAGACCAATGGTTCATCTAACCCAATATCCTGTCTTCCAACAGTGGCTTGTGCCAGATTTTTCAGAGGGAATGAACAGAACAGGGCAATTATTGAGTGATCCTTCCCATCATCCAGTCCCAGCTCCTGGCAGGCGGAGGTTTAGGGATATCCAGAGCATGAGTTTGTGTCCCTGATCACGTTGTGTAATGCCATTGATGGACCTATCCTCCATGTTCTCATCTAATTCTTTTCTGAACCCAGTTATACCCAGTTTAGCACTAGCCAATCTCTCTGTCATTGAGGCAGGAGGGTAACATGGTGATTCACACTCCAGGCACCGCAAGAAAGTGTCATGGGGGCAAAGAGGACATTTTTGCTAGTATAGCTGTATCTACATTGGAGTTTTTGCCAGAACAGTGATATCAGTTAGGACTGTGATTTTTTCCATGCTCCTACAAAACACAGCTATGCAAGCAAAACTTTTAAGTTCTGGCCACTCACTAGGGAAATAGAATAGATTTGATATAACAATAGACAGATCTTGGTATGCCACTACTTACATTTCTGGGTAGCATATATAGGGCATATTATCTACAATAAAATACCACTAGATGTATATTTTATAACTGCAAATAGCAAAATATGAATGTTACAGCATCTGAGCTGGTTGTATGAAAAAGAAAATCAATTCAATATCTGTTAATATCATGTCTCTTTGTCATGACACATTATTTTGATTAAAAAATTGGGCTGTGCTAGCTCCATACTTCATCATAATTAAACACAAATCATTTTTTCTATATGGAACACCCTCCCAGCTCCCTAAACACTGATGTTGAGTAAGAATTGTATTTACATTTTTACAGGCACAAAGAAATCATCCTCATCATCAAGATAACTATAGCAACGAGCTTAGCAAAGAGCACCGTGAGACTGTGATATAGGCTATAAGGTCCACAGATAAAAACGCTATCTGGCAAATAACTGGACCCAGAAAGGGAAATTCAATGAACTAAACAGAATGCAAGACAGAGCTATCAGAAGTGAATCCAAGCCTCAGAAGCAACCAACATAAAATATGATGCATGTGGCTTCATATAAAAGCTGCATAATTCTAGAATCAGTGAAATGTGCAAATTCTAGAGGTGTTGACATTAAATAAATTGACAGAAGAGAATATAATCTCTGTGGCATTCTCATGAAAGCTGATGAAAATGTTTCACCAGATGGACAATGAGCCACTGCCCTTCTGCAGAGAGAATTAGTTTTTCAGTAGTCAGCTGAGCAGCCATAATTTGAAATGCTTTAGCATTTCTCTCTTTTCACTCATTTCAATGATATTTTCACACAGCAATTACTACTGCAGATCCTTTTAACTCTGCATGTATTGGCCGCTGTATATTGGTGTAATCTTTCTTTTGTTAATCAGGTGATCACAGCTACATTACAAGGTATACTTATTTACAAACATCTGCCAGTAATATAATGTGGCTTCTCTGAGGGAAATATCAAGGTGAGAAAAGTTGAGTGGTTTTCATTTTTGGTGGATTACTTGTTTGGGAGGTAAACAGATGCTCAATATATATATATTCTTATTGGGACAGAATTTATCTTCAGGCACAGCTCTCAGCTGAAGATATCGTTTAAGTTGTGTGGTGCACAAGGGAGTCACGTGACTGCAAACTGACTTGAAATGAAACATTTCATTGGCTCAGCATATTGGTTGGGGTAGTCTTGGGAGGCAGTGCAACTCATTGTCCTGGCTCTTGCATGGGAGCTATTAATGATTTCCTGCTGTCTCACAGAAGCGGCAAATTATGAGTCCCCTACACGAATTCAACTACACTGCTCTGTGAGTAGGGAGAGTGGAGCCAAGACTTTCCATTCCCCATCTCTTATTGCCCACTGGCTCTGGAGGCTGGAGTTCTGGGAAAGCTCCAACTCAGCAATCAGTATCTCAGACTGGGCACCCAAAATTCTCACTTTGGAAAATGTAAGCCATTGCTTCTCTCTGTTACCAGCAGATGCAGTCAGAAGATGCTGCTCATTGGAATAGGTCAAAATTGTTCAAACGTTGAAATCTCAATGATAATTAGAATTAAAATAAACCAGGGAGGGAAAATATATGAAAAAATCATGAATCTTCCCCCCTCTCCTCCTTTTTTGACCGAGCTCTATTGTACAGTTGGACATTCACAACATTATTTCTGGAATCTCTTGAAAGCTTCAATTCTGCAGAAACATTCATTGGTACCGTCTGACCGTTCTTTCCAAGAAAAAAAATGTTTGGATCACTAGGAAAATTGGAGCTTAAAATGTGTTTTGTAATTAATGCTATATTTCATAAATGAGTAGAGCTGAGCAAAAATTGGAATTTTGAAACATTTCATTCTGAGTCAGTTTGAAGCACATGACTCCCATGATGTGCCATACAGCTTTGTCAGTCTGGAGACTGAGGGGCATCATGGAAGTTCAGCCACGGAGATTTCCCAGAAATTGCATTTTTCACCAAGAAATAATTTTGATGGGAAAGTGCTGACCAGCTTCAATAATGAGCAAACTCATGGGCAATTTCATAGCATATGGGTTTGAGCCTCATTTCCTTTCTTATATCTCTGACATTTTCAGTTTCATGCTAATGATTTCATCTGAGAAGAAATCCAGCAGGATCTGAATTCTTTCGTTGTTGGAATAGCTTACGGCTCAAACCTAAGATGAGTTTGTTTATGTTCTTATGTAAATTTGCCCTATACCACACTTCAGGGCGATGCTGCACAAGCTCAATAATTTATCTACCTTTCATATAATTGAGGACAGAATACATTATGCCGTTTATTTATTTATTTTTGTAAAGAAATCTAAAAGCCAACAAGGTGTCACAAAAGGACAGCAAACTACATTTAGTGTCCTATTGGCCATCTGCCATCCTCTGAATGGGAGTCAATAATGATCTGTCCAACAATAAGCACAGCTAATAAATAGTCACAAAGGAACCTAATTTGCCAGCCACTAGTAGCCACCGGTTGGAAATGAATGTACTGCTGCTATTCAGTATTACACCTGACGCCCGGCCAGATGGAAAGGAAACATGACATAACTGATGATGATTAATGATAAAGATGGCATACAGCAGCAATGAATACTAAGATTCTGAAAAATCTCTCCATATACTAGTATATATGTAGCTAGTATGCGTATTACACTGCAATGTAAAGGGAAAGGTGCTGTACATACTACTGGTATCCCAGATGAAATATATTACATTCCATCTGGCTCTCCTTCACAAGATGGGCTCCAAGTTTTGGGTTTGTTTTTTTCTTACAATGATATTTTAATTTAGTCATTTTAACAAAGGGACAAGCTGTGTAGAATGCCAAAGACATCCCATGGAATTCTATAGCTATTAGCAAGTCCTCACAAATTATGCAGCTAGCGCTGCTGAACTCTTGGATTCATCAATTTTAAGGCCGGAAGAAACCATTATACTTGTCTAATCTGAATTCCTGCATAGCACTGGTATTAGAATTTCACCCAATAATTCGTTTACCATGCCAATAACTTCTGGTTGAGCTAGAGAATATCTTTAAAAAAAAATCCAATTTTTATATAAAGATTTCAAGTGATGAAGAATCCCCCACATCCCTAGGTAAATTGTCATAATGGTTAGCCCCCATCATTGTTAAAAATTGTGCACCTTATTTTTTAGTCTGAATTTGTCTAGTTTCAACTTCCAGCTATTGAATGTCTATTATATCTTTGGCTGCTAGCTTAAAGAAGGCAGCAGGCCCCTTCTATTACAAATTATTTCTGTGTAGCTATTTATAAGACCTGATCAAGACACCTGTTAGCCTGTTGTTTGACAAGTGGATTAGTACATTTTGTTGCAAGATCCCTTACATTCTGTGACAAATTTAAATTATTTTATCTCCACAAAACATGCTTCATTCCCAATCCCTCCACCACACCTCCAAACACCTACTTATTTTCATCAGAGATTATTTTCAATTATTTGGTTTTTAACAATGGTCTCCTGGTGCCCTTCCTCCTTCCCCAGATCCATTGTTGTCCCAGCAGCTTGGTTTAGAACTTCCTTCCTGCCTTGTATGCCAGGGAAAGAGAGAGTTTGTAGCCTCCTGCAGACAATCATCTTCTCAGTTCCCCAGCCCCTGGCTGCTATGCTGTTTGTCAGCCTACAGAGCAGGCCAGCATATTCTTCTGAATTTACCCTTACATGCCACTTGTCTGCAAACTGAACTTCTGCTGCCTGACTCCATGCAAAGCTATAGAGAGAATTCACTGTAATCCAGTTAACTCTCCCTTTGTGGAATAGATGTTGTTGTGTGAGAATGCTGCACTAGTGGTCATCCTGTGTCTTGGAGGGCAGAACTCTGTACTTCAGGCACAGATCAGGGAACCAAAAGATGCATCTTACAGCAGGCTGTGGTTATTGTGCTGTATGATTTGCAAATAAACATACTGTAATAGTTAAATAGAAGCTCTATTTGCCTTACTGAGAAAAACAAACCCCTTGTGGTGAAAGCTGGAAAGCAAGAGGTAGCAGCAGGCAAGGGAGAGATAAGCAGAGAGATAAGAAAATGACAGGCGCCAGTTGCCGCAAAATAATGAATTCTACTACAAGAATCATGCACCACCCATAATAACTCACAACCCCCTGAGGAATCAGTTTGAGAACTAGGCAGTACTTGGGAAGTACTTGGGAAGTTTGATCAAGAGTCCACAGGGTGCCCCAGTTGAGATGAATGGACAGTTCACACATCTTGGAGTGTTATGTGAAGATGACACTGTATCCATTTAAGCCTAGTTCACAATTCTGGTGCTATTTCAGCAGACACAAAGGCTAAAAACTTACTTTTTAAAAATGAAACCTCAGATTCTAGAATATAATTATGTGGCAATGAGTGAATTTCCCAGAAAATACCTTGGCCAGGGAATACACAAAGCCCTAGTTATTTTGGACTAACCTCAGAGATAAATTCAAAAAAGTGTAAAGTGTGTCTAAGCTGGTGTCAATTACATTTTCTCAAATAGATACCCAGTATCTATGATATATCAATTTAAACACCCTCTAGAATCCCCTCGACCTTTTTGGGTTTACTTAATCTCACACCTATTTTTCAAACTATATCTTACACTGTTCCTTACATATCATCTCTGAATAATGACCTCTGAATCTAAGAGATTCTAAGCTGCTGTCATTCACAGAGGGGCTAGAACAGAGGAGTGTATCAAGGAAAGCAACTAATAAGAATGTGATTGTTAAAAAGGTCATCTACTTTTCCTGGTCTCCTCTTATAACTTCTTGGCATGTGTATGTGTGACCCTAAGAACACCTCAATGCCAGCTGTCAAAGGGTTCACTCTTCTGTAACAGCAACTCCTATCAATCCTGACAAACTCATGACACCTAACATGCTGCTTTCATAATATTTATCCAAAACGGATCGTGTGAGGTATCTCATAAAAGCTTATGTCATGCTGATCCTCATCATCACTGTGAGATGTACGGATGGATAATATTTAAGGAGTTATGTGTATGTGCTGAAAATATGTTTTACAGTGTCTGTCGCAGGCAGATTTGTCAAACAGGTTTCAGTAGCCAAAGAGATGTAGATTCCTTGGTCTGCTCATTTTGCATTCGGAACCAACAGGGGGACGTGAAATCAACTGGAAAGAGCACGCCTGAGAATAAACAATGATGAGGGGTGCACTTGGGAAGTTTACTGAATTATAACTGGGGAACAAGGAAAGCACCCTGTTATCCTGCTCCTACAGGGATTCTCAAACTCGTTTTGCTGGGACCCCTTTGAAAATATTTCAGGCTGTGATGACACTCCCTCCCAAAGTGCTGCCCCCCCTTGCCTTGTCACCCTTACCAGCATGTGTGGGGACTGACAGCTCATGACCCCATCGTTCCCCAATAATAACCTCCCAACCCCCTGAGGGGTCATGATCCCCAGTTTGAGAACCCCTGTTCTAGGCAGTACTTGGGAAATACGATTAAATTCATGAAAATGGTTCCCAATCTGTCCTGGCTGGAAATGCAGCAAGAAAGCTTTGATGAGATAAGACTGCTTTTAGACAGATGGTTAAGTGTTAAAGTTTAGACTTTGAGAGGCATCATACCTTTAGTTTTATATGTAACCTGTCATGATTATTATCCTTGCCTGTTATCTCTTAAAGTTTAATCTTTGTTAATAAACATGATAGTGTCACTGTGACTATATCTCAGTGGTGTGATGTTAAAAAGGACCGATCCTAATGGCTCCAGACATGCTGTATGTAAACTGTTCTTTTGGAGACAGCAAACCTGGTCATTGCTGAGTGTGTCCAGTGGTTAAGGGTTGGACACACCAGTGGATGCTTCAAGGGGGTAAAGAGGTTGGTGTGTGCCTATTACCCGCCTGCACAGAAAGGGAGGTCTGCAGAGACCTGGAAGGCAGTGCCAGTGCGGCTTTAGGAAGGTGAATTAGCGCAGGCACAAACTAGTCTGTTTCATACCAAGGGCAGGTAGTGGTGAGGTACCTTCCAAACCTAGGTACATCGGAAAAGCATCACAACACAATACAATAAAGACTCCTTTTCTGGTTTCAGGGAGCCTAGTGAGCATGACTGAGTATTGCTGAATCTACAGGTGGTATCTAATTATATGAAGATAACATATTAATTATTATTATTATTATGATTAATAATAATCTGGGTTGTGTTAGCACCAGAATCCCCACGTCAGGGGTCCCCATTGTGTTAAGCACTGTGGAACACAGGGTGCACAAACTAACTTGACAAGACAGATAAAGTATCGGAGGGAAAACAGAGGCCCAGAGAGGGGAAGAGACTTGCCCAAGGTCTCACCCCCCTCTATATTTTACTCTTTGTCTGTCTCCTCTCCATGTTGTTCAGTTTTCTCTTTATAGCAGTGGATCAGTACCTTAGAAAAGTCACTTCCTTTCAGTCAGAAATTGCCTGGTGAGAATAGAAAATTGCACGCTGCAGGGGGGAAAAACACTAACATGTATCATTTTCTCAAGCCCATGACTTTATAGCAGCTTTATTCATAATATATTTTTCCTCTTGTCGATCAAAAATATGTAAATGAAGAAAAATACATGCAGTGGGCAGAATATATAAGGTCTTTGAAAAACACCTTCAAGCAAGGAATGCTTTTGCTCATGTAAAAAACCATCATAACTGCAAAGCCCTCGGCATAATAAAATAAGTCTGGGTAGAATTAACTGTAAGAAAAGTGACTTAAAAAGTCAGGCTACCTAAATGCTCTCTCTCTCTCACTCACACACACATAGAGATAATTATACTGTGGGAAATTGTTACAGAATATGAAGGCAGAGAGTGATGGATTGAAAACTGTGCATTGAACTTTAGAAAAGGTGCTTGTTTCTTGGAAGAGTCAAGAACTGTCTCCATATTCAATGTTGACCAAATATCAAAAAAGGAGTATTTCAAAGTTAAAAGGAGAAAAAATAGGAAAAAATGAAGATCAGCTGACAGAGCATCTAAATGAAGACCTCAGTTATGAAGGGGGTGGGCTACGTGGATCTTGGATCCAAACCTTTGCATATGATAAAGGGGAGCAGAGCCAACAACAGAGGCAAATCCTCCTTAGTTCCACCCTCTCTTCTAGTAAAATGATTTCTGTAATTTGCTGCTGCTTAAGGCAAGAAGCAAATTACTGCACTCCCCCTGCTCCTGAGAAATGGATGAGGAGGGAGATTATTGTCACTAAAGTCTGGTTTACACTAGAGAGTTAGGTCGAAGCAAGCCAGTTTATATAGACCTAACTATGTAAGTGTCTACACTTAAATTTTGCTTTTGCCAACTTAGCTGTCCTGCTACATCGATTTAATAACTCCACCTCCATGAGCGGTGTGTAGTCATGGTCAATGTAGTTACATTGTTACACTGTCAGTGTAGACACTGCATTGCTTACATTGACTGTTACTGACTTTCAGAAGCTGACCCACAATGCCTCACATTAACAGTACAATCGATATATGTGCTCCTGGTGAGGAAGTGCACCATCAACACAAGAAGCAACATGTGGAAACACACAAGCGACATAATTGCTGCGGCAGCTGTATGCCGATGTAAGTTAGGTCAACTTAATTTTGTAATTTACACAAGGCTGAAGAGGGGCACAATGTCTCCTGGTGCTACCCAGTGTGATGCAACTTATTTGCCATTCCTCGGTCAGGGTTGTCACTAAAGCGTTAACTTTTTAAAGTACATTGCACTAAAATAGACTAATGTTGAAGGGAAAAATGTCATACTCTGAAAAACAATACTGAGAAATTAGAGATGTTTGATAAAGAACAATAGGAAGAGCTGCATTTGTATCTGTTATCATAAATGGAAAAAAAAAAGCACTTTCAGCTACATTGGTGTTAGAAAATACCATATTAGAAAGTCTACAGAGAACACCCAATTCAATATTAAAAGTCAGTAGAATTGATTAGGAACATAAAGAATTAACATCTTTTAGATATATGTATGTGCAGTGCCTACCACAATGGAGCCCTGATCCTTGATTGCTTTAGGTGCTAGATATTATTAATTATTATTCTCTAAAACAGAGCTCTTACAAGAAGCACATATATTAGATAAACCTATATGTCCATTTTTATAAGCTTATTCAGATAAAGAGATAAAGGCTCCAAAAACTAGAAAGTAGCCAACATGACCCCATTACTGAAGAAAGACCTAGATACATGCTTTAAAAAAACATGGAGATCAGAAAACATAACATCATTTTATGGTGAAAGTCACAGAAAGTTTTTTTTAAGAGATCAAAAGGGAAACAGAGAAAAGCACTGCAGAATTAAACATAGTCAATATGATTTAAGAAAAGGAAGATCATGCCTCGCTAACTTTTGTAAATTCTTCAAAAGCATGAATTCCACAGAAGCCCTAGGGGTTGGAGGCACCAAATGTTCAGCTGTTCATAAAGACATTACCAAAGGCATATCTTGGGAGTTCACGTCTAAAGTGAGAAATCACAGAGTAAGTAAAATATTAAACCATTGCCATTTTGCCATGGTTTCTCTCTAAACAAGGAGCAGAAGTGATGCTTGTCTTCAATAGACAAGTGACAAAGAAGCAATAAATGGAACTCATGAAGTTGGAATGAATGTATTAATGAGACAGAATATTTTCCAGGCAGTATTAGGAAGATTCTTTAGTTTTATTCTTAAATTTTCTCTTGACTGGCTGTGTAATGTTGGGCAAATTCTTCAGCTCTTTATAGCTCAGTTCACCCCATCTATAAAATGGCTATAAAGATATATACTCACCATGCTCAGAGGCTTCCTTAACTTCTGTATGTTGCCTTGAAAGCCTCAGGTGACAGGGGCTGTATCATCTTTACTATGTATCAGTCTTGTCAGGTCTTTTTTCCCACAATATTTACATAGATTGTAAGCTCTTTGGGGCAGGAAAGTTCTTTGTATTCTGTGTTTACAGACCAGCTAGAACAATAGGGTTCTGGACCATGACTGGGATCCTAGGCACTACTGGACTACAAACAATAATATTATTAAAGTGACATATGCCTATAAACGCTAAGGTGAGAAGAGAATATTTACTGAGCAGTGTGATCGGATATAGAATAGCTGAGGCCTTTAAGTAGCTTGGAAGATAGACAACAAACAATATGTTTCAGACTAATGAATCTTAGAGTAAAGGATCAAAACAAGACATTCGGTTCAAGAAAAGGACAAAGAAATATAGGACATAATTTTGCAGCCCTTTTCCCTTTGGACTAGATTGAGTAATTCTTGGTGCTGTGGTGAGCCACACCACACATTGGTGCCCACACACACCTAGTTCTGGTGACACCAGTGGGTAAGTGCTCACCAATGTGCATATAGGTTGCATGCTCTACTCCTGAGACAATAAGTATTCACCACAGTCAGAGTGGTGCAATTTAACCCTTATATAAACCATACCAATATGTGTGCTGGCACTTTGCTGGACAAATAAAAATACATGGCACTTTTCCTGCCATGGAGAGCTTACAGTCTAGTTAATATTAATGGAACGATACCAGCCAGTAAAGGTTGCAGAGATCAGTTCCATAGTCAGGTGTTATTCTAGTAATAGGCCTGGAGGGCCTGATCATCACCTGGTAAAAATCAGAGTAGGTCCATTGAAGTCAATACAGCTATGCCAATTTACATCAGCTAAGAATCTGGCCCGTAGTCTTTAGTGCAAAATTATTAATGGGAGGGAAAGATGATGATATAAAGTAAATCCTTCAGACTCATAAACAGTTTTGGTTTAAATGAATAAAGATCTACAACTGAGGTGTCAGGAGACCTGGTCGTAGGTGGTCAGGCCTAATGGTTGAAGCAGGAGGTCAGCCTCAGAGTCCAAATGGCCGAACCAATTGTTGACATAAAGACAGAATCAGAGACAGGGACTGGAGCCAAAGGTCGGAACCAGAGTCAGAGAAGGCAAAAGAAGAGCTAGTTCAAAAGCAACGCTGGGACGGGACTGGATCAAAACCAGGTGCAGGCAGAATCTAGGCAGGAGCAGGACATGGAGTGAGGCAAGCAGATGGGGGCAGAGAATCCACAGGCATGTGACCTGAGCAGACAGCAAGCTATTGCTGCTGCCAGCCTTAAGAACCAGGCCTGTAACTTCCCCAGCCAGTCAGGCTGGGTGGTCTGTCAGGCAGACCAGGTGCAGCAATAGGGCCCTATTCCTAACACTAGAAGAGAAAGAAAATGTTAGCCAGTCATGGTCTTCTCATACAAAGAGTACAAAGTATTTAAATATCAAAGCATTTGAAACAAACAAACAAACCCCAGTCAATGCCTAAAAGGGACACACGCTTGATAGAGTTCCAATGTTTGACTCTCTCCTACGTAAAGATTTCTTTTCTTTTTTGCTAGAACTAGAGTGAGGGATTTAATGAGATTTCTCAAGGCACTCAAAACTTCCAAGATGCCAGCGGATCATCTGGTAGCCTTGCTCTTCAGTGAGAGGCTGTACAATAACTTTTAAAAAATACCATACGGCCATATCATTGAGAAATGCAAACTTATGCTTCATGGGGCAAGGGAACTCAATGAGCTATTAGAACTTATTGAAAGATTCTAAGGGAGATCACCTCCTCACTGATTTGAATTCTGCCATTGACTTTAAAGGGAGCAAGCTCAGGCCCCATGTTGTTTTGAATGGGACTGGTATATGTATTTGATCTAGAAAAAAGCATGGGAGCTTGTTTTCACAACTCAAGTCCCTCTTATCTCCTCACTTTACTCATGTGATGAGACGCACTGCAGTCCATCTGCTACACAGATGACATGCTATGGTTAACTTACCATATGACACTGTGGATGTAACCCTAACCATCCATGACTTAATTTATGTTCTTGAATTCCTGTGTATGCTAATGTTTTGTTCCCTATAAACTTTAGCTCCCTGTCCATAAGGACTGCTGTATGTCCTATGTTACCTGATTGCACTCAGATCTGGCATCATGTATGGACACCACAAGGATAAGAGCTGGCTGGTTTCTGATATCACCTCTAAGGTCTGTTGCCAGATTAAGCACTATTGCTGTATGGGTTTTTGGCAGTACAATTCCTTGCCTTTATTTGAGTATGGTGCATCCCCTGTAGCTGCACTGCCTCAACACTCTGCATGAGGTGTTTTGAGATGGTTGATTGGGACTGGTAAGCTGCACATTAAACTTCTTTTCTCCATACAGATATCTTCAAAACTTAATTACTATACCAGAGATGACAATTGGGTTCCCAGTGTTTTTGTTCACTAGAGCAGTACCACAGAGGATTCTCTGTCAGCATCATCTTCACACATTCAGCCAGCCACAGGCAGTTTTGTTCTGCTATCCTGAAGATGACTGCGTGCGGAAGGAGGGACAGAGTTGCCAGAGAGAAATCAAGGGTACTTCCTATTTTAGCTCCACAGTTACTTTTGAGGGGCTCTCCCAGGTCTACTAAGTAACACCATCTGGTTCTACTGAGTTCTAATCCCAACTCATGCCCTCAATGTCATGTTGTGTTGGATTTTACAGAAGTTAGGGCATCAGAGTTTCCAGACCATCTGTAGATTTTTATGTTAAAATAAAAAATAGGTGATATATTAACAACTTTCCTGCATACTCTATTTATGTAGCATGTAAAAAAGTTATAGGTATTTTTGTTACCTTGAATAAAATATCTTTAAATACAAAATGCATTTGGTGCAATACAAGACAATAAAAAACTCAGAATGGACTTTTGCAGAAAAGTATCATTTCCTTTTGCTACTTTTCCTTTTCCTTTTGATCTACTGCTCTATAAAATTCTATAAATTAAGATATAAAAAGAAAAAAATGGAACTTGCAATAAATATTTTACAGATATTCCTCCTGAGTGAAAAGCTTTTAAATCTATATGCAGTAACTGCTTATTTTATCTAAATAATACAGCCCAGTCCAATACCCACTGAAGTAAACATAAGTCTATACTATTGGATCAGACCCCAACTGAATACATGCGTGAAGTCAACATTTATAAAATCATAATGGAGCTACACTGCTTTATACCAACTAAGGATCTGACCCACAGATTTTAAAGGGGAACAAAAAGTAAATTTATTTTTCCATTGTCAGCTGATGACAGCAACAGGTAAGCTCACAACAGGTAAGCTTAGTTCCTGCAGGGAAAGAACTGATTTTCAAGTAGACAGAGGCTGAAGCTACAAGTTCTGGATTTTGAACACCTCAAAGTATGGGGTATGCAAATTTGGCGGGGCAATATAAATATAGGAGAACTAACAAAATTTTTGATCCAGGTCCTGATCTGAATTTTGAGCAGTCTCCCCAAGGTTCAGGGACATTTGACATTTAGATTTAGTTCCATTTCCATTTTCAATTATTTTGTTTATAAATGGATTTATTGGTAATTTTTAAGTTTTCTCATGTAAAGGCCAATTTTAGCCAAGATGTAACTCCATTGATTTCAGTGAAGTGTGCTCACCTGCACCAGGTTTCAATTTCAGTCAGATCATCTGGAAGATTTGATATTTAAACTGCTTTGTTAATATTTTTTAGATCATTTCAGATCACCTTGATTTTTCAAAATGCATGTGCACAATAGCGCGTGCATGTTAGGCATACACACACTTTAGAATTTGTTTCCTAATATTTAGAAAATGCCTTAAAAGTTTTTTTTCTCTTCCACACACCCTTGCCCCTCTTTGTAACCGTTACACATTATCTCCTTAATATCCGAGCGTTCCCAGAATCCCCTGTGTGTTTTGAAGAGAAAGTACATATGCCTGTATGCATTCCATTACCCACAATAACCTTTTGTTAGTTTTGTATGTACTTTAACTTTTTCCTACCCCTGTGTTTAATTTATAAATAAATAATGTGCTATGCTTGTATGGAAGAAAAGTTGAATTAATAGTTTGTGACTTACAGTCTTCGATATGCTAAAGTGTGAAATTGTGCTCTTAGTTAAAATATAGAATCATAGAATCGTAGGACTGGAAGGGACCTCGAGAGGACATCTAGTTCAATCCCCTGCACTTATGGCAGGACTAAATATTATCTAGACCATCCCTGACAGGTGTTTGTCTAACCTGCTCTTAAAAATCTCCAATGACGGAGATTCCACAGCCTCTCTAGGCA
Organism: Emydura macquarii macquarii; assembly: GCF_026122565.2. Classification (NCBI taxonomy): domain Eukaryota; kingdom Metazoa; phylum Chordata; order Testudines; family Chelidae; genus Emydura; species Emydura macquarii. The sequence continues at coordinate 12,076,840 of NW_027130208.1, read as the reverse complement.
ATTTTTTCCAGTGCTTAACTAAATTGACAGTTAGGAATTTTTTCCTAATGTCCAAACTAAACCGCCCTTCCTGTAAGTTAAGCCAATTGCTTCTTGTCCTATTCTCAGAAGTTAAGAAGAACAATTTTTAATTTTAAGGAGAACATGACACAAACTTTTAAATTTTCCAGAATGTGTATGGTTTCTTTTAGCCCCATTACTCCAAATTAATTCATTGGAGATGCCTGGCTAAAAGCCTGCCCATTGAACTAGAAAAATGAAGAGATATGGTCTTATCTTACAAGGAATTATTTTTTGCCATAAAAAAGTATCACTTAATTTTAATGTCTTGTGTGCAGTGAATTAGAAGAGGTGGGCATTTTCTCCTATATCTGTTTAAGTAATATTGTCAAGATTGGTACATTTGAACAACCCTTCACTTTTAACTTAGATATGTTTGCAAAGTCCATGTAGTGGTCTCTAGGGTTATTTCTCCAAATAAATTCTCACCTGCTTAAAAGAAAGAAAAGAAAATCAATTCCAGCAATTAATGAACAATTATGCCAAAAACAAACACGCACACAAACAAATCCTGTATGCTCACGTGATGGAGGAGGGAAAATTGCTAACAAAATAGATTTCACTCTCAAGTCATAAAGGGGTTTTATAAATAAAAAATATATATGTTGAAAAATTATGATAATAATATTTGACGCTTCTATGCAGTTTTACATCCGAGGATCTCACAGTTCCTTATAACTATTATTCAAGCTTCACAATCTCATTTTGTGGATTGAATTTTGCAGCTTAATGATGGCACACTGAAACTAGGGCCAAAACTTTCAATTGTGCACAAGTCTTGGGTGCTCAGCTGGCAGCTTGAGACGTTGAGGCCTGGTGTTCAGTTCCCACTGATTTCTGTTGGAGTTGTAGGAGGTCAGCCCCCATCTAAAAATCCAGCACCAAATGTTTCAGAAGAATATGCAGAACCCCTATCAGTGTATATTCTGCTATAAAAATTCTATGGCAGAAGTTTCCTCCTAACCCCAGACAGTTATGGACTGATCCAAAATCCACTGAAGACAATTCAAGTCTTTTCATCAGTTCTTGGATCAGGACTTTGAGGCCTTGCACTTTGATAGAATTGTCCGTCCAGTGATTTCAAAACACTGTGCATTGATTAAGTAAGCCCAGCAATTCCATTCTGAGAATAGAAAATGTGATCCCCATTTGATTAAGTGACTTGCTCAAGTTCATATGAGAAGTCCACCATATATCCTAGATCTCCTGACTTCTATCTTGTACTTTAGCCACAAGACCATTCATTTCTGAATTTATACAAAAGGGATTTGTGAATAACAACAACATACCTATTTTTTAGTAACCCAAGAACGGCTTGGTTTCTTATTTCCATTAGTAGATACATTTACAGAGGATAGAGATACCTAGTTGAATGAGGACTGAGTGTTTAATAATGATAAGGTAGTAGTAGAAAATACATAGTGACAAATGTCACACGATCTGAACAGAAATGATGTGCTATGTTGCAGCAAAGCACAAGATATAGAGGTACATAATTGCCAGTGAATGATAGTGAATAAAGATGAATAATCCTGGAGTACATGTGAAGAGGACTAAGTAATGTCAGATGATGATTGCTGGATGTATTGGAAAGTAAAAACAAATTGAACTCAGATGATCATTTCTAATGTACACAAGTGAGGCTAAGAGATGGCTGGCTGGATGATATATAAATGAAGAAGGATGACTTTAAGAAACTATTGCGGAGTAGAAATGAAGAGAACAAAGCTGAACAATATCAGACAAGTTTGTTTAGTGAGTAGCTGGTGAATGAAGATGAACAATGTCAGAAGAAGACTGTTGAGGAAATGTAAGTCAAACAAAGATAAATAATAACGGAGGATTATTACAGAGACTAGATCGGTGAATGAAGACAAAGTCAGACATCAACAGCTGAACCGGCATTAGACAAACAAAGCTGAATACAGCAAGATAAGAAAACTATACAGCACAAGTATTTTAATGCGATGCAAGTAAAAAAAAGATTCCTTTGAATGTACCTTCAGTACATATAAACAAATGGCTTTTTCCTCCTGTTCTTCTGCATATACCTCTGCCTTGCTCCTGAACCTGCTTAGCTTTACCAATTCCTTCCTCACTCATGCCATTGGCCTGAGTTATTTTCTCATTCCTGTGTTTGGCTTGAAAAAGTACAGTACTTAGGGTCAAATTCTGCTTCCCATTAAAGTGTTGTAACTGTTAGGATTTTTATGTAATGCAGCTGTGTGGGATTTACACTGGCTGTAAATGAGAGAAGAATTTGGCACAAAGCATTTTGGATGAAAGTGATGAACACCGAAGTATGCTTCCTTCTGAGTAAAAATGAAAATAATTATTGTAATTCTGAAGGTTCCAAAATAACCTAGTGGAAATTACCTGGTCAATCACTAAAACAAGAGTTACCAGCCCTCTCCATCCCTCCAGACAATTAGTGGTTGATTTTTAGGTTTCCTGTGGTAAATAAAAAGCTGGCATCCTTTGGGAAAAAAAGAAAGTAAGTGTAAAATATAGACACGTTTGCATGAGTTACAAAATAAAGAGCCACCTGATCTAGTACAGTGTAATGAAGAATAAATCAACTGATATAAAAATAACAGGGTGTGTATAAGAAGTAAACGGTCTCCAAAACAGAAGCATAGTTAGTAAGGACTTCTCCATAAAGAGCCACCGGATTGCATCCAATTAATTGTATTACTGCTGCCAAAGGGCTTGATTTTGCTTCGCCCCTTAAATTATATCTTAGCCCACGGGGAGTCCCATTCGAGAAAATCAGGCTATTTACAAACTAAGGTACCTCTCAGCATGAGTAGTTGTGTGTGTGTGTGTGTGTGTGCGTGCGCGCACACACGCACGCAGAATCCCATTCAAACTGTCTAGGAATGTGAAGGAAGCATGTAGAGTTATGCCCTAATAGATCAGAAGGGGCAGTGTAGAACCTGAAGTGACTGGGATAATGAGAAAAGTTTATGAGAAAAAGGGAGAGGTATGCATTACTTTGTGGACTCATCTGCATGAATTTATGATGTTCCATTTTTCTGGAGGAAATTTGATGTCCCTTCCCAAGCAATCAGGCACAGAGGAAGAGGCAAGATTGCCCATTGAGACGTGTACAATATACAATACCCCACATATATAATACCAGACATTTGCATAGGGCTATGGGACCGATCCTACTGCCATTTATCCCAAAGTAGTTGCTGTGGCTTAACACTGAGGTCCAGTTTTTGCTTTACTTGTAATTATCAATAGGTTTTCATTGCAATCTAGGAACAACAGGAGAAATAAATATTCTAGCTAAATTAAATGGGCCATACAGTCCATCCTCTTCTACCGCATAGGCAGGATTAAACTAAACATGGAAATAGTTATATAAATCAATGATGGCCAGGAGGAAATATTCCAGCATCAGGACTTATCAACAGTTCACAGTTGAGCACAGGAAATTGTTCAATAATATACATCCAGCTGCCTTGTGCGGCAGTCTTCTTCTAAAGTGCTGTGCGGCAACAACAAAAAATATGGTCTATAAAACAAATGAAACAGAAACAAAACGAAGTGATGATTCCCATTATCTGACAAAACAATGACTTGCATTTCATAATATGAATTCACTTCACCTTCCATTCACAAAGGCCTCTCACGGATATCCCTTTTGATTCGTTCCGGTCATTCAATGGAATATTCTGCTTTTTGATAGAGGCGTTACATTCAAAGACCCACAGATACAGACACTGTAAGACCAGAAGAGGCCATTGTGATCATCCAATCTGACCTCCTAGATAAGGAGCTGATCCAGGACATATTATTAAGTGCCAAAAGAATATACTAGTCACCCCCTCTTAAATCATCCTGGTCTCTCTTCACACTGATATTGAGAGGTCATTCCATGCTTAGGGGAAGCAGTGGAAAACCTCGCAGCAGGAGAAGGAAATGAAAGGCAGTAGTGAGGCTGGCTTCATTGGTGGAGTGCGGGGAATGAGAAGCAACGTTATAAGAAATTATGTCTGAGTTGTAAGTCATAACAGAACTGGGCAGTGCCTTAAAGGTAAGGAATGCAATATACATTTGATCTGGTAGACAAGGAGGAGCCAGTGGATTTTTCTCTCAGCATGGGAGCAATCTCTGACTTTTCCAACAAATCCCAAATTCTGGCCCTATTAGCTCAGGGCTTGATGCAAAGGTGATTTCAATAGGATTTAGATCGGGGACTAAGTTCACCATTAAATATTTATTACTGAAGACTGAAAAGTTTGAGGTGCAGAGAAATTGAATGCAAAATATTTGTCTGAAATTTTTATGTGTTACTCTGAAATAAAACATGGTTTTAAATCCAGATCATCAGTGTGAATAGATCTTAACACTGAAAATAAGGGCTTTTTTCTTTTGGGCAGACAAAAAGATGTTGAAGTTACTTTCCTACAGTAACTGCAAACTGAAAAAACCTGTATCTCCCCTGAGCCTTGAGTCAAATGCAGGTTCATCAAAGGGGTGCATGTCCATGCCTCCGCTTGGGCAGGGTGAAGACAGCATTTAAACTTGTCATGACTGCAAGGAGACATCCTGGTCAAGGTTTTCTTTCAGTTTCTCATCGTTATGCTATTTATCTTCTGAAGACCTTCCCCTCTCCTCCTTACCATGGCTGACATCTATCAATGGTGAACTTTTGAACCTCAGCTTCTTACAAAATAAAAGAAGCTGAAGACATTCTAAGCTTCAGTGAAGGGGAGGGAAGATTTTTTTCTCTGTATGCAACCTGACTTAGGCAGAGTGAATCTTAGGGATGTTTCTGGTGTGAACAGAACCAGAAGAGTAGAGGAAATTGGGCCAGACTCAGTACTCAGTTATGTTGGAATTAAGTCAGGAATAAGTCCACTAAAAAGGAGAATTCTGACTGAGTTACTCCTGACTTAACCTTGGTGTAAATGAGTTCAGAATCCAGCCTATCTTCTCTTCAGCTCCTGCAGTTTCTTTTTAAAAACTAATATTTTCCTTGAGCAAGGTGACTGCTCCTAAGTCGGAGTGATTTCCTGTGCACATGTAATGAATCATAGCCATACACATACAAACACTCTGGCTATCAGCAGGGATCAAACCAGCAGTCTGCAGTACCAGAACAGAAGCCACAGCCAAAAGAGCTAGAAGTGAATCCCTTTAGCTGAAGGTAAGGACAAACTTTTACAGGTGGTTGGGTCAGCTGTTAGTGGGAATCATGATCACTTCTGTCAAGTCATGACAAACTCTCCCTGTTAGGGTGTGTTTACACTGGCATTCATATTCAAGTGCCAGACCAAAGACATGCTTGTGCATGCTTCCTGTACCTGCCCCGAGTGTGCACATTATGCTGTGCTGGACACAAGTATAAAGCTAGGTATGCACACATACCCACGTCCACACTGCCACTGGAGTTGTGTGACATTCGCGCTGCCATTTCAGGGTTGGTATCCCAAAGTTCTGTGCACCAGGGGGAGGCACTTTAGGAACGACTTTGGTTTGTGTTGTTGGTGCTGTCCCCACCTTCACACATTTGCTGATAGCAGTTCCATGTTGCCCCTTCACTATTATTCCCTGCCAAACTGGGTGGAAGGCATGGAGCCTCGGGATGATGATTTTTCTGCTCCTGCTTCTTATTGTGGGACAAATGGTTATGCAGTGGAGCAGGCAATCAGCACGATGCTGGGTGGAATTCGGGCAGAACTTTGACTTGTCACAGGCAGCTGACCTTAAGGGTCAATGACAATTCATTCAGCTCACATGGTACAGACATGGTGAGTGCCAGCATTGCCAAGGTATGCCCTTAAGTGCACTGTTGTTTCCGGTGCAGGAGAACCACCATGGTGTGGTGGGATCACACTGTTTTGGATATCTGGGATGACCAGCAATGGCTTCAGAATCTCTGAATGAGGAAACAGACCTTCATGGAGCTGTCTGAGGGCTTGCTCAAACCATCAGAGCCAGAACACTTGATACAGGCAATATTGGTTCAGAATCAGGTTGCCACGCCTTGCGGAAGCAGGCTACACCAGACAGATAGAGATCTGTTGCTAACCATTTTGGGGGTGGAAGGTCCACTGCCAGATTAATGGTTGTGCAGGTTTGTGAGGCAATTAACACGTGGTTTGCCCACAGGTGATTGCCATACAAAAAGTTCCAGAAATAATAGCTGGATTTCAGGGAATGGGGTTTCTGAACTCAGCAGGGGACACTGATGACACCCATATCACAATATTTTGCCCACCACAAGGGGCAAGTGAGTATGTTAACCGAAAATGTTACTCTTCACTCATTCTGCAAGGCTTGGTGGGCCACAGAAGCAGATTCATGAATAGAAACATGGGAAACACTGGAAAGGACCATGATGCTGGGGTGCTGAGGAGCTCTGGATTGTACTCAAAGAGGGAAGAAGGGATTTTATTCCCCAGAAATAATATTGTTCTGTACAGTGTGTCTGTGCCCATTATTATTTTGGGGAACCCCACATACACGTTCCTAATTTGGTTCATGAAACCATACCCCGGCATCAGTCATCCTGGAAAGAGGAACTTCAACTATAGGCTCAGTAGCTGTAGAACAGTCATGGAGTGAGCGTTTGGTTGGCTGAAACTCGTTGACATACTTTCTAAATGTCAATGTGGCAAATGCCACTGGCATGCTCTATGCCGTTATACCTTTGCAAAAACTCACACAAAGTGTATACATATATATAGAGAGAGTGTGTGATGTATGCTCCATTTAGTGAAACATATTTCCCAGCTATGATCATTTGAGCTCCATCATGTTTGTGAGGGTAAATGGGATTGATTGCAATCTGAGTGGGTTCAGAACAAGCCTGGTTTAAAAACTCTGTACAGGCAGCCGGAACGCACCCAGGTGCGCACTGGTCCTGTTTCCCAGCAGGCAAAGGAAATCAGGGATCCCATATGTGCACAGATTAGACTTTTCAATTTGAGGTGGATAATGGGAATGATTTATTGTACTTACTGTCAACAAGTCATGCTTTGTTTTCTGCATAGATGCCACTGAAGATGTTTGATGCAGTTACATATTTTGTCTTTAGACTTCTAATTCTTTTTTCCATGTCTTTTGTTCATTGTTGTAGCTTAGGCTTACACCATCCTTTAATTGTCTTGTGCTTCTTTGTTTGCTTCTTTTTTCTATCTTTTGCTAAGCACCTTAAAGGAGGTTATACTGAGCTGAGGGTGAGACCTTGAAATTTACCTTTTGTCTGTTAAATAATAATTAGAAAAAAAATTCAACTTCCATATGGCTACTTTTATACTGTAAGTATAGCAAGCATAGTTGTCCTTGTCTTCCTCTATTTATTTGAGATTTAATGGGTAGTGATTCAATTCACAATAGAATAGCTCGGTGGAATATGAAAGGGGTTAAATGAACCACTGGAGACTTAAAGTGCCTTATCTGAAAAAGGAAAAAGGAATCTAGAATGATTTGATTTGAAGAGACATCTAGAGGTCAAGGATAGTAGTAAGTTCAGCAGGGATTGAATGTTTTGTTTCTGTCATGCCTTAATACAATTCCAAAAAAAGAAGAGGACTTTGTGTTATTCACTTTATCATGTTCTAATACAAAGCATTGACTGCTCATGCAATATGGGAAAGGGGAGATTCATGCCAATGGAGCAGTCTATCAAAAACACCGTATAATTAGAGGAAGTGTGTTGGGTCTTATAACCCTCCGCATGTTAACAGGTTCACTTTGCTAGGGAACCTCCATGAAGGTGCTATTCTCTTACCAGCACCATGTGATCTTTGCAACAGCATTGATCATGTCTGTTGAGAAGGAGATATGAAGCTGGGTGTCTTCAGTTCATTGGTGGTAAAGGAGACTCTGGTATTCCCACAGCCTCTCTTAGTGGTCTCATATAAACCTTGTGAAGGAAGGGGTACAGTTCTAATACCTGCAGATCTCTACAAAGAGGAAGATTCTGAAGGATGAGGACAAACAGCTAGTCAAAACTGTGTGGTACATTTGAGAGGACTGATTGAAGCAATGTTGCATTGTCCATTGTGGCTAGGTTTGGTAAGCAGGTCAGTAGCAACCTGTGAGCAACGGCCCAGAAGTCTACAGAGATGTCAAGTACTATAAACATTGAGGTTTATTTTCTATCTCACAGTCATCCATCATACTACAGGAGATGTCTGGGCCATGTTGTGGTGTGACGCTGGATTGGGAAAGATCCACACAGTTGACAAAAGGCAAGTGTAAGCTGCCAGGGCATGGGTGACCTACCTAATGGGTGGAGCAGATCTTTACATGGTGGTTGTTGTGGCAGTGTGGGAAATGGCAAGGGTAGATCTAGGAATCAGGCACTAGTCCAATGGTGAAGCTGAAGTCAGGGACAAGAAGCCAAGCCAAAGATCAGAACCAGAGTCAGAAACCAATCCTAAACCGAAGGATGATAAGGAGTTGTAGTCTGAGATGTAGCCAGGAGTCGGAAATGGTCCAGAATGGAGCCAGGAGTTGAGGTTGAGGCTCGTTCAGGTACAGGTTGGGACTGGGGTGGCAAAGGAACAACTGGGAGCAAGGCAGAAGCAGGGCTTGGAGCAAAGACTGGTGCAGGAAGCAGACGTAAGAGCAGAGCAAACACAGCTGCAGGTATGGCACACAGAGAGCGGCTGTTGCAAGGCTCACTTAGCAAGCTGCTGGCTCCTCCGCCCAGTCAGGAAGCACAACACTTTGGAGGGGGTTCACGGGGTCAAACTGAGCTTGCTGAATTGCCTAGCGACCAGGCCGGGAGCCAGCTGTGTCTCTGACACCAAGTCTTCTTGGAGTTTTGTTGTCACTCCTTCCTTGATGATTTTGCCAACAAAAGCCTGGCTAGAAATAGAGCGATGCTCAGTAGCATGATCCTCAGCAGGGTTGACTGAAGAGTGGAAAAATTATTCTTGAACAGTTTACGGGTTCTTAATAGAATTCACCTTTGACAGTGTTTGATTCTCTAATTAGTCATTCTTCACAAAGTTTTGTTTGTACAAATGTTGGTGGAATGTGGATTTCAGGCCTGTAGCCAAGATTCTTTTAATCATAAAACAAAGTTAGCTTCATGATGAAAGAAAAAAAAAATTACAGGCAGTGGAAGTGATTTATGAAGTGTTGGCTATTCAGGCAGTAAGCTCAAATGGTGAAACACAAATATCAACCATTCAAATGAATTTTTGCAGTGAACAGTTCACAATTAACCTGACTGGCTTTTCATCAAGCAATAATAAATAGTGAAAGCATTCATAAATGTCAGAGTCTGTCTGCAGACGATTGGCAAACAGAAAAGGATATAATCTCCAATAAGTTGTTCATTACAAATTGCACATCCTGGCAAAATATAATTAAGCATTGGTTTCTTAAGAACCAGGTGCATTCTTTAGCTGTGTTGATACGTTGCCTTCTTTGAAGCAGATATTGTTAATTGCATCAGTAGGCCAAGTTGTTCTTCAATAGCTTTCAGTAGCAGGGAGTGCCACAGTTCAGTGCTTTATTTTTGACTGAAATGGGACAAATATCTGGCCACAAATACATTTCATTTACTCATACTTATGTTGATTATTTCCTTCTCCTCAATTGATTTGATTATGGAGGGAGAGCTCTGTCAAAGAGAAGCATTTTGCAATGTGTCCGGAAGGTGGGCAGACTCTGGATTAATCCCACATCCTCTAGATGCTCAATCCATATCTGAAACTCACTGATCAAGAACAATTTTCCTCTGATGTAGTAATGATTATTACAATCAATGCCTTCCTTTTTCCTATATTTTTTCTCCTTCCCTCTCCACTCCAACCCATGAGTCTGCCAAGCTCTCTCTGAAATGCACTTTTTTCCTATAACAGTACATTATTTCCATGTTAATTTCATGTCACACCAATATTATTCCTTTCAGTTTTCTGATGTATATTGAAAACACAAGTAATGTGCTTGAGTACAAGTTGACCAGAGTCAATCCAACTTTGCAGTTATAGAGACATTTATTAAACGATAGCAACTAGAAGACCAAAGAAGAAATTGGAGAGGCTGTCCGAGCAAAACCTTTGTGATCTTTGCAGCTCTTTAGAGCAGAGTTTTGAAATGATTTTTTTTAAAAAGACCTATAAATCTTTAGAGAACAAACAATTCAGATAATATTTGTTGGCAGAAGACTTTGAGAGAGGGATCTAAATGAACTGTCTATGTTCTTGATCCAGCTTTCATAAAATGTTCAGCTGACCCAAAAACCAGCCCCAAGATTAATTCTATTCTCCTAGATAATTACTAGTTAACAGAATAGAATTGAATTTAAGTCTGCTTCATTAAAATATGTAACAATGGTTTCTTTTACTTTTTTCAGCTCACTCAACAACAAGTACTGTATAATGTCCAAAGAGCAAAACTCTATGGTTTTCTTTTAAAATCCTTACAAGCACACATAAAACCCACTAGGTTTTGATTGCTGTATAGCCATAAGAGTAAAAAAATGCATGTCATTTGAGGGTAGGTTTATATACTGGTAAATTTAGCAGTCAAACATGGAAATGCAATTATCCTAGAAACAGTTGGAAACCTCAAGAGGCTAGGAAACAAACAGACCAAAATTTACTAAGCTGGCCACCAATTTTGGGTGCCTCAGTTTTTGGTTACCCAACTGGAGACATCTAGGACCTCATTTTTGGAGGGTGCTAAATAACTGCTGCTCCCTTTGACAGTGGTAGTTGAGGGATCACAACCCACCCTGATAATCAGGCTTAGGCCTTCAAAATCAGTGATCTTTTTTGAAAAATTAGCATTGACACAGCTTTTAAACAAAAAGAATGTAGGGGATGCCAAGGCATTATATGTATATCACTATGTTGTATTAATATCAACAGAATTAAATTAAGGTGGTTGGCTTATACAGCTGTTGATTTATAATGAATAGGGAATCTTCAATTCGTTAGATAAACACCATCAATAGGAAGACAAAGAGCTGGAAAGTGTTGATTGAAACCTAAAGGAATGTTATTTCATCATCCCTGAGTTGATATTATGCCGTACAGTGTGTCCCTATCTCAAAGGAACCATGACTCCAGAATACTTGATAGCACCATTAAGCAGCTGTGTAACACTCAAACTGAAACACAAAAGCTCATGCTGAAACACTGGAATTAATTGAAGAGAATACAAATTAGTTAACAGATTTATTTCTCACACTGACATAATAAACAAATATTGATGGTTTCCTGTGGTGTAATACATCCTTATTCACTGCTTCATGACTCACTCAGAGCTTCATCATTTTCTCTTCAGTGCTTCTAAATGGGTGATTTATCCCATACTTCTCAAAATATTAGTCTGTTTATAGTCTTCCGATAGCTAACAGATTGTGCAGCATTACAGTAACAATGTGGAGGCTTGCATTGTAGGTTGATGTGTAATTCACCTTTAACTTGTTAAATTTTGAAGAATAAAATAAAACAACTTGTGTTGTAGTTAACAGAGAATGTTTTGATCATAGATCTTTTTAATGTCTTTGCAATAACTTTTATGTTCCCAAATACATTCTGTTTTATGAAAAATATTAATTGTTTGGAGCATAAATCAAAATCCAAGCTCGAGTCTGTGTTCTGCATAAATAATGGGTATGGGTGCTGAGTCCAAACTCCAGAGGCAAAGACTGAGTTTTGCAGAGTTTGAAATACAGTCGCAAATTTTGTAAATCGCTCAAACACTTTGACTTTGAGACGTTCAGATTTTAGACGGGAATTTTGCACTTGATCACATGTCTAATACATAGCTTCATATAGCCATGTGCTTCACAGAGTCTACATGGGGATTAAAGCCCCACAGTGCATCCACTGCTGGCCCAGGTCAGCTCACCTAGGCTCATGGAGTTCAGGCAATGGGGCTAAAAATTGCTGTGTAGACGTTCAGGCTTGGGCTCGGGCTGGGCCCCAGGGCTTGGGCTTCAGGCTTAACCTGAATAGCTATTTTTCAGCCCTAGAGCTTAAGCCCTGTGAGCCTGAATCAACTGACCCAAGCCAGCAGCAGGATTTTTGTCCCCTTGTAGACATAGCTAAAGATAGAGGGCAATCACCCAGTGTTAATCCTCATGATTCCATTGGCTCCAAGAGAAAGTTAGGGTCTAAATGTATGTTAGGGTAGAAAGCATTATTTCCGTTCAATGCCTACAGAGAGACCAACCAGTGTTCAAGTAAAACAAATCACATAGGCTTGAATTCCAATCCAGTGGTTGACCTTATTCAGCTATTTGTGTAAAATTGGTTCTGTATGTCAAACTACCAAATGGACGGTAGCATCTTCATTAGCAAACAAACTAACTTTGGGCCTGTTCTGAAGCCCTGCGATGGCATCCTACGGGAACAGTGCTCTGAAACCACTCGGGGTGAAGCCACACAGGACACTACTGGAGTGGGTCTCCCCCAAGTTCCCTCACACCCGTGCAGCCACCTCCTGAATCTGGCCTCGGAGCGTTCAGCACCCCTATTCGCTGTCAGCTCCCTGCAGGGAGTCCCCCTGGATAGAACGCCTGGGAAGCGCTTACATGCCCTCAGAGAGGACATGCACGCTGCCTTGCAATCAGAAGCTATTCACAGCCAGCGTGGAAATTAGGAGGGTGCATTAGTTCTCTGGAATGCAGCGTAGAACAGAACTTTGTTAGCACAGGAATCAGGAAGTTACAGCAACGACCATATCAGGAAGTTTGAGCCCCGTTCTTGGGCTCTGCTCCTGGGGATCCAGCCCAGAGGGACTGACTCTTCCAGCCAGCCAGCACCAGACACACCCCCTCCCTTTGCCTTTGTCTGTTTTCTTGGGCAACGAAGTCACCTGACCGTTCTGCTGCTCTCCAACACCTTTGGAAGGGGGTGGGTTCAGGCCATTGTCTGTGCTTAGGTAGCTGAAGGCAGCCATGCTGCCCTCTAGTGGTCATTACAAAGATACACACCCTTAACTCAACAACTGACTACTTGAATAATACATAGGGGAAACTGAGGCACACAATCTTCATTAAGAACATTCTCACTTTGTCACAAGCCAATAGAAGTCAATGGAAAGACTTGAATTAAAACCTTGGCCAAAGACAATCAAAATTTGTGCAAATTGCTTCTTCTGTAGCTTCGGTGTTTCACACATGCCTGTGACTTAAATGCTTAGTATAATATTCCACAGCCTTTTATAATACAGAAGTAAGGTTTTATATCTAATCGTGTAACCTTTCATCACAATGCGCAGTTTTATGTGGTCTTATTAAATAATGTAATGTAACAGATAACATTACTCAGCAGGCCTACAAAAAGTAACAGAGTTATGGGGTTTTGAACAACTGTTGGAAATAAAATTTTAGAAAATATTGTCAGAAATTATGGAACTTTCATTAAATGAAGGAAACTGGAGAAATCACTCAAGAGTGAAAATATTTTGCCCTGGGTCATCAGTCTTGGGGAAAAAAACAAAATGATCACACCTGGAAAATGATATGTTTCACTAAATGGAGCATATATCACACACTCTCTCAGTATAGTTCCAGAGGGGTAGCTGTGTTAGTCTGTATACAGGAAAAACAATGAGACTTTAAGCATTTTAAGACTAACAAATTTAATTTCTGCCTGCACATCGACTCTAGTGGTACCATCACAGGTCCTAACCACACCAGCCACACCATAAGGAGCTCATTTACCTGCACATCTACTAATGTCATATATGACATCATGTGCCAGCAATGCCCCTCTGCCATGCACATTGGCCAAACCGGACTGTCACTATGCAAAAGAATAAATGGACACAAATCAGACATAAAAAATGGTAACATTCATAAGCCAGTCGGAGAACACTTCAATCTCCCAGGACACTCTGTAGCTGAGTTGAAAATTGCCGTACTTCTACAAAAAAAACTTCAAAAACAGACTTCAAAGAGAAACTGCAGAGCTGGAACTCATATGCAAACTTGACACAATCAAACTGGGTCTGAATAGGGACTTGGAATGGTTATCTCATCACAAGAAGTAATTGTCACTGTTCACACATTCTCACCTTCTAATCAATGGTTGTGAATAGGCCTCATCTACTCTAACTGAATGGACTTTGCTAACACCTACCGTCCCCATTGCTGTTCCTTACCCTTGGATGTATATATATACACCCGATCTGATTTCTATTTCTTGCATCTGACGAAGTGGGTTGCAGCCCACGAAAGCTTATGACTGCAGAAATTACATTTGTTAGTCTTGAAAGTGCTACAGGACTCTTGTTTTTTCTCTCAGTATATACTCTCTCAGTATGTATACACTGTGTGTGTTGTGTATAGTATTGGTAAAAGGTATAAAGGGATAGAGCATGCTGATTTTTACTGCAGGAATAACCCCAACTATCAAGAGGAAGAAATGTCTGAGTCTAAGACCCGGAATTCCTAACTTCCCCTGCAATATATCTACCCATTGTAGACTCTGGAGGTTTGAGTCCTAAGGCAAGAGGTTTGGTGTGGGGAAGGGATGATACTAGGGGTAGAGCCTTCCTATATGTCATCATCTACTTCCAAACCAGAGGGGAAATACCTGCAGGATTAATTCTAACAGTGTCAACATTAATTTCCACAGGTCCTCCTTAAAGTAACGCAAACTCCCCCTAAGGTGACAAGGCAAGCACACCATGACACTATCTTCTCCTCCACACAAATGCCCCATCCCACACTTTATGCCTTGATAGCTATGGGATTTCTCCATGGATTGCTTGACAGCCATGAGTTAGCGGGGACATATCTTCTGCATATTCCACTGTGGGGCAAACTAGAGTCTTTAATGGGATGATGGAAGGAAATTGAGTTGGAACTTTCAGAGTTTCCTGGTCCTACTGCAAGACTTGCCACTGAGGGGACAAGTCAAAAGAGAAGTGGCAAGCTATTTCCTTTCATAGTATTTATATATATATATATATATATATTTAAATAAAATAAATCTCCCTTAGAAATCACAGCTGTAGGAAATGTAAAAGTGTCCACACACTCTCCCTGCTATGATGCTAGTTTATTTAGTGAACTATTAGGTTCTTTGGATAGAGATTGCTGGACCCAGATGCCAAGCTTCAGAAAATATTTTGGCAGCAGCAGCACCTGACCCCTTGGGAGGTGTTTCTGACAATTACATTGGCAGCTTTCACTTTGCCTCTGGGTCTGCTGATGGGTTTTGTGACTCTACACAGCATTGCTCTCCTGGATGCTGCCTTTTTTTTTTTTCTTTCTTTTCTTTTTTTCCTGAGCGAGAGAGAAAGGATTATTCCTATGCCAGTTCATTTGTGGCTCTGGGTAAAATCGTGGTGATAGCTCTAATCTCTTTAGAAGTGCTGTTTTAAATCTCACCTCATCATGTACAGTTTAGGCAGAAATCTGTTCTGAAGACTTTGAGTCACACATAACATAGCATGATTTTCACATAAATCTGTTCACTGGCTTTTACATCACTCACTGGCCTTAGCATCAGTCACAGTTCACTTTGTTTCTCTATTTTTTATCTTGAATGTCCAGGCTCTCATCTGTATGAAATGAATCACATTGTATGCAGTATCTATGTGAAGAAAACAATATTCACTTTATACATGTTATAAGCAGGTTGAGTTATTCTCCAGGTGGAAAACTGCAGAAGCATAATAAGAGGAATAAAATAATATTTCAGGCCACCCATGTAGCAGTGACAAAGAAGGACTTTAGCTTGTAGATTCTGTTAAATAACCAGCAAAGTAGTTAAGTTAAATTGTAATCAGACTTCAGCTTTACCACACCATTGAATGAATGAATTAGAGCATGTTAATGCTATTGTTTCAGGCTGTCTGCAGACTCAGGCAGACAGACTGCATCAGTTAAAACCCTTTTGTATTTTGAATTTTATTTTCAGACACTTACAAGCTATAGCTATTGGGCACAATCATGCATTAATTTGAAAACAATCTGCAATGATGCTGTTATACATGTGGTTTAGTGATCATGTTACACCTAAGACCATCTTAATAATCAAGGCTTTATTTACACCTAAAATGCTACAGTGGTATAGCTGAACCTGCTGCAGTTGTGCTGCTGTAGTACTTTAGTGTAGACACTAGCTATGCCAACAGGAAGGTACCTTAGAGGTGGTATCTAGTTTGATGAAAGAATTCTTCTGTAGACCGAGGACTGTCCACACTGGGGATGAGGTCAGTATAGCTATGTCTCTTAGGGGTGTAGATTTTTCAAACCCCTGAGAGATAAAGCTATACCAGTGTAAGTTCCTAGTGTAGACCAGGCCTAACTGAGCTGTCAGTGACCAAATAATTCCTATATCGTGTAAATGTGTCTCGGTGCTTAGCTTTGGTATGAGAACATATCTCTCTCTCTATTGCAGTAGGGTTTCTTTTTGGTCCTGTTACCTTCAGTCATATCTTGTTACTGTAGATTGATCAGTACAATTATCATGGTTCACTGAGGGAGCATGACCCGGATCTATCCTTGTCTGACCAAGAAGAGTCTTACTTCATGATTTTTAGAAGTATGGGTACTCCGAGGTACCACTTGCTGTGCACCTTGGATCCTGATTTGTAAATTGTATTAACGCCATTTTGTTTTTATCTCACGGGAAAGCCGGTCACTTTTCAAAATTGCTGATAACATGAAACTCATGCGTGATCAAGTCCCTTTCCATTGATTTTAAGTTAATATCCGTGGTGTGCTTCACATTCAATAATTGTAGATGCTTTTAAAAGTTTGCACAGAGACGAGCAGCACATTCAGCATTGCCAAACCCAAACGTTAAAATATCAGACTACCAAAATCAAGAGATCAACTTATAAATCCGGAGGTGTTTTTAAATACAAACATTGGGTTCTTTTTATTTGCCTTCTGGTTTTGAGCCCTTTGGGTGCATTTGCTTCATTTTTTCAAACTTGTCTCTGCTACATGGCCTACGAATTTACTTTTTTATTTTGAAATAAAAGCCTAGAGTCTCATGAGATGTCCTGATTGCAGTGACTCAGTCTTTAAGAAATCCACTACAAATTTTGAGACTTGTGATAAAATTGCAAGCGTCGGCAACACAGCCACACTTCAACTGCTGTAGCTCCCTCCTTTCCCAAACTGAGGAAACTGGGCCTGAGCAGAGCTGAATTTTTGCAAATGTATTCATTATTCAGTGAATAATTGGGACAAAGGCTTTTCTGCATATGGGTGTTTGTAATCTGTTCACTTTGACTATTCATTATTTATAGTATGGTATTGGTCATCCAAGTCAATTGCATTGTGTCTTATCCCTGACTAGATAGCTGAACTCTTTAACAGGAAATTAACAAATAAGCAATAACAAATACCCTTCTTCACACATGAACAGGCATTTTTATGGAAAGAACACCCATATCCCAAATATTAATATATACAAAGAACCTCTGTTAAGAGCGCTTGCAAATAGTGAATGCTAAAGGGAATGAGCCTAGTGAAAACTAAACAGGCCCCTGGAATTCAAATGAATGTCCTCAAAATATGTTTGCAGTATTCAAGCAGTTCTATTTAGACTGGTGGTCCCCAACCTTTTTACATTGCGCACACCCATACCCCTGTCCATCCCCGCCCTGCCAAAAGCTGGGGCTGGGAGTGGGATTGTGGTCAGGGCCGGGATCGAGGCCGGGGATGGAATGGGGCTGGGTGGTGCTCCCTCCCCAAGCAAGGGGTCTTGCCTGGGCCCTGCTCTGCCTCCCCAAGAGTTCCTCCATGCCCTCCCTAGGATGCCCAGCCTTCCCGTTTGGGGACCTCTCATTTAGATGCTTTTTTGAAACTGCTGAGAACTTGTTCTGTGTGTATCACCTCTGGTAAAATTTGTTATTACATTTGTGTGCTCATGTGTATCTGAGGGAAAGATTGAGCTGAAGGTGCATTCCTTATATTCTCTGAATTAGTGTACTGTGACTTATGTTAAACTAGTGCTACTTTCATCAGCCAGCAGCCAACCATTCTCTGCAAACTAACTCCCACCATAAATTCCATGGGCCCCCTATTTATTATAGGGTGCAACTCTAAATTGCTCTCCATCCAGATTATCAACTGGTGCACATCAACTGCTATGCCATTTTACATCAGCTGGGATCTGGCTCCTTGTTTTTAAAACCCAGCATATTCATTTTAATTTGTAGTTCAACTAACATGGTTACAATTATTTTTCCCCCAGCTGTGCAGCTATTCTCCTCAGCTTGGAAACGGAGATTGCTGTGCATTGGTCTGGATGTAGGGGTAGGGGCACAGCATGTTAAGGACAGTTTTCTGATTGCAGTTCCACTGGCGATTTCTCCATGCATATAATGAGACTTCACTAGAGCTACCCTGGATTTATACCTGAATAACAGATCAGAATCTGATCCTGGATTTGTTCAAGAGCGGGGGGGGGGGGGGGGGTGTCGCAGAAAGTTTTGAATGTTGCTTCAAATTAAAAACAAATGTAAAGCCCATTGACATTATTGGGAACTTTCCACATCAGTCAATAGACTGTGCATCCGATCCAGACAGAATTCATTTCATGATGTGCGATCACTGGCATACTATGCTCCATGCACCAAATTCAGCTTGAACGTTACTGGAAATGTCCAACATAAACAGTATGAAAGAGTGTAGAAAAAGAAACCATTATCTAGAGCTTTTCAAGAAGATCCTTTCCCTCACAAACAAGAGGCAGGACAGGGTAAAAGCTTTACCTAAGCTACATTCCACATGAGACTTTCCTATGGACTCAGATAGGTGAGGCACTGGTAGTTGAATACCCTCAGCAGGTAGAAGGTTGTCTTCATGTCTGAAGATGATCAGGTATATTTTAGGCTTTGAGTCCTGTCTCCATACACAGCCTGCTGTCAGTCTGTGACACCTTAAATTTGAATGAATCTGATACCAGAAGTACAACGGAGTTCCATCCCAATAAACTTGAGTCCCAGCTTCATCAGTGTCCTTTTACTGTTATCAGGATGAGTTAGCCAATGATTTCTATGCAATGCTTTTGTTAATGGCCTTCCTACAATATATTGGGAGAGGTGGGGGGATTTGCACCGGAGAGGAGTGGTGCTGCTGCTTCTGTTGTTAGCACACAAGTAGGGAACCTGAAAGGGAGAAGTCACAGTGGCTCTCTGCTAAATATGAAATTGATTTCAAAATTCCTTTGATGACTCATCTAGTGGTGCCCAATCTGAGAACTTTATATTTAGCTGAACTATTACCTTTGTATAAACCCTCGTCAATATTTGAACTCATTTGACAAACATCATATTGTCTGTTCTAAAATATAGGGCTACATCTTTTGGGACACTAACTTTTTTTGTCCATTAGGTACCTTAAATATGACATTCATTCCTGCTTGCAGCTGAAAATGTTTACTCAGGAAACTCATTCAAATCTGAGCTTAAGGGATACTGCTTAAGATTGTATAAAACCTAAAATTAGTCCAACCATTTTTCTTATTTTTTCGATGGCCTGGTCTACACTTACCCGGAAAATTGGCGGCAGTCGACAGGAGTTGTGCAAGCTAACTTCATAACTTCCCTTTAGCGTGCCGTCTCCACTGCGCTGCGCCCACAGGAAATGAGTTCTCATCAACTCAGTGCTACGCCTTTTGAGGAGGTGGTTTAGTTGAATTGACTTCCAGATTGATTGAGCGGGTCTTCACTGCCACTCAATTGACCTGGCTAGATTGATCTGACGGTGGCAAATTTGCTGCCATCAGTGTGTACATACCCAATGATACTTTTCTTCTATGTTATTAAATACAAATTAAGGTCATGCAGTCCAGCACTCAAGAACAGCCCTACGAAGCAATGTGTTCAGTGCTGGAGGATAGGAAACATGGCAAGGAACAGATTTCAGTTTCAAGATTCAAAAAAGTCATTTACAAAAAGTGAGGGGGGAGGGTGGAAAGGGAGGGAGAAAAATGAATGCTTTTTCCCCCATACTGAATTATATGCTTCAGAAACAGAAGTGATTTTTTTGGGATGAAATAGAGCTGCCAGCATTATCAAGGCAAGGCTTATATCCCTCCTGAGAAATAAGCAATAAAAAGTGCTCTACAAGCAATATTACCTACTAAAGCACCATGACCAGATGGATATACAGCTGAATTTCACAGAACATTCAGTGATAAATTACTTCCAATTTTAGATAAGGTTTATAAACATTCTTTAGAGACAAAAAATGTGTCCTTATTTTAATTAACCCATGTTTCTGTCTTCTTGAAGTAAGGTGCAAATCCCATTCAGGCCCTTTAAAGTTCCACAAAAATTGCAGCTATTAGTTTGGAGAAAGTCACTCTTACGTGTTTTTTACCTTGCTCAAATAGATTTGTTCTGGGCAGCTTCTAAGCAGATGGTACCCACTATTTAATGGATATGATAGACCATTACAAATGGAATGCTAGATATACAGAAAAAGGCCTTCAACAAGGGGGATTTTTCTTTTTAAACACACTGTTCAGGGAATATTTTCTGAATTGGATTCAAACTGTTTACAGTAAGCAAATGACTTGAGTTAAAACTGCCAGAGATACAGCTGTTTCTGCTCAGTATGAAACTCATTTGGGATCCCTAACATGCTTCCCTTTGCTTGTTAGTTTGTTCTAGACCCACTCCCACAGCAGAATATAGAACTAACCCCCCATGCCAACCAAAGTACTTAGGGAGAAACAGAAAACTGGATCTCATTCTGCACTGGGTGATGTATATATGAGAATGGGCTCGCTCCTGAGGTATAAAAAAGAGAAAAAAATTGTGGCAAAACAAAAGATTTATAAGCACTTAGCAGCAGAAAGAAATAAAGCTGTAGCAAGCAGCAGCCAGTCACAAAATGGCTACTTAGGGGCTACAGCCATTTGACTCTGCCGAATTTAAAGAAACAACCCCAGAAAGGCATGCTGGGAAAAAAGTTCTTATAAGAAGGCAACTCTGCCTACCAAGGCTAGGAAAGGGATGTGGGTACAAATGGGGCTTGTGCTACTCTAGTAGAGGATTTAGAAAGCTCCTATATAGATTAAATAGCAGCCTAGAGTATAAGGCAAATTAGGAGGAGTAAATTGTTGCTGTTTAAATGTGTTTTTGAATGTAGCTTACTAACAGGATTTTTCTATGCAGCCTGATATTTAGAGATTTCTATCTGCAGGAACATAAAACTAGATGAAAATTATTTGATCCTTCTGATGATATACATTAAATAAGATACAAGAAGTCTTGATAGACTTGTATTATCATTAGTGGAGCATAGTAATATTGTACCTGTTTTTGCTGTTTTTTATAAGTCATGAAAGAAGCAGTGAGAACTTCAGAAAGCTATCCAAACTGAGTGTCCAATCAAGCCCTCATTGACACTAATGGAAATTATCTCATTCACTTGACTGCAAGAGGAAATATTCCTAAAATCCTGCAATGTAACTCTTAAAGGCTTGTTAGAGTTCAGGGAAATGTCTTCACTACTACAAGTTTTTCCAGATAGGATTCAATGGCTAGAGCTCAAGGCTGCTGATTTAGGGAACATTATACCTGCCCATGATGCAAAGAGAAAAATGGGGAAAAAAATATGAATATATATATATATATATATATATAATTGTCTTGAGGGGTTTTTGTAAAATTGCTCTGTTGTTCTTGGTAAATGTTGTGAATCACCCTGGTAACCAATTATTAATTCCTAAAGTCATCTTCATATTTGATTAATACCAGAGGCTTTCTATTCTGCTCAGGAATTATTATAAAGCACAGGATATTTTTCATTTTTTAAATAATATTTAACAGGATTTGAAATTACTGGCTTTCAAGAGTCACATAATTACCTGATGCGGTATTGTTTCTGGTCTGTGAAAGATAGCTAAAATATGGCTGGGAAAAAAAAATCTCAGGCCAATTATATTAGCCAAAATATTTTTTCTAGCTTGCTATAGCCCAAGGCACTGAAGGAGTTTGATAAACATTCTCATCTGTTTTTTCCTCTGAACTTCTGTTCCATAGAATTTTTTTCATGAAGAAATATTGTTACTGTAGAATGATTTAGGCCACATTTAGGTAGTAAACAGCTAGAGTGTTAATATCTGCCATTTGCCTGTACCCATAAATACCCACAGAATGCTGCATACTTCCCTATGGGAATAACAATGTGTTGCACTGAGGTATTATCATTTGGATTACACTAGCAATTAGAGGCTCCAAAATGATTGGTATTGCACAAACTTGTAGTAAGAGGCAGTCCCTGCCCTGAACAACTTAATAGGCAAAGGAAGTGTTATCTCTATTTTACAGATGGGGAAACAGAGTCAAAGATTAAGTGACTTTCCTGAGGTCACACACACAGCCAGTAGCAAAGCCAGGATTTGATCTCATGAATCCCAGGCCTCTGCTCTAACTACAAGTCCATTTTTCCTTCCTAGATATGCTAAGTTGAAATGTCATCTACATGGTGTTTTGCCTGGTGCTCAGAGAAATATCTCCAGAAATGTTATCAAAAACTTACTAGTGGCAATCTAACTGATTCAGAAGGAGTGAAAATAAACAGCAAATGGCAGCCATCACACTCCTTAAATACTGTCATGTTATATTTTGTATTTTTTTTAACTTGTTCTGGTTATTCTAGGTTTCAGCAATTAGATATTTTTTTCCAACTACAAGATACTATCTCACTTCTTTTTTGTCCTGTTAACTGGTATGTATTGCTGGAAAGGAAAGCACCAGCACCTGATTCTGACCTCACACTAGTGCAAATCTGCAATAACTACCCTAAAGTAAAAGTAACACACACTTTATACCAGTGTAACTGATCTTAGATTTGGACCAAAGGTCTTCAGGTTTATTTTTCTTACTCTTGTGCTCCCATTTTGTTACTTCTCCATAATAATGTGACACACGGATAGCTTCTAACATGGTAATAAATGCAGATAAATAATATCTGAGTTCTCCAAGATATGTACTTTCCATGATTCCACCAAGTCACACTGTATACTGCATTTCTTGAGAAAAAGATAAACTGTGGGAAATACTAGACACGTGAAGTGACCATTACATATAATTAACATTTAATAAAATAAATGTGTGAGCTACACTAGATTTTTTTAGAATATTGATTAAACTGAATGTGAAAGGAAATAGTTTAAAATGGAATTCTAAAACTATGGTTGAAAATAGGTTGAGAACAATTAAAACTCATTCACTTCTCCAGCTGCCTGTAATAACGACACTATGAGAAGAAGTGTGATCTAATGCACAGATAGCTAGACTGGGAATCTGAAGATCTGGGTTCTGCTATGGATGCTGTTCAAGAGCTACTGTGTGACCTTCGTCAAGACACCTCACCTCTCTGTAACTCACTTTCCCCTCCCATTCTTTGTATATCTAAGTTATAAGCTCTTATGTGCTGGGATAGTTTTCCATTATGTGGTTTTACAGTCTCTAAACAGATAATGCACCCTAAAAAAAATTGATATCACGGCACTGTGATTACTGTGGAGTGGCAAATGTTTAATTTTTAATGGCAGCCACTATATCCTTCTAAATATATTGCTTTTTTTTTTTTTTATTCAAAGCTACTATGATAACCGTACAAAGCCTGAGAGATAAAGGAAGTCAATATTACACTATGTGCTATTATACAACCTTCAATCTCTTGACACAAAGAAATACAATCCCTATGTGGCATGCTGCTTTAGGATCTCATATGAAAGTATTTTGGCAATGAAATTGTTTTAATCAGATAAATCATCACTTTATTTAAAAAACCTGCAGATTTGCTTAATACCATTACAGGGATTGTCAATAAAACTGATTACATGTTAAATGAGAGACACAAAATATATATAGTATAGCATGGATCTCTTTCTTCCTTTTTGTAGTTGCAAATGGTTGTCCTTATATGAAGCAATCTATGCTACAAGTCATACAACAGATCAATACTAGTGATTATCATTAGTTAAGATTTCATTTTATGTCTAGTTACATTTCATGATGCTTCCTGAATTAGACTTTCCTGTAAAGAATATATATAATAATGTGGAAGTTGTTATCAGGTACAGAGGAGGCTAATCAAGTTATCCTCACTCCCAATTGATCACTCAAAATTCATACCAAAGTCCTGTGGTTCTGAACATTTTCTGAGTGTCTTAAAAGTTCAGATGCCATTTCCTCACCATCATTTATCATCTTTGCACATCTCAATGTTTACCGTTTCTGGGAAAAAACCATAAGTACCACCCAAAGGTAATGAAAAAGGCTTTTCTCATCACATTTCTGACCTTATTATAAGCCAGAAATCTCATGAACCTGTTTTTCACAAGGTACCCAGTTCTTTTTTTGCACATGGTAGATAGGAATTGGGTAGTCTCCCTTTAACTAGTTTGATAGTTTTGGTTTTTTGATAGCATGATATTTGCAGAAAACACTTTTTTTGCTTTAGAGAAAATGTCCTCGTTATAATTTGTTGTGTACTCACTGTGTGCTCTGTGCCAAACAAGAAAAAGACATTTTCCTTACCACCAAAGTATTGATAGGCTAGAGTACTCTAATGGAAGTTAGGAGTGATTAAATACTATAATAAATGGTCTTTTATTTAATATTAGATTGCATTGCTTCCATAGGACTACTCAAATATTTTAAGTTATGCCCATGTTTAAGTGTTGTATTGAATCTGGGCCAATGTGAGTAGGGAAGTGGAATGTTGCCCTGAAGGTAAACTAACAGGTAACCAAATAGGCGTACACAAATAAGCCCAGCTGAAATGCTGAAAAATATTGACAATTTTGCATTCATAATGTTCTTAAGTGTAAATAATTAGGAGTTACAATGATGACAGGATTCTAATGCATCTTCTAAACCCAATATCAATTGCCAGGTTAGGATGATGCAACTGGAAACCTTTGTTCAGCTTTGTTCAGACGATTAAGTTACTGATATATAGTCCCTTAGTATGAATTTAGATGATCATCTGGAGAACACAGGGTAACATTTTCCAAAGTGCCTAATTGACTTAGGACCTTAAATCCTATGATTTGACTACTGAGACCAGGAATGAGGACTCTGACTCATTCTACATTGTCAGAATTGATTGTGAGAAAATTTCATTCTTTGCAGTATAACCCTTTTGAGTTGGAAAACATAAATCCAATTTTGTAAAACATAATCTCAATGATACATACAAAATGATGAGGTCTACATGAGCCTTTTACCACTCAAGAAAGATATTGGAGTCATTGTAGAAAGTTCCCTGAAAACATCCACACAATGTGCAGTGGCAGTCAGAATGTTAGGAACTATTAGGAAAGGGCTAGATAATAAGACAGAAAATATAATAATGCCACTATATAAATCCATGGTATGTCCATGCCTTGAATACTGCAGGCAGTTAGTATCAGCCCATCTCAAAAAAAGATATATTAGAAATGGAAAAGCTACAGAGAAGGGAAACAAAAATAATTAAGGGTATGAAACAGCTACCATCTGAGGAGAGAGTAAAAAGACTGGCACTTTCCATCTCGGAAAAAGGACGACTAAGGGGGCATATGATAGAAGTCTATAAAATGATAAATGGCGTAGAGAAAGTGAATAAAGAAGTATTTACTCCTTCACATAACATGAGAACCAAGGGTCATCCAGCGAAATTAATAGGCAGCAGTTTTAAAACACATAAAACACACAATGTCCAGTTAACCTGTGGAACTCATTGCCAGGGGATGTTGTGAAGGCCAAATCTATAACAGGGTTCAAAAAAGAATTAGCTAAATTTATGGAAGACAGGTCCATTAATGGCTATTAGCCAAGATGGTCAAGGATGCAGCCTCATGTTCTGGGTGTCCCTAGCCTCTGACTGCCAGAAGCTGGAAGTGGACAACAGGGATGTATCACTCAATGATTGCCTATCCTGTTCATTCCCTCTGAAACACTTAGTATTGGCCACTATCAGAAGACAGGATGCTGAGCTAAATGGACCCAGTATGGCTGTTCTTATGTGGTGTCCACTAAAGATGAAAAGCAGCTTTGGACTTTTTTTTACAATTCTTCGTTTCCCATTTAGTGAAAACCACTAGAAGCACAGACTTGTTTCAAATAACCCTCAATGAATATAATAAAATTCCAGGTGTCTGGCTATTGTTTAGGCTTCAGTTAAATTCAGAGTCTGTGTGCAATTTATGGTCACTCATTACTATCCCTTGTCAAGGGACTTAGTTGTTTTGAAAATTTTACCCAGAAAGAGCATTATAATAAGGATGTTGCAGAACTGACTGGTATGTACAGTACTAAAATGATTGATATACTGTTCAAGAGAAAATATAAAAATAAGTTGCTGTTTTAATCAAATTTGAGTTGAAATAGCTAAACAGGGAAACAAAAAATGACTGTTCGTGTGTCCCACCAGAGAAAAAACATATCAAAAGAACAAACGTTGTGACAGAAAGTACTGAAATCATAGAATATGTATCCCAATTGTTAAAACAGTGGGATGCGTCTAAGAACTAGTTCAGAAAACATGCCTGTTGAGGCTTGGTGTGAATTTCCTAGCTTTCATTCTCTCACTATTTTAATAAATAGAGAGTGGATTTTTTAAAATTAATTAATTTATTTATTTTAGTTTTGTGTGTGTGTGTGTGTGTGGATTATTTCTACTCTGAGACTTGAAATTTAATGAGTAGTCTTAAATTGCATGCAGACTATGAATCTAATTCAGGGCTTGTCCACAAGGGGAACATCAATCCAAATGAACTAAAATGCGAAGTGGATTAGTTTAACTGCATTAAACATCTGTGTGAAAACTCTCATTCAGAATAAAGGTAGTCTTAGACCACGTCTACACTTCAAACTTTGCTGATGCAAGTTATGGTGGTGATAGCATCAAGGAAACTTGCAACGTTGGTTTGCTACTGTTAAGCAGGAAATCATTTTGGAATTGGAAAATCCACAGTGGGTGCCATTATCATGCAAGTGTGTGGAGTCATCAATCACCTCCTGCTACACGGGATTGTGTCTTGGCAATGTGAAGAACATAGTGGATGGATTTGCAGCAATGGATTTCCCAAACTGTAGTGAGGCGATAGGTAACATGCACATCCCTATTTTGTCACAAGCCCATTCTCTGCCAGACAGCAGAAAATGCATTCAACTACTCCAGTTGGGTCAGAAATATTCAAAACACAGACTTGGGTGTCATCGTATTGAGCGGGATTGAGTGGGCATTGTTATCCTGCTGACAGTGAAATGCAGCAAAGAATCTTTTGACTTCAGTGGAAGAAGAGTCAGCCCCTATGTTTTTCTGTGAATGAATGCCTACCGGTTCCAAATGAAACTGAGGCTCCATTATTCTAAGCACTGTACAAACATAATATGACAAATTCCATGCCTTGAAATGCTTACAGTATAAACAGGTGAGACAGACAAAGTGTGGAGGAAGGAAGTATTATTATCCTCTTACTGGGTACTGATTGGCACAGAGACTAAAAGGCTATATTTTCTTGGTACAGGAGTTAGTACATCAGGATACCGGCTCTACTTCCCTGATTATTGGGGGAAACCCTGGCCTGAGTTAAAATTGCTGAGAGTTTTAAGTTTAACAAATGGATCCTATGACAGTGCATTATTGCTGTGGCAAAAGAGAGCTCTACCATGACTCTTACACACTCCTTGCACTTTGTGGGGGTCATGTCAGAGATGCAGGTCCCATAGACAGAACATTTGTGACTGCTCAGAGTTCCCTTCTGACCGGGGAATTTTCAGCTGTCTAGCTGCAGTTCCCCTTGTATTGGCAAGCCTCTTCAGGGTGCTACCTCTTTTTGGAGGTGTTTACAACCTAAGTGATTCCCCTTCATCACCCTCCAACTGCTTTTGGATCCTGGAGGAGCTGTGGTACTGTCCCTCTCCACTGAGTAGCACAGAATCCCTGGACCACAATGGTGTATACACCACTCATAAACTAAATACAGTATGGTCCCCAAAGGTATTGTGGAGGATGGTGGGGTGGGGGAGGGGATTGCAATATATATCAGACCCAGGTCTCCTGAGCCACAATCCGTTGCCTTAATTATACGGCGATAATTTCCCCAGCATCCAGTGCTACCATCCCAACACCTGGCATTCACTGTAAATTCATTTCATTTAATTAAAAACAACCAAGAATTCTAAGATCATTACAGGTAATGGGTAACCTTTCAGTCAGCTTAACTGTCGTGTTTTTTTTCCCCCTAGCCTGTCTTGAATGCCATGTAGAGATATCAGAATTTATAATTCTATCCTAATTGCTGACTCCTCATCCCTCCTTCCCCATACACAAATGTTTTGTCCATAGAGAATACAACTGAGCTATCAGTGAGCAGGTTAAAAATTTATTAGACAAGATCAGGAATTTCTTCAACATGCCTGTGTAACTGGAATACCAATATAGCAACATTTTTGACTGAAAGGGAAATGGGAAGGATCATAATAAATATCATATCCCAACAGTTTACTCTGTATGCTGTTTAGTCTGTTTTCTTTTTATATTTCCATTTAATTATATCACTATTATACAATGGTGTTAGACAGGATTGTTATGCTTGCTTTGATAGTCCCAAAGCCAGCAGAACATTTTGTGGTTGTTGAACAATTATGCAACTAATTGCTCAATAAGATTAGCAATTGTGTTGCTAGGGAGATAGTCAAAATGATTTTTTTTTTTATTATTAGTTTTGTAATTCAAAGTGGGTCCCAAAGAGTATTGTAGTTTCTTCCTTGTTTGCTGTCATTCGTGCGCTAGATGTCAAAAAGAGAGAACCTTGTTCATGTTGTACTCAGAGCAGTGGAACATAGGGCAATTTAGCATATTGATATTTTGACTCCCCCTCCCCATCTCCCTAAGCAATTTTTTGTCTTTACAAAAAAAAAAGTCTATCAATCATGTTCTTTTTTTATTGCTAGAATAGTAATAAGATTTCATATCTAAATTCACTTCCCTTATTTTGTAACATCCTTATTCAGTCTCTTTGTATACAATTTTTCTCTTCAGACTTTTGCATATAAGCACTATCATAAGAATTTCTCTCAACTCCGTAAGAGAAAAATAATGTGATCTAGATTAGTAGATGTCTGTGTGAGCTTGAAAACTTGGTTCACCAGCAGCAGTTGATCCAATAAAAGATATTACCTCATCCTTATATCTTTCCCTCCCCCCCCACATACATATGTTAACTTTATATTCATGTCAGTTAGAAACTACTTCTTTGGAATCTGTGAGTGAGGCCTGGATCTTACTCATGAGAAATCCACTGGAATCTGCTCACCCACATCTCATTGCAGGACTAGGGTTCAAGTAAAGATATTATAAAATAAGGGAAGCAATAGGATTTGCAAAGGTGTATAAAGTTTTGTGTGTGTGTGCCTGTGTTTTGCATGGCATTTTTCTACTGTGTTTGGTTATTTCCTTCTCATTTTAATGAAATCCTCAGCAATGATGCATGTTAAAGAAGACTTGTAATGATTCATTTCAAAAGTTAATCATATTATTTGACTGTCCTATTTTCTGGTTGCTGATATAATAAAGAAGTGGAACCATATGGATGAAACAAAGTAACAGAAATCCTACAAACAATGATTAATGTCTCTTACACACCACTCATATACCAATTAGCACACCATGTTTCACAGCATGCAGCCTCATAAAAATAAACCTTCCACAATGTTATTGACAAGACATTTTCATCTATAGTTAACATGAAAATTGAGTGCCTACATCCCACAAACGAGTGGTTATCCACTTGGATTTCTAGCTGGGCTTTGAAAACTTTGGAAAATTCAACTTCCAAGCAAGCTCACTTTCTATTAAACCGTGCTATGTTTGCAATTTCAGTCTTGCAATTACAAGCGAACCTACAGGTGAATGGCACTTAGCTTACAAGCTTTGAAGGGCTTATTTGCCTGACATCGACACTCTAGTGCACAGCTTGCTGCGATTCTGTTTCTTAATGGCCTGTCAGGGAGTTCTAGCCTGGGGCTGAAGAAATCTGTGGATGTGGAAAATCTATGAATTCTCAAGATGTAGGGTCTTTGCAAAGATTTCCTGAAGATTTTGTTACATTTTCCAGAATGTAAGCTTTCATTTTCAAAAAGAATAAAAATCAAAGGAATGTTTTTAAATAAAGTGGGTGAAAACCTGCAATTTTTACTCACTCCTGACTGAGGAAAAACTCCACCTGGGAGTTTCGCTTTAATGATGACTGCAAGATTAGCCCCATCCACAAAGATAACAATCATCCCTGTCTCTTCCTTTAATCCATTTACTCCTAAATGGCTAGAATGTGACATCAGGCACAAGACTGAGCAAGGAGTGAGATGAAGCATCAATCCAAGAGTACTCCTAGGAGACATCATGACTCAGAATCACATTTCTGCCACCGTGCTTCCCTTCCTTTCCGCTTGCTCCAGGGGATTAGTACTTTGCTGCCGGCCCAAGGCAGCAGTAAATTACAATTCTCCCTCGTCTCTGCTGCAGGAGCCTGCAAGTGGGTTCATGTATGGAGGAGTAGAGGAAGGAAGACACTGGCAAAGCATTCTTTGCTTCTCCACACACACCCCTTTCAACTCACAGTTGAAAAGTTACAAGTGAAAGGAGAGATTAGCACCTGTGCTGTTAGCATAAAGGAATCCTTAAGAGAATATGATAATGCCCCCACTGCAGGGTTGTCTGAAAAGAGGAAACAAAGCCAGAAACTCAGAGTCATACAGGTAACAGGGCTAAGGGACAGCACTCAGAGTAAGTGTAAACAACTGCAAAATGCTGAACGGGGGAGAGAAAGGTGGATAAGAAATGTCCACATAACAATGGCTACCAAGCATTTTGTGGAAAAAATACATCCCAGCAGAGTTGGTCGGGAATCATTTTTTCGTTGACAAGCGATAATTTGTTGAAACCAAAATTGTTTGTGAAACTGGGTTGAGTTTGAGAAACTTTCTTGACTGAAAAAATGTTGAGGACAAAGTTTTGAAATTGTTGAAACATTACATTTTGACATTTTCAAAATGACAAAAATCCAGTTTTCTGGTTCAAAACAACTTTTTGTTTAGAAATTTAAACCAATTAGACTGGAAAAAAAAATGTTAAAAGAAGGTTAAAATCATGAAACATTGTATAATCAAAACAAAATGTTTAAAAATTGGTTTTTGATTTGCCAATATTTGAGATTTTGATTTCTAATCCTAATATAAGATGGAAAAAATGCATGCTATGGACAATATTTGCAGAATGGGAAAACAGCTCTGCATCCTGCCCAGCTGTACATCCCAGAATCATATTTCCGTAGGATATTTTCTTTCAGTATCAAAAGAACAGCAGCAATGGATTTGTGCATTTGTTCAGAAAACATGGCAATGGAGAGAAAGAAGGTCAGTAAATCTGGACCAAATTCTGACAGTGGGCAAGGCTGCACAGCTCCCATCTCACTTCAAAGGAATCTACCTGTACAGAGGACAGAATATGACCATTGGAATCAGCTTTAAAAATAATGATGACATAACACTAGAAAAGCATCTGTGAGGCATTCATTAGACCATGAATAGAGCACTGTGGGTGAATGGAGGTTACAGGGGAAGAATAGAACTGAAGTCAGTAGAATGATGGGAACAGAAGAATATGGATGTCTATAGAAGCAGCTGGAAATGTGGAGGAGGAGCCATCCTAGATGGCTTTACTAGGGACCACTGACACATAAAGGGAAAGAAGAGAGGAAACAGATTGTACACTCTTCGGAGTGGGGAGAGTTTTTTTTATAATGTGTTGTAAAGTGTCTAGTGCATTGGTGTTCTGATCCATGGCTGGGAGTCCTTGTGTGTTACATTCACAGCATACAAACAAAGAAGTTAGATAAAATGCTCTTTTAGGAAGCCTTGTGCTAGGCTGGCTTTTTCCAGACTGAGTCTTATGGCACAGTTCCCAGCAGAGCCTCCTTGCCTGCAAGCAGGACCATGAAACTCCTTGTAACTTAAAGTGACAGCCCCGAGTTCCCATACACCATGCTATGCACTACCACAGTACTACTACTACTGCTGTTAAAGAGCTGCCCCTTCAAACCTGTGTTGGCAGCAAGGCCGTAGCCGCCAAACACAACTCAGAGTGAACAGTGGCGGGGGAAGAGCCATCACTGGTTGAGGAACATGCAACAGGGAAGCTTTAGCAGGGCAAGAGGGGAAGACAGAATAGATGGAGGAGGGAGATGCGCTGAAGAGTAAGGGGAGACAGTGACTATTTCTCCCTGACAAAAAAGGACCGAATACAAACATGTCACATTAAACACAGTTCAAAATACACATATCATTTTCTGCCATACCCCTTCCCTATAAACAACTGCTTTTGGTCTTGACAGAAAACTGCAGGGTGGAACCAGCCGGATACTCCCATCAGTAGGAGCACCTCCAGAGCAGCCAAAACACAGACTACTGTAGTGGAGAAGGAGCCAAGGCCACGTCACCCCCTAAGCGTCCTCCCCCTCCAGCTCTGAAGAAACTAGGATCCAGGGTGTGCTTTTTTGTGGCCACTCTCAACCCCACCACCCGGCCAATGACCCCAGCCAGTGAGAGCTGCTGCAAAAGCAGCCGAAGTAGGGACCTTCGGACATTCAGAGACCTTTCTGAGGTTTTAACTGGACTTTCTCTGACCCATGTTGATTGGCAATTTGTTCCAACCCTTCCTCCTCTCGCTTCCCTCACAGCCCCTTTTTCTTAGCTTCACTCCACACCTATCTGTATTACCTTCTTCCTCCTCCACTGTCCCTCACGCATCTTTTCCCTTAAATGTCCCCTCTCCCTTCACCTTTTTTCTGTCTAATTGATCCTGTCCTTACTACCCCCCACAAAATGTGGAACAAACAACGACATTTGCTGCTAACACATCTCGTGTTAGGTTCCTTTGTAGTATCCTGTGTCCATCTTGTCTATTCAGATTGTGCTATGTATTTGGGCATTGTGTTGGGCATTCTCGGTTGGTCCATAGGCGCTATAAACATGATTAATAATAAGAATTGGTCACAGGGATTTTGTATGCT
Source organism: Emydura macquarii macquarii (assembly GCF_026122565.2). Classification (NCBI taxonomy): domain Eukaryota; kingdom Metazoa; phylum Chordata; order Testudines; family Chelidae; genus Emydura; species Emydura macquarii. The sequence continues at coordinate 12,043,793 of NW_027130208.1, read as the reverse complement.
TATGAATGCAGATTTGATTGGGAGGTAGGGAAAGTGTGGGCTGGAAGACTACTTCCCCTATGAATATAAAATAAAAAATAACATTTAGCTCTATATGGCCCATACTATGGAACATTTTGAGACTCCTCTGAAATTTTTCACGGCCCACACAGATACAGGGGGGGCTTTCCTTATCTGTGCAGTTTAGGGTCTCATGGGTCTCCCCACTATCTATATTAAGTCATAACTTGTGCCATGGCTAGTCCCATTGGGCCAAATTCTGTCACTTTTACTCTGTTCAGTACCTTGCATTGATTTCATTGGACTAGTTGTGGAATAATGTGCTACTCAGTGTGAGCGAGGGTAGTGGAACCTGGTCCTTACTCTCTTTTGGAATATTTTGTTACTTTAAAAGATTTAATATAAACAAATCACTTTTTCTGTGAGAGAATGTTGAGCATTCATGAAAATGGATTTGGAAAAAAATGTGTTATGTACATCTGTATGATTCTTTTTTCCAGTATCTGTTTTGATTTGGGAATCGACAATGAGACAAAAAAGAAAGAGTTTGCTGATTGAAATGGATTAATTAGACATTATTGTACTGGACTGTATTGTTGAGGAAGCAATTTAATTAGACCTCTGAATACTTATTGTTTTGTGCTGTATAGTAAGATTTGCTTTTATTTAGTTTTACGGTACCACAAAAGAACAGAAAGGGAAGAAAAGCACTGAAAGACAATCTTGTATTACACTCAGAGATTAGTACAATGCAGAGATGAACAATGCAGCTGCTTTAAACATAAGAAAAGATATACAACAGGCAGTTGACTACTTTACCCTGGATTCCTTGTGGTAGGACTTATTGGACTGAGAGTGTTGCTTTGTTTATTTTTATATAGATCCTTTCAAGAAGAATGTACACCACAGACCCAATGTTCGTATGATGAGTGGAATCCTTGTATGGATGAGTTATATCTCTGCAAGGCTGTCTTAATGACAAATGAATCATTTCACTTTGGCTAATTGATTATGCCTTGTATATTTGTTTATTAGCATGAAACCATTTGTTCCTGTTCCTGTTTTGCATCTGTAGAAAACTAAAGCTGGCAAATGGTTAATTATGTAACAGATCTTCTTTGAATCCTAATGGCAGAGAGGAACTGTTAGCATTGTTTTCTAAATGAGTTGGGTTGTACTTTCTTTCAGTTACTTTTGTGCTCATATAAGTAAACTACGAAAGTGATTTTAAAATCATGTACTCTAGATTGTAACTTGCCCTAACATGATTGCACAAGGCAACCAGAGGAAGTAAGGCCATGGACATATTAATAGAATTGTGCCAATAGTTGCTTTCTAACCAACAGAGGAGTGAGGTTCAGGAAATGCCTCCCAATAGGAGTTGGGCAGAAGGGTGGGGGGAACAGCGTAACTACTTTTAAGAGAGAGCTGGACAAATGTATGAGTTCAAATGTATGACAGGGTTGCTTGTGATGGTAGGAGATAGCCTCAGGGCTGCTGAGCCCTAACTTCCAGTTTGTCTTCTGTTCCTAAGTCTCATGCTTCACAGTTTCAGCCGGCCACCATCAGGGATCAGGAAGGGATTTTTTCCCTCCCGATGTATTCTGGGAGGATTTTTAAAATCTCCTTCCTCTGAAGCATCAGGGATGGCCACGACTGGAGATGGGACATTGGGTAGGGGTTGGGCAAGGGCTCTGAGGTGGAACTGAGCATTCTCTCTCAACTGGAAAAGGAACTGATATCAACCCGTTTTCATGTATTTTGTGGGTCTCTATTAGCAATTAATTGCAAATACTTGAACACAATCACATTGTTTAGGGAAATCAATAGAAATTTATAACACGACTAACCGAATTAAAGGGAAGTGGACAGCACGAGATCAGTGACCTGTATGAATTCACATTCAGATTGCATTGTAACCTCTCTTTCCTAGAGCAGTTCAGGAATTCATGTGAATGGAGAGGTATGAATTTCAGGTTGAAAATTTTAGTTGGATCAAATGGCAGACTACCCAGATAATTAACAAACAGGGCCTTTAAGGAACACATAAAGGAATACAGTGGGAAAGAAAGCATAACATAAAGAGCCAGATCCTCAGCTGGTCTAAAATGGCATAGTTCCACAAAAACCAATGGAGAAGCTGGACTGATTTACAATAGCGAAGGACTGGATTTCTTAAAGTTATTTTGCAATTGTTGGGATGTTGCATGATGATAACTTCAAGCATAAAAGAATATTCAACCGTAAACTATATTAAGGAAAAATCTGAAAAGGAACACATGGAGACTAGCCTGAGGAGTTATAACTCAAGACAGAAGCTATGTCTACACTGATGGCAGCAAATCTACCGCCATCAGATCGATTTTTCCGCTTCTGTTGACCGGCAATGAAGACACACTCAATTGATCCAGGAGTCAATTTAATAAAATCACCTCCCTAAAAAGCGTAAGGGACAGTATGCTAAACAGAAGTTACTTAAGAAGCTTGCGTAACTCCCGTTGACTGCCACCGAATTTCATCATCAGGGTAGACCAGTCCAGCAAGAAAGTGGAGTAACTTTAAAAGGAGTTAGCAGGAACAGAATCCCTTGTCTTGTTGGTATGAATTAAAGCATTTTTCATGGTGACCATAATCTTGATTAGAGGTGTATTAGTTCTTATTAAAAGCAGCTATGTTTGATTGAGGCTTGTTTGGTGAAACTAGAATTACCCAAGACACATGATTCCTTGAAAATAAACTGATTCCTTTTCCACAAAAATGGTTCATGCTCAGCCATGGAAGACATTGCATAAAAGAAAATGTTTGGGATAAGACCAAGTATTTTCACAGCAACATTTACCAGCTGCTGGATTAAGAAAGGGAACTTCCACTTCTGCACACATTTAAACAAGAACATAAGAGAGGAAGAAAGTACAATGGGCAGAAATAATACTTACTAACAGTATTGCAGACTATCCAAGGGTGAAATTCACCCCTGCACAAGTACTGGTTTGCATCCTTCAGTGTTACAAAGCCCTCTGCATAGTTCTCATCTTGTGTATTTAAAACCATGAAAAGTGTTCACACTGCCCTTGATGCCCTGGTGTATAGGTGTTTTTCCTGGACTGACAGCTAACACTATCACTCTACCATTCTTCAAGGCTCATTTATTTGATAGACAGTAGCCAGTAGGTAGTTTCCAACCTGTTTTAATATTGGTTTAACCGCTAGAAGAATTTTACCATTTAAAATATTAAACACGTCTTCAAATATTAAACAGTTAACAATTTTTTTTTCCTGATTGTTAAATTTGTATTGAAATTGCCTGGAAACCGTGGGGGCAGCCTGTATCTATGGTTCTTTGGAAAGCTGGTGCTAAGGACTATCTCTTATCTTATCTACATATATTAAAAAAACAGAAAGTGCTTGTCATTAAGGTTTTCAGAACATTGCACAGAGCAAAATGGGGACAGCTTCTCTTTTTCAAGATCTGTGACTCTGTTATTGATCCAGTGGGAAACAAATCCATGCCAATGACCCTAAAGGGCCAAATTGATCAAAAGAATAATGGACAGATTATTTTTGTTTTTCCAATTTTAACAAATGAAAATAATTAAAAATGGGAAAGTAGATAAATGACAAAATCTACTTTTAGTGATTAGTTCTGGGGGCTAAATGCTGTTCCCTGTTCTCTCCGCTCACTGAAAACATAAGAACGAGTAAAAGGACTATGTGCATGGGATCTAAGAAGACCTAATGGGGGTAGGGTGTAAGGACACTTTCACCACTGTTCTGACATTACCCAAGTGGATGTGCAGCAGCTCCACTGAAATAATTACAAGCAATGAGTTGTAGTAGCAGCTCGTCACCTTCTTTACACCAGAGGTGGCTAGGAAAGGTGTGGTTAGGATTGTGGATTCATGTAGTTTTGGATCTATTGGCAAAACTCACACCATGCCTGTCCCAGCCACATCTGAATCCCCTGTCTCTGCATGGGGAGAGGGGCTTCCTGGCATGTAGGAGGTCCAGAGTCTCTTCATAGTCTGTTCTCTCCTTTCCTATCACCATGCAGTATATCTGTGGTAGGTCCCTTGGGTTTAGGATCTTACCCACAGACAGAAATGAAAGAGGGAGGTAAACAGTTGCACCTGAATGTCTGTATTTCTAAGGAAAAAACATTTCATAAATATTGAACTGTGCTGACATTTTCCACCTGTGTCCACTTTCCTATATTGGGATTCATTTCTAATATCTGCTCAACTAGTTCAAAATGCTGAAATGTTAAATTAACAAATTCTGCAGTTTTATCAGCAACATGTGTTTTTTTTTTTTTCATTTAACATGACGTTTGCATTTAACTGACTCTATAGCTTCTGACACTATGGCAACAATTATTTCATTATATTATTTCATGAAGAACTACTAATAATTAGTGGGATGGAGTTTAAGTAGATTTGAAGGAAATTGTATTATGCTTGGGGATGTTCTTCTATAGCTAACACTGGAGATTGAAGTCTTCAATATACCCATGCACCATTTACTAAATGGACAGCAGAAACGCAAGGTTCCTCACAATACTCCACCAGTTTGCTATAGCCTTGACATGGAAAGAAATATTCTTTGGCCTCTGTGATGAGACGGCCAGAATAAACAGCCAATAAGTGTCAATTTCATTGTTTGTTGTGATCATCAGTTACTTAGGAGCTGGACAGAGGCAATCAACTCACAAGGCCACCGATCAGTCGTCATTATTTTTAGCTAACTTCCCTCTTGAGCCAGATTTGTGTCAGAGTTCCACAATACTGTAGATTGTGCACTCTGTATTTTCTCCAGAAAAGCTGATTGAATGTCAAAATATGAAAGTGTCATTGAACAGTTTCTCTGTTCTTTGATTTGAAATTGAAGATTCTCAAAATTGAAAATGCTGAAAATTTCAACCAACTCTACTAATCATTTTGTTATGCTCTCCACAATATATTAAGTATTTGAAAATGGGTTTATCCTCTGAACAACAAAAGATAGCTTTCCATTTATTTGTTTTCTCTGAACATACACTTCCCTGGAACTAATATGATGATTAATCCTGTGTCTTGAGATGGGGTTTGAAGAGAGTCAGAAAGGTCCAGAAGGTGGGACAACCCCGGAGAAAATGTTTCCCATTTTTGTGAGACAAGAGAACAGGCTGGAGAATGGGAAAGGAAATACCCAAATAAGACCTTGAAAATTATAAGTAGGAATAATGTATTGGATTCTTAAATAGACTGGAAGCCATTGCATATTTCCAAAGGCTGAGTTCTTCCAACAAGCCAAACACACAGCCCTGAACAATTTAATTTTTTTCCATTTTTAAGAATCCATAAAGAGACAAACCACCATGTTTTTATCAAATCAAAGTTTACATTTTTAAACTAAAATCCCTGTCACTCTCAGGAGATAAGTTCAGAAGCACATTGGAGTTATATAAAAGTGTACACATATATGCAGAACATACATAGAAAATACTGTAAGACTATATGAAGAGTGGATCTTTCTCTTGTTGACACTTCCATTCATATGGAAAATTCAATGCCAATTTTTCTTCACTTCATGTTCTGTTACCTCTTGTAAAAGTCAATATGTTACTGTTTTCTGTATGTCAGCTAACACTGATTGGAGTGCTGCCTTTAAAGACAGGTCAGAAAGTCATTGGGAAATAAAACAACAACCTTTGCTAGAATAGAACAATGCTAAATGTCACAGAACAAAAGATCTAGATGCATTTCAGAGAACTGACATGCAGAATGTTTAGATTATAGTCTTTAGGGGAACATGATCTTAATCATATTATTGTTTAACGAACTTTGCAATATTTGCAGATAATGATATCTTAACACAGCATGTTCTCTTTTAAATTGTATTGGCTTAACTGTATCTTTAAGCCAGAGAGCCTTCTGTTGAGAGCTGTGTAGAACTGCACTATCTAGAGCATCCCCTTCTGGCGCTCCGCAGAACGTCCCTCAGAACTCACAGCACACATGGGGAGCAGGTGCATTCCTACACCCATTTCTAGGGTATACTCTGCCTTCATGCTGGCCCTTTTTCATGGACTGGTGGAGGTGGAGACTATGCCCCATCTTTTCCCTGTCCTTCCCTGCCACTTCGGACCAGACCAAAGGGAGAATAAAGAGACTTTAAAAATGGCTATAAATGTATTTCAGTAAAATGTCAGACCTTGGAATTCTGAATTCACTTCCTTATTCATTCCTTATACTGTGTTTTTAATAATCATTCACAGAGCACTGTAAACCTACAAAGTATTTCACAGACACACAGTAAGATATGTCCTTGACCACAAAGAACTTTAATCTATGGGCTTAATTGTGAAACACTTATTCACACCAGCTGTCCTCATTCACAAAATTAGTCTCATTGAAGTAAATAGAAATGTATGAGTTATGGTTGAAAGATCAGACCCTAACAATCACCCATGCATATCTTTCTTTAGATGATGCTATTTTAGTTCCAATGACAGAGCAGCAGGTTAAGAGCACCTTAAAATGCTTTTGACAAAATGGAAATTAAAGCATTTGCCTATTTATAATCTAAGATCTGATTTTCTTCCTAGTATTAACTGGGTCTCAGTTTTCAAACCCACATATTTAGGGCTGTAAATAATCAGAGGCAAATAGTGAATGAAAAAATAACAGCCAGCTTTTAAAAACTTGTTTCTTACTGTGCATCTGTGCCTCACTTAATACATTCTTCATGCCACTTTAAAAGCCACAACCTCAAAATTTCAAAATGTAGTGACTACCTGACACACCTCTTTAGAAGTATGTTAAATGTTTGCTAAGCCCCAAAGGCACTATTTCTTTAACAGCAGAATTAGATTAAAAAGTAAAACAAAGTAGAAACTGGATGATTTCAAAGTATTGGTAATGGGATGTGTAGTCTTTCAACGTTAGGTCAATGGATCACATCTGACTGAGTTTGCAAATGACAAGTCATTACCATCTGATTGTTCAGTGTGAAATGAGTTGCTAGTCTCAATCCTGTTGCTAATAGAGACATAGCCATATCAAAAATCTATTACTAGTGGCATGAACTGATAACCTAGCTGACCATCTCAACACAGAGGACAAAGGTTGAATGAGCACTGAGATTCTGGAACTTCCCACCTCACAGGTGGTTGCTGAATTCTCCAGATTTAAATGAATCTTGTGGCAGATACAAACATAGATTCTTTCCTGCAAACGTGCTGCAAGTGGACCTACTGCATGTTGGACATATTGTATCTGGCATGGACATTCAGTTCAAGTATGATAAAAATTAATTAAGTTACCATATGCTAATATCCAACATAAGTCCTCAGCTAAGTAATTTTGAAGAATTTGATTTCTATCTTTAAGCTCTTAGAAATTTGCTAGGGTGCACAAACAGGTCTTTCTGTTTAACATAGCATCTACTAAGCATTATTTTGCAAAAGTTCCTTGGTTATTACTCTATGAGTTTATGGGATCTTATTTATATGAAGTTAAAACAAAATTAAAATAATAAATGGTGTAATTGCTTACTGTGCAACTTTGTAACTTTTATTTGATCAAATATGAAAAAGTTAACCTACCTAATAAATTTAAACTAAAACATTTTATTTTTAGTCTGTTTCTGTATTCCAAGTTACTCATGGAGGTTATCAAGGGAATTAAATCCAAGTTTTTTAAAAACTTTGATCAGCACAATAGTTTGAATAATTGTGACTGACAACCATAGTTATTAAAATGTTGAGCTGTGTAGTCCCCTTTCTAATGGTATCTTTCAGGGAAGAATATATGTATCATATTAGCATAAATTTAATTTACTTTCTCATTCAAAATGCAAATCAATAAAGCTAAATTTTAAGTAGCTTTCCTTTATTTTTTAATGCTACCAACTCTGCAGGCCCAAGTTTCTCAACATTGGTGATATATAGGTAGCTAGATTAACAAATCAACGTAACTCTAGTTTGAACTCATCTACAAAAGTACAGCTCCATCCTTTAATTTTGTCTGATGAGGAATCTATGAAATCTGAGTTTGGTACACCCAGTACAGTCATTTTCTCAGATGTGATGTGATGACAAGGAGACGTTCTTACATCGTTTATTGAAGGCTCAGACTGAAATATGAACACTAGAGCTTCTGGGTCAGATCCACAGCCACACCACTTTATATCAGCTGAGGATCTGGTCCCCAAAATGTATTTATTTATTTCAGACCAAATCCAGCCACCCTTCTCAAAATGACTAATACTTTAATTCACAAGTAGTAGTCTCATTGATTTCAATGGGATTACTTACAACATCTGGTCATACTCACTGTGAGCAAAGTTATCCGACTCTGGCACTGCAACAGTTCGTAAACTGCTTTTAGCCCCCAACAAACAAATCTCTACCCAGCCAAACTCCACTCCCCTGCAAATATGAATTCCCATCAAAGCCCTACTTCATTCCAAGCCTGGGAAAATAAATAGTCTTTGAAGTGTGCCCTGAAGGTCATTCTAACCTGAAAATAGAACATGACTTTCTAAAAGATGACAATTCTTTAGTATGATTCTTATGTTTATATATATTTTTTCAAGATAAAGCCCTATATTTATAATTTACTTGAGAAATAAAATATTTTGCCTTTAATTGCCTGGAAAGAAACATTTTTACAGTTTTCTCTAGAGCTCTAAGAGTTGTTTAAAGTCATTTGGTTTTTCAAGACAAAAGTTAAAGAAAAACAATTTCAAAGAACCACAGAGGAGAGAAACCAAAGTTACTCTATCTTCTTATTTGAATACACTTTATCACTTACTTAAAAGAAGGAAAAATATAGTCCGTTTTCTATAGGCCAAGGATGTGAGACAAAAATAGCTTAGAAATTGTCTACAGCAATGCAGTAAAGGCCTGATCCCAACTCAAATAGAAATCAATGGGATCCTTTCCATGGACTTCAGTGAGAATAGGATCTGGCTCTAAAACATTCAGAAATAGAAGATTATTGTAGTCCATTGAGCCACATTCTGCCTTTACTCCATTTGAGCAGATTACGTCATTGAGAGTTCTGAACATCATTTAAAGATAGAATATGATTGTGATGTCCAGATAGAATTAAACAAAAGTCACCAGCCATAGTGAAGCTGTTGTTAAAAGCTAGAAATTGGACATTTTCTGATTGTGAAGTTTTAACAACAGTGAAATCTTGATGCAAATGAAAACTGATTTCTAGCATTTCTTTTTTTCCCCATATCCCAGTCAGCTCTAATGATAATATTGTTGCATCTTCTGCTGGCACCAGTGACTATTCCAACACCACTGCCATCCCTCTGCCAAATTGTAATAGTGGAGAAGAAATCCATGAAACAGTCTGGGTATATTTCAAGTGCAATGTACATTAATTACACATGTACACCATTCATGGAATAGAGACAGTCACAAACACGCAGGTATTCTCTTCTTCCAGAATTTCCACCCACATACAAATGACTACTTCCCAGGAAGTTACTCTGTCCTAAGAATTCTATCCAAATAGAGAATAAAGCAGAAATCAGATTATCTGTCACAGCTTCTCTCAAAGGGTCGTCACATAACAAAACTAACAGTATAGAATTTCTTCAAGGAACAAAAACTTGCTCGCACACCAAGAAAAAGAAAGACTCTCTGTAACAGTGCCATCTGGTGACTTCTGTCATAACAATATCCTATGTTTTTAGGATTTCATTAATCTCAAAGTAGCCCAAAGTCTTTAATAAATTGATGTACAAATTATACAGAAATCACTTTATTTACCAGTGAAGGGCAAGACATCTCTAAGGCAAAATATGGCATCTACTTTTATAGCACATGGAAAGGTATTAAAATATCCATCTTAAAATACAGTTTTCTTCCAGGAAGGAATAACATAAATTTCTTAGAGCAGTGTGGTATGCTTGCTTCATGCATAGGAAAAAGTTGAACAGAGAATTTTGAAGACTTTTCCCCAGAGACAGAGGTAGTTCTCATAACTATTATTAACAGTAACTGACTTTATTTTCTGCTTGGTTGAAACTTTAATTTTCTTTCTCTTTTTGACATTTTTCTGGTTTTCATAAAAATAGTTATAGGTTATTTACTGTATGTGAATTCATATTATGTTTTGAAATACTTTTTCAATCCTGTTTATTTGCATCCTCATTATATTCCTTTTCTTCAGAAGTGTTCAGGGTCCATTGATTTGAGAAACCTAGTCTGAACTCCTTAAATGAAAGCATTTGACAGATCATTTTAACCTTCTAAATCTAATCCCCTCTTCCCACACACACAAGGTCAGTCCTACTTCATAACCCTTATTTTACAGTTTAATCTGACCTATCCCTTCTTTAATGCTACATATCCAAAGGCAAATGTCACAATCACTCCAGTGGCTCAAAGTGGCATTGCTTCAAATCTCCTTCAGACAAACGCAATCATTGTAAATCCAAGATATACTGAAATATTAGATCAAGAATGGTCTTCACTAAGGTGATGGCATCTTTTTTTATTTAATTAATTTATTAAGACATGTCTATTGGCCAATATTCAAGTAAAAGTTTCCTGATTACAGTATCCTCTCCACTTGGAGATATTTTGACCACCATATTTGGCCTTTGATTACTACTAGCTAGCACAAATTCTGCAACTGCTCCATATGAATCAGCTGTCAAATTCCTATTGACCTCACTGGGAAAAGTCTCAGGTTCCGAATTTTTCAATTTAATCAACAAGAAGTTTTAAAGATTACTGTCTTTACATCTTTGCTTAGTTTGATCTTTCAGCGAGCTGCTCAGGCTGAAGCTCAGAGAAGTCTTTGAAGACTTTGGAGAGAGCCTTTATGTCACAAAGGAAAATCCCTCCAATGGGGCATTTCAGGATGGAGGGAGGACGGCAAAGAAGAGGAAGGACAAGCTCCAAAGATCCCCCAAGAAGAACAAAGAATAAAATTAATTAGATTATTTTACAGCAGTGTTTAATCTTTTCAAATTAACTGAAATCTGTTTCCACCCTCCTATCTCTCTGATTTCTCTCTGCTATACAACCTCAAGGGATTCTTTACAGACTTATTTACCAAGACAGTAAAAAGCTCTCATGAAAATGTCCATCTAGCTGTTAATCCATTTCTATAGGTTAATATCTAATTTTATACTATATTATCTGTCCAGCAAGTCTACATAACATACTTTCTTCTATTTTAAAAACACCTTCATACAATCACTGGTCCCTTTGAAAGGCTTAGTTTGTCATGTCCTAAAACTAATTCATGTTATTTAAATCCCATTTCAGTAATCTATGAAATTAAGACAGATGATTTAAATAAAGGATTCAATCAACAAGTTTATTTTGTCTTTGGGTATTTTCAGATGGGTCTGGTCTCAACACTATCCTCGGTTTTTAGAGATTATTCAGGTTCTCTTGCAAAGACTTCAGTTGCTCTTACATAGTTTCATCTCATCTATATTAAATATTTAAACTTCCAACATTTAATAATGATGAATAAGATTAAGATTGGAATTTAATACAAGTTAAGAAAAGTTCTTTTATTTCAGCCAGTGATGGCCTAATAATTTTAAAGAATTATTAAAACTATCATTCCCATATTTCTTTTCAGGTTATAATGCTGCCCACCCTCTTATATTGAAAATATATTCCCTTCTTTATCTGCTTTGAACTACTTTTGCTGTACATTAGAGTTGGTGTCTCAAAGATCTGAGTGGCCTGGCCTATTTGCCTACAGCACATTGCTTTTTATGTTGTCTTTTGGGAGACCTAAATCTGAAAGTGACCTCAGATCTTTTGATTTCTTAGCTCAGCAGAGGATGGAAGATGAGGGATTAATTCTCCAAGCCCTGTTCAAGTCAAACCAATGGGATTCATTCAGTGAACAAGTGCTAAGTGTGAGTAAGGGCTGAACTATCTGACCCAAATTATTCTTTTTTTTTTTTTTTTTTTTTTTGGGGGGGGGGGGGGTTCCTTTCCCTGGAGGAGGAACCTGTTTTACCATTTCAAATACTTCTTCTCAGCTCCAGATCTCTCCAATGCATTTTTAATGTAACAACACCTAATAACTTTCTAATGTTACCATTATTGCTTTTTATTTTCATATCTCCCATTGAAGCAATATTAAACTTCACATGCTGTCTATAAGTTCATGGATATTGCAGGTGGCAATTTATTCTGTTTGTGATTCTTATGTTTATATATATTGTAGTGCATGCATTTTTTATCTTTCACAGTAATAATACAACATTTTAGATATTGGGTGTTCCATTCACCATCTCTGGAATCTAATTTTCTAAGTGGCTTTTGGGGTATTAATTTATCCTGCTTTCCCAATCCATCTTTCATGAGGTGTAGCACCCAGTTACCTCCAGATCTTTCAGCCTGTTAGTAATACATATTAAGTCATTAACATTCTGAAATCTCTTTGTCCCTGTGATGCATTTGTTTGTTTTCTGAAATAATGATTTAAAGCTTTAGCTGTGTTTCCTTATTAGACACTTCACCAAATTATCAGTCAAATTCTCTTAGTAACTGTCCTGTTTTCAGTCTTTAAAATCAGCCTTCTTTCAGACAAGATCTTATGTGTTGATCTTATTTGTAATCTATGTAATGGTTTTCAATTATGCTATTTAATGTGCACATCACAGATGCATCCTCCTAACACCCTGATGAATAGTATATTCCCATTTTATAGATGGGTAACTGAGGAGCAGAGAACCTGAATCAACGGCCATTGAAGGCAAAGAAATGACTTCCACTGACTACAATGGACAAAAAAGATTAAAGATCGGGTTGACAAAAGCATTCCAGACTTCTCCCTTTCAAGTCAAAGTAAGTTTTACCATTGACTTTACTGAGAGCAGGGTTAGGACAAACACAGAACTCTTTTGAAAAACTCACCCTAAATGACTTGCACAAGGAGTTCTTTCTGAGAGCTTGAAATAGGGCCCCACTATCTGGAGTTAGAAACCATTTATGAAGAAGAAACTTCAATAATACTGTACAGTAATACAGATACTGTATTTACATCAGACAGACTACATCTTCATGAAATGTTACCAAGACTAACCCATGCAGGTATTAAGCCAATGAAAAGACAAAAATAGCTAATTTTTTAATACAGCTAGCCCCAAAGAGATGTCTTCTTCCTTCAATGAAATTAAAAGAGAATGGTCTTTGTGAGCTGAACAAGCAATGTTCTTCACTCCACACTGTTGTGATAATTAGACATACAAATTTATTCTAACTGTGAGCTCATCTGTAAAAAATATGTGAAAGCTCATAATATGTCACAGTAATGTATTGTGACAAACATTAATGGGAAAAGGTACAAAAGGGAGACAGACTGACTTAGATTAAATGTAAAGGCCTACTGATATAACTCAAGGACTATGTTGATATCATGCTTGGTAAAAACAAGATGTGGAACTGGAAATTAATGTACTAAAATTTGGTGTGTCAGATATTAGGGCTAATTGGTGGACAAATAATAAGGGGATGGGCTATTCCTCCCATGACTCCCTTCTCGGGTCCTTAAAGAAAGAGACTTTGGGGATAAAAGATGGGAAAAACAGATGGAGACTCTGGAGCAAGCTTCACTATCATGTCTGCCACTCACACAGTTTCCTGGGACCCTAAGCCTTCATCACCCTAATCCTTAAAGATGTCCTAACCAGACCAAGTCAGAAAGAGGAACACAGATAATATCGCCACCTCTACCAACTCCAGCTGAAATCTATACATTGCCTGGGGTGAAATGGGATTGAATTGAACAGCAGCAATGACAACAGCAGCTCCAACAGATCTCAATGAACTTCTCTTTTACCCAAAAGGACAGTTATTACCATTTTGATACCATCTAAAATACTGTCAAACAAGGTTTTTTTTTTCCCCTTTCAAAACTCTCTCCAGTTAAAAAGAAAGGGAACAAGAAATGTTGTCAAAATGAAAGCCTGACTTAATATTTTATATTTAAAGTGCTTTATCTATTTTTATTTTTCTGTATCTTTAATAAAAGGTTGAAAGGATTTTTAATAGTCTGTTTGCCACAGTACTAAGCAGGCTGAGATTTCTGCATACCAAACTCCAGACCTTTTTTAATGTTAGACAGTGAGTAGGTTATGTTAAATCTTTGACTGATTTATTCCAAATTAACTAAACTTACACCATCATTTACAGAGCTCATCACAGCTCATCTTATTCATTTCACTTCTGCAAGCAGCCAGCAACTGCAAAACGACAGCTCAGAAGAACAAATAACCATAGAGCAGAAGAAGAAGCAACTTTCCAGTTCAGATGATGGTATCCATGTTGAAGTTATGGATTGGTCAGATGAAATTATAGAGCATTGGAATTTGTATAAAATTTATCTTGTAATGATTTTAGATGGATATTGAAATGCTATGGTAATTTAGGATACTAACAACTTCTCCTATTAAACACATATATGTTTAGACATTTCTGGAAAGGAGATATAAATTGACATTAGTAAACAAAAAGATATAGTAGGATTTAATTCAGATTTAAAATTCCGAATATTCATTCCTTTGCCAGTCTCAAGATAGCTCCCCGAATGGCTTATTTTGACTCAAAATGGTATGCCCACATCTTGAATACTGCATGCAGATCTGGTTGCCCCATCTCAAAAAATTGGAAATTGGAAATATTGGAATAGGAAAAGGTACAGAAAAAGGCAACAAAAATGATTAGGGGTATAAAAAAATTTCTATACAAGAAGAGATTAATTAAACTAAGACTTTTCATCTTGGAAAAGAGACAACTAAGAGGGGATATGGTAGATGTCTACAAAATCATGACTGGTGTGGAGAAAGTAAATAAGGAAGTGTTATTAACTCCTTCTCATAACACAAGAACTAGAGGTCAACAAATGAAATGAACAGGCAGCAAGTTAAAAACGAAGAAAAGGAAGTGTTTCTTCACATAATGCACAGTCAACGTGTGGAACTCCTTGCTAGAGAGTGTTGTGAAGGCCAAGACCATAATGGGGTTCAAAAAAGAACGTGGAGGATAGGTCTATCAATAGCTATTAGCTAGGATAGGCAGGGATTGCTATTCGTCAGAAACTGGGAATGAGAGATGAGATGGATCACTTGATGATTACCTGTTCTGTTCATTCCTTCTGAAGCACCTAGCATTGGCCACTGTTGGAAGACAGGATATTGGGTTAGATGGATCATTGTTCTGACCCAGTATGGCCGTTCTTATATTATATGTTCTTAAATACTTTCTTCACTGTGATAGGATTTAGTTGAGATTATGCACCTTTGCTACCAAATTGTTTAGGTTATCCATAATAAAACAAACAGTATTCATCTGAACTTAAATAAAGTTATTTTGCCCATCTTTAGTCATCTATGATACCATAAAATAGGACTCACTACTAATTTTGAGAATATGGGTAGATCATCTCTAATTGGTATAATTTCTGGGAAAGCTCTCCACAGAGACCCATCCAGAAGAGATTGTAACCAAAATAATTGTTGTTTGTTGTTTGGTCTGTTTTGTTTTTAGTTTTCTCCTTTCTTTAGCAATAACATAATCATAGTTAATTGTGGTGATCTTGCTTGTCTTTAATCATGGTGAACGCTAAGCCATGACAAAGAACCCCAGGTGACTAAAATAGTGGGAGTTACATCCCTGAGTTGGCACTAAAAGATACAGCTATTAAGATTTGGCCTTCCATTTCTTGTTTATTTCAACTAGAAAATTTTAGTAACTTGCAGGGCGTGGGATGAGAGAATTACATGATCCTCCTCCCCTTTCTATTCTCCACTCAGTCTTCTTTTCTTGACCTATTTTTAAGGAGGACTATTGAACTGTAGATTAATCTAGATCCTTATGGAATTCCTGAAAATAGAGCACAATGAAAGCTACCAAAATAGGGCTGAGCTTGCTGTGATCCTTCTTTTCATCCCTCTTTAAAAGTTTTTTCTAAAGGTAATTCTAAAAGTGAACATACTTAGCCACTGAAACCTCTTCCTAGTGCTTAATGAGTCCTACATTCCTTCAGTTCTGGGGCAAAGCACTAAACTGTGTCACAACTACTTACACTATTTTAATTTTTATTCCTGATTATTCTGCTGTCCCTAAATATATAGTTACAGGGAATGTGCCAGTAGTTAATGTGTTTGTTTTGTTACCTTGATTTTGTCTGCCCCTGAAGGGTATCTATTTTCTCTATGCTTACCTTATTTTGCTTCATATCTGAGTCAATAGCTGCCCTACAGTTAGATATTTCTCCAGCTGGAGTCAATGGTAAAACTCCCAATGACATCAGACCTTGAATGAATATTATACTGTAGTTCATGTTATTTTGCTCTGTTCTGGCTAGTCACCAGAAGTAGGTCAAGGAAATGTGGTATGGCCAACATGCAGGTCAAAACTAAACAATAACACAAAAATGAGTAAGTCATGTACCGCAGTGGAAAGATCTTCCCTGGTATGCCACTGTTCTATTGTTGTCCTTGCCTTCCCTCAGTTCTAAGAAGCCAATGCAAAAAAATAAATTCTCTAAAAAGTTCCCAAAATAAAAAGTTTGTTCCTCCTTGCCTGGCAGGAGGAAGAAGCAGCTAATGTCTCCCCGCTGAAAGCATTAACTGATTGCATTGTTGCTTGAGCACAGCAGCTGTCCTTATACATTTAGACTCCTAGTGACAACAAAATTGAGGCAGTCTCCCCTCCTGTCAGGCAATAAAATTATTTTCTCAACTTCTTTATTTCTTTTGAAAACTTCTCAGATTAGAAGGAACTCACGGGAGAGAGAAAGAGGGAGAGGGAGAGAGAGAAATGTGATCTGTCAGTGACTACTCCTCTACAACAGCACTAAGCTGGTCACATGAGATAAGTCCAATTATCATAATGACGGAGCCCCCTCTTTAATGCTCAGAAAAAGCAAAGAAAAAAATAAACAAGCAAAAACTCAAATTCCAGTGTGCCCTGGGGAGGGATTTCCTTCCTGGTCCCAAATTTCCCACTTGGTTTAAATTTGTTCATACGAGTGTTTCATCTCATTTAAACCCACACTACTCATGGCATTCTAAGTCTTGTTCATTTTCTTGTATGCTGTTAAGTGGATCCTGCCACTCTTTCTGTGGCAGAGCACAATCATCCAGCAAGGGGAAGGAGGATTCTCCTGCATGTATTTAACTATTTCTTTTTCATTTCCTGCAGGAGTGCACAGGTGCTTTCTCATTCAGGCGAAATCTAAGGAAATCCTCACTATCCTTAAGGTGGCCTTTCACTGCAGTAATGTCTACAATGTCCCTAGGCAGTTTATGGATCAAGAGTCAGACCCTCAGCCCAACTCCACTGACTTTGTGCCCCTTTTGAAGATGCCATAAGTAGGGGCTGATTTGGCCCTTGGCTGCCCTGGGATCTGGGTTGTGTAACCCTACATTTGCTCCTACTCCTCCTTTGGTTTCTGCCCACATTGATCTAAAAGGACAGCTTGGGAGTCTCCATGCATAGAGAAACCTACACATGGCACAGCCAACTCCACATCACCTTCTCTTAGCCCCCATAGTGCAGAGTGCCTGTTGATGGCAGAATGGGGATAGATGGGCATACAGGCAGAGTGCAATGCTCTTCAGTGATATCCAAACGCTGAAGCAGTTGACCTAACTTATGTTGGGAGCTAAACCAGACCCATCAGTATGTGGTCCCAAGTATACCTGAAGCCATCTTAGCCCCTCCTCTTTCAGGTGCACTAATGCTCTGGTTCTGCTCTGACTCATTTGAGGATCTGGGCCACTACCTCTATTTCTGTCTACTGCCTTACAGGTTAGGACATTGCTGAAATATGGCTTTGTGATCAGATAGTGTAGGGAGGGATAAGAAAACTCCAAGTGGTTTTATCCTCCAGGACTTTTACCCTTTTGGAAGACAAAATTATTAAGGAAAAAATCCCTTCCTCCCCACCCATCAAATAGTTGATCCATTTCCCTGTCTTCAAACTATGAATGTTTTTATTTGGGTGGCCATCCTACCTCCCATGAAAGCCAATGGAAAGAGGAAGTCTCTTGAACCTGAGTCACCAGTTGCTGAATAAAATGGCATATAGTTAAAATAAATGGAAGATGGAATCACAATTTCAGTAAATGAGAAAAATGTTTATATCTTTTTTAGGAAAGAATTAAGAGCTTATTTTTCTCCTGTTGTGATTATATCTGATTGCGTACATACAGCTGAGAATTCAAGCCAAAGACTTCAGGAGCACTGCTGAGTTCTTGTATCCAATAGACTATAAAAGAAAATGTTAAAACTTTTCAGCTTATGATAAATCGTCAAATTTGCCACAGCGGGATACTTTACCTATTTTCTGAAAATTTTAGTTTAATTTTTTCCCCTTGATCTGACCTTTGTAACTCCGTGATGGTAATTAACGCCCTGCTTCTAGTGAAGCTACTAAAAACTGGGCGAAAATAAATGCTCCCATTTTAAACAGTCAGCACTGATAAATGCAGAGTAATGCACTTTGGGAAACATAATCCCAACTACACATATGAAATAATGGGGTCTAAATTAGCTGTTACCACTTAAGAAAGATCTTGGAGTCATTGTGGATAGTTCTCTGAAAACATACTCTGTGTTCAGTGGCAGTCAACAAAGCTAACAATGTTAGGAACTATTAAGAAAGGGATAGATAATAATAGAAAATATCAGAATGACTCTATATAAATACATGGTATGTCCATACTTGAATACAGCATGCAGTTCTGGTCACCCCATCTCAAAAAATGGAAAAGGTATAGAGAAGGCAACAGAAATAATAAAGAGTATGGAACAGCTTCCTTCTTATGAGAGATTAAAAAGACTGGGACTTTTCATCTTGGAAGAGAGGCAATTAAAGGGGGATATGATAGAGATCTATACAATGATGAATGGCGTGGATAAAATGAACAAGGAAATGTTATTTACTTCTTCATGTAACTCAAGAACCAGGAGTCACCCAGTGAAATCAATAGGAAGCAGGTTTAAAATAAACAAAAAAAAGTATTTCACACAATGCACAGTCAACCTGTGGAACTCCTTGCCAGGGGATGTTGTAAAGGCCAAAACTATAACAGAGTTCAAAAAAGAATTATGTAAGTTCATGGGAGATAGGTCCATCAATGGCTGTTAGTCAAGATGGTCAGAAGCACAGCCCCATACTCTGGGTGTCCCTAAACCTCTAACTGCTGGAAACTGGGACTGGACAACAAGGGATGGATCACTCAATAAATTGCTCTATTCTGTTCACCCCCTCTGAAGCATCTGGCACTGTGCACTGTTGGAAGTTGATACTGGGATAGAAGGACCATTTGTCTGACCCAGCATGGTCATTCTTATGTTCTTTAACCATTATTACATAGGCACTACCCTGGCACATTGGAAAGTAGCTCATGGGACAAGAGCAATTTTTATGAAATGACACGCATGCATTTGGATTTTAACCTTTAGAGTTAAAAACACTGTTTATAAAAAAAAAAAAAAAAAAGAATTAAGGAAATGTTATTTCTACAGTTTTTAGAGTCTGATTTCAGCTGTTAGCACCTCAGGGTAACATCATAACATGCTAGCATCCTTGGAAGAAAAACACTGTTGTGCCATGGTAGACATCCTTTGTTTAAGTAAGTATTGCAAATTTCTATTGAAACATGCCATTTTTCTGCCCTGGCCTCCAAAATGTGGTAATCTCTTTAGTGAGGGATGGTGTATGAAAAGTAAGCTTTAGGATTGTTTCCTTGTGACATACAACATGAACTACCATGACACTTGGGGCCTTACCAACTGCTTCCTTTCTTTCTCATTCTTCTTACCTGCTTGAGAGCGTCTCATACCAGTCACATGGTCACAAACCTCCAATGATTCCACATGGACTGAGCATATCAACACCAAAGTACAAGCATTCCAATGAAAGGCAAGATCAGCCTACATGCTCGTTCTGTCCCTAGCTTTATGCTTACAGTGGTGCCCATTGATAGGGCGTCCTTTATGCTATGAAAAGGATTCATGCTCAGGTGCTATGGGGATGAGCCTTATATAAATACCTGTATAGACTCATATCATCATCTCATTTCACCAGAGAGGCCAATAAACAGTGGACTATTTTTTTTTTTTTTAATGGGTAAGCTAAAACAGTGCAAACACCTCTAGAACTTTTAAAGGCACATCAGCTCTAGTGAGCTAGGACACGGATACTCAGTTACTTGTTATATCTATGCATTTAAAACAGAAATTTAAATTTTATTTCTCTTTCAGAAAAGATTTCAGGTTTTAGGGGATGTGAGGGAGCACGTTACTGACTAAGATCCCAACACTGCTATGACAATGTTGCCAGTTCTCACAATTATTGTGAATCTTGTAGTATTTAATGGGGGTTTTTTTAATCTCCAGCTGCTGGAAAAAAGATTTATTGAATGAGAATCTAAGCTTTTCTTTCTCAAAAAAACTACTTTCTAGTCTTCAGGGTTGCAGACAAAAGCAGACCCGAGGGCATTCTCAAGTTCAGAAACCAGAAGGCAAATAAAAAGAACCCCAAATGTATTATTTAGAAAACATCTCATAACGTTGTAGGGCTAACGTATGAATTTTGAATGCTTAAGGTTGGCAATGCTTCAATAAGGTCTGTGTTGGAGTAGGGCCTACCTGCATAGAGCTCTTAGCAGAACTGGGCGGGTGGAAGGCAGCTAAGGACGAAATTCACTCGTGTGCAAATGGCCCATATGGGGCTAAGTCCCACTTATATGTTATTTTGAATGCTTAAATGAGCCTTAAGCAGTGTACAGGTTTTGAACTGGCCCTCTTCAGAGATATGAATTGCATTGTAACAGAAAATAGAGGGGCCTATCCTCTCCGTTGAAGTCAGTGGCACAAGTTCCAGTGACTTCACTGGAAGCAGGTTGCAGATAGGCAATATAAGTCATTCCACCCCTATCCTTGATCTCTGACTTTTAGAGCTGCACGTTAGTTAATTTACAAAGGAAGATTGATATGGACAGAATGTTAGCTTTTGATCTTTTTTTATTGAATTCCTTGCTCCTTAGAAAAAATTTAACTGCTTAACTGTGTTGACCTAAGATCTTCACTCAGTTTGTGTACTAGTTAAAGTGATACATTGCTGCTTCAGAAATTCTGCCAAAGATGACAAACTCTTTATCTATAACAAAAGATCAGGATGAGAGTTCTTTAATGATATCCTGAAAGAGTTCTATTTCCATACTTTGCTGAGCCACTAGAAACATTATTTTGTATTACAAACCACTATTGTAAATAAAGATTCCCTTAATTCAGAAACCTCAGTGTCTAATCGTTCAGTGATGCGCATACACTACAAGGAAACTTAAAGACATATTTGTTAAATAGATCAAAATGAGCTAAGGAAAAATGCCTTTAGCTAAAGAGAAATCACAAATGTAATTTAAGGCACTTTACATATTCACAACATGCATGAATACTAATCTTTGGAAAATCTCATGTTGGAAACATGGTTTTAATTTTCATCTTTATTTCTCTCACTCTGGAATTGTAAATTAACTTCACCACTATAAAAAGAAATAGAGACATTTATTTTCTTAAGCGATCTGGCTTATTCAGCTGGAAACTAAATGTGAATTAATGGTCCTGTTACACTGAATATAAAATTAGTGATAATGTGAAATGCACATAATGATAATATCAGCTGAAAGAGTTATAATGCTGGGGTATAACTCTTTTTTCCCCATTAATACACTCCACTAGTATAAAAAAATGCAATCAAATATGCTATCTAGCACTTGGGTGCTTTTTCAATAGCTTCTTTAAAAGAGACATTCATGCTAACACTGTGTATGTACACTTTATCTTATTTGTCAGAGACCAGATTTATACCTATGTTATCCATTGGAATAATTATATGATGATGGAGTTTGGATAAAACTTTTTTGACATTGGTGGGTATGATAGCTGCCCCTCACTCTGGATAAATGTAAGAAGCAGCTAAGCTCCTTTTTGGAGTAGATAGCTGAAATAATAGGAGGTAACACTCAAAACACAGGCCGATTCAAGGCCAATCATAAACTGACTGGTGTGGGTGGAGTATTTCACTGGGCATTCTTTGATGGAGCTATATGTGGCCTTAGGAGAAAGCAAAGAGAGGGAGCTTTTATGGCAGAATCCTGGTTGGAAAGAGACTTGGAAATATGAGCAAAGAAACGGTCTCCTGATGCTTGATTCCTACTGCGTTCTGGGAAACAGAACACTATGTACATTCTTTGTAAATAAACAGGATTGTATCAAAGAAAAACTTGACTCTATCAGCAATCTTCCTCCTAATGGAAACAACCCTGAATATTGGCTAATTACTCAGACCAAAAGGAGTAACAATATATAAAGTCATGAGTTTTCCAGAAATGTTTAATTTAGCATGATAATTTGCATGCATAAGGGTACCTCTGTCCAGAAGTATCTCTGATTACTACTGTAGCACTCTAGGTTCCAAAATAATACAGGAATGTGTGTGACATTTGGGCAGAAAGTATGTTATAATGTATTAGAACCAAATCCTGGTCTCATTTATATGAGTAAATTTCTGAAGTAACTTGTGGTGGCTTCTTCAATACTGCAAACGTTGAAAATGTTTTCTAAAAGTTATTTTCTAGTTCAACCGCAGCTATTGGGTACCAAAAAGGAATTAATTCAAGAAAGTCCTACAGCCTGTGTTATGCAGAAGATTAAATTAATTGATCACAGTGGTCCCTCCTACCTAAATATCTATGAATCTTGGCTTCCCAGTAGTTTTATCTCAACCTGCTAACACATTTTAAAATTACAAATTGCTTTTTCTTCATTAGGATTTTACCTCATGTTAGCTAACATGTCTAGAACACAACTTTTTTCCTAGTAAAGACAAGTTTAAATGTCAGTTTAAGTTTGTACAGTGAAATGCACTGTATATATATTTATTAATCAAAACAGTTTCAGAATATTGACTGTGCCTGTAGCCCATTAAGCACAAAGTGTTCTCTGTAAAATACAGTCTAGTTTAATTACTGGTAATGATTAATTTCCCTTCTTTTCATACATTAATCTTTTGAGAAATAAACAAATATGTAAAATGTAGTTTAATTTAACAAAAATTCAGTTGAATTAAAATCCACAAACATGTCTTAGAAAATTAATCCTGAAATTTAAAGCCTTCTCAGTTTAACCTTTTTAGTGCTTAGTTAGGAACAAAAGATGAGTGTAAGCAGCCAAAATGTGACTCACAAGCCAAATATAATTGTGAAATATGGCTGCTGTCATCTTCATCTTTAATAGGCCTACAGAGACTACAGGTTCCAGCATGCAATACTACATCTTAATCTGAACAGAACTGCTGCAGCATCACATGCTCAGACTTTTGTTATCTCTGTTTGTTTTAAACTGGAATATTGGATGCTGGGGCTAGAGATGTTTGGAAAAAAACTTGGATAAAACTATTTTCTATTGAAAAATGCAGTTCTGTCAAAATCAAAAAGCTTTGTGAAAACATGTTGATTGTGTTGATTTGCTTTTGAGCAAAAAAAGGAAAAAATAGATCAGCCATTGTCAAAATATCTTGGTTTGACACTTTCAGAATGAACCATTTTGATTTTTCCTTTTGAAATGACTTTGAAATGAAAAGTTTATTTTAATTTAAAAGTCAAAATTGAAACAAAAAGTTTAGCTTTCCCATAAAACAGTATTTTCCCAAAAAATTTCTTTCATGGATAATTTTGAAATGTTCAGGTTTTGTTCCCAGTTGGAATGAAAACAATTTCTGAAATCTTGAACTCGTCCATTAAATGGAATTGTTCTCTTCACAACTGTAGCTGGGACCTAATTTTTTGGTTGATTGTGGCTCAATAAAAAAAGACTAGAAAAGCAACAACCCGATTTCCACAAACTGCTTGCAGTGCTTTGGAGTCAAGTAAATTGCCTTTAGGATGCCTTTGATTGGATGGTGTTTGGATGCCATGGTCTAGTTAAACCCCAAAAGAAGTGTCTAATAAAGCAAGTAGATCTGATAAAGTAGTGCATGTCTCGCATAAAAAAGGAAAAAATTAACCTCTCAGATTCACATTGTTATCCAGGGTTTTCAGATACCCAAAGCAGTGGTAACTTAACTATTTCGCTCCAGATGGTATCAGGAATGAATCAAGGGGGGCACAGCTCATATGTCTGATAAATGATTGATACGAGCAAGCTTGCTGTTATCTAAAACTTTTTTATTAGATTTTAAGCACACACACACACACACATATGCAATAGGTTTAGGAAATCCCAAATATAGTTATCCACTGTCTGAGATGGTTTCAAGTGATCACTAGTGGAGCTTCTAGGCTCTTTCCATCCAGCTGATCGGGACTTTATATATCAGCTCCTTGCCTGAAGAAAAGCTCACTTGGACTGCTCCAAAGCAAATTATTTCACCTAATTTTTTATAGCTAACTTTAACAAAACACAACCTATAGTGACTTCTAGTGGGTCAGCACAGTAACTTCTCCTGGGTCACCAATTCTCCTAATTTCAACGAACTATTCAAACAAACTATCTCAAAACATTTCTAGTATTTCTAGTCATAACAACATTTAAAACCAAGGTTGCTATTAACTCACTTTTTTCCATACTTCTAATCTGTTAACCTTCTGTCCCATCTTTCCATTCTGATTTGCAAACTGCAAGTATGCAGCTGTCTGAGCTTGCCTCACAAAGGTCTAAGATTATTCCTCACTATGTGGTATTTGGTTTTCAGCTGGCAGTGATTGAACACAGAAAATGGCTGACTGCAGTACTGTCAAGTTCTGGGATGCACGCAGGAATGTCAAATTCTGGGGTAACAACATGGTAAATTTTTACTCCAATATTCAACTGGAATGTGCAGGTCCATGTGTGAATGGGAGTTTTGTGAAAGGAAGGAGAGTAAAATATTGGAGGGTCTGGACTAGAAGTTTAAGGACCAGAAAGTAACATTTTGTCCACAGTAAATAATGAGGAATATCTTATTAAACTGCATTAGCGTTCTAATTTGAAAATGATGACATAATTTGGCCCTGGATATTTAATTTTATTAAATGCTAAACTACCTACCATCATAGCTTGGAGAGCCTATGAATCAATAAGTCTTGGCAGTTTTATTTTGTTTAAAGCTGTAAACTGCCACATAGTGACCAAACCATAGTTAATGTCTTTGATTTAAAATAAAACCCCCAAAATGTTGGGCCGGCATAATGATAAGCAACAGACCATGATTTTATCTTGTACTTGTCCATCAGTGTTTTTATTAAAATGCTTTACAGACAAGGTTTTATTGAGCAGGGCATGTTACCATTTTTACTTCCTCAGAGTGACTAGCAAGTCAAAGAACCAGTGATGTATTTATAGAAGAAATCTTCCAGAACTGGAAAAAAAGCTTAATATTTGGAAATGATTAGGAGTCCATACTTAGGAGTGTAGTACCATAGATAAATTAGATAAATTATTATGGTGGGCCTTACATACAAATGTCTGCTGCTATGCACTGCCTAATATTTCAGAATCACTTTGATTTTCCTTCTCCGGGACAGAGGGATGATGAATAATTTATCTATCTCTTGATGATGTTCTGCTTCTAAAATGAGGATTTTTAGTTACTAACTCTTTTTATTTTATTTTTCTAAACTTGCTCAATCTCTCTGTGCATGTACAATGTAAAGATTCAGTGGCTTAGATATTTCAAACATCAATAACAGGAAGGTCCTTTTGGAAAATCCTTATCAAACTACCCTGTATTAAAATCTCTATCTCTTAGTGAGATCAAACCTGCTGTTTTCAGGCTATATGGTTACATGAAAATGAGGTTGCAATAAAATGATTTTTTTTTAAAGAGGAAACAAATAAGGTAAAATCAGTCTGAAAATCATACTGTTCTATTCAGAAAGATGGGAACATTTTAAATTCATCAGTTAATGGAATAAACAGCAGCTGAAAATCTTTATGGTCAAGGTTACCTACTGCACACCAGCAGGATCTACACAGACCAACTAATGTGCAAATATTAGTGCCTTTAGAAATCACAGACCCCATTTTGCGCACTCCCCCACCATGTAGACAAATTCTTAGGTCACTTTTGAAATGATACGTAGTCTCCTAAATCATGCAGAGGCTTTTGAAAATTACACCCTTTGTCTAATATTACGTTAGTTGTCATTGAAGCTTAACTGTAATTAACAGCTCAGTGCCACAGCACCATCTTTGGATTCAGTTTATCACTGCTAGAAAAATAAGAGAGTTCTAGATGGCTCCATTTTTTTAAATCAGTTGCATAAGCTGAAATAATTATACTTTACATGCTGGGAACATTTCAGAGGTTCTATACATATATGTAAATATAGCATCAACATCCTGAAAGTCAAGGGCAGCACAGACTAGTTAGGAACAAGATGGTCAGAAAATGAAATTTCTGTCCTGCAAGAAATTCTGATGTTTTGAAATGTCCATTTGTCACAAATCCAGACGAAAAAGTCAAATTTCGAAATTTACAGTGGGATGAAAATGTCAAAATTTTTCATTTCAGAACCACTGAAAATACCTTAATGTATGAATATAATATCATACTAAATTAATTAAAAGTTACCAGTCAAAATGAAACAGGAAAGTCAGAACAACAACAAAAACAGTTGAAAAGAAATGTTCCTTTTTTGATTTCACTGAAATTGACACATTCCCATGAAATGTTTTGATTTTTGACGAAACAGAAGTTTTCTATGGAAAACAGTGCAGAGCAAAAAATTTCAACAAGCTGTAGCAGGAACATTGCCTATTCTCTATTCCTATGGGCAAGTGAAGAATGTTATTTTAGACTTGATTCCAGTAGTCTATAGGAAAGTAGCATCTGTAATAGCACTCTTTGAGTCAGACAGCTAGCTGTGAGGGACATTGTAGTTAATAGTACAATAGCACCTAATATCTCTACGCACCTCTCTTGACCTTGAGTAAGAGAAAATATTGTTATGAAATCCAACACAGTAAAACTGTGTTCTTACAGGCGAGTTCACAGAATCAAATAATGGTTGAGCTGATAAATTTCTAAATGTTCATGTCCAATAATTGCTTTCCCCTTTTTCTTCTCTCTCTCTTTTAAACAAGCAGAACAAACATTAGAGGTTGCTAACTGGACTGGAATTTTTTTACACCAAGCCACATTATTCTTTGTCTTCTCCTAAGGCTTCAAGAATAGATCTACCACACTGGTGATTTTTTGTGTGTGTTGTAACATTTTATTATATATATATGTTGTACCTTTTGGATTTGTGCATTCCTTTAAAATCAGTCAGCAACTGTCATTTACTTCTCATGGTGGATAGGGGGGTGAGGAAATTCAGCACAGAATGAAATATTTGCTTTGTGCGATCTTTTTGGTCTTGTCATATACTCTGCTACCACTAAAACCATACATTTCATTACACAATAATGTAAATTCTGTATGGAAATCATAATTATATAAGAGGCATCAAGCCCCTAATAAAAGATAAAAAATGAAGTGTTCTGGCTGTTTTTCTAAGCATTTTAGAGTTTTTACTATGAGGGGTTGGATAAAAATCCAGTCTGATTTCAAATGAGATCATGAGTGATCCTAATAGTTTTCCCTCTGGACACTATTAGATTTCTACCTTTACTTCTTATATGTAGAGATCATATTAAATAGTATTTTGCACTTACTGGACAACATTTATGGAAAAATCTTTTTTTGTAAAACACATGCATATTTGGGTTGACCAAAACATGTGAATTAGTGTTGAATTCATGAGATTGTTCTAGCTTGAAAAAAAAAATCCAAAAAAGTCAAAGTTTTGTTCAATAGAATCAGGTCCAATAAAAGTTATTACCTCATTCACCTTATCTCTTTAATATTCTATGAGCAACATGGTTACTATAACACAGCATACATTTCTGAAATGAAACATTTTGATTTTTTTTATTTGAAATGACTTTTGGTCTTGAATTTTAATTACATTTTATTTTAAAAAGGTTAAAAAAAAAAGAAAAACTTCCTCAAAAATAAAATTAAGTATTTTGTTTTGCAACAAACCAAATGTTTCGTTTAAATCAAAACTTTTTGAAAAAACGTTTTGTTTCCCTGAAAAAAATTGAAAAAAAAATGTAGTTTGGGTCAACCAACCAATAAAATGATTATTCGCGCAGCTCTAGCACATTGTGGACCAGGTCCTGAGCTATACATAAGAAGTGCTCGACACTTCTCAGAAAAAAGAGAGACAAAGTTGCCATTTGGTACTTCCTGATCTTAGAATGGCTCACTGTCCAAGCTCAGATTAGAATGCTACTCTAAGGCCTGTCTAAACAAGGAAATTAGATCAGTGTAACTACATCACACAGGGGTGTGAAAAATCCAACACTAGGTGAACCTCCTCCCCTTGTAAGGATCTGGGGACTAGAAGCCAGATCTACTCAACATGGGACAGCTGATATTTCCACAATGTCACCAGGAGGCCATGGAGAGCCACACTCAGGAAGCAGTGCGGAGAATAGGTACTACAGGAAGTACCACCTAGCACCCAGAGGGACAGTACTCTGCGGCCCTTTGATTAGCCAAGCACCCAATTTAACACTGGAGGGTCCCCCAGGAAGTTGTCTAGGCAACCACCCGGACTTTGGACCTGCTGTGACTCCAGACCTCACCTTGTCTGCTGACCTCTGGTCTCCAGTTCCAGCCTGACTCTGATCCTGACCCTTGCGTTCTGATTTCATCCTGGAACTACCTCTGATTTCCGACCTTGGTCTGATTTTGATCCCCAGTTCTTGCTTATTGAACCTGACTCTCGTGATTCCTCTGACCCATGCTCTCTAACTACTGTCCCTGACGTGTGCTCTGTGACTGCTAGGCTGGACTGCCTATGCCCCAGTCCCTTATACCTGTCAGAGTAGATAGCATTTTTCCTGAAGTGATACAGCAGCATAGCTGAAGTGGTGCAACTATGTTTCTGCAGCGTTTTAAGTGTAGACAGGCCCTAAACTACGCTGGCTGGCAAAACCCTCCAGAGGCAATTCCAGGCTCTTCCCCCTATCTCAGGGATTGCCAAAATGTAGGGATGTCTTGATAGCCTCCCCTGCGCTGGGCAGTGGAGCAATGGTAGCCGTCAGGTACTGCACAACATTTTGATTAAAAAAAATCCTAGAAAAATAGAAAATTAACATGACACACATTAAATGGATTAAAAACTAGGTAACATAGGTCTCCCTGCAAGGGGAGAATTATCATCAAGTAGGTGTGTTTCCGGTAGTGTCCCTCAGGAATCAGTTCCTGGCCCTATGCTATTTAACATTTTTATCAGTGTCCTGGAAGAAAACATACAACCATCACTGATAAAGTTTGCAGATGACAAAAAACTGGTGGAATGGTGAATAATGAAGACGAGTCACTGATTCGGACTGCTTTGGATCGCATTGTAGACTGGGCACAACATGGGCACGGGGTGAACCGCACGTTAGGAGAGGCTAGCCTATGGCTCCTCTCCTTGTGCCTGAGGCCACGCCCCTCCCCCCCCTTCTTCACCATTGTGGCGCTCCCCCCCACTCCCTGCAGCCAAAGGAGCCCTGCCCCCCTCTAGTACCCCAGTGCTGGGCTGTCCTGAGTCCCATCAGGGACACCCCGGCATTCCCAGCTGCCCGAGAGTCCCGGCCAGCAGTCCCAGCACCAGCCGGGTGGCCCGAGCTGCACATCACCCTGGAGCGGCAGCCACCTGCGATCTTAGGACTTGCCGGCGGCCCCAGCTGCCCCAGAGCTGGGGCCGTGTGCAATCCCAGCGCCTGCTGGCAGCCCCAGCGTGGCAGCCCCAGCCACCCCAAAGCGTTGGCTTCAGCGCGACCCCAGCACGGCAGCAGGCAGAGGCAGCAGGATGGGGTGGGGCCATGCCTGGCTCTTTGGGAAGACTAAGCCTTCCCCTCCCTACATTACCTGGCAATATATGTCTTAATATGGCTAAATGTAAATGTAGACATCTAGGAACAAAGAATGTAGGCCATACTTACAGGATGGAGGACTCTACCCTCGGAATCGGTGACTGAAAAAGATTTGGGGGTCAGAGTGGATAATCATGATGGGTAAATATGAGCTCCAATGTGATGCCATGCCCAGAAGAGCTAATGAGATCCTGGGATGCATAAACAGAGGAATCTTGAAGAGGAGTAGAGAGGTTATTTTACCTCTGTATTTGGCACTGGTGCTACTGCTGCTTGGATATTGTGTCTTGGTCTGGTGCCCACAATTAAAGAAGGTTATTGATAAATTGGAGAGGGTTCGTAGAAAAGCCAGAGGAATGATTAAATGATTAGAAAACATAACTTATAGAGATAGAATCAAGGAGTTCAATCAATTTAGCTTAACAAAGAGAAGGTTGATGGGTGATTTGAATACTAAGCAATACTTTTTCCCCTATTACTTCTGGGGACAATAAGGGCCCCAGCTTACTTTCCTTCACAAGTCTACCTGGTACTTCCACCCTCCTGATGATGTTGTAGGGAGGACAGAACTTACCACCAACCAGCATCAGTGACCAGCAGTAAACTCTGAGTTTCACCTGGAAAAGCTTGAAGAATGAATAGCTATTTGATCCTTTAGTTCATAATTAATAGTTATCCTTTTAACATCCAAGTGTCCCAGCTCATTCCCTATCTCAGATTATGGGCTAGGCATTAGCTCAACTACAGTGATATAGCAGGGGTTGAGCCATGTAGAGTTAGGAACTTCTTTTCTTGGAGCCAGCTTTTGTCTAGTACTTTTTGTGCTAGAAGCAGGAATACAAAAATGTAGCACTTGCTCATCCAGGAGGGTGACTTTTATCAGCTCATTTTTGTCAATAAAGAGAGGAGTCAATCACTCTTGGAAAGCAGCTCTTTTCAGTGCTGTACCTACCAGGCCAGTACAATTGCAGAATAAATCAATAACCACGTTAATAAATACGCTGTAAAATGCTGATCTCAGTGGATAAATTGTACAGCTGTAAGAAGGCCTTCAAATAAATTTCAAACCCACTCAAATTTTGTAGGCTTTCAATTTACTTAGGATAGTGAGATGATTCCTGTTGCACACATGCAGTCCCTTTAAAATCTCAGCGGTAACAGTGCTGCAGAATTACACAATTAAATCACACTAACACCACCTAAAAACATCTATTTTGTGGCACGTTGAATGCACCAGAAAATGTAGCTGATACCTGTCAGCACAGAAAATGATCGTGGGCAATGACTCCAGAAGAAAGGCCCGGATGAATGTAGCGGAGTGATGATGCTGGACTGAAATCTGGGCAGAGTAGCTGCACAGGGTTGAAGACATTGGGGCTTCATGGGGGTAAATGAGGGTAGAATTGGGCATCAAATTGCCATTGCAGATGTAGTGAGCTTAAATGCTACCACTGTGCCGAGGGCAGTCTGGAATAGTTGATCCATCAGACATTTTCTGAGCTTTGGCTTAAATGATTCCATAAAAAATAGTGAGTGAACTCTAGGGGTATGTCTAAACTGCAGCTGTGAGGGTGCTTCCCTGCCCAGGTGGACAGACACATGATATTTCAGCATCTAGCATGTTAAAAATAGCAGCATGTCCATGAAGGTATGAGTGGCAGTTGAAGATAGCCACACACATACAATCCCACCTGATCCCCCTGAGTATGTACTTGGATGACTAGCCTGAGTATCCCTTTGTAGCCACTGCCCTATTCTCGTTGCACAAGTCCTATGAAGGACTTAAGTGTTGGGGAGGGCCTGGCTGTGTTCCTATCTACCACTGTGGATCACAGACTTATTTCCACCAAATAATTCTCTTTATAAGGATATGAGATATTAGTAGCCATTTATTATTGCTGAAACATATTGGCATTTGAAAGGGTAGATTAAGTAATGAAATGATACATAACAATATTATGAAAATGACATTCTAATTGCTAGTTAAGACATATTTTCAGGTACTAAGTGCTAGGAATTTACAAAGAAAAAAGTTCATATTAGCAAACCAAATCATTGAGGCTGTAGAGAGCCTTTCATTTTACCATTCTGTCAAAAATGTCCAAGTGACCTTTTCTACATGGGAAATTTCTCCAAGGGAGACTTTTTCTGAGCCATTTAATAGCACTGATTTTTTTTTCTCATGCTTTTAGGATTAGATAATGGTCAGAGCGAGAGAAATGCCAGGTTCCTATGTATACTCTGAAGATGACATGGGGCACATTTGAATTATATACTGATGTTTTGCAACCTTGTTTAATTTTTCAGAAAGGTTCACATTTTAATGCATCTTTTGGGCATTTTCTATATTTTCTGTCCCTGTCAAACAAATCTACTCTCTTAAGTGGTAGAACTCCAGTAATGCTCTCTCAGTATTAGAAGGCAGGATACAGACATTATATTGTTGAAATGTCAGAGAGAAGTTGGACCACATTTTTATTTAAATTATGCCAAAAAGTAGGGGGCAGAGAATATTTCCACACTATTAGCACTTTGAAAATCTCATCTATATCCCTTTTGAACCAATTTATGTTTCATTGGTCCATTGATAATTTTATTATGTTAATCCACAATTATATATCAATCCAGGCCAAAATTTTCAAAACTGATTTCATAAAACTAGGCCCTTGAAACCAGGTTTAGGCACTGATATAAAAGTGGTCTGATTTTCTGGGCAACTTCTATGGGGTTTGGGGGGGGCTGGACCAGACACCTCCAAAAGCTAGACCCCTGACTAAGCACCCACATTTGAAAATCTTGGCCCAGATGATGTCACTTAAATATTCTCCCCAAAGTTATGTGCAGTAGGCCAAATCCGACCCTCGAAAACACCATGCATCCTCTATTGAAGCTAAAGGAGCTGTATAGAAGTATTTGAAAATTCATCCCACTGTGATCTTGTTTTCATGTTTGTCATCTCAGCTGATATCAAAAACATATGGAGTAAAGCTATAGACTCAGTTCATTAGATCATTAGGGGAAAGGAGTATTTTTGCCTCAGCTGTGCAGAGCAGTTGGAGCACATCCTGCTCTGCATTCATTATGAAAGAACAGGTCATTTTAGTTGCTGCATGTTCCAGAAAAGGAGGGAGAGACTTGTCTGTTGGGGAAGGAAGCCTTCTGTTCATGTGAGTGGCCAACAATCCCCCAGCATATAACACCATGGCAGGCAATCAGAGATGGTGCCCTCAGGCCTGGTGGAAGGCCAAGCAAGCCTTAAGCAAATGAGACCCTCAGGAAAGCCAACTGTGTAGCACAGGCTCAGATATGCCAACAGCAAAAGATGTTAGAAGAAACACTGTGGCATATAGACATTGACAGAAGAGAGCCAAGGGACTGCCCAGGAAGGGTGCCAAGTGCCAGAGAGCAAGCTTTCAGCATTATAAATGTGCAGATGTATTCCACATATATTTCCGATAGCGGAGGGCAGGTCAGCACAAGGAACTGGTATAGCTGGAACGCACAATGGCAGCATAAGAGACAGCCCAGTATACATGCTATGCCCTGCCGATGTTCTGTACAGGCGTTGGAAAAAGCCAGTATGGAGGGCACCATGGGTGCTTGGAGAAATGACTTGTTGCAACTAAAGAATATGGTGACGTGAGTGGGATTCTCCAAACCCACCATTCATGAAGGGAGCAAGGAATCAAGATTAAAAACGCACACATACAGGTTGTTGGACCTTTCATAATTATGCTTGGCATGCATACTTTCCAAGACCTTTAAGTGAACATGTCTAATACCTATTGATTTCTGTCATACCTCCAACATTTACAATCCCAGGTACTGCTGACAATCACATACTGCCCAACTGTGGCAATGATGTAGTCAGGATTCCTACTCTTCTGAGAGCTGTCGTAGTTCTACCACACAATTCCCACTACTGAGTTTCCAATCTCCAATGCAATTGGAAGCAGTGAATATGCACATATCTCCTGAGATCTGTTGTGTTGATAAAGAGGTGTTTCGAGCCCAACAAGAAATAAGATGTGAATACAATCCCTGTTCAGTGTTACAACAATAAGCAGTTAAGAGTGGTTTGGGATTTCATATCAAATTATTGCTGGTGACGCCTTTTGTAGCAAACACCATTAAAAATCTTTACCACTTATTAAAGACACAGAATAAGAAGGGAAAAGAAATATAAAGTACTAAGTAAGGCTTTCATTAAACAGCATCCCTTACTCCCTTTCCTTTTACTTGTAAATAGTCTTTTACAGGGAAAAACCCTCTTTCACAGTCTTTTAGAGGTAGTTAAAGATGGTATTAACTACCCTTTTCAGTAGAAAAGAGAACAAGTCATTATAGATAGTCTTGAGCCATTGTTGAAGTCTGACCGTGTTTCCTTTAAGACAATGCAAAACAAATGCACACCAGAGGGAAGGAAAAAGAACAGCAAAGAGAAACTGTTCTGTCTCCAGTGCTAATTTTCACTTGCAACCTTGGTGCTGGGAAACACAGACCCAACAAATGGTCTGATCAGTCACTCCAAGAGGTGGAAAGCTTTTCCTGGCATTGGACTGCGTAAGGCATCGTTTCTACCTTGTTTTTCTTGTTCCAGATTCACAGCAGTGTTACAAAGGTTGTCTTGGCCAGCTGGGCCAGACTCTACTTAGCTAGACAGCTGAAAAAGAAAGTGAAAAAGAGCAAAAACAAGATGGGGAAGGAAAATGACACATAGGGAGAGGGAGGGAGCAGGAACCTTAGGCTCACATCCCAGGTGTGGGTCAGGATTTAGCTGAAGCCAGTGAAGGGGTGTCAATGTCATTTGGTTCCCCTTCTGTGACCTGGTCCTGGTCAGAGTTCCTTACAGGATCATAACAACAAAGACCCAATGGAGTTGTGGTACGTCGGGGGTTGTGGGAGATGCTGAGGATGATGACAAAGTTTTCTCCTTCCAGGTTACACATCTCACCATTCCTTTCAAGCCCCACTCCCCTTCCTGCCCATATAAAGATTGTCAAAAAGTTGTGGCAAGCTCTTCCCATTAAAATTAACAAATCAAAACACATTTTGTTAATTTAACTGTAAACATTTCCTCTTTGAGCTCATTGTCATGCTAACTTGTGTGGTGTTACCAAGAGTTTTGAAAAACCCTTACAGTACTGCTAACTCAAAAATCATGATGCTAAAAATCATGAGGTCAGCTTAAAAACCATTATTTTTCTTAGAATTCCTTTTTCTTCTGGTTTTTGAGCCTTTAAATTGCACTTATTTCACATTTTCAAGATTTTTCTCCAAACTACCAGGGACCTAAACTTACTTTAAAAAAAATGAAAGCTGAAATTCTCCTGGAATCTCTTGATTTTAGAAAGTGGGGCTTGAGTACAAAATGCAAACATCAAACAGCTTGGAATAACATCAAAAATTGGCAACACTACTTATCACCGGTCTTTTAATTTAAACAATCCATTTAGTTCCAGGCTATTTTTCTCTAACTTTGGCTAACTTTCATAAACAACTTTTTAGAATAGCCTGAGTTGGACTTTTGTAACTTTGGACAGTTTAGGGTACAGGCCTCCTCACAACAGATCCTCTCCATAGTACTACACTGCAAAGGAATGCCAGGGCACAAGTGAGAAAGCCATCACTACAGAGTAAGAAACAAAATACGATGGGTTGCCTATGGAGTGCAGTTTTCTTTGATATTACATTATGGTCTTGCTGCAAGACCATAGTTAAGATTCCCTCTGAATGTTGTTTTATAGTGTCTGTAACTTAGTGTCTCCTTTATTTCTAACCTTTTCTTGTAAACATGCAATGAGAAATTTGAACTAAATTTCAGCCACAAATTACTGTGTCTGGAATGATCTCCAAGGTGTTACTATGTTGTTGGTCGTTAGGAAATTTGGGAAAACCGGAACCTGAGAAAAGCCTGATTTTTTTTCCTCACAGTGAACATTTGCTGTCCCCTGTTGCTGCCTAAGCAGTAACATCATGACATCAGAAACAGTCAACCACTCATCACTCCCTCCCTCCAGTTAATTTGCATACTTGGGGAGAATGATTAATGTGCTGGTTGTCAAGGCAATGGCTGCCTTTGCTACGTGATATACCTGAGATGACTGGAACATTGTTACTAAGAAGTGTCACGGGAAGAGCTGTAAGGAAAGCAGACTGAGTTTGGATAAACTCCTGCTATGCTCTTTTGGGCTTGTATTGTGTTAAGTTGTTTCTTTTCCAAGGTAATTGTTAGTTAGAGAGTCATAGCATTTCAGGCCAGAAGATCTCACCAAATCATGTACTCTGATCCATTGGATATCGCAGGCCAGCAACACCACCCAGCACCCATACGCTAAGCCCAACAGCCCATTTTAGACCAAAGAGAAAGGAGGGACAAAGATGCACCAGTGCCCAAGGCCCCGCACAGTGTCAGGGAAATGGTTAAGTGAGCTATACACAGATAATCCTGGCAAGTGACCAACAGCCAGACGCTGCAGAGAAAGATGACCCTCCCCCCCACCAGGTCACTGCCAATCTGACCTGGGGGAAAATTCCTTCCCAACCTCACATATGGTGATCAGTTAGACCCTGGGCACGTGAGTAGGAACCAGGCAGCAAAGTATCTGAGAGTGAGAATGCTCGGTGCCATCTCAGAGCCCTAGCCCTCCCCTCCCGGTGCCCCATCCCCAACCATCCTTGATGCTTCAAAGGAAGGAGACCAAAAAAACCCAGAATACACTGTTTAAGGGGGGAGGAGGTCCCTTCCTGATCTCTGTAGCTGACCAGCTGAAACCCTGAAGCATGAGTTTTTAGGAAGATAAAACATACAACAGAGCTGAGCTCCAGGACTGCTGAGCCCTGCTCTCTACCATCACAAGCAACCCTATCATGTAATTGTGCACATATATTTGCCTTGCTGTCTCTAAAAACTACGTTGTTTGCCCCCACAACCTTCCTATTGGGAAGCTGTTCCAGAATCTCATTTCTCTGATGGTTAGAAACCTTCTAATTTCCAGCCTGAATTCCAGTTTATATCCATTTGTTCTTGTGCTAACAATTTCCTTTAGCTAAATAGCTCTTCACCCTCCCTTGTGTTTACCACCCTGATGTACTTGTAGAAAGCAATAATATCCCCTCTCAGCCTTCTTTTTGCTAGATTAAACAAGCCAACTTCTTCCAGTCTCTTCTCATTAGATAGGCCCTCCATTCCCGTGATCATCCTAGTAACTCTTCTCTATACCTGTTTCAGTTAGAATTCATCTTGGTTGAACATGGATTACAAGAACTATACACAGTATTCCAAATGATGTCTTGCCAACACTTCTCTATCTGTGCTGGAAATGTCTCACCTAATACATCCGAGGATCCCATTTCCCTTTGTTACAGCTGTATCAAATTGTTCATACTCATGCTATGACTGACCCACATATCCAGGTCTTTCTCCTCTGTCACATCCAGCTGATGAACCCCCAGCTTGTAATAGAAATACTTATTATTGGACCCTAAATGCATGACCCTGCACTTTGTACTTCTGAATTTTATCCATTTCTGTTACTCCAGTCTTCAGGAAGATCTGAATGACCTTGTATAATATTCTGATTTTCTGTATTGAAGATGCCTTCCAACTTTGGCTCATCAGCTAATTTCATCAGTCCATTCCTACTTTTTATGTCAAGGTCATTAATCAAAATATAGAAAAAGATTGGTCCCATTGAGCAACTCCACCAGTAACCTCTCTCCAGTCCTATAATTCACGTCTCAGCACAACACTTGGCCTTTTTCCCCATTAGGCAATTCCTTATCCATCTTACAATTCCTGTACTAATACCCATCTTCTCTAGTTTAACTAATAATTTCCCATTTAATACAGTATCAAATGCTTTACTAAAGTCCAAGTGTATTAAATCTACTGCAATTCCAGTATCTAAAAAATCTTATTGTCTCAAAGAAAAAATCAGATTAGTCTGCATGATCTACTTTTTATAAACCCATGTTGCATTACATCCCTTTTACTGTTTACCTCCCTAAATGTAATCGTTCTTTTCTTCACAATTTCTTCTCAAGCCTTGCATACTATCGAGGTCAGACTAACAGGGAGTGTGCCCAAGTAATTGCCCTGGTCACCTTTTTTCCTCTTTCTTAAATATAAGTAAGACATTAGCTATTCTCCAGTCATATGGTACTATCCTTGAATAGACATATCAATTAAAAATCCTTGCTACCACATTAGCAATCTCATGTGCCAGTTCCTCTAGGATTCTGGGATCGAAATTATCTGATCCCACGCCGCGCCGCCCTCCCCCCTCCCAAATCAGAGCACATTAAATTCTTTAAGTTTTTTTTTCACCTCAGATGTGGTAATTTGCATTTCTATACATTCACTTCCATCAGACTTCATGCCTTCATGTGCATGTTTCATATTATCATCCTTATTGAAAATCAAGGCAAAGTATTCACTTAGTTTTTGGGTCTTTATCTTTAATCTCTTTAATCTCCTTCCCATCCACACTATGAAGATTTTGTTTATGAATTTCCTTAAAGGTTTTTTCCTCTGGTACAGCTTGATAGGCACACATGCACATACACGAGACAGTATTAGCTCAGACATCTTATTCCATGATAATGTACTTCATTACCACACAAATACAATTCAGGATACTATAAATGGCAGACTAAAGCAGTGAGCAAGGTCAATTTCAGTTCCTTTTACTCTATTAAAGTTTCTCCAGGCAAGGGATTAATATATTTTGTTAAAACCAGGTGACATGTCTATATCAATGGAATAGCTTATTCCAGTTGTATGATACCAAAAGCCTGTATGCTGCAGACATCTTTAGAACATAATTTAATAGAACAGTTTGAATGAACAATAGCAACTAGCAGAGTGTTAGTGTTGTACAGACAATTAATGATTGTTGCTAATAAATAGTTACAACATCATTGATTTGGGTTAGATTGTGGCTTAGACTCAGCCCTGTGGAGTAATCCCAGGCCAGGAATGTGACCCAAAGAGGCAGAATTGCTTCTTTGCTTCCAGTTTCTTCCAAGGGAGTTTACTCACATGAGTAGTCCCATTGCCTTTTCAGGAGCTCCCCACTTGAATGGGCCCACTCTCCTGAGTAAAGTTACACTCTATGAGGAATTTCATGGCTGGGCTCTGGAATTATTTCCTCAAGCAAATAATCCTATTGCAGTCAATAGGACTCGTATGAAAAAGGGTTTGTAGGATTAGGTAAGTGTTTGAGGCTAGAATGAGACTAGCTAGGAAAAGCTAGAAGAAATGCCTCAATTCTAAAAATGTCTTCTGAAAGAGAGAGAGCAACAATGCTAAGAACAATAACACTGTATATTTTCATATATATATATATATAAATTAGAGGAATGATTTACTGTTTATTTCTTCTATAATTAGGGTGGGTTTTTTTTTACTTTATTAGTGTATGATCAAGAAAAAATTTCAATGCCACATCCACCTCTTTTAAAAAATTTTCTCTCTTATTAAAAGCTGTGTTCAATCTCTTCCTAATCACTCTGGTGATAGCATCTTTGTAGAACTCCCAGGCGACAGGCTTGTAAGAATGGAGTCATAATGTTTGTAATTCAGCATCTATCAGGCCTTCCATTCAGTTGTGTTTAACTCCTCTGCAAAAAATAATTCTCTTTGCTTGAATTGCACGTTTCCCTTTACTTGAATTGCTTTGTTCCAACTGTACCAAAGGACTGGGTTTTGCATTGCAAGACTTTTATAATAAATTTAATTGAAAAATGTCACCAATGCCTAATGGAAAAAAAGAAAACAAAAACAACACAGACATTTTTAAATCTCAGGCAATCTCATATGCCAAAAGGCGCTTGCAATCATAAGGTGAAATTCATTCCTGTATGGAGGACCAGACCAAACCCTATGAACTGCTTAGTCCCACTTAAGCTCTGTTCACCCTTTGTATGTATTATGCTGTAAGCAGGGCTATGTGGAATGCTGTCTGTTTTGTGGAGGATTTTGAAATGTTCTTTTCTTTCCAGTTTGGTACAACCCCCCGACCCCTATTTCTAAATTCTTCACATAACAGAATATGAAAGAAATTTTGTTTGGAAAAATTAAATTCATTTCAAAGTAATTGCAATTCTATCTGGTGGGCACCTGGAAGCCCTGGGAATGTTGGCTCACAGCCTCCCAGCTCAGCTGGAACTTCAAAGCTCCTGCCTCCCCTTCAGCATGCCAGAGGAGTCTGGAACTCCTGGCTCCTAAGCTCAGCCAGGGCTTTCAGTCTGCCCCATCTTCTTCGGCGTACCAGACAGGCTGAAGGGGAGCTGAGAGGCTGGAAGCACCGGCTGAGCTGGGAGCCTCGCAGTTTGGGAGCCTGCTCCTAGGGCTCATTGGGTCTCAGCTCCCCAATGACCCACCAGGTAGGCTGCCAAGGAGATGGAGGATGAGCTGTCAGGAAACCAGGATTGGCAGGCGGGTTTTGAAACCACCCAGACAGGCAGGGTTCCATCAGAGCCAGACCTAGGACCCAGCAGGCCTTTGTTGATATCAAATTGTCCCTGTGAAATGTTTCATTTTGGACTAATCTGCATTCTCTGATGGAAAACCAGTCCCTCTGAGAATTTCTGACCAGCCTCAACTGGAACTAATATCTGCTTTCCTGTGACCAAAACAAAAAAAAAACACTTTTCATTATGGTATCCTCCCGGTAACACTACACAAGTGGTACAGCTCTGAGAGAGTGAAATGGATTCTCTTCTGTCTTTTATATCATCAACATGAGATAGAAATTGATAACAGTGAGGGTAATTAACCAGTGGAACAGCTTATCTGGGGATGTGAAAACGTCTCCATTTCATAGCGTCTTTAAATCAAAATTAAATGTCTTTCTAAAAGATATACTGTAGCGGTGATGCCAGCTTTCATGAGTTTGTGACAAGTCTTACGACACAGTAGAACCTCAAATATATGAACACCAGAGTTACGAACTGACCAATCAACCGATGCTCAATGGAATTGGAATTTCCAATGCTCAATTATTTTCACTGTTAAAACTTTATACCTTTTTTTTTCTAGTCTGAATTAGTCTAGCTTTAACTCTGCTAGACTGAGGAGACCCTTATTAAATATTTTTTCCTCTGGCAATTAAAGATGGTAATCAAATCACACCTTAACTTACTCTTTGTAAAGCTAAAGAGATCCACTTAAGGAGCTCAATCACTACAAGACATTTTTTTCTAATTGTGTAATCATTCTTGTGGCTCTTCATTGAACCCACTCCAATTTATTAACACCCTTCAGTGCTTGTGCCCACAATTAAAAAACACAGTATTCCCAGCAGTGTTCACACCACTGAAATAAGAAAAGGCTGAGCAGGGACCTGACTGGGACTGGGAAGCTGCAGGAAGGATTACCAAGCAACCCTGGAAGGGGAGGCCTAGGACAAAGGGTGAGCTGAGGTTTTTGTTCCCTTTATTTGCTTATGTTTGTACAACAAGCCTACTTAAGGGAGACTGGGTGTGGCAATGTATGGTTGGAGAAGCCCTGCCCATGTCACACCCCTGTCCTGCAAATCTTTATGTACATCTCTAACATTCATATGTATATCTTTGTGCTTTCCTCCCAGGTGCCTCTTATGCTTAGCAACTCCCTGTAAATATCAACAAAACTATTTAATTGTCCTCCTTCAAATCTCTCCTTTAACCTCTTCTTTGATTATGTTCTTAATAGAAACACTTGACAACCGTTAAGCAGCTGGAGTGCTGAGATCACTGAGACCAATATTGTTTCGTTGGTTCCTTATGTTCCCAGCTGTTGCCTCGTGTCTTATTTATTTTATAACAGTCTCCCTCTTAAATTGTAAGCTCTTTGGGACAGGGACGATCTTTTTGTCCTCTGTTTGTACAGCACCTATCAGTATGGAGTCCTGGTCAAAGACTGGGGTTCCTAGATACTAACACAATACAAATAATGAATAAATAAATAGCTTTAAAACTGCTTGAGAATAAATTTAAGTATGTGCATAAGTGTTTGCAGGACCAGGGCCAGTAGGAGTTTTGCCTATGTAAAGGCTGCTTCCAGTTGCAGAATCTTTATGAATTATAATGTCATGCAGCCCAGAAAGAACCAGTCTAACATTCAGATCCTGATTATGTTGCAGAAGTGGTACATGGAGAAGTCATCTCTTTACTTGTGAACTGAGGAAATTAAATGATTGGTTATTGAAAGGCAAGTAACATGGAAACTCCCAGCTGCATGCTTGCAGAATAACTTCATAGAATAGAATAGTTTGTTTCGTGACAAAATCTAACAAGAGTACGTAAGGAGGTTCAGTCTCCCATCCCCATGTTATTTCTTTGTCTGACAGAAACAAACAAATTCAGATGACAGAAATCTGAAATTGCCATTAGCATGGGAAGGTGCCACGTGCACTGTAATTTACCCGCTGTGTCTGTAAATTGACAGATACAGCACTTATACTGACTATTCAAATTACCTGGAAATCGTTTAGCATATCTCGATTTTTAAATGTCATCTGTCATCAAATATTGAGCCACTCTAAACAACGTTCAGACGGCTTGTGGGGATGTGCACGCGGCCAGATAGCTGCTTTGGAAGTTTGGGTTGAATGTGAGCTCCTAGAACAGTGCAGAGGAGTGGGAGCAGCTCAGCGTGTGCTTACAAGGTTAAATACAATGAGGCAGTCTCTTCATATTGATGTAGATAAAATAAACTGTTCTGATTTTGAAGCCCACTAGTGTGAACACAAATTGTCTTTTTTAAAATTAATCTCAATTTTGGAATTATTGGGTGTTTTACTCTGGATCTCACTCTGATGTTCCTCTATTGACTACAATGGAATTACTCCTGATTTACTCCAATGGGGAAGGAGGATCAGGCCCATCCTACTCTTCGTCCATCTGTTGCTTTTTCAAAGGTCATTCAATGTTGCTATCTAGAGTTGCCATTTGAAACACTTGAAAATATTTCAACCTCTCTCCACAGATTATTTTGGACATGAAATTTATTGGCAAGGGCTGAGGTGAGTTTTGGGTAGTCCTGATGCCTTTCTTTGATTTGAAGGAAATAATTACTGATTATTCATTCTTTTCATGCTTAGAGAAATTCATAGGGTTTCTGCGTGTACTAGCCACTTGTGTTCAATATACTAAATAGACATAAGCATCATACATGCTTTAAATCTGCAGTAACTCCATTAAGCTTAATGGGGTTACACCAATGTAAAGCTGGTGTGAGATCATGATAATCAAGATCACAGCTGCTATATGGGTTCTTCTAAGAGATCATTTATTAGTGTAAGAGCAGTTTCTCTATGCATCAAGGCCCCGCTGCTGCTTCCACTGATACCAATGGCAAAACTCCACATTTCTTCAGTACTAGCTCATATGAGCTGCAAATGTACTGTAGGGATGCCATAAATATTTTTCAGTGTCAACTATAGAGTCAAAGTATACTTTTACATTTTAAAAGCCTTTATTTCATTAACTTTCGGTCTGATATTTGTTTCACTCTGAAGTCCAATTAGTAGCAGAAGGATCTAGGTTTTTTAGGTTTTCATGAGACTTTTGAGGTTCTCTAACTTGCTGTGTATCTAAAAGTCTGAGAGTGACACCTTTTGTTTCTGGATTAGCAGCAGCTCACTAACTCAAGGTTCATTTTTAAAAAACAATTCATTTCACAGATTTCCCCTCCCCCTATAATCTTTCCATTCCATTTTGCCTATTTCCATCTTCCCTTTCTAATCTAACTGTTCCATGGAACAAATAGATCGACATATTGTTTTTAAGATGGAGATTTGAATTTCAGATAATACAATTTTCAGGGACATATCTAAAGTCTGACCATAATCCCCTGCAGTATTTCACAAGGGGCCAGGAGGATTTTATTGAGCTATGTGACAATCCAGCTCTACATCATTCGCCCTTTGTCTTGCTCAAGTTTAAACTCCCACATTGGACTGTCCTTTTTTAAGTCTTCTTAGAATACTCTCTTATGATAATAATCAGCAAGGAGTCAGGAAGTTTTCAAAAAGGTTCAAATTAGAACAAATGCTCTTGGTAAATATCTGAATAAGAGAGAGACTACAAACTAAGTTTTCTGTCCCAATTTATATGGATTTTTAAAATTAACACAGTACACAAAGCACCTCTAAAAATAAGATAGTATCTGTAGTATAAATCCTGGCTCTATAGCACAGTGATGTCCCACGTAGTGGGGCTGGATTCCATTTAAAAAAAAAGTCACAGGTGCTGCCTCTCAAGCGTGGAACAAAAGTTTTATTTGTCCTCCCTTGACCTGGGAGAGGACATGTACCAAACAATTCCAAATACAAAGTAACCCTCCACAAAGTGAACAATTCAAGTTCCCTAGCAGGGTTTTTTCCAGCCTGCAGTTCTCCTAGCATATATATGCTAATTGACCCAGCCTTTGGAAACAGGAAGCTAAAGCTTCCAACATTTGAATTGCTCCTTTTTCAAAGACAGGAAAGCAGCATTTTTCTTGCTTCTCTGGTCCTGATTGGCCCCAGTCTCTGTTTTATTCAGAGGCAAGGTTAGGCTTGCTGAGAATTAAACCAAAACAATTAGCCCCTGTCTTGCCTGACCAATTGTTATTAAGGCAACCCAACTGTTTCCCAGGTGTCAGGAATCTCATATGCTCATTTGATTCCCAAAAGGGAGTGAGAGAGGAATTCAAACAACAACAAAAATTCTGCCGCATAGACAGAGAGTATAGTATAGAAAGAGGGGAAAAAAAACAAGACACAATGATGTTTTCATACTACATTTATATCACGGTTGCTCACTTAATCAAATCAC
Source organism: Emydura macquarii macquarii (assembly GCF_026122565.2). Taxonomy (NCBI): domain Eukaryota; kingdom Metazoa; phylum Chordata; order Testudines; family Chelidae; genus Emydura; species Emydura macquarii. The sequence continues at coordinate 11,999,041 of NW_027130208.1, read as the reverse complement.
ATATAACATGGTGTTTTATAGGCTATAGAAACATCTATAGACATCACAAAGCACCAGTTCACCCTGTCACATTCCTAAATATGGGCACCCTCTTTGGCACATCTTATCCCTATGTATTACTCAACTGTATAATAAAGATGTGATTCATAAGTGTGCTGGTAAGAGATTAATCTGTTAATTTCCAACTCCTGGTCCAGATTACAAAAGGCTATAAGGTTGTCACATGCTAGGGGTCTCTGTCTATTGACTCCAGAGTTTATTGTTACCTTTTCTTTTTGTTGTTAAAGCAAATGCAAATAAAAACCTATTATCAATAAAATTAGCAAACATAAACAAGCACAATCGATCAATGGAACACACAAATAGAGATGGAAAACTGTTATGTTCTCAAAACAATTCTGTGGCTGGTTTGGCTTCTGAGGTGAATCTCTACCTAAAGCCTGTGTTTTTCAGTTCCTGTGTCTGGGTGGCTTGTGTTACCTTCCTCTATCTGTCAGTAGACTTCTGGATGTCCTCAAGAAACAGAGATAGTGTCTCCCTTACTTTTGTTTAAATATCTTCTTTTCTTCCAGTATGACTGGTTATTGCATATAATCATGTTGTGGATAGTATTCATTTAGCAGATTGGAAGCAAATTTCTGTTTGAAATGTACCCTTCACTCCCACTTGACATGGGGTAACTGTTCAACATTCTTCTTCTTCTCTATCCTCTTTTCAAGTTTCCGGGCATATCAGTTTCTTGTAGAGGTGGTTGGAACATTTTCTGCAAAATTTCATTTTGCTGCACTTTGCTGTTTCATCAAAGCTGAAACATTTTATAGGGATGCATTGGTTTTGAGAAAGTTTATGTTGGGAAGGAGAGAGAGACTTTCACACAGCCTGGTATTTAGGACACTTGCCTTTACACAAACACCACCAAATTGAAACTCTCAGGTTTTAATCTGAAAATAGACATTTCAACACAAATCTGTTTTTCACAAAATCATTTGAAAGGGCTTTGTGGAACAAAAACAAATTCTGAAACCTCAATAGTTGCTATGAAATGGAATTGTCAGTCTCTGGTCAACTCTGATTTCTTTTATCTACTTTAGAGTCAATTTTCTTTGGCTCAAGAAGAATGTTAGATGTTGCCATTCTGCCCAGAGGTCTCCAAAATGGGAAGTCTAATCTGATATTCTAAACAATGCTAAGTATGACTCCCTTGAATTAATCAGGGATATTTTAGCAAGTTCTTTGCTATTTGCAGTGACTATTCTGCTAATCCATTTAATTGTATTTAATAACGGTTTGGTGCTTATATATCAGAGTTTCTTAAATGAACCCTATATGAATTTGGGGTCAGTTATCGTTCTTAACTCTTAGGAATAAATCATGACTCACAATATATGATAATGAGCAATGACATTGCTGCTGAGGGGGTTGTCCAACAGCTCAGTTTTCAAAGAAAACGTAAAGTAATATTTTCTATTTAGTTCAGCTATGCAGGCTTTTCAGGAAGGGTGATTAGGACTCTCGCATGGTTTTTCTGCATTGTGTTGTATTTATTGCAATCTCCTCTCCCTGCAGTTCCTTCTTTTCACTTACTCTTGAAAGTGTGCTCACTACAGGACGTTCCTCCTTAGGTAAATGTGAGAAAACAGTGGAACTTAAACACAAAGGAAATACTGAGATTTTTCCTTTTGAAGGTTGGTATCTATACTGTATATAGTAGAGACTGACAATCTGTGGAAACTATACCTAATACTCTTGCTAAATTGATCAAAGAGCACCTTTAAAAAACATTAAAGCCATTGGACCCCATTTCCCCACCACAAAATTTGAGTACATCTTTTTCAGATCCTCTGAAGGGCCCTTTAAGATTAGTCAGTGATGCAATATGCACCAGGTGAAATTCTGCCCCATTGAAGTCAATGGGAATTTTGCTATTGACTTCAAAAGGGCCAGGATTTCATACGCTGAGTTCAGGCAGGGGTACATAAATGTGAATACTCCACAATTCTATGGATGGGCACAAAACATTTCAGAACTTTTTCAACATTTGAGATTATTTATGTCAAATCAATATGCAGAGCTTTCAAACAAACAACTGTATACTTTACTGGTAACAGAAAAAAACTCTCTTGAAATTCAACATTAATTCCTTCAGTGATTGCATTTTATTCACTGGGGTGGTCTTGGTGTAAAAAAGATATAGTGAAAATGTGCGATTAGTTTTCTATAAGGTCATACATCAACTTTTCCTCTCCTGATTGGCACCACTGTACACTTGTGAATTGCATTAATGCTAAAAGAAATCGTACACAAAGTATATCCCAAAGCAGCATGATGAAAATAAATTCTTAAATATTTAAGAAATTATATGGTTGGATCATTTATTTATTTATTAGAAAAACAGAATTGAAGCAGATGTTTTAGAAAATGAAACGCAAACTACATGGATTTTTCCAAACAGTTATAGGGAAAATAGTATGTCAAATACTGGTAGACCAACTGTGAAGATGTTCCTTTAATAATAATAATATTGATGTAGATATTTAGCCCCACTGAAATGCTTGATTTATTGACCAGAATAGTTTCATTGCATGAAACAGTTTTTAAAAAAAACATATTTGAGAATATGTTGGTTTAGTGTATGCTGTATCATAAGAAATATTGTCTTGTTAAGGGCCCTATCCACAGGCCGTGGGATTAAAGTCAATAGGATTGTTTTCATTGAGTTCAAGAAGTTTTGGATTGGATCCTAATTACTTTTATACAATCAGGTGACTATTTCCTTTTTCAGAGAAAATAATTTTGTAAATATCAAGAGGGTACATTACAGGTGAATCAATGGCTCGTAACATCCTAACCTGTGGTATCCTGATACAAATAAGTGCCACATGGAGACAAATATTTTGTTATTAAATTGTAAAGTGTGATTATTATTCTTTTTATAGATTAAAATGAGGAACATAGGATAAATATCCACTTCAGAAAAACTGCAAACCTATTCCCTCTTTGTTATCACATTCACGACTTACGAGTTGGCCCAGGTTTTTCATGTTTGTCATACAATTAAACTGGACTTGTACCATAGCTCACTGTTTGCAAAATATAAAGTCTTGCTGTTACAATCACACAGCTATATTTTGGCACCTCTCCATTTAATTTATGTATATATATTTATTCTCAGATTTTAATATCTTTTATTAATGTAATATTGATATTTACATTTTCTTAATAATTTACAGTTTATATTCCTACCCCCCAATAGTATAGTCATTGGGAATGTTGGCTCTGGCTGAAGTATCAAGGTAAAATGTATAGACTATTTACTTTCCAAAGTCCATGACTGTACCTGGCTTGAATCATGAAAGAGCTGAGAAAGTAAGAATTCCACTCAGAATCATAATCCCATTTGTTACCACATGGACTACCAACTCAGATGATTTTGTTCCTCTGGAGCTTAAACCTATAAAAATACAAAAATAAAACCACCTCAGGCAAGTAAATTTGCATGCAAGAGTACTTTGTGTCAGATCTAATTTTCAAAGAATTCATAATCGTTCACATTTTTCAACAAAAAATTCATACACATGTTATGAATTATAATAACTCATAATCAGATCATGCAAGGTGCTGAGTGTCCTCAGTGCCCACTTCACAAGATTGGGACCATGGGTGCTTTGTTACTGCTAATGGGTTCACACAATACTTTTTAAAGCAGCATTGCCCAGGAATTACAGTAGTAAAATGACAACTGCATCTCAACAAGAGAAAAGGAAGAACCTTTTCATGGTAGCTGGCACCTTCTTTGAAGATAATTTAGGAGGAGAGCATTGCAAATGCATCTCCAAGTCTATTACCAACAAACTGGGGATACATAATGCCAATTAGGCATATCCTGGTATTGAATAAGGGTCATTTATTCCACACAGAATGTTGGTCCAACTCTCCAGGCCACTGCAGAGGGAGAGAGACCCTGAAAAGTTAGGCCACACACTAACTGTAAATTGCTTTCCCCTTTTTGCATTAAACATAAAACTGCAGCAGATATTGCTCCAGGGTTCTCTAGAACTAAGCCATGCTATTGCTAATGTATGGTGGTTAAGGTCTATTTAGCCTTCCCTTTAGAGGTGCGCTGCCTTCATGCTAGACAATAATATTCAGAAAACATAAACTTACTTGACATTTTTGGAATCCTAATTTCCTCACTGCTGCTTCCATCCCCACCATCACTGACTGTTCTTATTTCTATCAGATAATCTTCTTCAAATGGTACCAGAAGCTCAGCAGAGGTGTTATTTGTCTCCAATATATGAGTTTTGCTTTGTCTATTTTGCCTGTACAAAATCTAAATATAAAGATATTAGAAAAAACAGAAGTAATTTGATATTTGTAGCTGTTTTTAGGGTGTCTGAGAGAACAGTATTTCTCATCTCTCACACACATGTAATTCTGCAGAGCATTTCCAGCACCCTGCAGATTTATTGAGCAGAAAGACAGACCACTTCAGAAACTTACAATCGTTTTCTGTGTAGACTCACCACACAGGGACGAATGGGTGTAGTCACTAACTTACAATGCCAGTCTTTGTCCTATCTGCAGCACAGTATTAATCAGAGCCAAACTTCAGTTACTGTATAAGGTTCTGGAAGATCATTAAAAATTATTATTCATGTGTCTATCTCACCCAGTGTGAAATTATTGAAGATGGATTTAAGGCCAGATTTTAGAGTTTCTTACCCACAATTGAGGACAGATTTGAAAACAGCTCAGCTCTAATTGAGATATCCAAATTAGGGATTTAGTTTCAAAAGTGCTCATCTCCCCATGTGACACTTTTGGCCCCATTTTCAAAACAGAAAAGAACCCATCATGCTGAGCTCTTTTGAAATTTGCCCATTTCTGTCTTATCCATCAAAATCAATAGAAATACTCCCATTGACTGCAGTGTAATGTTTATCCACAGATCTGGAAAATGTGAAGCAACCTATAGGTATATGTATTAAAAAAGCTCAAGAGGAAATAGTAATTTAGATAATGTCAACTGGAACTCCTCTCCTAACACACAGTTACTGCATTTAGTATTGTTTATGTGGTGATGGTCTATACTTAGGTCTTTTTTGGTATGATATCATTGTGCCAGCTAACAGATTGGTTGGATTATTTCACTGGTGCATGAGGGCTAGCCAGTGATAAATTTAGATGTGAATCCTGCATGTAAGAATAATCTCCTCTTCAGGAAGCCTTTGTTCTTTGCCAGGACAGCAGTGACTGTATATGACTCGTTTCTCTTGACAGCTCTGTGACACTTTTATGCTAAAAAGATCAACTGAAGAATGAAGTGGACAGAGAAATGGAGTTAATGGACATTTTTAAATAGGTTTATTGCAGTGAGTACTTAAAGAGCTCCTAGAATGTTGAAATATAATAGAAGTGTTGCCTAGAAGCAAATAGTTAAAGCCCAAAGGACTGAAATAAACAGAGCTCAACAGTCTAGTCTGTCTCTAAAAGTGTGCAGCTAAAAGTCACATAACCTACCAGAGAATAAGAGAGTGTGGGCTCTCCTCCGTTCTAGAAATGTTGCAAGTTTTGTTTTGTTTTTTTGCATGGGACATAACTGTGCATAACGTTGGGATGAGTAAAATAACAATACCACAAAAGTCCTGCAAACCCTTACTCATGTAAGTCTTCACCCATGTGAGTAAGAGTTTTGCAGGAGTGGGCCTAAAGGTCAGAGTCTAAATTCTTCATGATGGGAATGAATAATCTTTCCTTCTTGGATCATGGCTACACATCCCTCCCTGGTAAAAAACAATGTGAACAGGCTTTGTAGTAAATTTACCTTTTAAAAATAATAGATTATTAAAATGATTTTCATGTAGAGCTCCTTGACACTTCTTTTTCTACAGATTTATTCTCTCATCAGTGTGCATTGACAAATTATGAGAGCTGATATCAGATACCCCAATTTTAATTATTATATTTACTATTATATTTATATGATTAATGAGACAAAGAAATTACTTACTTTGTAACCTAGAACCTCTGATTCATTTTCCATTGTTTTTACATGTTCCCAATTCAAACATATTTTTGAATTTGTCAGTTTCCATGCAATGTTTGCTGGTGGTTGACTTGGTGCTTTAAAAAAGATAATCACAAGATATAATTTGATATTAATTTGCATGGCATAATTGAATGAGCTGCTGACATGAAAGTAACCAATGCATGGCTGATCCAAATCAAGAGGAGTAAAAATATTTTCAGGTCAGTCACCACTATCATATTTGTTAGAATACTAAAGCGCTATTCATAACACAAATCACTTACTGAGAAAAGTGCATTTTTGGAATAAAGGGAGAATCTGGTGCTCTTTGCATATATTACGTTACACTGAATACATTTTGTTAAATTTTAAATACTATATGAGTATTTAGATGTAATGTACTACAAAATATTCTTCTATGTGGATTTCAGAAAACCCCACAACAAAATGATGTCTCAAGGCTTGAAACAAGCTTGATGTACAAGTTTTTATTTGATAGAACAGACTGCCAGGTTTTAGGAACCCTGGTTGTGTACAGTAAACAGAGTAGACGTTCAAAGGCACAAATATTCATTAAGCACTAGATCCACAATGTCCAAGACCCTCAAAAGTATTTACGTGTCTAATTTCTAATACAATCAATTGGAGTTAGGCACCTAAATACCTTGAATAGTTTGGTGCCTAAATTCAACATTTAGGCACTATTGAGATCCTAAAAATCCTGCTCAACTGCACCTAACCCAGTAGGCACTGGAGTCCCCAAAGCACTTAAGTTTCCACCTGTGGGTATGTGCAAAATCATCTAAGTCCTGACACCACCAAGCATCTTGGTGCCCTAGACATGCCAGAATTCCTAAATGAGGTGTTCCCATGCCTGTCTTGCTTGTGGGGCCCAATCTGGTATGTGTGCTCATAGTCCTCCCTGTCTCTTTTTTCATGAGAAAAGGACTGATTAGGTGTGACATTCCCTTCTGCAATCTGGTCTGGTGAATCGCTGTGTCACCCCAGTCCTCCACTCCTGGGGCCCATCTCACTCTGCCTCACTGTGTGAACTCCCACACCTAGGCAGATCACACAGCCTCCAGCAAGCAAGTTGCCCCAACTCAGTGGGTGAGTGCCTCTAGCCAGCCATTCATGTTACAATGTTTAGTGCTGCCTACTGCCCACTGCAAGCTTATATGTTCATCAATTTATCAAAGAAATTGATATGCACTAGCCTTGTCACTCCAAATGGAGTCTTTACACACCTTAAACCCCATGCACTGCTTTAGCTAAAACAAACAAACAAATGTATTAAGTACAAAAAGATTGTAAGTGATTATAAGTTAGAGGAAAGCAGGTCAGATTTGATTAAAAGTAAATCATAGAATTATAGAATATTAGAGTTGGAAGGGACCTCAGGAGGTCATCTAGTCCAACCCCCTGCTCAAAGCAGGACTAACCTCAGCTATATCATCCCAGCCAGGGCTTTGTCAAGCCTCAGCTTAAAAACCTCTAAGGATGGAGATTCCACCACCTCCCTAGGTAACCCATTCCAGTGCTTCACCACCCTCCTAGTAAAAAACTTTTTCCTAATGTCCAACCTAGACCTCCCGCCCTGCAACTTGAGACCATTGCTCCTTGTTCTGTCATCTGCCACCACGGAGAACAGCCTAGCCCCATCCTCCCTGGAACCCCCTTTCAGGTAGTTAAAGGCTGCTATCAAATCCCCTCTCACTCTTCTCTTTTGCAGACTAAACAAGCCTAGGTCCCTCAGCCTCTCCTCATAAGTCCTGTGCTCCAGCCCCCTAATCATTTTGGTTGCCCTCCGCTGCACTCTCTCTAACTTGTCCACATCCTTTTTGTAGTGGGGGGCCCAAAACTGGACACAATATTCTAAATGCGGCCTCACCAATGCCGAATAGAGGGGAATAATCACTTCCCGTGATCTGCTGGCAATGCCCCTCCTAATGCAGCCCAATATGCCATTAGCCTTCTTGACAACCAGGGCACACTGCTGACACATATCCAGCTTTTTATCCACTGTTACCCCCAGGTCCTTTTCTGCAGAACTGCTGCCCAGCTCGTCGGTCCCCAGTCTGTAGCTGTGCATGGGATTCTTCCTTCCTAAGTGGAGGACTCTGCACTTTTCTTTGTTGAACCTCATTAGATTTCTTTTGGCCCAATCCTCCAGTTTGTTTAGGTCACTCTGTATCCTATGCCTACCTTCCAGTGTATCTACCACTCCCCCCAGCTTAGTGTCATCTGCAAACTTGCTGAGGGTGCAATCTACCCCATCCACCAGATCATTAATGAAGATGTTGAACAAAACCGGCCCCAGGACCGACCCCTGGGGCACTCCGCTTGTGACCGGTTGCCAGCTAGATATGGAGCCATTGATCACTACTCGTTGAGCCCTATGCTCTAGCCAGTTCTCTATCCATTTTATAGTCCATTCATCCAACCCATACTTCTTTAACTTGCTGATAAGAATACTGTGTGAGACAGTATCAAAAGCTTTGCTAAAGTCAAGGTATATCACATCCACTGCCTTCCCTACATCCACAGAGCCAGTCACCTCATCATAGAAAGCAATCAGGTTGGTCAGGCATGACTTTCCCTTAGTGAATCCGTGTTGACTGTTCCTGATAACCTTCCTCTCCTCCAAGTCCCTTAAAATGGATTCCTTAAATAAAAAGCTAATTGCATTCTAAACTAAGATTAACACTTTCACTAACTTTACAGCCTTTGATGATTCTTACCACTGGCTGGCTGGTCTGCCTCCAGCCAGGCCCTCCCCCTGTGATCAGCGTTTCAGTTGCTTGGTGGTGTTTGCAGATGGAGGTGGAAGAGAGAAAAAGAAACAGCAAAATGTCCCTCCTTTTTAAAAATGTTCCTTCGCTCTCCCCTTCGGGGGCCGGAGACAAACAATGTCTGTGTATGGCTCCCACCATGCCCTGAGTCACTGTGGTTCCTTGTGGACTTGTTTGTTGATGTCTGGGTCAGTCTTTTGTTCCTGGAATGCTGAGCTGGGTTGTTCTATACAAGTCCTAAAGAGATGTGAATTGCTTCTCAGCTCTGTAGAGGTTTGCCTAGATCTGTCTCAAGCCATGAGACACATATTTGGGAATATTACATAGCGAAGCCTCATAACCATACGCATGACATTGCAACAAACATTACTATAACAATAATGTTCAGTACGCCACGAGCATTCCAAAAACATCTTACATGACACACTTTGCATTAAACAATACACAATTACACTATAAGGGTGAACATGAATGATACACAAACACACCATAAGGGTGTACATGGGGATGCAGTGTTTCATCCTAGGTTTAGGACACTAATTCCAAGGAGAGGGTTTATGGCTAAGAATCCCAAATAGGGGGAGGCACCTCCTTGTTGCCTGGAGATAGGTACCTAAATCTCTTGGTGTAAAGGCTGGGAGGCGTCTTAAGCCCCCACTACTCTTTGGCATTTCCTACTGGCTAGTTTAGGGAGCTCCTCACTCAGCTTGCTGAACTAAATTCTCTTTCTGGATCTAGATCCACATGCCTAAGTGCTTGCTGTTTTGTGATATTGAAAATCTACCCCAAAATGACTGGAATTAAATCTTGCAAGATTCAGAGTTCTTCAAGGACATGTAAAGTTCAAACTGCATCTCCGAAGTAGATCTGATATTTAGAATGGTGAACTGTATCCTGCTGTACGGTGTATCCTTCTTGCTTAGGGAACACATCTGGGAGGAAAGCACTGAGAAATTCAGGGAATGAGATGAGATTGCCTACAATGGCACGTGGCCCATCTGCAACTGCTAGTAGAAAGTATCTCCAACAGTCAGAGATGGGACACTAGATGGGGAGGGGTTTGAGTTACTACAGTGAATTCTTTCCCAGGTGTCTGCCTGGTGGGTCTCATTGACATGCCCAGGGTATAACTGATCATCAAATTTGGGGTAAGGAAGGAATTTTCGTCCAGGTCAGATTGGCAGAAATCCTAGGGATTTTTTGCCTTCCTCTGCTGCATGGGGCACAGATCACTTGCTGGTTTGAACTGAAGTTAATGGTGGATTCTCTGTAACTTGAAGTCTTTAAATAATTATTTGAATGCTTCAGTAACTCAACCAGAGGTTATGGATCTATTGCAGGAATGGGGGTGAGATCCCCAAACTGTATGTGGGGGGCATTTTAGGAGGGGCATGGAGGAACATCCAGGGCATGCAACGGGGCCGTGAGGGGCAGGGAGGGAGCACATGCCACCCAATTCTGCTCTGCCCCCCACTCTCAGCCCCAGCTTCAGTTCCCAGCCGCGGCTCTGCCATGGACCCTGGCTCGTCCGCAATGCTGCTCCTGGCCTGAAGGGCCACGGACACATTCTATGAATGGTGGGCGGAGGGGGAAGAGAAGAAAAATTGGGGGGTCAAAAAGTCTTAAAGTCTATTAATGTAGACTTGGATTGAAATTAAGAAAGGAAGAAAATGGATTCATTAGGACCAGCAGGACTACTATGGTTGGAATGATTCAGACCTAAAATGAATATATTACTTTTCTGGGATCCATTTTTCCCCTTTTAAAGCTACATGTTGCTGTTCCCAAATCTGATCTTGATGCTTAACATATGTAAATTATAAGGAACAGTTAATTTGGTAACAGTCTATAATCTCTTTTGTTTCCTACCGAGATGGAAAAAACTAATTGTTACATTATGCAAGAAAAGTAGTGTTGTTTGTTTCATAATTGTGGAGAGGTTTAATCATTAGGAAAAGAAGATGTTGATGAACTAGCCAGGTGTAACCAAACAGATGTGTGCATATTTCAGCTGCTCCCTCATTGAGAAATAGTGTGAAAGCTGGGTGAATACTGATTTTTTTTAAACATTCATGAACATTCACTTGCATAAAAAGTGAACTCACATAAGTGGCATTCACACCCTCTTATTTGCTTTCCACAAACATTTTTACAAGAAATTAATTGTTTACAAGGATGTTCATTGAAGGGAAAGTGCCATGAATGCTCAACTAATTGTGTATTCTCACAGGTATTTTCATGGAAGTGTTGCAAGTACTTAAGTAAGTACTTTCCAAAGAGCCAACACGAAGGTCTTTGTTGTGCTACTCAAGTCTAACTTTAACTCATAAACCATTAGCATTTGACTTTCACCTAATATGTGTATGTTTGTATCACAGGAGAGTTATCTAAACCTTCATTTGTATGTAAAAGTCCGAGTTATCCAATCAGAGAGCACAGATAATACTATGTTACTGAGATGACCAGTCATACAGCATGAATAGCAAATTCCAAATACCAGAGGGATAACTCAAACCAACAGATGCAATGAAGCTTTAACAAAGTCTATAATTCACAGACTGAAATATCTTCACAACTAGTGTTCATCAAATACCTTGTAATAATAAACATGGCCTCAGTTCAGCAAAGCATTTAATCATGTGCTTAACCTTAAATCAATGATATTGTTTGCATGCTTAATGATAAGCAGGTGCTTTGCTCTGGTGGGATTTATTCTTTAAAAACTGAAATATTTCCCATAAAATGTGCAAAGAAAAGGGATAAGTTGATATGTGCCAAGGATAATAAGATGGACCTCTCTGAAGGTAAATAAACTCAGCCCAATAATTACCAAGGGAGGGAGGAAATTCTGCTTTCCAAGAAATGTACACTACATCAATGTTACCATATAACCTGACCAACAGATTTCATTGGGAATTGCACTTATTCAGACAAGGAGCTAAATTCTGTTTTGTTACACTACACAACTCCATTTAAGTCAATGGATTTGCACTTGTCTGTTGGAGAATAGAACATCATGACTCCTTTATTTTTAAGAGTATTTCAGAAATCTTGGAAGAGACGTGGTTGTGAAGACAGAGACATTGGCTTGATGTTAACACCCTTATGATAGATGTAATCTGTTTATATTTACTTCAGATATTATCTGTTCTCATTAAAAATATTTCCCTCTTTCAATAAAGAGTTTGAACATTTAATATATATTTGAAAAGATTTAATTTGTTATTTTTACTTTAACTTTAAAATGAGCCATTAATATAGTTCTTAGATTGGCCGTAGATGCAGTCAATATAAAACAAGCATGCAATAATTCTCTTCCTGTCCTGCCATCAGGTTAGAACAAAGGTTGAACCTTTGTTATTTATATATTAAGAAGAATATATTTTGTTACATATACTGAATCATTTCCAAAGACTGTCCATTTTCCATTAACCAAGTGACCAACCAAGAAGATTCCAGCCCTGGCCACAGAGTGTCTGACTCAATTTTGCTTTATGAAACTTTTATTTAACAGTAGCTCACACTATGAATCATTAATTAAAAAACAAAACAAATTCTTATGTTGCACCTTTAAGTAACATCAGAGAGATGGCATTTGATCAAGAGGAAAAATGCATAAATGATGACAAGGAGGCATGGTAAATACTTCCTTTTTTGTCCATATAAGAACTGATCGCATATTCACAGCTGAAAAGTAGCTTGTAAGCAAGGCATAATAAGAAAAGTCAGAGCACTTAGTACTGAATTTAGGTCACTTAAGTTTAGAAGGTGTTTTAAAAATATGCTCACTCTCTGTGTGTGAGTGAGTGAGAGAGAGAGACCAAGTCGGAATATTTTCTTTTCAGCACTGAATTTCCCTTTTCCTATAAGCTAACACTGCTTCTTGGGATACAGGAAGGTACTGTGTATTTTGACATGGAATATAACTTATTATTGATAAACACATTCAATGGGGTCAAAATCTGTTTATTCCACTTTCTCTAAAAGTTTCAGCGATCTCTAATTTGAAGTGATCACTGAATCTACGAATTCAGTCACACTTCCTGTTCTAGTGTAGATTCTGGCTGCCATTAAGCAGCAAAACTGGATTGGAGGGGAAGATATCTCAGAGGGAACTCCTTGCCACCCTACTACATGTATGTAAAGGCCAGCCAGAACCTAGAACTGGTGTTTGTTCCCTTCAGCACAAGGATGCAGGCTGGCCAGCCACCATGAATTTCCTAAACACCAAAGGGGTAACAGAGACCTCCAAAATGTATAGGCAAGAGCAAAAATTCATGGCAGTCATACTGGCCAGCCTAACAGACAGTAGTATGGCTAGAGGTGAGATGCTGTCCTTGCTGTGATAAACATACAGCCCCTGTGATCTTAGTTGTATTTAATAATTTTGGCTTTTATAGCAGAGTCAAAAAATGCAGGATGCATATTAATTTTCTTGCTTTATCAGTCAATTGGCTCCCAAATGGAATCTCGACTGGGCTACACACCCCCACTCAGAACTTTCACCACATCCCTTCAGGCTGCTTTCCCAGTATCTGCCCAGTTAATTTCTTCCACACTCACTGCTGCCACCATGTCCTGGTGACGAGGCATCAATGGACACAGCTATCACAGTGTGGAAACAGACAGCATTGTGGGATAGGATAGTCACCAGCTGGAGAACAAAGGGAGGGAGGAGCACTTTCAATATCCCTGCTCAAGAGCTGGATTCCCAATAAAACCGGGCTAAGACGGGAAACTTCATGAGGGAAATTCAGTTTCTCCTCAGTCATCTCAGTGGTGTCCCCCTCACCATCCCCAAAATGGAATGAGCCAAGGAGTTTGCCCTGTGTGCCCCCTTCCCTTGCACTAGCCAGCAGCAAGGCTCCAGTGGAGCATATTACCAGGGATGCCCTGTGGTCCCAGCTGCCTCTTAAAATGGGATCCCAACAGTGAAGAGGGCTATAGTAGGATTGGTAATATGGCCTGGGGTACTATCATCCTCTCCAGAGACTCCCTAAGGGGCTTGGAGAGGGGATGATGTATGCCTTACTCCATCCAACGTAGGGTTACTTACTCCACTATTTTGCCTTCAATATCTATTTGTAAGGCAAATATCACAAAATAAATAAATAAATAAATAAATAAAAAGACAAAAGTTTGGGGCCAGATCCTTTGCCCTCCATCTACTCCATGGCATTCTGGGATTCCTCCATGTAGCCAGCAGTACCCTGTCCACTCTTAGCCCCACCATTGTAGCAGATACATCTGGGAGGTCTGAAGGTGTAGCTGGAGTGCAGTGTGCTCCAGTAATTCCCAGTTTATATTCTTATTAAAATAAACTAAGCAAACAAACAAAAGCCTACCAGTCTTTGAAATATTTGGGATTAGATTCTCTTGAGCTAGAAGCTTCATCGTATTGAATATTCTGGTAGGCAGATCTCACTTTGATATGTCATTCTAGTGCCATGATAATCAAAGGAAAACACTTTCTTCACTAAACCACAAGTATTTTGGTACATAGAGAGAAGTGGGTATTTAAGCCTTTGACAATAATGCTTATTTAGACCTCATCTAGATGTGATGTGTCTGGTTAATATTCAGATTTTATTTTGAATCTGCCATATGGTATGCACATGCATGCTCACTATTGCTCAAAATTGTTCTGCAAACTCTTGCTATTTTTATCTGTTTTGCCCAATGCCCACGGAAGTTAATGACTTCCACTGGAATTTGATGAGTCTTAAATCTTATTCTTAGCATGATTCCACAAATACATCCCTTCTGTGTAGATCTGAGGTGTAATGCTTTTTCTAGTACATGTTTACTGTTAGTTAATGGGTCTCTCACACCACTTTAGAGTCTCAATCCTGCAAGATGCCTGGTAGTTCCTGGACTGTGCTTGATACTTCCAGGAGTTTCTCAGCATCTTGGAGAACTGAGCCTTAAAACATCCTAAGTTATTAGCTTCACCAGACAGGATTCTAAAAAGGGAGTGACATGTTTTGTAATAATTCCATTACCATGGAAAATTTAAATGACTGAATAATCTACCTTCATATGAATCCATAACATATCTTTCTCTCATTCTGCAGCACAGTGGAAGACAGCAATGTAACCAGTAACTTGTAACAACTGTACTGCAAAAAATATCCAAACTCATATTCCTGATTCCCAATATTGTTGTTTGCCAGGTGGAACAGCTTTTCTTTATCGACTTGCCATCTCTTTTGAAATCTCATATGAAAACATGCAGAACATAATTGCTATTCACAAGTAAATGTTTATCAGTGGTTGCCACATGGCAGAATCTGAAATGCCATAGTTATTGTCTGTTCTAAAAAGGGGGAATCACTAAGGGAATCACATATAGGTACAGTAGAACAGATAAAATAACCTGCAGGGGTGAAATCATGGTCCTATTGAAATCAATGGAAGTTTTGCCATTGACCTCATTAGATAAGTCTACACTGCAATTGAAAACCTGTGGCTGGCCCATTACAGCTGACTTGGGCTCAGGATAAGAGGATGTTTAACTGCAGTGTAGACTTTTGGGCGCAGCTGGAACTGGGCTCTAGACCCTGAAAGGTGGGTGGCTCTCAGAGCTGCAGCCCAAGCCCAAATATCTACACTGCAATTAAACAGCCCCTTAGCCCGAGCCTGTTCGCCCAAGTCAGCTGGCACAGGCCAGCCACAGGTGTCTAGCTGTAGTGAAGTCAGATCCACTGGGGCCAGGATTTCATCCAAGGAGTTCCCATTGGCTATTTACTGAACTGGCATCTTAGATATAACACTGTTGGTAAATGTTGACTTTTAATGTTGACTACTATGTGCATTAACAGCAAAGGGTGTGATAAATTATTTTATTTTATTTTGTAAATGCATTGTTTAATTCTATGAAGCTATTCGGGATCCAATTATTAACATCACCACATAAAACAAAGATGCATTGTAATAAGTTGATATAAGGTTAGGCATTGTTCTGCTTTTATATAAATTATTATGTATGAAATGAAATGCTTACGTGACTTCTTAGTAGTGACGTTGACTGGAGCCCCGGGAGGTCCTGTCCCACCAGTGTTGTAAGCTCTTATTGTTGCAAAATATAATGTGTTGGCCTTTAGTCCTGTAATGTTTTTTGCTGTTACATTTTCACTGACTCTAACTTTACCAGTTGCAGTTTCCTTGGAATCATCTGTCCAGTATAAAACCTGAATATTAAGAGCAAAGAACAGGCAGTTCATTGTTTTCCCAGCAATTAGTCTTGATTGGAAAGAAGACAAGCCAACAACTAAGGTTGCAATAAAGACAGCATGTTTTGTAATTGAAATTGTCGGGAAATAAAATTAAGCATGAATATTTATATTGAAGAAATAAAACTTCAGAGTCTGAATACAAATTAGAAAAGCAAATGAGAAATCCTTAGCTTTATAGATGTCCAAAAGGGAAACCCTGATAAGGTGAGAAATTTTAAAGGCTTGTCTGATTTTCTAATTTGAGCATATTTGAAGAAAACTTGAAAAAACACAGTGGACACTTACATCAGCCATCAAGGAGGATTTTAATTATGTTTCTTGACTATGTAGTTTTGATTCAATAGCAAATATTTATTTAGACCTCTCTCTTGCTCGACTGGATGTTTGATTTAGAAAGGCTTACATACTGTACAGCCTGTCACTTTGTCTGATACATATGTTTATAAGAATAGGACAAAAGTATTTTAAATATTTCTGTTGTCTGCATTTGATTTACTCTAGGCTTATTTTATCTAGAGAAGTGTTTTTTTTCATAATGCATGTGAAATGGTTTGGGGTGACAGTATTGAAAGCTAAAATAATATCTCAGTATATTCACAGAACATATAAAACACAAATAGTGATAATGTAAAAAACTTCTCCGCACCCTTCACCAGTGTGTCTTAATTTTATCCTGAAGGCACCACCTCTATAGACCAATTCTTTCCCGATTTACATTCCATAAAACTCCATTGATATCAATGCTGTTGCATGTGGTGTACATCAAGGTGGAGTTTGGATTAAGTCTTCATGACCAGCTAGAGACTGCCAGTCAGTGTGCTGTTATCATAAGCTGTTATTTTTTATTATATGGACAGCTATTCACTAGGAGCTATTCACTAGGACTGAGAATACCAATGTATTTCATATATGCTACAGAACCTTCTTTGGATGGTAACAACTTTCAGTTACTTCCAATTTCAAATGGATTTGTACTGGTCATCTAACGTTAAAATGCTTGCTGTAGCTCATCTACATGCCTCCGAGCCATCAAGTGTCGGATGTTGCTCAGATATTATAGTGATGGTTATGGTATAAGAACATGGATGGATGGATAGATAGCTATGGTTTTTAGAATAAAATGCTAGTCCTTTTATAGTACTCATTGCAAAAGGTCATAACTAAGTGCTGTTTGTGAAGGTTTAATTTACTTTAGTCCATTATAGAAAGGTACAGACCGAACTTCAGCACTGAACTGAAAATACTTATGATTATTTCAGGTGAAATGTTGCTAATGAGAGTTGGGTGAAGGTCACTTATCCATTAACTCATTGTAATGGAAGGCAAGCTAGAATATGCATGGCTTTTAGAATAGATATGATTGTAGTGAAGTCTGAAATTAACATCTTTCAACAAAATAGATAATTAATGTTATGTGCATCACCTCATAGCCAAGTACCCTTCCTGTATGCCTGTTCCATGCAATGGCATTCCAAGAGATTTCAACTTCAGAAGCTGAAAAGCTCTGCACAGAAACCCCCGTTGGTGCAATCTGTGGCTCTAGGATCATAAGAAAGAAAATGCATGTCTGTAATAAATGCAATGTTACAGAACATATCAAATGATTAAAAGTTGAGAACATCAAAAGTACAAGGGCTAAAAGGAGAAAAAGGTATTATGGTTAAGGCACTAAGCTGTGACTCAGGAAACTTGGTTTCAGATTCCTGGTTCTGCCACAGACATCATATGTGACCTTGGC
This sequence comes from Emydura macquarii macquarii, assembly GCF_026122565.2. Taxonomy (NCBI): domain Eukaryota; kingdom Metazoa; phylum Chordata; order Testudines; family Chelidae; genus Emydura; species Emydura macquarii. The sequence continues at coordinate 11,981,245 of NW_027130208.1, read as the reverse complement.
TAAGTCAGTAAGAACATGATTTTCAAAAATGATCAGCACCTCTAACTTGAGCCAGATTTTCAGAAAAGCTCAGCTCCAATTTAAGCACCAAAATAAGTGGCCACATTTACAAAAGTGTTTGACATTTTGGATGCTAAACTCTTTTGAAAAATCTGGCCATAAGCAGCCTCTTCTAGCCTTCTTCTGAATTCACTCAATGGGAGCTGCTAGATGCTAAGTGAAAATTTGGCCCTGAGCTCTCATCACCTCAATCCTCATCTTAAAGTGGGGGTAATACTTTTTCCTCTTCTACCACATTTTGCCTGTCATGTCCATTTAGATTGTAACCTCTTTAGGGCCTGGACTGCTTCTTAGTATATCTGAACAGTGCCTAGCACAGTGGAGCCTTCATCATGGTTGGGTTCTACAGATGCTAATAGAACATTATAATAATAATAAAAACTAATAGTAATACTATTTACCATCTTCTCCTGAGTAGACAATGGAAACGGAGCTCAAGGTCCCTTCTCCTTCATTATTGTAGACACCTACTTTCACTTCAAAAGGGGAGAGAGGTGTAATGCTTTCATTTCTGTAGACATACTTTGATGCTTCTACCGAAGCCACTACTGCTTTCATCCAGGTTGTTGAACCAAGAGGCCGAAACATAATGATGTAGCCAAAACCTTCCCCATTTTGTAGTTCTTCAGGAACTGACTGCAGATGTAGGGGAAATCAATCAATAAGCATTTGAAAGTATATATGGTTTTAATTGAACCTTCATTCTATCAGTACATTTCAGTTGTATTGATTTGGTTGACTCTGCCTTAGCAAAGATAATAATGTTTGCTCCATCCATCAATTTAATATTGAAATAAAAATCAAAACAATATATCTATTGAGGCAATCAATTTAGAAACAAAAAATTTGATCAGCTCCATTAAAGGCATGCTTTTGCAAGTGTGAAGTTTTTAAAATTAAAAGCATTTCACTCAACTCCGGTTGTATCTGAATCTTTTTTCCCCCACAGGTACTGAAATGCTAATTTTGGATCATTTATAAGAAAAAAAAAATTGGAAAAGAGCAAATGTAGATACATAAGTGTCTGTTAATTGCATACTTATAAGCACACCACGTTTATTTCAATTTTTAGCATAAGTGCAATCCCAAATGCATAAAAATGTCTTTATTTAAGTTTGTCTTGCAGAGAACTGTTATTGAAAGTCTACATGGCAAAATTTATGTTTCTATTAATAAAATCTCCTCTCAAACTACATATTAATGACTCAGAACAAGTGGGCTCTTTTATCAGCACTGTACCCAGTGTGTCTTTTTTTTCATGAGAAAAAAATTGTGCCACAGTGGCATCTCAAGGAGAGAATATTTGTGTAATATTTTGATACAAAATGTGCAAGATGCAATCCTTAGCAATATGTCATGTAGTGCAAATACTCACATCGAACTGAAAAGCAGCCATGCAAAAGGGGTTGAAAATCTGGAGGTATAGTTTGTAAAAAGGAGAAAAAAAACTGGAGGTGTAAAACTACCTTCAGCGAGCCTTAGCTTGCAGCTCAAAGGTCTTCTACTGTGTGAGAATCACCATGACCATCAATATTGTAAAAAGGAGAAAAAAATCAAGAAGAGCATAACAAGTTTTCTAAGGACCATATTTTAGCCTATTCTCCTTAATCCTCCCATGCCCAATGGCAAGCAACACATGAAATAGGAAAGCTTAGCATCTATATTGAGCTTATATTGAGCACCTTGAAGCGCTTTACAAACATAAATCCTCAAAACCCTCTGAAATATATTTTCCCCTTCTATTTCTTACTCAGGATTGAGGGAGTTAAATGTAATAGATTATGATGTGTGTGTGTGGCGGGGGGAGGGGATATGTCAGAGTTTAAGCTACTTGCTAGAGCATTTAATTAGTTTTGAGGCTTCTGCGACCTCAGATTTAATCAGAGTGGTTAGTCAGCACATCACGGTAAGCAGAAGAGTCATATTCTGTTTTGTTAGCCGGCTATAATTAGTGTCTCCCACGGCTGCTCCTCAGGACAGATCATAGAGTCCAATATGTTAGGTTTCAAAAGAAGGATAATTTGATATGGGGATTTTGGGGTTGTTGCTGTTTTCTTTTTTCATGATAGATGAATAGAGGAGAGGAAACCAAAAAGCGGAGAAAGTAGTATATGGAAAAAATAGAAAATCATCATTGAAGAGACATGGATACACAGGGTGCCTGATATACAAGAAAAAAAAAAAACCTGTCTAGCACTGTAAGAAACAAAAACCCCATTCTCTGATCTAAACTCTTATACCATGATTCCTACTTGCTCACTGATGAACTGTAAGATATTTTACTGGAATCATCATTTGCTTTTGGTTTCTTTCCAGTCTCAAGACCATGAAAATCAAGAGCTGCCACTTGTTTCTTGTCACTGTTTAATAGAAGAGTATCTAAGATGGCTGAGTGAAATGTCAGTTTAACATATGGTCAAACACAAGTGAATTTGGATTTGTTGTGGTCATCAGTTATGGAAATTGCATCATTCAATGGTCTTTATTCTGCTCTAGAATTACACTCTATCTATGAGTTCTGGAATCTCCACTCTTTACAAAGGGAAGCAAACTTATGGGGCGAACACAGGGGCAGAATCAGACCATGTTCTCCATCATCCTGAACCATGAAGGAATTTCCACCATTTAGAGAAGGAGCATTGTGAATTGAGGAGCCTGATCGAAAGTCCATTAAATAAATAGGAGTCTCTCCTCTTAAACCATGTTTCATCTTGTAGCATTTCATAAATACTCACTTCTCCGGCTGCATCCTACACAGGAAAGCATGTGGCCTACTCTCCTGGTCTCCACCCTACAATCTGGGCTGCATCCTCTTTTTCATATATCTAGATACATGCTGACATTTTCTAACCCAACTAAAATATTTAGCTGTGTAACTCCCATTAATTTCAATGTGAGTTGTGTGTCTAAATCCCCTAAATCAGCTCAGAACATCCAATCACATCTCCTATCTGTAACAAAAAACCCAAAGGGAAGAAAGAAGTGTTTTAGATGTCTATCACTGATTCCAAGAGTGGTGATTGGAGTTCAAATCCAGACCCTATCTTGTGGTTTATATTTCTTAAGGAAGAGATTTCCTTCAGACATATGGTTGGTCTTTAATTCTATAACACTGAGTGTATGCATTGAGGGCTTCATGTCCTTTAATGCATGATAGGGTATGCTGTGTCAGCATAGTATTCCAGAATGAAAAACATGCAAATAAAAGTCTGAAAAATGTTTAATGCAGAAAATGGCCTAGCAGATGTGTGTTAAGCGATCTTCTGCATAACAGAGATAAGAGGGTTATAGATATGTTCTAAACATCTTTAGATTATGCCTCTCAAACTGTTTATTTTTATAATTTGTAAATGACAAAGAAAACTTAATCATATCTGAATATTTCCTTGCCAGACAGAGGGTGAAGTCCTGGCTCTATTTAAATCAATGACAAAACTCCCATTGGCTTCAGGAGGCCCAGGGTTTCACCTATATTCTTTTCTCAAGCTATTTAGATCAATTAATTTAAAAATTACCTCCCATGTGATGACAAGCTCAGAGTGACTGCCTCCACCTCCGCTCACATTTGTTGGTGCCACTACAGGAACTAAAGAACAAAGGACAGTTGTGACTTGCAATTAACAGCAACTGTTGTCAAATGCATGATTGCAGTCTCACATTTCAGCTGTTTTTATACACAGCAATTCCACTTTTTATAATGCGATGCATGGACTCTGATACCACAGTACACTTTTAGTGAGTTTAAATTATATTTACACATTTTCAGTTTTCTAAGACTGAGGACACAGATGTGTTTGATACATAGGTATCCTGGTTCAAAAAATTAAAGAACCTAGTAACATCAAGTATCTGACATTAAGATGCATCACCTAATTGGCAAAATGGTGTTCCATTCAGTCTGTAGCTTCTATACTACTGATTAACTGGCTAATTATACATCTGCAGTAAACATGTTGCTGGAGAAATATATATTTATATATTTTTTAATATATATAAAAACTATAGGTTTTCATTTTTCTTAAGAAACTCAACACTCAAAAAAAAAAAAAAAAAAAAAATCCCACCACGTATGTGCTTGTCATTTGAGAAGCAATCAGAAGAAGCCAAGGGTGTATGAATGTGGGGGCCTGATTCCCCACTCCAGTTTTATGACACTATATTTGCAGTGTCCTGTGAAAGAAGTACAATGGTGATTCAAGCTGAGGCGCACACGTCATAAAACTCCCAAGTGAGGGTTGGGGAAGGAAGGTAAGAAAGCTAAGGCAATTCCCTGCCTCTTGCTCCCCACCCCATTTAAATAAACCGATCTGTTCTGTAATTGTAAATGTTCAATAAGTTCCCAGCAAAAGGAAACTGTTTTTGTCCTTTCTGTGAAATAGATTCTGCAACTTCACAATGGGTCTGATTCTGACAGCATGACTCAGATTGAATAGTACTCCACAAGTAGCTCCAGGGGAAGGATTCCGCCCTCCACTGTGGCCCTTGCAAGTTGCTACAGCAATGTAAACCAAAAAGCAAACAAGTTAGAGTTCTGGAACTAGCCAAATAGCATTCCCTTCATTAGTATCTTTGCTCTCAGAGGCCCAGCATAAAATCACACCCATTGGTTTCAGTTGTAATAGTTGTGGAGTGAGGTGCTATTAAACCAGAGTAAAGGTAACAGAATATGGCTTATGGGCCAAATTCTGTCACCTTTACTTTTAGAAGTCTCATTCATGTCAGTCCTCTATGGAACTACTGACATAAATAAGCTACTACTCAATATCAGAAAGGTAGCAGCCATATATGTTGATACGTTTTGTATTGTCATTAACCAGGTACATGACCATATACTAATTACAGGACTCCAGCACAGTTCTAAACCTTTGTGAGACTTCATCCTCTCTTGGAATTTCATATATAAATCAAAGTCTGTCTCCATGAAAACATATTCTATAGCCTAAGTTTAGCTTCGAACTCATGTCTTATGCACAACATTTCAGAGTACTGGGTGCCAGGCCATTTGTTTTGCTTTGTTTTTCCATATATAGGAATTCAAATATTCTATTGTTACAAAATGACTGTATTTGATGGAAATAAAATAAGATATTTTGGAGAACGTACTATAAACGGTTAAATATGGTCACTTACATCCAATGTCACTCTGTGCATCAGAGTTAAGGCGTTTAAGATGGGAAGGAGGGGGATTAATCTAAAGAAGTAAATGAAGAAAAAAATTTTCAAGCCAGATTCATCTAGCACTCCACTGTTCCATGAACCAGTTGATGCTCAATTAGCACATGTGTTAAATGAGTTCAGTGTTTACTACATTTGCACAGGGAAAAATTTATACTACTGCTCAACAGAGCCTCAACTGGGTCATAGTTGAGAAACAGATGAAAATTTACAGTTGAGTGCACCAACGGAGGCTCAATTAATTCTCAGCTGCATTTTAATGAAATGAGCAGTGGCTCATTTGCATCCACAAATCTACTAATGCTCAATCAGATTTTAGCTAGAAAATAGCTTTATAACAGGGCATTTCTACTTCACCCTTTCACTTCTAGTCTTCTGCTGCCACTGCTTGATCTTGCTGTGAATTCATATTCCGTTAAGAAAAGAATGCTAGGCTGTGTCTAGTATATCATGCTGCACAGTATTCAGCCCGTGCCTAGAGTAGCTGGAATAGTTTACAGCAATAAAGGGTTTAAGGCACTAGGACCTGATCCAAAGCCAATAGAATTGATACAAGTCTTCACACTGGCTTCAATGGGCATTGGATCAGGCCCTAGTGAATGCATTGTGAAAAAGTTATCCTTTTCTCTTATTTCAATTCCACCCCCAACTCCCTCTGATGATTAAATAATGTTGCTGTTGTTGGAGGGTTTTTTCTTTGATTGTTGTTGGTCTTTTTGTTTTGCAAAGTGTCATCTCTTCACATCTAGTCTGGTGCAGCCCCTTGGCAGAGTTATTGAAAGTTATCTACTGATTGAAGGAATCTTGAGTTTCAACATATTAGTCCTTACTGAAGCATCATGTAAACAGTAGCATTGCTAATTAAGGGAGGGAATCTAAAAAAAAGCACCTGATTCCCTTAGGTGCTTTTGGAACCTCCCCCTGAGAAGGTATTTTTGCATTTGTATCACTCTAGGTTGATGGGGAATTAGAATCTTCCCTGGGTTAGACTGAGTCTTCGTGCTCAGTCCTGTGTGAAGAATGGCAGGTAGCTGTTCTCTCCCAGCAGCAGTTCCAGCTAGTCACATTTCCTCCCTTGCTCCCCATTTGCTCCAGGGGGAGAAGGTAATAATTTACTGTGCCCCTTCTTGGTCTGTAGAATTACTCCCCTTGCTCTCAGGCAAAGCTGGCCTGTATCTTGGCTTTATTCACCATCATCCCCTGACTGAGAGAGGATGAGTCACCCATTCCAGCTGTGGTTGCGGCCCAGGCTTTAAAAAAGCATATAGGCTCACAGGTTATGTCTACACTACAATTGGACACCTGCAACGGCCTGTGCCAGCTGATTCTGGCTTGCGGGGCTTGGGCTAATGGGCTGTTTAACTGCAGTGTGGGCTTGGGCTGGAGCCTGATCTCTGGGACCCTGAGAGGGGGTAGGGCCCCAGAGTTTGGGTTCGAGTCCAAAACCAAATGTCCACACTGCAGTTAAACAGCTCCTTAACCCAAACTCCACATCAGCTGGCATGGGCCAGCCAGGATTTTTTAATTACAGTGTAGACATACTTCAAGTGGCTGGGAAGATGAAGGCAGATGGGAGCCTAAGGGAGTTTGCTGGTGGAGGAAGATAGGTTTTTTAAAAAAATTCTTTCCCTAACTTGTAAATACCCTACAAGGAAGAACCCACAATGGGAGGAAACTGGCATGTCACCAACAAGACTGCTAGCTTTTCCTCTCCCTGCACCTGTGGGGACCCCCACCAGTTAGACACCCTGACTCTGGAGGCCTCTGCCTAGGTCCTGGTCTTGACTTGCAGGCCTGCATGTCCACACTGACAAAAGCCAGGGGGAACCATCCAATGTAAGAGGTGTCTGTTGCTGGAATCGCTCAGGAAGAAGATAAGCATTGTGAGAGGATGTGGTTTGTCTGCATAGCATCCAGCAGCATGAGGACATCAACAACAGGATGCACATGGAAACATCTACAATGGAGAATACTAGCTGAGTAGAGATGGTTACAGCAGCACCTGAGGAGGAAGGAGAACAGGTTGCTCTGTGGGGACAAGACTGACTGCTGGTCATGACAAGCAGCAGAATGTCTGTATACATAGCTTCACAGATAGTGTCAATGGGAGGCATTCGACTTACTCAGCCATGGGATGCTGTTCTGGGGAGGAGGATTGCTGGGAAGAGATGGGGTCCACCTGACCAAGAAGGGGAAGAACATCTTCACAAACTGACTCACCAACCTAGTGAGGAGGGTTTTAAGTTATGTTAAAAGAAGGCAGGTGGCAAAAGCACACGGGTAAGCGTAAGAAGGGCTAGAGATACGGAAGGTAACAATGGGGTCATAGAAACAACAAGAGGAAAATCAATGGGCAAATCTGCTCAACATCTCAGATGTCTATACACAAATGCAAGGACTATGGTGAATAAACAGGAAGAACTGGAAGGATCAGTGCTTGAACTAAATTATGACTTAATTGGCATCACAAAAGAAGAACTGGAAGTATTAGTGATTAAATTAATTATGAGTTAGTTGCATCACAGAGACTTGGTGGGATAAATCTCATGACTGGTATATTGGTGTGGAGGGGTGTAGCTTGCTCAGGAAAGACAGGCAATGGGAAAAAGGAAGGAAGTGATGCATTATACAGATGTTTTGTACACAAACACCTTTACAGATGTTTTGTGTATGGCAAAACACAAAATATCCAATAAGTTATTGGAATGTATTGGGGGCAGCTTTTTGTTTCAGAAAGTAAAGGACGTAACCAGGGAGACAACCCTTTTAAACTTGATTCTGACCTACAGGGAGGAATTGGCTTCAGATCTGAAAGTGGAAAACAATTTGGGCGAAAGTGATCTTCAGATTATAGATTTCATGGCTCTAAGGAAAGGAATAGCAGAATAAGGACAATGAGCTTAAAAAGCAGGCTTCAACAAACTCAGAGAAGTGGTACTTAAACTCCCATCAGAAGAAAATCTAGAGGAGTTCAGAGAGCCTATCATTTCTAGAAGAGACAATATTAAAGGCACAACTGCCAACTGCCTGATGTAAAGGAAAGATAGGAAGAATAGTGAGAAGCCAACATGACTCTCTCAGGAGCTCTTTGACAACATGAAAGAGAAAAAAGTGGAAACATGGACGAAAAGGAAGAGTACAGAAGAATAGCACAAATACATAACGACAAAATCAGAAAGGCTAAGGCATAAAATGAGTTATACCTAGCAAGGAATATAAAAGGCAATAAGAAGAAATTCTTTAAATAAATTAGGAGCAAGAGAAAGACAAAGTTAAGTGTAGATCCTTTACTTAGCAGGGAAAGAAAGTTAATAATTTATGACATCAAGAAGGCTGAGGTGTTTAACTACCTGAAGCAATCTCAGAACCGTTAGCAATTATCTTTGAATACTCATGGAGGATGGCTGAGGTCCCAGAGGACTGGAGAAGGACAAACATAGGACCTTTCTTTAAAGAGGGGGACAAAGGAGACACGGAATTATAGATCAGACAGCCCAACATCAATACCTGGAAAGACACTGGAACAAATTATTTAAACAATCCATTTGTAAGCACCTAGAAGGTAATATAGTCATAAGGAATAACCAGCAGATATTTGTTAAAAATGCCAAAAAACCCTTATTTCCTTCTTTGACAGGATTACTGGCCTAATGGATGGAGGAAGCAGTAGATGTGATATCTTAATTTTAATCAAGCTTTTGACACATACCACATGACAGAATTATAAGCAAACTAGGAAAATATGGTCTAAATGAAATTACTTGTAAGGTGGGCCACAACTGGTTGAAAGAACGTACTCAAAGTGCAGTTATCAATGGTTCATTGTCAAACTGGGAGGGTGCATTTAATGGGATCTTGCAGGTGTCAGTCCTGAATTCAGTACTACTCAACATTTTCATTAGTGATTTGGATGAGGAAGTGGAGAATATATTTATAAAATCTGTGGATGACACCACGCTGGCAGGGGTTGCAAGAACTGCAGAGGACAGGATTAGAATTCAGAACAACCTTGACAAATTGGAGAATTGATATGAAATCATGCAGATGACATTCAATAAAAAAACAAATGCAAACTACTTAGAAAGGGCAAATCAAATGCACAATTATAAAATGGGGAATATAAAATGGTAGTATTGCTGAATAGGATCTGGATTTTATAGTGGATCACAAACTGAATATGGTTCAGCAGTGTGATGCAGTTGTGAAAAAGGTTATCAGTTCTGGGGTGTAAGACAGAGTGGTAATTGTCTTATTCTACTTGGCGATGATGAGGTTTCAGTTGAAGTATTTCAGTTGGAGGTTTCAGTTGGAGAGTCCAATTCTGGTTGTCACACTTAAGAAAAGAAGTAGACAGATTGGAGGGAGTCCAGAGGAGAGCAACAAAAATGATAAAAGGTTTAGAAAACCTCACCTATGAGGAAACCTGACCTATGAGGAAAGGTTAAAACCTTAGGCATGTTTAGTCTTAAGGAAAGATGGCTGGAGTGGGGCCTGATAATAGTTTTCAAATATGTTAAGTGCCATTATAAAGAGGATAGTAATCAATTGTTCTGCATATCCACTGAAGGTAGGACAAGAATTAATGGTCTTCATCTGTAGCAGGTGAGATTCAGGCTAGATATTTGGGAAATTATGTTCTAATTATAAGGGTAGTTAAGCTCTGAATTAGGCTTCCAAGGGAGGTTGTGGAATCCCCATAATTGGAGGATTTTAGGAACAGGTTGGGCAAACATCTTTCAGGGATGGCCTAGGTTTAATTGGTCCTGCCTCAGTGCAGGGGTCTAGACTTGATGATCTTTTGAGGTCCCTTCCAGTGCTATGTTTCTGTGATTCTATCCTTCCCTCTCACTTATTCTCAGGTGTATATTCTCTGCAACCCTAGTTTAGTCACAATAATCTGGGGAGTGGGGGGTCTTATGCTGCCTCACAGAAATTTGAGGAGCAGCTTTGCAGGTTACTGTCCTGCACAGCCACATTTGACCAGGTCACTATCAAGCCCTATATTAACTCTGAAGACTTTCAGCTCACCTGTTCATTTCTGATGCAACCCATCTGGTTAATGACCTCATTAGCCATTTCAATCTGTGTTATTACTTCATTGGTCAGGAGTTCTGAAATAACTAATAAGACTAATTTGATCTTTTTCTCTTCGCCCAGTGATGCAATCAATTTTTACTATCAAAATAAGTGTTTCAATGGTGAAATACATTTTCCTCCATCAGTACCACTGCAGAAAATTTTGCTTCAACAACAAAAAAATAACCCATCTATTTTCAATTGACAGATAAATGTATATATTAAATAAGTTTGCCATGGCATAAATATGGGTCATTGGCAAAAAGAGCAGATAGATATTCTGAAGAATAGCTGCATCCTTTCTTTAGTAAGCATGTGAGCAGGTATTTTTCTCAATACAAAGTATGAAACTGTGTTCTGATGTCAATCTTGAAATACAAACTGCCATGTTTCAGACCATGACCAATGGGATAAACACAGAAGAGAGAATGGATTGTAAAAGCAACTTTCCCTGCATCCTTTCTCTTCTTAGAATACCACTTTTTATGGGTGTGAGAGAGTCAGGACATGTTAAGACTGCCCCACAGTTTAAACAGTTTGAACAGCAGTGTGCACCAAAGTGTGAGTTGTAGCTGACCTGCATGGACCCTGGGGGTGTGAATTGAAAGGTTCCTGGTTTGCATCAATGTAATACTATTTGAAATGAGTACACTCATGTGAACCAGGAACCTTTTGTTTCATGGCCACAGTGGAGCAGTTTCAGAGGGGTGCTAGGGCACAGCACTTTGGTGCACACTGCTATTCACACCTTTGTAGTCCATGCTGCAGAGTGGAATAGACAAGCCCTTAGATAAGAAGGAGGCTGGGGGAAAGATAAAGCAACTGTGACTTTTAGATTAAAGTAAATGGTATTAAACGGGCATCCAAACAGAGTAAGTAAAAGAGATGTCTTGAACAGGCAATGTGGGTCATTCAAGGGACCCTAAACCCCAAAAGATAAACGTGTATGAGCTAGGCTGACTGTATAGCGAAGGGTCTGATCTCATGGCCATTGAAATCAATCCTACTGGCTTCAGTGGGTTTTGGATGAAGGCCTAAGTCATTTCCTCCAGCTAAGCCCAGATACTGATGGCTGTGCTCTCAGACAAATTCTGAATCAAGATATATACTGGTGTTAGTGGTTCTACTCGGGAAGAAGGCACTAACCCATTCCATGCCAATACTTTGTCCAGTGACTGGCATGTGCACACCATGATAACAGGCAGAAAACTAGATCTGTGACTGGTATTTAAACATTAGAGTTGTTATACATCTTGTTATAACAGTATGGCCAAACTCAGACCTTGTGTAAGAAAGTGCATCGTCACTGAGATCACTGGAGTTTCATTAAGACTGAAATAGCATATTCTGAACTGAAAGATGCTTCCACAAAAAGTTTGTCAGTACTAAAATATAATGCACATCGGGCCAGGACCATGGCTCATTGCTGTCAATAGAAAGATCTTCATTGATTTCAATGGGTTTTGGAGCAGTCTTATAACCTGGTGTAATTTCATTTTTAAATAGAACAGAGTAGTGATCACTAGATTTCTAAAATCATTGGAACAAATCAGGATGACTTACTTGATGCTTTCATTCTTAGCAGCTCTGATGGTCTGCTTGGCTCCCCAATTCCAATGCTATTGCCAGCAACCACACGGAATTCATATTCAACCCAAGGGTTTAAACCAGTCACTGTTGCTGCATAGGTTCTACCATTGAGAACCTCAGGAACTAAATACAAAAAACATGTAAATAAAAATTCATGTTTTAAGTAAGTTATGTAAAATGCATGAAAGTGAACCGGGAATTTCAAATTGCTTACCAGTTGAAACTGCCTGCCATCCAACTGAAAAAGGAGTCCGTGTTTGAACACTGTAGATCTGGACTGGACTATTATTATCTGATCCTGGTCTCCAGCATAGTAGAGCAGTAGTGCTAGAAATGTGTTCGACCCTAACATCTTGTGGGGGACCTGGAGGGCCTTATAGAAACATATATTTTAGAGTAACTGATGCCTAGGATATTGAATTCATTGTTGGACTAGATTGTACAACTCATATTCATTCACTGAAGTCAATGGGCCTCATTGGAAATAAGGCCTCCCCCACAACAGTAAGAGTTACACAATCTATCTCTTAAGATTTCATGTCTTCATTAACGCTTGATAAAATGACATTCCCGGGTATTTAAAGCAAGATATTGAACATAAATACTATATTGTTAGCATGAAGGAAATAGAACTCAGTTGAAAGAGTTATGGCTATGCAAAATAACCTATGATATACATTGGACCACACATTGTCTGAACATCCGAAATTCCCACTGAAGTTAATGGAAGATTAGGGTGTGCAAAGGTTGTGGAATGGAGCCTGATATGCAGTAGAATCTGACTTTTCTTAAAGTTTGAAATGGATGCACAACTGAGCTTCAACACCTATCATCGAACATTTTCTTAGATTCTTAATTGTATCCCTGTATTTTAGCAAGGGCCACAAAATTGGAGTCTCAGCAGCCAATTGAATGCTCAGAATGTTCCATCATAAGAACTATAAAGGTGGAAAGAGAGAAGGCAGGATCATGACATTCCCTCTTTGGACCAACCTGCAGAGTAATCTGGGCACAACGGATGGGGAGCAGGCTGTGCCATTCTGAAGGATGAGGCAGCCTGTGGAGATCCCTTCCCCATGTACTGGAATGCTTGGGGAAGATGTTTGCCACCTTACCTTAAATGGGGCTTGATCCCACTGGGATAAGCAGTTGCTCACTGTCCTTACTTTGGCTAGTACCTACTAAGCATAGCTTGGTCCAAAGTGAGTGTAGGAAATGCCATCATATTACTACATTGTTATACCAGAGACCCACAAGCTTTTTAAATTTCACCAACCCAGTTGCTGACATTAAGCATTTCACATTCTTCCATAAATGATGTTAGAATTCTACTCCAAATAGACTTACCTCTTACAATTATATCTCCTGTTACAGATAGACTATCTATGGTTGTTTGTACCATGCAAACATATTTCCCAGAATGATTTAGCTGAATATTTCTTATCATCAAATCCCCAACAGATTCCTAGAGATAAAAGGAAGAGAAAGATAAAACTAATTACTTGCAACATGTTTTCCAACTGGACATTTTTATGACTTGCTAAATATTAATAAAAATGCAGCTTTTAAATTAAAGCATTCATTGCTGTCATCAGTTTATATTAGTTGGACACTTTTATTATGGCTTCACAAACTAAATGGATGTAACTTTTATAAAGGAACAGTGATTTGACATGGATATAAAAATGGGAATTATGAAAGATGTTTATGTAGTTTAAGGACTGTTAAAAACAGTTTGATGAAGCACTGAAGAGTATGAAGAACTTACTCCTCCAATTCTTTCAAAATGATTCACTCCTCTTTTAAAATCTATAATATCTCCATTGAATGACCATGTGAACACAACGTCAGTGGAGGGGTCATGAGACACCTGACATGGTAGGACTATGCTTTCTCCAACTGTAACATCCATTTTAGAAGGTGGAACAGTAATTACAGTCCTCTCTGTTGAGAAAAATAGTTCTTTATTATAAACTGTATAAAAATACCAGTATGTGTTTGTGATAAAAAAGTGTTTGAATTATTTTTGCAACATTTCCAAAATGGTTAAAAATTGATCTAATGTTCTACTACAGTCCCTATTAAAGAAACTGATCTTTATCATTTTGATGATTGCAGAGCATTATTTATCATGTATAGCCTGTTGCCAAAAGTACTGTGAATACAATGGGTTCTCTGTCTGTCTTAGAGAAGACTAAAAGATGTGCAACATACCAAATTATTCATCTCCTATAGTATACTGATTGATAAATGCCATACTCACTAAATCTGACTTAAATTCAAACAAAAGAGCATTCATTAAGGCCACTAAAACAATTTGGTGAAGGGGCAGAGGCATGATAACGCAGACTTTGAAAACTTTTCCTTGCAGAACACTGCAGCAAAAGAAAATCTAGTCACTGTGTTTTCTTACTTCTTAAATAGAGATTTCTTGCCCTTTTAATTTATTAATTTAATAAATTTAATTTTCAGTGTCAGTTTTCCACATTGTCACACGCATTGCGATATTTAGGCTCCAAAGGAGATGACTCAAAAGACTGAAAAATCATTTAATCTTTTTTACCCTTATACACTGATAAAGAGAGAAGCAGCTCTCATTAAGGGAAAAGGTAGCTTGGTGAAGGGGAAAGAAACTGGTTTATATGGTTTTATTATTGTTGGCATGTTTGGCACATAACCTTTTTGTGAGCAATTCTCTTGAATAGAGCTTCCGTGCATGAAGATTTATAAAGTGGTGAGCATTCAGATGCATGTGAATAAAATATGCCCTGAATCCATTAGATGTATGATCTGAAAAATATGTGGAGGGGGGAGAAGAGGATTTCAGGAACTGTATTAGGTCAGCATGTCAATCCTATGCCAGGATTAACCCTGTGTATTTGAAAAGACAGTACTTTATTCAATATGGAACCTTGCCTTCAAAGGGATCACTCATTTAGTACAGGTGGAAGACTCATACTCTTATTAACTTGCTATTCAGAACACATGTTTAGCAGATTGCCAAAGCAATTGGAGTTACCGAGTGCTATGTAGGTGGGAGCATTTTGTACAGTCCTGAACTTCAAGTGACTTCTTCACAGAGTGGAGTTACAACTTCAGAGACTGTCAAGGCAGTGGTCAAGCAACAATGAGCTGAAACATTGCATTTTCTGTGATCCTTCTTTTGAACTAAAACTGAGCCTCCAGTTACAGTGATTAACCACCTCAGTCTTTAACTGGCACTTCCAAGGAACTCAAAGAAAGATCTTTATATTGTTAAAACAGATTAGGTGGTGCTAATATCTTTTTTCATGCTTGACTCCCCCCTTTAATAGGTACACATTTCAAGGAAAGGAAAAAGAA
This sequence comes from Emydura macquarii macquarii, assembly GCF_026122565.2. NCBI lineage: Eukaryota > Metazoa > Chordata > Testudines > Chelidae > Emydura > Emydura macquarii. Next base: position 11,966,002 of record NW_027130208.1, on the reverse strand, counting down.
TCTTTGAAAGCTTCAGTTGCTAAAGCAGATCAGACTCTTTCTTGGTTTCTATTGCATGAATGAATTGCTGTTTAGAACCCTTTCTTTAATAACCTGAATATTTTCACGTCACTTGTTTTTTTTGAAGATTTGCCCAAGTTTGAAGGCATGACATGACACTATTATACTTTTTTTTTTTTAAGCAGCAGAGAAAATTTTCCCTGTCTGCAAGGAGGAGTGGCACGTGCAGTACATATCAGATGGATTCAAGGGCCAAATTCTCTGTTGGCATGACTCCATTGACGACAAGCACTCAAACTCTGAGAAACATCGGCACAGAGTTTGTCTAAAAATCTTGTAACTCATATAATGTCAGTGTAGTTACACTAGAGGATTAATTGCACCTTTATGCCTAGCTTGATTAATCTTTAATAAAACTGTGAATGTGCATTATATTTCCCATGTGCCAAGTGCCCTCCTGTCCTTCAGATTTTCTTTGCAACACATATCCTTCACAGAAATCTTGCTGTGTCAATCTCTTCTGAACACCACCTGGTACCTGAGCTGTTCGCCTGCAAATCTTACTTTTGTATTGTATTGGCTGGTAAGCCAATGGGGCAGGTAATTTTTGTCTATTCTGTAAGACTATGTGTACAGTTATAGCATTCTATGAATACTAACTAGTAAAAACAATTTCTCCTTATGGGAAAGTTGTATAAAAGTTATAAATGAAACCAATAGGTTTGTGTGTACGTTAAATAGGGCTCCAAAGAAATCATTCAGAAACCTATGGAATGTAATAGAAAATTATATACTTTAACGACTTTTAAACCATTTCCTAGGACAGTGTCTCATAATACATGGAACTCCAGCCTCAGTCAGGTAGTGACTAAAGCGAGTTTGGGATTCTTCAACAGCACTTTTTTTTTTTTTTTTTGGTCAGAAACTACCAATTCATCAAATCTAAACATCTGAATGAGAAAGGGTTGATTTGACAAAGTTCTCAACTCAAAAACATTTTGAAATGAAAGTTTTGAAGTTATCAAAATGAAATTTTATAAATAAAAAATTCCAGTTTTCTGCTTTACAAAGACATTTTATTTTGAAATGTAAGCTAATATAGTTTAAAAAATATTTAAAATGGTCAAGATCAAAACAAAACATTTCAGTTGAGTTGAGCGGATTTTTTTCCTGAAATTTGAAGTTTTCAATTTTTTTTGTGATTTTGACGTGTCACAATTTTAGGTGGGAAAATGTTCTGAAATCTGGGGGGGAAGGGGAGAAGCAGGATGGAAAAACTGTTTTCTACCCAGTTCTTTCTATGAGTGGGTGGGATCTGATGAATCACACTGCACACATGAAAGAAAAAAAATCTGTAAAACCTGATAGGAACCAGAACACACAGACGGAGCAATTAAATCCAGAGCTTTGTTTCCCCCTCTCCCATTTCCACTCTATCACAATGCTCAGTTCAGTACTCCAGAGTTGAGCATTGTAGAGGCAGAAAGAGAGAGAGGGAAAGGAGAAAAAGGGACACTCCCCTCAAGCATGCACTTCTAACAGTTAACACCCACATCAGCAGTACACCCAATTTATACCATGTCTGTCTGTAGCTATCTACCAGGAACCATGTCAATGTGACCACAAAGAATTGTTGGGTAAGGTCAGATGGAAGACTGCTTTTTCTGGCCATTATTTAAGTCACAGACCCAAAGAGATTGAGAACAAACCACTATTCTAACATTTAATAGACTCTCAGACCCCTGTTATAGAATTCTAGAGAGAGAATTCTTAATCCAATAGATAACTTGTCACTTTCTATTAAATCCATAGGACAGATCTATAAGGGATAGGTAAGGAGTTTGAAAAATATAGTACCAGGGCTTCCCACCACAGATCTGCCGTTCTGGAATAACAAAACTCTAAAGGCTTCCATTTATACACTGACAAAAGTCAAAACCACATATTAACTATTACCTACAAAGGAGCCCAGCTTTCTCAAACTTCTCACTGGCAGGTATCTTTTTATTTTTCCCCAAATATTTTTTTTTAATTCTCTTATTGTGAATTATATATTGTTTGTGTATGTGTATTCTTGCTGCTTTAGCAAAAATAAGTACATCTTTATAGAAGCATCATGCCATGAGATGATTGTTCCTTTGGGTTCATTCTTCTTGCTGGGCCATGTAACATGACATGCATCATGCCTGCTTGCTCACTTAGTATGATCTTTGCTGTTTCCTTTATGAAGTTGGGTTTAAAACCTCCACCTCAGATCCTTTTAAATGCCTCTTAAAAGCTCTTGGTTTCCCATTATCTATCCATCTTGCTTAGTAACTGCTGAGATGTATTATATAGGATGTTCTTTCTTCCAGAGACAAAAAATAGATAAGGTGCTCTGTGTGCATGAGGTATAATAAAGACTTCTATCACAAAGAATAAACAACTCAATGAGCAGCAATAAACTTAATTTGCACATTAGATATGCTTTTCCAAGTTTTGACATTTCAGTTGAAAATAATGCTGAAGCAATGAGGCCTATAATTGAACAGCCAAAACTTCTCCAGAGGGGAAACAAAAACAAATGTTCCTTGCAAACAAGATCATTTTTATACCATGTTATTACTCTGTTTTTCTAATACACTTTGTAAATGCCAAATGAAATAATTTTGTTGTTTTTAATGAGATTTGTCTAATACTGTTCCATTAGGATGTATATATGTTGTATGTGCAATGGTAGCTAACTATCATGAAATGAGAGCTCCTGAAACAGTACACTACTCATTTTATTCACTGCTAGCTGTGCTGTAACATTTTCTCAAATTATACATTGCACTGGTGCTAATTGCACTTCCAAAATATGAATGTGAAAACTACTTAGCCAGCTGCAGAAGGGCAAGGAGGAAAGTCAATCCTGCAGGCTAGAAAAAATGATTGGGACATTACCTAGGATGAGCCCAATCAGAAAAAAAAATTGTAACAAATTATGCTGAATAATCGGTCATTCCTATAACTACCTTCATTTCTAATGTTACCTAACATCAAGATTTTTTTGCTCATAACTCTGAAAATTAAATTCAAACTTACGTGTTTTAACTTACTTTCTTCAACCTTTTCATTGTTGCCATTTAATGTCACCACTTATGGATATTTGCACAAGAAACTAATTATATTAACAATTGCAATCATGCTTAGCTAGCAACAAGAGAAGGTACTAAATTTTCCCCAGTTTTCCCTGTGTTGGCAGCTACATTGATGTAATGATTCACCCACCCACTCATCATCAGGGACTGAACCCAGAATCTTCAGCACCTGTCACAAGCATCCTACTACCGAGATAAGAAAGTATCTTCATTAGCTGCTAGCAATAGTACATTCTTAACAATTAGGTGGCCCAGCCATGAAATGGAGGACATGATATAGTTAGGCTTGTCTGCATCGCTATGTCAGCCTTCAGTGCAGTTGCACTATTGCAAATGCTTATTATAGACATGATTTATATTGATGCAGTACAATTTGCCTGTGTTTCAGAAAAGGCAATAATATTAAAGGCAAAGGTAAAATGCACCATTGTCGATCACATCTGCACTCAGGACCTGCAGATGACGTCCCAAATGTATTGAATATTCAAGAGAGAAAAAGGTTCTACATGCATAATACACTTCAACATGCTTCCCAGAACAGCTTGAAGTCAGAGATTTAAGTAGACAATCACAGAGAGATATTCTAGCTACAAAATTATCAACTCACCCTTAAAAATACACTTTTAGCTGCTCATGTAGGGTGAAATTCACCCTTCTGCAAGAGTCCAGCACAATCTAGCACCTTATTTTAAGAACATAAGATGTGCATATGCCTTTTGCTGACCTGGATTGCTGCACAGGGGTGAATGTCACTCACTCACCATTTCCTGTGATGAAAGCTTGTTTGTTTTTGTTATTTTTTAATCTGTTAGGGTTCTCACCCTTTGTGGCTGAGCATCCTATGTAGTGTATAAAGGGATCTGGATACTTAAGTTAAAACAAAATCTGTCCTTTTCTTTCTCACAAATCTTTTTGTGGGTGATCTTTAGGACAGGTAGGCAGGGCGGATGGGGGGAAGGAGTATTTGAATGGGGGTCCCAAGCTCTTGGAGGCCCCCCGAAACATCTGCATCATCTGTGCAAATAAAGTGAAATCGGAGAAGGTCAGGTCCCAGAGAACATGATGTACCGAGGCCTCAAAATTTTTCTCAGTGGGCTTATAGGTAGGCAATTACCTGCAAACAGCCTCTTCTTCAGAAAAAAATAGATATGGCTCATGGATAGCAGCAATTAATATGTTGACTCCATAACTCTTCCAATGACAATTCTGATTCTTGGGAAACTCCTTTTCACATATTAACCTAGTGGGTGCATTTTGACACATCCCATCAGGTTACTTCAGTCACATTCTCTTAGAACACTTCAGATTTAATTTGTCATAGCGTAACTTGACTAGGACAAGTCCCTAATGATGTCTCACAAAGTGACATCAAGTCGATGTCTTTCAAAGAAGAGGATTAAAAGTTCAACTAATATGCAGTTTGTAAAAAAATGTTAAAATGAGAGGAAGGTGGTTTTTGCTTCACTAAAATGACTTGCTTGGTGATGTGAACATTCTGGTTAGTTGGCAGCTCAGATTACTCCCCCGAGAAGCAAATATTTTTAGCTGTTGGCGCAGGCAGTGAAATTACACGAATGAATTTGGGAGGGCTAGGTGTTAAAATTCAGGAAAGTAAACAAGCAATGAAGTGTAGAAGTTATCACAACTTCTTCTTGTGTTCCTTGGGAGTGTGTGTAGGAGGAACGTTTTAATATTAAGAAAAGAAAACTGTCTGAAGGTCCTCTGGCCACTTCTCTTTCAGCTCTATATTGTTTTAGTGTCATGCACCAAGGAGGTTAACCATAATTTGACACAGGGAAGCAGCTTCTTAGTGGTTCTATGTTTTATTACAGTGAAATCTTAAGTCAGCTTCTAAACCCATTTGTTTTTAAAACAAAACAAAAAAATGAAACAAAAACAAAGAAACAATCTAGTTATCAGATTAATTCACTAACTCTCTTTTCCTTAACATGCAGTAGTAGATATAACCCTTTGCAGTCTGAGATCCAGTATAAACTACCAATGAGCTGCATTAATTCAACCTGTTGTACATACTGGGGAACAGAAAGGTGTTCAGAGGCTCATAGCCACTGTAGTTCAAGTTTCTGGTACTTAGCTTGTGCGCTTTTTGTGACAGGGACTGTCTTTTTTGTTCTGCGTTTGTATAACACAATAGGATCTTGGTCCCGGACAAGGGCTCCTAAGTGCTACTGCAATACAAATAATATATAATGACTGCTATATATTTGATCTCAGTGATCGACTGTCAAATTTCTGTTATTCTATCAATCTTGTTCTTAGAAGTAATGATTTAAAAATGATATTGATAACCCAGAGAGCTATGGTGAAAGAATAAGGCTTTGTTGTCAGTATCTTCGAAGAATAATACTAAAGCATCTACCTGTGGAAAGGCCAGGCATTTTAACAGTTGCTGCAACCATCTGGTAGCTCTTTTTCAGTATAAAGATTTGGTTTAAACCTTGCATCAGTATTGTTATGATCTCTGACATCCCAGTATGTTTAATCAAATATGTATGTACATTTCCAATATTCATAAAGCACAAATAAAGACAATAAAATACCTTTCACAATCAGGTTTCCTGAGTTCCTGGCAACACCAAATTGATTCATTGCTATGCAAGTGTACACTCCTGCATCTGTTTTGGTAATGTTATATATCTTGAGACTGCCATCCTCTAGCATAAAGATCCTAAAAAAGATAGGTAGATAGATAGATAAACTTAACAGGATATTGTGCCAAATTCCTTTACAAGAACTGTAATAAAAATAGCATTGCATTGTTAATATTTAGATTATATTATTATGATTATGGTTTTCTACAGCAAATTAAACATATCTCAATTTTTCACTTCCATCTTTTATTTGTCAATATATTAGGAACATAAAAGTGACATACCAGAATTGACCATCAATCCATCAAATCCAATTTTCTGTGTCCTTCTATGTTCAACGCTGGATGTTTCAGAGGAAAAAATAAAACCCCAATAATGCACCTAATTGTGCTATATTATACTAGAGGAGATTTTTTTTTCCCTGACCCCAGATGGTAAGCCACTTACGATGTGAAATATGAGGACTGACAGCCTGTGTAATTTTGTCAGTTTTATGAAAAGTTATTAGCAGTCTAGATGAGAGCCTGAAACACTATCTCACAGACAATGAAAACATGAAATACACAGCTTTATTATATTGCCCTAAGAAATCACCTTATTAGTGGCTATGTTTTAGCTTGCTTAGTTATGCACTGATTTGTGAATACTGACAAGATTCTACTGACTAATATTATGAGAACCTCAAAGATAATAGTGAGATGTGTGGAAAGGAAATAGGAGAAATATATGAAAGCAATGAGTATATCACAACTGTCTCAAGCAACAAATGTGAGGCAACATGTTTCCTGGATTTTATGTTTTAAATTCTTCACTGATTTATACCTCTTGAGTCAATGTGACATTTCAGAGTGTAACCAATGTAGAGTTTGATCCTCGTTTTTGCTAGTTAAACTTTGCGGGGGCAAGGACTCAGGACACTGTCACCTCCCTGTTGATGAATATGGAGAGATCACACTAGACTTTTGCTGCGTCTTTTTATAGACACACACACACGATGTGCAACCATCCATAGGTGGGGAAAATTCATTTCAAATCTGAGTTAAGTGGAGCAACAAACACTGGAAATAAAAAGTGAGGGAATTTTTCCGGCAGAGGGGGAGATATAAATCTGATATAATAAAACCCATTTTACATAAGAAAAAATCTAATGCAAGCCTCATAGCTAGGGTGTTCAGTATTTACAATGTACATTTAGATGATTTAGAATTTAAATTGTTAAAGGAAATGAACAACCACTGGAGTGCAACAGGAAGTAGGTGGTAATAGCAAATACAATAATATTTTGGATATGATTAATGTATCTTGTATTCCTGGATGTATTTATATCCTTGTGTTTATCTGCATAACATACAATGGGGTATGTTCCTTTCTCAATTACACGGGTGCATTTCTCATTTACTTGATGTAGTTGAGAGCATTCTGTGTAACTGAATATGGAATTTGGTCCCAGTTTTGATAAAGTACAAATAATAATTCATCATATAGCACCACCACACTGTCTGTGAACTGCATGAACAAATTCTGATTTGTGTGAAGCCAGACACATTATTATAGACTGTGTTCAACTAGATGTCAAATGAAAGGAAGCTCTCACACTTATGTTTAGTGTGCTGGGTAATTAAGTATCAGTATAAATGTTAGTTCGGGGGGGCTGTTTAGGAGGACTTTTCTGTTTGCCATCATTGCTGATTCAGCAGGATGCTTTCATATGTCTTAGAGCTGACTAGATGCACCTTCAGATCTACATTTTCACCAGGTGTAACTCACGTTGCTTATTCTCACAATGTTCATCTCCTAAAAATGTGGCATTATACGGGGTGGCAGAATATAGGTCCAAATTCTCTGCTGGTGTAAATCAATCACAAAGTAAGTTTGGATTTAACAGCCATTTTGTCATATAGGAACATATCAAACTGGAACTTAGCAACAAATGAAACAAAGAGGTGGACTTAGATCTAACAACGTATCAACCAGCTGACATTTTTAGCTAAGAACGGCTGCACACATAATAAACTAGCACTTTTTAATTTTAATTTTTTAATTGACATCATTGGCTAGACATCAGTGCAAGAATATAAAGGTGTCTCTATTAATTTTGGAGAAATACTTGTTGACTGTATTTGATGGATGGACTTACGTAAATATGAAGAAAAATCATTTGCAAATGTTTCATTCTCTCTTCTGCAATTGTCTCTGGCATTTAAAATAGGTCTCTGCCACAGCTGCAGATACACAGCCATTATAAAATGATGGTAAAAAATAGATTTAGGTGACTAATAAGCAAAGACTATATATTCTGTATAGTCAAAATCAAAGACTATTTCACCTGTGGATCAGCATGTGGTCACACACTGTACAGAGTTATAAGTCAGATTGAGCAGGAGTTAGAGAGTTTAGAATATTCAGATATTATGTATTTGGCCCTAGATCAAATAGTGCCCCATGCAAGGAGTGTCTTCAGCACCCCCCGTCCCCTCCATTTGTTAAACTTTTCCAGAAAGTCTGGAGGGTTTCATGAGGTTCTACAAAAGTCCAGAACATTCTAGGAGGTTTGTGGAAAATGAATCCACATACGGAATACCTGAAATATTTTACTTCAAACATTCTATTTTCCCTTTTGTTGCTAACAACAAAAACAACACCCCTGCCAGTCTACTAGGTCACCTGCCCCTAAACCTGGCCCTGGCTCCTAGGAACTCCAGTCATGGACCACTGTGCTAGATGCTGTGGAAACATAGAACAAAAAGACATTCCAAAGATCTTACAATCTAAGTAAATAAAGACATAAATGTCTTTTCCTACTTACAGAAAGATCAGTCACATGGTTATACATAGGATCTTTACATGCACTAGAGCTGTGTAGCACTTTGTATATCAGGGATTGGGAAATCAAAGGTGGCTTTTCATTACCTCACTTGTAGGCCAGTTCAGCTCCCAGTGTAATTTACAGCAGTCTCAGGGCTTTTCTGAGTCACACCAATTTGTAATGGGCCTCAGAGGTCATTATGTGAGCAAGTAGCACCAAAACACGTTGTCCTGTGAACATGCAGCCAACTCAGGGTGGAGGGAGGAGCATGTGCTGTAGACCTGGCTACACCCCTCTACATAAGCAGAATATACCCCATGCCAAGGCATTCCCCTGTTTAACACAGTTTTAAATTCCCTTTGAACTGCCAAAGCAGTGTAAAGTAATCTGAAAGGGGACTCTAGAATTTACTGACACATACTCAAGTCTATTCATTTACAATAAAGATGAGTTCATTACACACAGAATGCTACAAAGCAGTCCTCAGCATCCTGCCAACCTATCCTAATGAAATTGTGTTTTGGAACATTACATGGGGACTTCTCACACGTACAGCAAAGGAAGTAAAGATTTTGTTATCAAGACATTCAACACCACATTTTGCCAAAGTGACTAGAGTTTGAAACCCTCGCTAATGGAAAATTCCTCAAATTTATGAAGCTAATCCAGCTGAGAGAGATCACTGATTCATTCCCTGAATTTAGCTGTGCAAACTCAGATATTTTTCTGTATTCTCTTCTAGGTATTAAGGCCTCCATGGAGTTGATCACAATAATTAATGCATATTATGCATGGCATCTTGGCTACACATATTTATCCATTAGGATTGCTTACTGTCCACTCAGATGTTGGTCAGATAATTCTTGCCTAGAGAATCATTGTTGTTACGCTAATATATAAATAATCAGCCAGTTTGAAACTGGACATGCTTTCTCTACTGAGCAAAATTTATGCTGGCAAAGAAACTGTGACATAAGCTAATGAAAGTTTTAGAATGATTTTAGAAACAGAAGTCCAAATACCTAAACATTAGGAAGCTGGCAGTAAATAAGGGACACAGGCACCATTATTTCAAAGGGTAGTTAAAAGGAAAGGCAGTTAAAACAAAGAGTGTGAATATGTCTCTGGAGAAGAATGGGGCTATGCAGAGTGTGGCAGAAAAACAAGACAAAATTTAAATACATCCAGACAGATAAGGGGGAGAAAGCCTAACCCTAATCCCGGATTTCACTCAGAGGATTGGGCTAGTCGGCCTGTTCCTTGTATTTTTCAGGATGTTGTCTATATTATTAAATTGTGGGCCTGATCCAAAGCTCATTGAAGACAATGGCAGTCTTTCCACTAACTTCCATTTGGCTTTAGATCAAGCTCCAGCAGCAAATGATTAAAGAGAAGTGGTGAAAAGTGATCACATTTTGCCTTGTGAAATGCTGACTATAAAACAGTAACGTCTCACTATCTTTGCACAGTTTAAAACTTGATAATAATGATTATTGTTTACATCAAAAGTCAAGGTAATTCCAAGTACTTGAACAAGATAATAATGTGCATTAATATTTGAAGCTCAATCTCACGCAAGGAACTATGGAATACATTTTCTCCTCCAAGAAAGTCAGCTTTTGCCAGTGAATAAACTACCATGTGTCAAAGGACAAAAATGTATAAATTTAAGGTGACTGTGTTAAAAGCATCTCCAGTAAGAGATGTCTGGAGACAAGAGTATAATGAACTTTTCAGAAGATATAACTGATTTTCTCATTGAGGCCCTATGTCAGTAAGTTACTTGAGTGTATGCCTTAACTCTGAGCTAGTCTCAGTGAAGTCAATAGAAAGCTCACTGGCTTAAATGTAGTTATGTGCTTACTTTTTGAATCAGGGTCTGAGCTATGCTACTGTAGTATAGGTGAATGGCACAAATAGGTGACCATGCTGTGTGGAAATGATGAGATGAATGAAAATCCTGCTATACAAGCATAAAACAGACACCCCTCCATTACAGACTTGAATTAATCCATTGTTTCTAAAATTATTGCTTTATCTGTCAAATAAACATAATATAAAGTCCTATCTCTATAACTAGAATCGCTAGCTCTGGATGCTTATGACTTTACGTTACAAAAGAAAATGAAGAGGACACAGCAGATTTTCTACTGAGTCAACATTTTTAAATGGTCTCCTGGAATAAAGATGGCTTGCCATTTTTGTGCAGGAGACACAAGCATGAGCAGCATCAAAAGTGTTCATTAAAACTGCCACACCTAAGTAAAAAAGCTTAGGAAATCAAGCAGAGATGATATATACAAATTTTAATTACCTGGGCCAAACAAATCATCTCCCAAAGAGATGTCTCATGTGAACAAAAGATTGTTGACAGCTATTTCGCTTGATCTTGACAGCATGAAAGAATAATACGTATTTAACAAGCCTGATAGATAATAAAAGCTGGAAGAGGTAGCAGGTGTCAACACATTAGATTTTAAACTATGGCAGAGGTAACGTGTACCCTGCTATATTATTCGAGGCAAGTTGCACCTTCCATACCATTTTATCTGTTTACACACATACACCCCGGCTTCATCATTGCTTTACTTCAGTACAACAGCAACCTAACGCCACTGAAATCAATAGTTCTACAGTCTTTACTGTAGCCAATGGGACATTTTTTCCTTTTTAAGGTCTGCAGAATCACAACCTTTTCATTATAAAAATTGCTGTTATTTAAAACTAGTGCAATTAGGATAATGAGGAACAGAAAATTTTAAAAGTTAGATCTGAAATTGTGTGTCAAATTTGAATGCACAATTAACACAATTAAGTGAATGTGCAGATCTGGCAATTGCATGCCCAAAAAGGGCCAGATTAAAGCATAGGCCCTTTAGGCCTGTGACTAGGCACTACGTTCCTGGAATTATATGATTAGAATGGAATCTTCACTTTCATTTTGGGGATAGTGGAGAAGTAATTTTTTAGCCCTCATTGGATATGATGAAAAGCTTCACACTGTGAATTGAGCATAATCAACCCAGCAACATCTCCCTGAATCTGCAGACAGTCTGAAACAACCTCTGAGACTGGTGTGCACAATCCCCTGCATTTCCATGGATTACTCACTCCAAGACTAACTGCTCTGCTCAACCCAACCAAAATCACCCAAACAGAGGACCCTGTGTGGGAGGAGGGTGCAACAGAGTCAATACATCCATCCAAGACAATCAGCCCTGGCTATTGGTATAAGTTTGGGGAAAGGGGCTGCCCTGTTTTGCTATCTTTGCCTCTCTCAACGGGAGGGGTATCCTGTAGTCATTGTTTGTGGACAGAAAGGGGCCCCTTTACTAACATCCCTCCAAAAGGGTTTGGGGTGATATTGCTGGGCCAAAACCATGTTGTATTGTGCCAATAGGCCTAGATTGGTTGAATCCAGGCCCTGTGCACAAATAATGACTGCTAGCTATTTGGACATATAATTACCTGAACTGTACATACATCAGGGTAACTGCTTTTACAAATTTGGCCATGAGTCTGGATTTCTAAAAATAGGACCCTAAAGGTAGGATCATAAATCTATATTTAGGCACCCAAATTAGTGGCCTGGTTTTTGAAAATTCAGCTGAGAACATTCAGAATTCAAATGAGAGAGAGACTGTATTAAAGTGACTTAGATAAATATAACAGAAAACAAGAGAAAGAAGTAGAAAAGTGGACCAAATTCTCAAGTAACTTCACTAAAGTCAGTCAAATTACTAGACATTTACAAAGGTGTAAATGAGAGTGAAATTTAGCTTAAGTGAATGAGTTGTGCCTCGTGACAGCTATGGTTTTAGTTAAAAGGTTCTGCTTAGTCCATCTTAGATCCAGTTGTTTATATTTGTACCTGTTTATTCCATTCAGAGTATGAATTTGTATGCTAATGGTATTGCAATAAACTATGTTTAAAAGTAGACTTTCTTTATCTGCAGACTGATATTAATAAGCTTCAAAGTCAACTGGCCCAATTAACTGCAAACAAAATAAATACCATGAAAACCAATGTTACCTATTTGAATCAAAACAAAGTTACAATATCAAACTGAATAGGGTTATTAAAATATTTAAATAAAGAATATTATTAGCAATCATAATAAATAACACGGCATTGTTCCTTGCTAATTAAAAAGTAGTTATCTTATTTTTGCTATTTTGTCACATAACCTGGAGTGTAGGATCTATCCACAATTTGTGAAGACAAATATTTGTTTTATGCAAATATAGACAGACATTTGAACTGAGTTTTACTGCATGATAAGGCTTCTAGGCAAAATGCAATATGCTGGGGAGACAAAGTTGCCATAGAAAATACAAGATATGTTGATATAGTTCCCCATTTCAGCATACAGAAGAACCAAGCACAACCCAGGAGTCCTTTGTTCAATGACCTGATTTAATTGTTTTCTAAGAAAAAATAAGCATAGTGGGTCCATTGTTAACCAGCAACACACTTCAGTACAAAATACACATACCATAAAAGCCCCCTGATGCACCTAGGCGAATCATGGAATCATAGAAATGTAGGACTGGAAGGGACATCGTTGGGTTATCTAGTCCAGTCTCCTGCAGTAAGGCAGGAGTAAGTGGAGCATCCCTGACAGGTGTTTGTCTAAACTGTTCTTAAAAACCTCCAATGATGGCGATTCCACAGCCTCCCTAGGCAATTTGTTCCAGTGCTTAACTACCTTTATGGTTAGGAAGTATTTCCTAATGTGTAGCCTAAATGTCCCTTGCTGCAATTTAAGCCCATTACTTCCTCAGTGGTTAAGGAGAATCCTCCTCCTCCGTATAACAACCTTCTACATACCTGTACCCCCCTCAGTCTTCCCTTCTTCAGACTAAACAAACCCAGTTTTTTCAGTCATTCCTCATAGGTCATGTTTTCTAGAACGTTAATAATTTTTGTGGCTTTTCTCTGGACTTTCTCCAGTTTGTCCATATCTTTCCCGAACTGTGGTGTGCAGAACTGGCCACAATATTCCAGCTGAGGTCTTATCAGGGCTAAGTAAAAGAGAAGAATTACTTCTCGTGTCTTGATTACAACACTCCTGCTAATACATCCCAGAATGATGTTTCCTTTTTTTGAAACATTATTGCTTCATATTTAGTCTGTGATCCTTTAAATCCCCCCAGATTTTTCTGTAATACTCCTTCCTAGCTAGTCATTTCCTATTTTGTATTTGTGCACTTGATTATTGCTTCCTAAGTGTAGTACTTTGCATTTGTCCTTATTGAATTTCAATCTACTTATTTCAGACCAGTTCTCCAGTTTGTCAAGATCACTTTGAATTCTAATCCTGACATGAGTTAATCCTCCAAGTCATAACTGTGATAATTCACAATTTCTAGTTCTAGTTCTTCCTGTTTATTTCCCATACTACTTGCACACTATGCAGATATCTAAGATGTTCATTAGATTTCTCCTCTATATTCCCTTTTGTCTCTCCTTTCTCTCTGCTATGATTGTCTATGTTTACCCCAGGTTGCAACCTTTCACCCAGATCTCCATGTTTTGGACTTACCTGTGAGCTTTTGTCTCCTGCATACATAAATACATACCTGTCACAGGGTTTTCTGCTCATTGCTGGGAGACTTCCTTTTGGTTCATCTCGTAATTAGCTCTCAACCAGGCAGACACTCCATCCTTTGGTTGCTTGCCCTCTGATCTCTCTCTCTCTAGACTCAATTGCTCCTTCTTTGTGACTCAGGATGCTTCCTCTTCATGGCTTTGCCCTCTGGTCAGGTTACTATAGCTTCTTCCACGGTATCAAAGTCTTGCTGGACAACCATCTCAGGTAGTCTTACTTCACTGTGGAGACTGTGCCATTTCCCCAGTGGCTCGTAGGGAAACCTGGGCCTGCCCACTACTCTGGGTTTCAGCCAGGGACACTATGTCTAGTAATCACAATTTACACAATCCCAGACCTTGTTGCCATTTCCCTGGGCTCCTTCCTATCTGTCTTCTTTTGCTCTGCCCCCCCTCTGGGTTACTAGTAGAGCTTTTTCTACTTACCATAGCTATATCACTCTCTCGTGTTCTTGTCAGAGTCCATGATTCAAGGCAGAATCTCAGGGCTTACTCCCTAGAGAGGAGGGGAGTTGGCAACAGACAAGGGGGAGTGCTTGCATAGTTCCTTTCTGCTTCCCTCTTACCACCAACTTCCTCTCTTTATGTCTGTCCCAGCTCTTCCCCAAGTTGGGCTTCATCAGCCATTAGGCCTTATCAACCTTGACTCTCTTCCAGGTTCACCCTCTCACAGGGTCAGTTGGCCCCGTTAACTCTAGTCAGGCCTTGTTTGGGGTCGAAACCCCATCACAATACCACACAGATAACTTGTTTAAAGGTCATTGGCTGAAACTTCATTAAAGATTTAACTCAACTTAAAGAAAACTATTACTCAGTGTTCCCAAATTTCTACTGTCTTGCACACCATTAGCATTGGTTGTCTATGAGCATATCCTCACCCTTAATCCACTGCTTTAAACTACAACTCCCCATCCTCGTCTTCTCCTAAGAAGAAAACTAGACTCAGTGTGAACTCAGGCTATGAACACTATATACTTTGCCCCACGCTTCTGACTATGGGGGTGTGAATAACAGTGTGCACCAAAGTGCTGCATTCTAACTCCCACATGTGGGTGTAAAATAAAAGTTTCCTAGTTCACATTAATGTAGTCGTGTTAGAAAATGACTATATAATGCGAATTGGGAATCTTTTAGTTTGCACATGTAATGTCCACATGGAAGGGTTGCAGATAAATACTTTGGTAAGCATTGATATTCACACCCCTATAGTTCTAACTGCAATGCAGTGTACACAAACCCACAGTATAAAGCCACCAAATGGCCACACCTTCTGTCTAGCCCCACCATATCTGCCCATTTCAAGACAAATCTAGGAAAATGTGCCAGAGTCCCTGCCCAACCTCAGAGTTGTGACAATGTGACAATATATACAATACTTAGCTCCTCGGGTGCCTGTGAATGATCAAATTACACAAACTGCAAATGGAGATAACCTTCCATCCTACATATGAAAAATAACTAGCCAGCCTGCTCAAATAAAAATAAATAAATATGGCAACCACTGAGCAATTCCTACAGAAGTATACTAAGGAAGGCAAAGTCCTCTCCCGCCCATACACAGTTCTTTTTGCAGGAAGAAAAATATATTTCCAACTACAAATTTAGCAATCGATATTACATAGCAAAACTAATCAAGGACCAATTCAGATAAGGCCCATGTAACCAACCTGTTCAGTACCACCCACCAGGTGACTGCTACCTTATTGAAAGATGCATCTTGCGTGAGAAAATTACCATCTCCTAGCACAAGGGAGGAGGAATAATCCTCCCATGCAGTCAACAGTCATACTCCAAAACTCATGGTCCAGCCAAGGTAGGTGGCAGGTTTCTTCAATATGGTTCTGGCCTGTGAAGGGGGGACAGTGAAACATAGTCCCTACAGACCTGAGAACCTGAGCCAAGAATCCACAGGTGGAAGAAATATAATATAGCTTTCTACTGAGAGTGGAAGAATCCACATCCACTTATTGTTGAATTCTATAGCGAAAGTAGAAGAGTAAATGTCAAATATAATTGACAGAAGGATAGCCTGCCAATTTTCCCTATTTTGTTAGTAAATCCTGCTGTTTTTGAAAGACATTAACAATGCAGGAGCTCCAGAGAAAATCTCACTTACCCTGTGACAGCGTGCCCACACAGTTATTATTAGATCTACTTCCACCATTGATCATTATTGTTCATGATGTCTCAGGTATTATTATAAGTTCAGATACAGCCACTGATAAGATCAAACTCAGTCCTGGTGTAAAGTTAGGCCCTTAATACAGGACTTAAGTGGGATTTAAATGGTGTATAGAGTCTTATATGATCCTTTGTGCGCAAGTGAATTCACTCCCATAAAGATTCTTCCTTCCTCTAGAACACACTTAAAGAGTAAACATAAAATCAAAACTGCTGCTGTCTCACATATATTCCCTACTTTACTGTATGTCCACCCCTCAGATGTAAAAGGCCTGATTATCAGTCCCTGGACACTTACTGTCATGAAAAGTTGGTCTACTACTTACTCTCACACACAGTTAGCTGCATATGCAACTTGGTGCACTAATATCTGCTCGTGCAGTTGAAAGATTCCAACCCCTGATGAAATATTTACCATGAAATCACACTGGTCTAAATGGAATTGATGGCTGAAACTCTCCAAATCCAGAAGGGCTGTTAATTTGACCAAGCACTGCTCTTTCTCTGATCCCTCTGCTTCTGAGTTCCCCACCTATGACCATCCTCTAGACTCTTTCAGCATTATTCATCAGCCTCACATTCATGCCCTGCCACTCAGCCTTTCCATGACTTCCAGTCCACCATCACCAATGACTTCTCATCAGTGTTCAGGCCTCTACTCCCTGCCCTTTCTTCCCTTTCTTTCATTGATGTGACTGTTGGTTATCTTCATTCCTGACTTTCCTTCACTTTTGACTCTTTTGCCCCTCTCTCTCTCATCACAAGGTCAGCCCTGCCAACTCCAGCCCTGGTTCACCCCCAACATCTGCTTCCTCAGCTCCTACTTTCATGCTGCAGAGCATCTCTGGTGGAATCCCATGACCAGGTTGATTTCTTCCACTACAGATTTGTTCTTTTCTCCTTTAGTTCTACCTTCTTGCTAGCTAAACAATTCTAGTTCTCCTACTTAATTGAATCCCTCACTCACAGTCTCAGATGACTTTTCCCAGTGCTTGATTCACTCCTCAACCTTCTCCCGTGTCCCCCTGCCTTCTGCCTCCAATTCTCTCTCTGCACCGGAGCTAACTGACTTCTTCCAAAAGGAAACTGACAAAATATGACATGCCCTCCCTTCAGCTTCCCTTCCTTTCCTTCATTCCCTCTAACAACTTTTATTGTTAGTATTTGTATTACCCTGTCACCTTAGAGCCCTAGTCGAGGACCAGGACCCCACTGTGCTAGGTGCTGCACAAACACAGAACAAACAGACAGTCCTTGCCCAAAGGAGCTTGCAATTTGTGTGTAAGGCAACGACAACAGATGGATACAGACACAGTATAAGGAAACAAGGAGACAACATTGGTGATAGGTAGTGGTCATTGAACACCAGCAGCCTAACTACTCTCAAGTTTTTTTGGAGGCATCATGGGAAAGGAGAGTTTTGAGGTGGGATTTGAAGGTGGGTAGTGTGATAGTTATGCAGATATTTACAGGAAGTGTCTCCCAAGCATGAGGGGCACAGATTCTTTCTGCATAACGTCGCTAATATACAGCCTTTCCTATCCATCCGCACAGTAAAACTCTCAACCATGCTCTTGTCGTCTCCTGTCTCAATTAATTCAACATCCTTTTCTCTGACCTTAACAAATGAAATATTTCCCCATTCATACCTATTCACAATACTGCTGCAAAGATCATTTTCCTAGCCCATCACTTTGATCAGCCCTTTATTTGCATCCCTCCCCTGGTTCCCCCTTCTCTGTTGCATGAAACTTAAGCTAGTTATCTTCACTTTCAAGGCCTTTCCTGGCTTATCTCCGCCTACCGATCATCTCTTATTATCTTATGTTGACTTCCACCTCCACTCATTGCATAATACAAGTCTCCATTGCCCACTTGTTAAATATTCAAACATGCTTTCTCCCAGTATGCCCCTCATCCACAAAACTCAGTCATTATCCTCCTTAAAACTCTCCTTTTCCATGATGCAGAGCTCCCAGTTACGGGCCTGATCTAAAGCCCATTGAAGTCAATGGAAATAATAGCATTGATTTGATTTGGCTTTGGGTCATGTGCTACATACCAATGATATTTATATGCATGAATCAAGGGTTGAGTATGAAGCTCAGAAAGAGTGCCAGTGGACTCCTCAATTTGAGCTTTTTACAACGGCATATGAAACAATAAGAGTGGCAGATTGTTTGGGACATTTTCAGCATGTACTTCATTCCCCTCGGTATAGCTCACCTTAACAAGGCTCCCAAGAGATAGATTTCAACTTTTTTTTTTTTACAAAGACAACATACAGAAGGTAAATTGTAATAAGTCAATTATTATGCAGATTGTCATTCTTCCTTAAGCATGAGAACATATGGTTCATTTGCTTATTTGATGCTTACACTAGCTGCTGTACTAAACACTGTTACATTAAGAAGTCAGTTATATAAGATAAAATTAGGTTTATTGGCTTATTCCATTACGAAACTCTCTAAGGAGCGGGAAGGTGAAGAAAAGGCTCATTTCTTATTGCTTTCTATTGCACTATTATTTTTATATCAGCTGCCTGCTAATGTTTCATTGGGTCAAGTAGCTATATGGGTCCCATTTTACATTTTCATTAAGTTCCAATGGAGTGGCTTCAGATAGAAAGAGAACAGTGAAGAAAGAAAGGGGGAAAATGAAACAAAAGTGATAATATAAGAAAAAAAGGAGGCTCTTCCCCCTTTTTTTTTTCCTGATCCTGCTCATTCTTCTCCTATTACCAACAAATATTTCTGTTCTTTATTTAGGAAAAAAATCAATGATGTAATCACATCACAAAATAACACTCTTTTCTTTCTATAGTATCTCAGGAGAGTGTTAAACAGCAGCCATTAATGCCAGTCATTTTTAAATCAGCAGGTTCAGATAACTTGAAAGCAAGAGTTTTAAAAGAGCTGACTGAGGAGCTCGCTGAAACATTAATTTTGATTTTTAATAAATCTTGGAGCACTGGAGAAATTCCAGATGACTGGAAGAAGAGAAATGTTGTGCAAATATTTAAAAAGACTAAAGAGGATGACTGGGGTAGTTATAGGGTAGTCAGTCTGACATTGATCCAAGGCAAGATAATGGAGCAGCTGATACGGGATTCAATTAAAGGGGGATAATACAATTAATGCCAATCAACATGGAAAATAGATTTGTGAAATTAACTTGATATCTTTTTTTGATGAGATTACACATTTGGTTGATAAAGGTGATAACACTGATGTAATATACTTAGATTTCTTTAAGGTGTTTAACTTGGTACCACATAACATATTGATTAAAGAACTAGACCAATATAAAATTAACATGGCACACATTAAATGGGTTAAAAGTTTGCTAACTTATAGATCTCAAAATGTAATTCTAAATGGAGAATTGTAAATGGAGTGTGTTTTTAGAGGAGTCCTACAGGGATTGGTTCTTGGCCCTATGCTCATCAACATTTTTATCTATGACCTGGAAGAAAACATAAAATTATTACTGATAAAGTTTGCATATGACACAAAAATTAGGAGAGTAATAAATAATGAAGAGGATAGGTCACTGATACAGAGCGATCTGAATTGCTTGGTAAAATGGGTGCAAGCAAACAACATACCTTTTAATATGGCTAAATATAAATGGGTATGTCTAGAAAAAAAATAATTTTGGCCATACTTAGTGTATGGGGGACTAAAAAGATTTGGGGATTATGGCCAATAATCAGCTGAACATGAGCTCCCAGTGCAAAACTGTGACCCAAACAGTTAATGTGATCCTTGAATGCATAAACAGGGAACATCTCAAATAGGAATAGAGAGGCTATTCTACCTCTGAAGTTGGCACTGCTGCTACCACCACTGGAATACTGTCCAGTTCTGGTGTCCACAATTCAAGATGGGTATTGAAAAATTGGAGAGGTTTTAGAGAAGGGCACTGAGAATGATCAAAGAATTAGAAAAATGAATTATAGCGATAGACTCAAGGATGAGAAGAGAAGGATAAGAAGTGACTTGATTACAGTCTATAAGGGAACAAATGAGCTCTTCAGTCCAGCTGAGAAAGTATAACAAAATCCAATGGCTGGAAGTTGTGTCTAGACAAATTCAGTCTGGAAAGAAAGCATACATTTTTGACAGTCAGGGTAATTAACCATTGGAACTATTTATCAGGTTCATGGTGGATTCTACATCACTAGCAATTTTTAAATCAAGATTGAATATTTTTTCTAAATGATAAACTCTAGAAATTATTTGGGGACGTTTTAAGGCTGGTATTATACAGGAAGTCAGACTAGATGATCACAATGGCTCCTCCTGGCTTTGAGATCTATGAATCTCTCTTCTTTCTTATCTTTCACCCATTAGGAAACATATCTTAAAGGAGAGAGAGACTGATAGGGAGAGAAAAATTGACTGAACCTAGAGAAAAATAAATATGGTTAAAAGAACTTGGAACAATCTGAGCAATTTCCCAACAACTTTTCAGTTGGACAACTTTTCAGACAGCTGTTTTTGTCATATATGCTTAGTTTTTCATTTGTGAATGGACCCACTGAATTTAGTGGCACTATTCAGAGGTGTAAAGTTAAGCACGTGGAGAAGTATTTGTAGGATTGAGCCTAAATTTGCACATAATTCACTGCAAACAGGGTAACAACAGAGTCATTAACAAATAAATATATTATCAAGGTCTACAAATCCCTTCTTCTTACACGCTTTTGCAACAAGACATCATCTGCCACCTTCCATGCAAAGAGAGAAGCCACTGTGCTGATACAATGAAATATAATTTTAAAATAGAAATATTCATTACAGTTACCAGCATCCCCTTGATAGAGATGTAATGATGATGTTGTCAGCTTAGCAGAGTATGTTCAATGTTTAGTGCTTTCCGCCAGAAGAAAAATCAAAGTGTCTCTGTCCAGCAATCTTAGATTTTGCATGCATTTTCATATCTCAATAGGTAATTTCAGAACAAGCTGTACATGGGCACTGGAAATAGGCAGGCAAATCTATGTATTTGATTTCTGTCAGTTCACGTGTTAGCTAAGAATAGAACTGAAGTGATTAATCACATTTAGCAGATGTGGAATCAGTTCCATTGGTTCCCTAAGTCAAATGAGTATGTCATGAACAGATAAATTTAATTTGTATTCATGTTCACTTACAGTGATGCTGCCTAAGATATCTGAAACTGTTCCGACTGCTAATGCCAATACTTCAAGTGCCTTCTTTAAAAACTAGAAGGGGAAATGAACTTTCTTCTTTACAAGTATACAGGCACTGATAAGATACTGGGTTAAAGGATATAATCAAAGCTATGAAACACTACTATTGAAGGAGGAGCAAGAAGGATAAATGAGAACAAACTCATGCCAGGCCTCAAAACTGAAAACAGACGAAACCAAACTATTCTGTAGGTGCACATATTTTCATTGAGCTTTTTGTTAGAGAAAGCCAAAACCAGAAGTGTAAATGCTGACATATAGTGAGAGAGATTGTTCCCATGTAAATTATAAAGCTATCACAGAAGGTCCCATGCCACCCCTCACTGCTAGCAGAGGGTGCACAAGACTGTGTGATCTACTGGCTGGGTCACTAAACTAGGTGTCTGGAACCCTTGGTTCTATTTCTCTCTCTCCCACTGATCTCATGTGTGATCTTTAGCATATCAGTTTGCCTTTTCTTTCCCTTTGTTCAATATTTCAACATATGTTTGCATCACAAATCAAGGCAAAATATTGACTTTTTTGGGGGTGTGTGTGTGTGGAACAGATATTTCAAAAAGCTTCCATTTGGAAATGTTGAAATGATTTGTTTCACCATTTTCAGTCAAAATGAAACATTTTGACATTCTGAAATAAAATTATTTCATTTCAGTTTTCTGAATTGACCTGAAATGCCTCATTTCAAGTCAGTTCAATATTAACCTTCATTTTCTCATTGTGGTGCATTGCCTCTTGGGAGCTGTAGTTTAAGAGCTTAATGCTCCTATTCTCCCCTAAAGGCCGGATTCACTGGCCAGACAACATCTTGCATGATGCATCCGAAGTTATGTGATTCCCATGATGTACCATGCAGCTTGGGCAGAAGGGAGTCACACTGCATTGTGTGAGATGGAATCCTCCAGGGAGTGTGCTGGCCATTGGCAAATGGGAGAGAATGGGGTCATGAACTCCAGTGGATATAAGGCAACGTGCTGATAGGGAAATGCACTTTAATGTTTTCTTGAACTGATTCAAAACTAAATATTTTGGGTCAGTTCAACAAAATGAAATATTTCAATGTGGGTCAAACCAAGCAGAAACAAAATATTTCTTTTTTATTTTCTCCACAAAAAATGATTTTATTTTTGGCAAAATTGAAATGTTTTGATTTTGTAGAAACTGCATTTTCCATTGGAAAACATTCTCATTGAAAAAATTGAAAAATCCTGACCAGTTCTTCTGTCTTTTCTATTTAGAATGTAAATCTCTGGGGAAGGGACTGTCCTTGTTAAGTGTGACTGTGCCTGGCACAACTGGCTCTGATTTTGGTTGGAGTCAACAGGAACTATTGTATATTGTAGTACATATAATTACAGTCTTTAGGGTTGGGGGGCTGGCCCAGATCAGTCTGGTTGAGGACACCTGGTTGAGGTGTACCCTGAGTTGTGCCACATGCAACACTTCTAGGATGTAGATTGGGCCTAGTACTTGTAGGGTCTGAGTTAAATTACATTAGTAAGTATGCAGGGGAGTTTACACTGCTGCTAACTATCTTGTATCTGTTGTATGCACAGCGAACTTCAGTTCTGAGCTCCGTCAATAGAGCATTGTCCGTGAGCACTAAATTCATTAAAAAAGAAAACTGTGTCTTAAAATGGAAACATATGATCCCTTTCTTCTTCCTCCATTGTATCTAAATTTGGTCTTTTTTTCTAGCTAAAAAAACCATCCCAAATAAACACTGTATCTTTTCCTCTTCCCAAACAGCAAAATAAAAACAAAACCCACAAACAAAAAAAAACCCCGAAAAAAACCCCCAAAACACAGCAAAGAAAAAACAGAACAAAAAACCACCAGCAACAGCAAACAAACAAACAAAGAAAACAAAAAACCCTAAGGAGACATGTCTACTCATCAGGTAATATAAATGTTTTAACTTTTGACTTGCTGGGCCTGACTGGAGTCGGATTCACACCAGTATAAATAACGACCAACTACACTGAAACCAAGCATATTACCTTAGCATGCAAGTGAGAACAAGGTCCTCATGTTCTCACAATATTGTGCAAGCTAGATCTTTCCAAATACAAAGAATTGATAATATCTGGGCATCCTCACACACAGCCATGAAAGAACCATCCTGCTTAGGACGACGGTGGCATAGTCCATATGCAATACTTTGCTATAAGCAGATTGAAATGCTTTACTTAATGAAACCTTCTGGGTTGCTACATACCATGTTGAGCACAGGCAGATCTCTCTCAGTTTAAGACTCCAAACGTCAGCTGTAAGACTTTAGCAATTACTGGATAATCTTTATTAGGTAGTTATATAAATCTGCTATTACATCTGTTCAGTTGTTTAAGTTTTCTTTAGACAGATTATTAAAAGACAACATCTAATTCTTCTTCTTTTCAGGAATTTCCTCACATTCCTCTTCTGATAAATGGCAATGATGTGCATGGCAAATACTGAGGTACAAATCACCTCCATTTCTGCCTTTTTCTCAATTTGAGCAAACAGCTATAGTCAAGATTTCAAAATGCTCTTATAGATAGAACAAACAGGTGGATTTCAATTGATTAGTCAGCTCTGCCTAACAGCCTCTTTGCTTTTTATGTAGTATTTGGGAGATAAAATAAATAAAAGGTAACACGTTCAGACCATGTGATATTAAAAAGGATCAAGTGCAGATGATAACACTATGTGTAGGCATCAGAAATAGATCAAATCATGAGTGAGCATAGGTTGGAGAAAAATGAATGTTTTCTCCTTTAGGGTGAAATATTCTCTAAAGGTTTGGTAGCCCCATCTCCTTAACAAAAGATTTAATTTGTCAAGATTATCCTAAAGGAGCTATGTGGTTTGATTTATTTAACAACTTGTCCATCACCACATTCCTGTCAGAACTGTGAATGATATTTTTTCTCAGATAATATGCCAACCAGCTTTTTAGAAAGGTTAGAAAAGGGATCCATAGAGATTATAAATGCTGCACAATAAAATATTAAAAGAATTCAGGTAACCTTTAGTTAAAAGAGTTCAGATTTGTGTCCTTCTAGAATTAAAATATATGCATGAAAAAGCTAGAAGGGATGTTTCTCCCTTCTTTATAAGTAAGGATACATATGATCTTGCTGGGTGAGAAAAAATATAACCTTATAAATCCTTACTTCATTTTATCATATTCTACTGGAGTTCTACTATAAAGAGCTATATTTATCGTCTTTAAAATTGTCACATTAGCTACTTTCTCATTTAACAATCAAGAGATGGAAACATTTACAAGAGATTGAATGCTGATTATTATGCTACGGTATGTCCAAATGATACACTGTAACTTCATGGGAACAATGGGGTGGGGGAAGAAGGGGGTTTGAATATGGTGAACTCAGACACCTAACCATTGCCTTTTTAATGGAAATTATACTTTGGTTTATTTTTGTGAAGGTGCTGGGAGTCCTTCAGGATGGATGCCCTTAAATGCAATTATTATAATTATTATTAATAATTTAACACCATTAAGGAATATACACATCCAGGTAAATATTATGGCTGTGTACATGTATGTTTAATTATACATATAGAGAGATCATAGAATCATAGAAGATTAGGGTTGGAAGGGACCTCAGAAGGTTATCTAGTCCAACCCCAACTAAACCATCCCAGCCAGGGCTTTTTCAAGCCTCACCTTAAAAACTTCTAAGGATAGAGATTACACCACCTCCCCAGGTAACCCATTCCAGGGCTTCACCATTCGCCTAATGAAAAAGTTTTTCCTAATATCCAAACTAGACTTCTCCCACTGTACTTGAGACCATTATTCCTAGTTCTGTCATCTACTATCACCGAGAACCGCCTAGTTCCATCCCCCCTGGAATCCCCTTTCAGATAGTTAAAGATTGCGGTCATATCCCCCCTAATTCTTCCCTTCTGCAGACTAAACAAGCCTAGTTCCCTCAGCCTCTCCTCATAAGTCTTGTGCTCCAGCCCCCTAATCATTTTGTTGCCCTCGGCTGGACTCTTTCCAATTTGTTCACATCTTTTCTGTAGTGGGGGGCCCAAAACTGGACACAGTACTCCAAATGAGGCCTCACCAGTGCTGAATAGAGGGGAATAATCACTTTCCTCGATCTAGTGGCAATGCTCCTACTAATGCAGCCCAATATGCTGTAAATGCACATGCATTTATTATGATGTAAATGCACATGCAAGTCTGATGGGACCCTCATTGCCAGTGCAGACCTTGGTGTTGTAAAGTTTAGGCTGTCCTGGTCTCCTTACTGATGTACATAAGGAAGCCCAGATATTCCACTCTACATCCTACAGATGTAGCATTTTGAATAGGGACTTGGTTCAACATATTGTATAATCTAAAAGTAAATATGTGAAAGATCTGACTAAACACTAATTAAAACAATACTCATGGTTAGTAATAGCTGAATGTTTCCCCCATAATTTAAAGATAACTCCACTTCTATTGCCTCAAAGGAAAAATTATTGGGAATTTCTACTGTGTAATAGCATCTTGTATTACAGTATCTGGGCCAGGTTCTCCACTGACTTCACCTTGTGTAATGATTTGCACCATAGCAAAGAAGATGCAAGGTGCTATTTTTTTGATTTTGTAGTGTTTTACACTCACTTTGTACAGGTGTGAGTACACAAAGTGCAAATAAACGGAGAATCAGGCCCTCTGTTCCTACATTTAACAACATTATACACAGTTGCAATACTGTATATGGAGACATGTCTCCACATTGCATATTTGGTTAATGTAATGTCAATGGACTATAATTTAAAAAGTGTTGTTATGGAAACTTAATAAGTACTGATAATAGAAGTTATTATGCCTGCAGAAGGTAAATATATATATTTTTCAATAACCCCTATATATATATATATATATAATGATTCATTGAAAATCTTAGGTAGATCTCTCCTTAAAGTCTTAGGATGTGTCTACACTGCTGCTGGGGAGTATGATTCCCATGCAGGTAGTAAGACTCATGCTAGGTTTGCTCAGGCTAGCGTGCTAAAAATAGCAGTTTGTATGTTGCGAGATAGTGGCAGCTCAGGCTAGCCACCCAAGCTGGGACGCAGGGTGTCAGGCAGACTTGCACTTGGGCGACTCAAGATAAACAAAGAAGTTTGAGGTTGGAGACTACTGAGAAAGGGCCAGCACATGGCAAGTGACTCTACTGCTTTGCTGATCCATTGGCAAAATCTACTGCCTAAGTGGTAAAGGCACAGACTGTGGATAATGATATAGCCATGGGTTGCAGTCAGGGCCCCCACTTCACTGGCGCCGGAGGCCCTGGGGGGCCCAGCCCAGGCTGCAGCCCCCTTCACCATGAGGAAAAAAAAATTCATGGCTCATGAGATTGTATGTACGGGATGAGGAATAGTGGTATGTGTGTGGGAGGGGGCCCGTGTGACAAGTTTGTACTGGGCCCGAAAAAATTATGCTTGGGCCCTGGTTGCAGTACAGCCTACATAGCTACTGTGCAGTTAGTTGGTTTGGAGCCATGAGGTAAATTCCATCCACTCATACCTCCACTGATTCCCCCTTACATGAAGCTGATTCAATCAAGTTTTGTACGGGGTAAGAAGAGGTGACCCAGAAAATGTTGCAATGATACAGCTGTTCAAGAAGGCAAAAGCATGTATCACACAGACGGATTTACAGTTACCTAAATGTATTTAACCTGGCTTTGTTGTCAATCAGCTTCCTATCTAGAATTGCATGGCTAGAGCTCATGATGAATAGACCTGCAGCATCAAAGTATTCCAACAATGAGCTGTCAAAAACGATACTTAGTCAATTGATGTTCGGATACAAAAAAAAAAAAAAAAAAAAAAAATGCCCCAAACAACCCAGCAATCAGTTTCCTGAAGTACCTTTTGTTTTGTTGCAGAACATTGGTGCCCTTTTTCCAATTAATAACCGCCTTGGGAGAAGCATTTGGTTTACATCCAATGGTAACATCACCTCCAACTTGAGCAACTGACATTTGTTTCACAGGATTTTTGGAAAAATCAGGGGGTGAAGCTTAAAAAGAAAAGAAAATGAAGAAACTCATGATGCAGGTGACAAAGTAAATACATTTTCTGAATTTTTTACTGCTGAACATAGGTGAATCCAATTCCCTGTTTTGCCTTTGAGGACTTGGATTCAAGTTTTTATTTGAATTCTAAGAACTTAAATTCTTTAGAGACTTTAGAGACCAAGGCTTTAGAGGTCTTGTATTTATATTGCCTTTTGTGAATGTTGTCCACCTGGAAACAAAAGGGTTGGAATAGCCCAGCTTTCTGTGGTGTCCCGGGCAGTCTTTGCTTAGGACAGATGGAGGACTAGAAGAAACATTTATCTTAGATCAGAAACGATGTGATTTAACAGAGTTCTAACATCTGATCAGGAGAGCTTGTGCCGCCCAAGTTGAAGCCCACACTACTGCATCCTCAATTTAGATTTAGCAAGCTAGCTACACTAAACCTAAACAGTGTATGTCTACATATCGTATGCCCAGCAACAGTGTAGACATACCAAAAGCTTGAGCAGAATTAACTGCGGTATGCCTGAATCTGGTCCAGGTTACTCATTTCCAGAGTAGATTGTTCACTGCAAATCATTTTTAAATTAGGTTTTGTTTTCTGCTGATGATCTGATCCTGATTTCTGAAATCCATTAATTATTCACAGGTATTTGTCAAATAATTTGTGGGTGAAATTCACTCTTGCAGAGCAGAGCAGCACAAGGCCCACACAACATTTAAGTACAATTGGAGGTTGTGTTTTGATGGCTTCATTCTGACCTGATTTTTGTATAGACCTCAAACTGACTGTTGTGAATTTCACTATATGTGAACAAAGCTCAGCCAGTAGTGGTGTTGAATTTCATATTGAGATTATATGCACTAATATGCCCTAATTGTGCTGTTTGCTTAAGTCACATGACATTATTTTTGCTCCCTTGAAATTATGATTGATATTTTAAAATTGCAGAGTAACAAATAATAATTCCAAATATCAATAAGGAATGCCAATAAGCACCCGGGTTCACACACAGAAATGCTATTTATATGAAAATACGGAGAAAGAATATCCTTCCCCAAACACGCAAACAAAACACATTTGCACAAATGTTCACGAATAGCAAGAGATACAAACATAGCTGAACTGACTAGCCATGTGGAATTCAAACAGAAGTCCACAAAACTGGTTTTTGCAGTATTCAGTCAGCTGTCTTCATTTCTCACTTTCAGAACTTTGAAATTAATTTTACATTCTAGCTGTTATCTGCTTATTTTAATGACTCATTCACTTACCTATCACCCTTAACTCAGCATTGGTGTAAATGGTATCATATTTGTTTTCTGCAACACACTGGTAGAGGCCAGAATCTGACACATTCAGCATAGTTATGGTAAGAGTTCCATTTTCTATTTGAATTCTCTCCTATTAAAGGAAAAACAAGCAAAAATATTGTTTGAAGAGGTGAATATAAAAGAAGGTGATCATGAGTCAGAAGCTGAGATTTTTGTTAGTTTTGCATATGAAAATAAAATTAAAAAAGACGCCAAGTAGCTTAGCTAAAATATATACCTCAGAATAGAGGTTACATGATGGCTGTTATGATATAAGAGGAGTTGAGCAAAATTTTCACATGAAACTTTTTTGGTGAAAAATTCAGATTCAGCAACAGCAGAATATTTTGCAAACTTATATAGAGTTTGACTAACTGTTTCAGTTAAAAAAAAAAAACCCTTAAAAATAAAAAAAAATAAAAGGAAAACATTTTTATTTTTCTATTTTAGATGACCTTTATGTTAGAAACTTTACTTTATTTTTAAAAAATAAAAATATAAAAAAAAAAAACTTGGAATCAACATATTTGTCCCACAAAACTAAGTTTTCTTTACTTTGCGAGTTGCCAAACATTTTTAAATAGTTTTTAGCTTGACCTGAAACAAGTTTTATTGCAATGTTTTAAAATTGCCAGCAAACAGCAAAGATTTGTTACTCATTCAGCTCTAGCTTTCAGGCCCCAGGTCATAAAAGCACTTAAAAATACGTTTAATATGGGCACATGCTGAAGTCTCATTGTTTAAAGGCATTGCTCCACTGAGAGCTAAGGGGTTAGGCTTCAACAGGAAGCAGACACTGGAGCAGCTGCAGCAAGGACAGCTACACCATGAGAGGCATTGGGAAATGAAACCCGGAGGGATTAACCCTTTCAGCACCTGAGAGCCAGAAACCTACCAGGAGACTCCTCCCCAAGGGCAGTAAGACCCCCCATAGTCCACCCTTCCCCCTCCAACCACGTGGGTTTGGGGAAGAGAAAAAGCTCCAGAGTAGAGCCAGAACCTCAGCAGGCAGGAGCGGATACAGAAGCAACTGCATTCAGGGCCTTTGGTAGGGTTGCCAACCCTCCAGGATTGTCCTGAAGTCTCAAGGAATTAAAGATAAATCTTTAATGAAAGATTGTCATGGGATGAATCCTCCAGGAATATGTCCAACCAAAATTGGCAAACCTAGCCAGAATACCTTTATGGACATTTATGATTTCAACAGACTCTGTTTCTCAGTTTTTACTTCGGATATTCTCTCCTCTCTGCTGATTGGCCATTTGCTCCAACCCCTCAAACACCCTCTCTAACACACCCTCCATCACATTCACTTACGACAGACTCACTCCAGCTGCTCACCATGCTCTCTTCATTACTCCTTCTTTCCTCTCCTTTCCCTCTCCCTCTCACCTTCCTCCCATCCATGTTTTCTGCTTTTCCCTTGCTGTTTCGCTAATTCCCTCCAAGTAAAACCTCCCCCTCCATTTTTATTTTAAACCATGGAACTAACATGACATTTACCAACATTCACATTATTCTTTCTGCCTGTATGTTCTAGCTTTTTCTTTAATTATTTGTTTAAGGCTTATAGATTCATAGATTGATAAACTATAAGGTCAGGAGGGATCATTATGATCATCTAGTCTAACCTCCTGCACAATGCAGGCCACAGAACTTCACCCACCTAACTCCTGTAATAGACCCTATAGAACCTAATACTGTGTTACTGAAGTCCTCAAATAATGATTTACAGACTTCAAGGTACAGAGAATCCACCAGCAAGTGACCCGTGCCCCATGGTACAGAGGAAGGTGAAAAAACCCCAGGGCCTCTGCCAATCTGCCCTAGGAGAAAATTCCTTCCTGACCCCAAATATGGTGATCAGCTAAACTCTGAGCATGTGGGCAAGACTCAGTACCAGAATTCTCTGTAGTAACTCAGAACCCACCCCATCTAACATCCCATCACAGGCCATTGAGCATATTTACTGCAGCAGTCAAAGATCAGTCAATTGCCAAATTATGCTACCCCGTCATACCATCCCCTCCATAAACTTATCAAGCTCAGTCTTGAAGCCACCTAGGTTTCTTGCCCTGACTGCTCCCCTTAGAAAGCTGTTCCGGAATTTCACTCCTCAGATGGTTAGAAACCTTCGTCTAATTTCAAGTCTAAACTTCCTGATGGCCAGTTTATATCCATTGGTTCTTGTGTCCACATTGGTGCTGTTCAAGTTTTAAAAAAACAACTACAACAACACACAAACAAAAAAGAAAACCTCCGATACACTAGGGATAAATTTGGTCCATATTTTTGTTTCTGTGTTTGAAACGATTTTTTTTTTCACTTTTCCTCAGCACACAATAAAACAGGCTCTGTACTACTAACATAACTTAAAACCAAATATTTCAAGTCTTCCTATCACTATCCTCCAGGGACAATAAAAGCCACACTGTAAAAGAGAATACCAACAAGCAAGAGAGAGCACTTTCTCCAAAATGAATCAGTGAGAAAGAAACCCACAACAACAGAATATAAATTTTATCACTGAATGCAGGTCTGAAAATAACAGATTTGTTTTATTATTATACTTCTTTGGATTGGCTCTACTGCCTCCATAGAATTTAGAGTGCACAGTGTAGTGTTACAATATGTAATAGAATCCTCAGCTGAAATACTGGATGCATCTAAAATAAAATGTACATTTGTGAACTAGTCAATGTATTTAATGTAACTTCCTAATAGTTAAAGATAATGCTAGTTGCACAGATTATGTGATGTGACTACATAACTGCATAGGGAAGAGTACCACTTATTCACTTAGAAAAAAAAAATTCTTCAGCATCCTGGGTTTTTTTTTTCCCTTGGAGGTCTCCTAACCAAGTACTGACCCAGTCCAACCTTGATTATATTGAAAAAGTTGATGAGAGCATAGCCTGGGGTTAGATGGCTGGTATACTGCTAGCTAATTAACAACAACACGTTACTTATCCACTTTTTTTCTCTCTCAACATTCTCACTACAGATATCTTCTGCATATTTATTTCTACATGCTGAGTGTTTGCTATCTTAATGTATTATTTTCTTTTTTCTTCTTTTTTTTTAGCAGACATTCTATGAATTTAAAACTCCTTTAAAAAGTAATACAAGCAGTTCATGCAGAAGCTGAATTCCCCCCCGTGTCTCAGCTGACTCTTTTTTTTTTTTTTGAGATATTCAGACAAAATGAAAAATAAAGCACACATGCACACAAGCGGAAATAATATAGAGATGACCAGCTCGATGGTCAGAGAGAAGTGGTTTGATAAACAGTAGACATATACTATAGAATAAACCCTAAGGTGGAAAGCATCTTTCTAAGATATTTTCAGCAAACATAGTGCTGTCACAGAGTGAATATTTTATTATACTCACTGTACATTCACCTCCAAACTATCCATTTAGTTCATTGAGCAATAACATTCAACATTTTGTTGCCTGAAGTATTCCATTTACAATACACTGTAAGTACTGTGAAAATATTAGTGAGACTTTAGTGTATTTTATCCCTTTTTTATTAAAAGGATATTATTAAAAAATGGCAGGCTCTAAATAACACCGTCTTCTTCAAAGACAGTCTTGATAATTCCACTTAACAACGGGCAATGATACTCATAAAATTAGCAGGCTTTTTTAAGGAAAATTCAACCAAAGCCAAACCCACCTGCTAAACTATGTACAAAATGGAATGTCTTACCTCTGGCACAAGGGGTTGGCCATTTTTTAACCAACTGTAGGAAGGGCTTGGTTTTCCACTTGCCTTGCATTCCCAAAACAAGCTGTCGTAGAGAGACAAATAGGCATTTTGGATTTTTTTATCCCATTCAGGGAGTGCTGTATTAACAAGAAAAAAAGTGCAAAGCACTGTAAACAGCAGCTAGGCTTTTGGTGTGCTCAGCTCACAGCCTATCATGTGGATCAATATAATCTCATTGTTTCTTTGTACTTCCCAGTCTGTCTGTATCTATCTATTGTCTCTTGTCTTATTCATGGATTGTAAACTCTCTGTAGTAGGGACCATCTATTTGTTCTGTGTTTGTACAGCAGCTAGCACATTAGGGTCCTGGTCTATGACTGGGACTCCTAAACATTATGGTAATAATACTAATAATAACAAATAACAAATTGCATCCCTGGGAGAGGAGAGATCTCTCCTTGAGATAGATCCCTCTATGAACTCTTCAGTGGACCCGAGGACTGTGCCAGGATTATGGCAGCTGCTTCCCCTGATATGCTAAGCTTACTCCCTAGACTAGCAAAGAGGAGAGCAGGAGCATGACCCCATCTATTCCTTGTTACTGTTTGTCTTCCTTGAGATGATATGCATTCCTGAGAGGCATACGCAGGGAGCCATCCCTGTGTTCTCATGTAAGAGACCCTTGGGCAGGTTACGCAGAAGGCAAAGAGGCTCTTTGTGCATCTCACATTCCACACCCCAGTGTAAGGGCCAATCAGAATCCTGCCATAATTAACAAAGAAGATCATTATAATTTCAGGTGATGATCAGAACAAGATATTTTGACAAAATATCTTTCATAAAAAATGCTTGTGCAAATGTTTGTGATATTTATATATCTTTCATTGCCTACCAACAATTATGAATTAAATTGCTAAGCACAATTAATAAGCTTGTAATTTTAATTACATTTACTCCATTAATAATTGTATAATTAAATTTGTAGTTATTAGTCATGGCAAGATAATCTTCTAAATTTAATACAACCATTTGATTCATGTTCCATAAAAATAACTAGACAATAAGAACATAATAATCCCAACAAAAGCATCACCAGCAACAACAATTAAAGCAGCAGCAAATTGTTCTATTCCTGGTATGAACCTGCGCTTTGACATTAAACTGGAGATTGGTTGTTCGTCAGCTAAACCAAAATCTATACATTAGAATGAAAAAGTTTCCTACAGAAAAAGAAAGAAAGAAAAAAAGAAAGAAAGTGTCTGCTGAGATGTAGCCAATTGCAGAATCAGAGCTTAGTTCTGAATGATTATTTCTCATTTTCTTGTTTTATTCTTTTCTCTCCTCACTTTAAATTATTTCCGGCCTATGACAAACAGTTCCATACTTTGCTATTTAAGGCAAGAATGTAGGTTTGTTCTATGTACCCATGCACGAGAGCAAAGGGATAAGATGCCCTTTAATTTTCTTGTGTGGACTATATGCACCATAGGTCACAGAACAGAAATGGGGATTGGTTTCACAGAGCTGTTACACCCCACTTCTCTGCAGATGGGCAAGAGATAGTTGGAGAATGACTCCCTTCCACAACACATTGCTCAACACAGCTAAGCCAGGATGGTGGGTGAAGTAATCTGCTACTAGCATAGATCAGAGAGTCACAGTTCCCCTCCCCTCCCCCCCATGCTGCTCCTGGGACATCACAGCTATGTGCTGCCCCATGCTATGGGATGAGTAAATTTTCTATCCATCCCTTAATGTTACATGTAAATACATGATATTCCTTTCTGCCTTATATTAACCTTTATAGCTGCAGCATGGCACAGCCTTCATTTTCCAGTCTGATAGTAATACACAATATCTTGTATTTGCTGAAATGTAAACTGTAATTCAGCAGTCATTTCAAGCCTCCAATCCTTTTATTAATCATCTTAACCTGGAACTGTATTTTTCACTGATATCTCCTAGCAAGGGGCTAATGGACTTCATTATCTTTGTATTGTACAGAATATTTCCAAATGCTAACGTATTCTACATAAAAACAATTTTACTGGCTCACCATAGATTATTAGTTGACCTCTTGCAATGTTTCTTCCTCGAATGTTTCCTGCAATACATTCATAAGAGCCTTCATCTTCCTGCTGAAAATCTGGAATTTCAAGGACTCCTTTGGATTTATAGTGTTTGATTTTCCTTGCCAATGGGTGTCCATCACTCCTCTTCCAGCTAATACTGGGGACTGGACTAAATAATTACATTGCATTAGATGTGGAGATAGCTCAATCAATACAGCAGAGAAAAGATAAAGTGTAATCGCTTAACAGTGACTCCAGGAGGTAGGAGGGAAGAGGGAAGGATTTAAAAAAAACCACTTCCACGTTTCTAAAAGTTTAATTTAAAGTGGTTTCCAAGAATGGGATTTTCAGAGGCACCCATGTGATTTAGGAGCACAAATTCCATTGACAGACAGTTGGAATCGTGTTCTTAAATCACTTACGTGCTCTTGAAAATCCCAGCCTCAGTCAATACTGCTGCACCCAGATCTGCTCAATTTTTAGGACCAAATCCTGCAATCTGATACCCATGAGAGAGGATGGGAGGAGGGAGACTTCAGAAAGCTTGGAAGGGCAGCTAAACTTCATGCAAGCATCTGAATTATTGGTTGGTTTTCAGAACAAACCAAATGTCTGCACCATTTGTGATATTCGTTGCTAATCAGAATGATGAAACAGCAGACAGGAACACAAAGGAGGAATGAAGAGCTATAAATCAGGGCATAAAGAGACAGAGTGAAGGGTGGGTACAAAGAGAGAGATGAGCAGAGAAGGGGGAAAGAGCATGAATGATTGAGCCAGGAAGAAAGTAAAGAGACATGGGAGAATATTTCCTTGTTTTGCATTTTTATAGCTTTTTATCGTTTTCATTTATGTTTGGATCAATGTATTCTATATGATAAAAAATAGTCAAGTGTGAACAAGGCTATAAATACTTCTAGAGTTTCTGGTAATATCACAGACCATACAAGCTTCACTTTCATGATTTATTATGTCACCAGAACACTTTGAAATATTAATAGTCTTGCATTTCACGGTTGCCTTTCATGGTACTGAAAAGTAAAGTAAGCTGCTTTTCCAATGCAGAAGATCTGGGAACAGCTTTTTGAAGAGGCTTTGACTGAATGCTGGAGGTTTTTGTTTTTTTTTGGTGGCTAGTAATGTCATCACAAAATATTCAGTGCTAAAACTTAGAATGGCAACAAATATATTTCATGTAAGTTGTTGTCTGCCATGTAACAAAGGAGTGGTAAATATACGTCCCGATCCTACATGCTCATCTTCAGGACAGATCTTTGCACCTGCATGGAGCCTCATTGTGTATGTCTACACTGCAAATGAAAACTCACAGCTGGCCTGTGCCAGATGACTTGGGCTTACGGGGCTCAGGCTAAGGGGCTGTTTAATTGCAGTGTAGATGTTTGGGCCCAGGCTGCAGCCCAAGCTCTGGGACCCTTCCATCTCGCAGAGCTTAGGCTCTATATGGGAGTCAGGGTCACCAACATATATTGACGTATAGAACAGGAGTGTCTGAGTGTGTATGAGTGTGCATCTAATTATATGGAGAGAGGTGTCAAATGTTGGCTGTATGGAAATATAGTTTTCTAAGTAGGACAAAGCAAATGTGCCCAGAACAATTTACAGTTAGAGCATCATGAAATATAATGGAAGACAAAATCATGCAAACATCGCCTGGTCTGGGTATCATTACAAACGCAAAACTCAGACCAGATGCACTGAAAACTTTGCAAATGTTTTCAGCAATCTAGTGCTGGCAGAAGTTGATATATTGCTAAACAGAAGGATGTCTAACCTAAGCTCCCTTCTGCTATATATATAAAAGAGAAAATTATAGCATCAAGACCCTCTAAGAGTTATTTAGAGAACTCAGTAATTTATCTAGCTATCTTAGTATTTCATCAGGATAACTACACTGCCTGCATAGACAGTGTGTGGCTATACACAATATGTTCTGGGCCTGACTGTGGCATTTAGCCACAGCCCTGCATGCATATATGACTCTAATCTGACCCCTCCAATGTAGCTGAACAAGTTACTCTAAGCGAGACTGGGCAATGGCTGAGAGCTAGCTGAAGGAGACTTAACTGAGATAAAACTGAAGTAATGTCAGTAGCAAGAGAACTAATCTGGAAGAAGCAACCAAGATTTTATCAGTGCCCACAATTAACGTGCTATGCCCCATTTTGCTGTGGAGGTTTGCAACCTACAGAGCTTTTTGGGCCCCAGTATCTTCTAGGTGGTTAGATAGCAGTGGCTGCCATGATTACTTTTATTATTGTGGTTCTCCAGGAAGTTATACTCTTTTCTTTCAGATGAAGATCTGCTCGGTGTTATCGAGAGCTCTGTTTCCATGCACTGGATTATTGCAAAATATGCTGCTTCTTAAACTCATTTAAAAAGAGCAGCTAGTGTGCAGAATAGGCCTATCCCCTCTTTATTGTGATCAAGATTAAGAAAGAAGGTTAATTGGAGTGGATCTTGCTATAGATTGATAGAGACTATTGATGACAGGCAGGAGAATATGGCAAGCTTTTTCAAATGATATTGCATATTAAACAATGGATGAATTGCTATTGTACAGTATAAGACCACAATGGATCAAATGTCAGGAGCATTCAAATACATGCTTTTGGGAACAGGGGGATTAACTGACAAAAAGACTACTAGAAAGTAGTAACCATTTGGAGGGTGGGAGGAAAGACAATAAAAGAAAAAACAATTAAGTGTACTCAGTCATGCTTTGTTATCCGGAAATGATTCTTTTAATATTTCCTTCCCTGTTACTGGTTTGTTTTATTTTAGCAATCACTATTCATGAATAAGGAAAGTCTTCAGCTGACACCAAGGCCAGAGGCAGGGCTCTGTGGAAAAATGCCTCTTCTGTCAATCTGTCAACTCAGGTTTACCAAAGCCTGAGTTGAAGATGCCCTCCTGTTTTCCTCATCCATGCCAAAGCCTTCTAATTACTTCCTTGGGGATCTTTCAAGACAAACTCTCCTCCATTTTCTTTTTTTTTTGGTCCTCTCCTTTGTACCAAGGCAGTTTGAAGAAGTGTTTCTCCCCTGATGGGAACTATTACAGGATGATAGAAGTAAAACTCAGAATTTGGCTCATCAGCTTCGCTCTATTTAAATGAGTAATTTCAATAAATACTCAACAGTTCTTTGTTCTCTCATAGCAAAGACTTAGGCTGAGTGAGTGGCCTAGTTTTATCAAATGAGAGAAAATTCTTTTGTCAGAACAGCAGCTCGAACAGATCCTCTCCAACCCAAATGATAGGTTAAATGACTGCTAGTGCATTCTGTAGTAGATCAATGTTTCTGTTATGTGCCTGTCATACATAAATAGAATCTGCATTATCAAGGCTGTTTGAGAAGGTATGCATTTCTCCATTGGCTTTTTCTGGTAACTCATTAGCATCCACTTTCCATGTCTTCAATCACTGTATTTTGCACAAGACACCTTTTGGTCTGGTTTCTATAGATTTAAGTGACACCCTGTTACCAACGAGCTTCTATTCGTTACAGTAGAACCTCTTAGTAGCAACCTATTACAGCGGGCCAAATGAAACATTTGAACTAGAGGGGGGGAAAAAAGGAAATACTGAATGGATTTAAAACGCATAAATTAAAATTCACCTTATCAAAGAGAAATTGGTTTTTTACTGCTAGTCACTATTATTAAAAGTCAGTGCTTTAAGGAGGAACATTGTACTTTAAGTACTGATAAACACATGCAAAATTTGTCCAAATGTCAATCTTGGATCTTTATAATGGGAAATATTTTCTACGGGAGGATTTGTGTTCAGTATTTTTTACGACAAGAATTATCCCAAAGAATAGTAAATCACCATTACATGAAGGGTCAGACTGTCATACCCTTACTCACACTGAGTAGTACCTTACACTATAAGTACTCCCACTGAGAATAGTAAGAGTTCTTGGGTTGTAAAGTACTAGTCAGTGTGAGTAATGATATCACAGTCTGGCCATGAGTGTTTTCCCTCTTTTTAACTTGTCCTTGCTCAGACACATATAACAGAAGACTTAGATGCATCTGCTGTGCATTCACTCCAAGGGGAATTAGTCTTGAGCAGGTTTAATGCAGGAAGCACAAAAGAAAAGGATTGTCGAGTACCAGCCACTTGAGCTTCACTTCTCATCTGTCATTCCCTTGAAAACATGTAAGCATCATAGAATCATAGGACTGGAAGGGACTTCACATGGTCATCTAGTCCAGTCCCCTGCACTTATGGCAGGACCAAGCATCAT
The DNA here is from genome assembly GCF_026122565.2 of Emydura macquarii macquarii. NCBI lineage: Eukaryota > Metazoa > Chordata > Testudines > Chelidae > Emydura > Emydura macquarii. The sequence continues at coordinate 11,927,048 of NW_027130208.1, read as the reverse complement.
CTAGATCATCCCTGGCAGATGTTTGTCTGATTTGCTCTTAAAAATCTCCAACCTTTCTAGGCATTTTTCCAGTGCTTAACCACTCTGACAGTAAGGAAGTTTTTCCTAATATCCAACCTAAACTGCCCTTGCTGCAATTTAAGCCCATTGCTTCTTGTCTTTACCTCAGAGATTAAGGAGAACAATGTTTCTTCCTCCCTCTTGTAACAACTTTTTATGTACTTGAAAACTGTTATTCTGTCCCCCTTTGGTCTTCTTTACCTTCTTTACCCTTTGGTCTTCTTTTCTCCAGACTAAACAAATTTTTTCAATGTTCCTGCATAGGTCATGTTTTCTAGACCTTTAATCATTTTTGTTTGTCTTCTCTGGACTTTCTTCAATTTCACCACATCTTTCCTGAAATGTGGTGCCCAGAACTGGACACAATATTCCAGCTGAGGCCTAATCAGCACGGAGTAAAGTGGAAGAATTACTTCTCATGTCTTGTTTACAACACTCCTGCTCATACATCCCAGAATGAGGTTTGCTTTTTGTTGCAACTGTGGACTCATATTTAGCTTGTGATCCAATATGACCCCCAGGTCCCTTTCTGCGGTACTCTTTCCCACAGAGTCATTTCCCATTTTGTATGTGTGCAACTGATTGTTCCTTCCTAAGTGGAGTACTTTGCATTTGTCCTTATTGAATTTCAACCTATTTAATTCAGAGTGTCCAGATCATTTTGAATTTCAGCTCTATCCTCCAAAGCACTTGCAACCCTTCCCAGCTTGGTATCATCTGCAAACTTCATAAGTGTAGTCTCTATGCCATTATCTACATCACTGATGAAGATACCGATAAAAACTGATCCCTGTGGGATCCGACTCAATATGCCTTCCAACTTGACTGTGAACCACTGATAATTACTCTCCGGGAATGGTTTTCCAACGAGTTATGTACCCATCTTATAATAGCTCCATCTAGGTTGTATTTCCCTAGTTTGTTTATGAGTAGGTCATGCGAGACAGTATCAAAAGCCTTACTGAAGTCAAGATATACCACATCTTCCATTTCCCCCCATCCATAAGGCTTGTTATCCTGTCAAAGAAAGCTATCAGGTTGGTTTGATATGATTTGTTCTTGACAAATCCCCCTTATTATCTTCTAGGTGTTTGCTTAATTATTTGCTCTGTTAAGAAGTTAAGCTGACTGGTCTGTAATTCCCTGGTTTGTTCTTATTTCCCTTTTTACAGATTGTCACTGTATTTGCCCTTTCTAGTCCTCTGGAATCTCTCCAGTCTTCCATGACTTTTTTGATTTTTTTTTTTTTCAATTGCTATTGGTTCAGATACCTCCTCTGTCAGCCCCTTGAGTATTTTATGATGTATTTCATCAGGCCCTAGTGACATGAAGACATCTATCTTGTCTAAATAATGTTTAATTTGCTAAAGGCATAAATGTGGTGAAATAGCATGGATGCTACTTTATGGAAATTCAGTGTAATAGGTATTCCAGGACATAAGTGACCACCCGGCACCCAGACCTTTCCAGATGTTTGGTCTGTGAAGGCCTCTTAGAAAACAGAGTCATACTTCTCCATCGTAACAGGAGGTCAGTCCTGCCCACAATTTCTTCTTTCCCACTTGGCCCTATCCTAGTGAAAGAAATCAGATATCCACTCCAAAGACCCAGACTTTTCTCTGGTTCCCATCAGGATTTAAATCTCCACTGTGCAGTACTTTAAAGAAAGCTTCTATGGAGCAGGTCTTCCTATCACACAAGGGGCGTGCATCCCTTGTTTTGGCTCCCCAAAGTCCTGTCCTTCTATTTCTAACCCACCGCCGCCTCCGACGCACACAATTGCGCTAGTTCTGCTGTAAACAGGCCTTCCACAATGGAACAGGGGCAATAGTTGTTCCTGTGTTAAAAATTAACTCATGTACTTTTGCTTTCCTTTAATAAATAACAATCAACAGACTAAAATAAGTAATTGTTTGGGGTGGGAAAGATTTGCAATGTCTAGGAATAATGAAGACAGTTTTTAAATGTATCGGACTTCACAGATAGCAAAGTCTCACTCTTCCTAAATAAGAAAACACAGTATATAAATGTGTGTGTGTCTGTGAACATAAATCTATAGTGTGTTTGAAAGTGTCAGAGCACCTAGTTCAGCTACTACTTTTGTTCATATTCTACAGTACAGGAAGCAGAGTCACGAATCCATAAGTTACTAAATTAGATAGAAAAGAAGACAAAATATTTTATTTGGGGGGATAAATCTTGTCATCCTGGGCCTCAATGTAATGTGTTTATAACGTCATAATCTTCACCAATAGGAATGTTCCATTTCTTCTTGAAAAGAAGGCACATATACAATAACTGTCAGTTGATCACACTTTTTTTGCATAGCATCTTTCATGCTGTGCGTATCAGGACACTTCACAATAAAATTAAATTTACAGCTTAGATGATTAAGACCATGCCTGGTTAAACACATGAGACAAGGTTGAGATTTGAAAGCTGCTATCCTGTCTGCATCAAATACTGACACAAGAAAGAAATAAGATCCAAAGGGCATAATAATTAAAGGTCTCAAGGTTCCCAATCATTCTGCTTTATTACTTGGAGAGCAGCTGAGACTTCCTTTTCTGTGCAAGAAAGATGTTTGTTTAGAAGTGTGACAAGAATCAAGTGATACACCTCAAGCAGAACAACAGTGAAATGAAGATGATCCCCCAGAGCTTCTAACTGGTGAGATAAAGCTTAGGATCTGTTGTCAAACTCTAACAGGTAATGCACATAGCATCAGTCAAAATATCCATTACCTGTAGCAGGAATGTGGGCTGGAAATTGCCCAACCCATTTGTAATGTACTGGAACTAGAGAATATCATTTTTAAAGGCTTGGGAGCCTTCTAATGGTCCTCCCTGTCTTCTATTTCAGAAGCCATCGGATCCTAACAGAGTAGCAATGGGTATAGTTAGCTAGACCTTGTATGTTTATATATAGTTAGTAAACATGTTTGGAAATCATAGATACAATGTTATCTCTGTCCAAAAACTGTGGCTAGATGATAGTGCCCTGTCCCCTCCCCCATGTTAAGTGTTCTGGGTTATGATTTAAGGGGCTTGAGATATATGGTCCACATGTATATGCTTGTATGTTTTCCGATCCAGCAATAGCCCACGTGCACAGGCTCCCAAAAGGATTATTCCTGATGTTAGCAGAGACAATCTTTATGGGGAGTAGCTTTGAAAAGGGTTACTCCCAGCCAGAACACAAGTCATTTTGCATTTGTAGCATGTGTGCCTGTCTTGGGAGTCATTTTGTGTATTTTCACAACAAATCCTCTAGTAAGCATGCTCCTATTCCCATCTGGCACAGGTCCGGATGAAAAATCATTTCTAGAAAGGTGTCTAATTTTGGAATTTCCCTCATTTTATCAATATCATAAACATTTTAAAATGCTTTTTAAAAATTCAAAATCAAAACAAAACTGCTTTTGACATTTAGATTTGTCCCCCCCCCCCCCAAAAAAAAAAAAAAAAAAAAAAGAGAGAGAGAGAAAAAGAAACATTTTAGTTTTGGGTTGACTTGAAATGATTATTTTCCTCGTTTTCCTTGTTAAGCCTTCAAACTGAAATTAGGTGAAGATTCCTAACTATAAATGGAATGGAGCTCTGAAAACCATCCAAGGGGCAGAGTGGGGACAATAAACCTAACTTGTTTTAAGACGAAGCTTGATAAATGTATCAAAGGGATGGTATGATGAGATTGCCTATAATGGCATATGGCCCATCCATGACTTCTATTAGCAAATATCTCGAACAGCTGGAGACGGGACAATAGACAAGAAGGACTCTGAGTTACTACAGAGAATTCTTTTCCAGGTGTCTGGCTGACGGGTTTTGTCCACATGCCTAGGGTCTAACTGATCACCATATTTGGGGTCAGGAAGGAATTTTACCCCAGGTCAGATTGGTAGAGACCTTGGGTTGTTTTTGCCTTCCTTTGCAGCATGGGGCACAGGGAAGTTGCTGATTTGAACTAGAGTAAATAGTGAATTCTCTTTAATATGAAGTCTTCATATCAAGTTTTGAAGACTTCAGTAACATAACTAGAGGTTATGAACCTACTACAGGAGTGGGTGGGTGATGTTCTGCGCTGTGCAGGAGGTCAGACTAGACGATCATCATAGTCCCTTCTGGTCTTAACAGCTATGAATCTATGATTCTTTATTGCAGTGAATCCCTTCAGAAACATAATGAAAGTAATAATATCTAGCACTATTGATATAGTTAAATTCAAAGTGTGATTGTTTAATGTCTCATAAGGTAACATAAGGCTGGAATTCACAGGTTTAGATCCCATGTCTGCCACTGAGTTGCCATGTGGCCATGGGAATTCAGTCAAACAACTCCTCTGTATCTCGGTTTCCCTCTGTGTAAAATGATGAAACTAAAACATATTTAAATGATTCATTTGTCCTATTTTGTTCATCCTTTTGGTTAATTGTAAATGTAACTGCTATTCATCTGAAGGTGATGTATAATATTTGTGTCCTCCAACAAACCCAGTCACCAAAACTTTCAATACTAATTTATTCTCCATCTAAGTCAAAGGCTGCTTCATGGTCCAGGAAAACTATACACATTTGTATTCTCCACGATACAATTCACTGTCAGTAGTTAATCCATGATTTGAAAATTACTTTTGAATACTGCCTGCTCCATAGTTGATGCAAATTGAAAGATACTCCATTCATCTCTAATTATGGGGTCCTTCATGCTTGTCTTATAATTTGATATTAATGTTGTTTTTCAGCTTGGAGGTACATTCCTGTCCTTCAAATATTTTGTGAACAGCTAACCTGCATGCAGCTTCTCCATCCACTGGGGAAACCACCTAAATTGAGTTAATCTAATGATGATGTTCTGTCCCCTTTCACTTTCTTGGCAATTAAACTTTCTGATTTCTGAGATGTATTGTGACAAAAAATTGTCTTTTTCTTGGCAGTCAAATTGCCAATGAAGCAGAGTTCTGCAAGGATTTCCCCCCAACCCCGCCCCCTCATATTTGAATTGGTCTTTGTTCAGTCAGGTACTTTGCTATTGCTTATATGGATTCTATCAAGGGTGTCAGAACCTTTCTAGAAGTTGGGGGTGGGCAAGGCCAAAGTGTCCCCAAAGTGTCTACCCTGTTTTCCTTTGCCACAGCAGTCACTGGTGAGTGAAAGGTGTAATAGATTATTATTCTGCTGAGGAAAAAAAATCTGCAGGGGACAAAGCGGGGGCACATTCTGTTGTTGGTGATTATAGTTAAATAATGTAAGAACCAAGGAAGCTAAATTTTTGTATATTCTGCACTTACCCTTTTTGGTTGGCCCAAGAAGAAATAGGAATTACCCATAACTCTAAGTCTGACAAGATTTCCAGAACCAAGAAATCTGAACAAGTTTAGTTAAGCTTTAGATAACCATCCAGATTTCTAAGGACAAAATTCTCAGCTGGTTTAGAATGGCGTAGCTCTATTGATTTCAGTGAAACAATGACGATTTACATCACCTAGTGACTTGGCCCAATATTCTTTCCAGAACCCAATCTGTGAGGTTTTGAAGGTTCCCATCAGTGTTTATTCAAATAATTTTTTAAAAATGTATTTTTCTTAAAGAAAACTGCAATATCTCACCCTTTTAGTAAAAAGGGAGGAGGGGAGGAGTCCAACATTTTTTCATTTCTAATTCTCACTATTAGGTAATGTTTTTAATCTTGCTGTTATAATTAATAATAATAATCCAGACAGTTTCAGGTTGAATTTACATTAGTTTACACAAAGAGAGATATCAGTGGAGTTACCCTGCATTTACATCAACCTAACATCAGTCCAACTCTACTTCACTTTTTAATGTATTATCATTCCTTGTATATATAATTATAAATAAAAACCACCTTAACTATCCTGATCTAAACTATCATGACATTTTTTTTCTTAAATCACCATTATTAAGGAAACTAAAACCAAAACAAGAATAATAGATTTTGAAGTCATAAATTATTAGGTCTCTAAATTACAATTAAAGATAAATTATTCTTTTGAGTAGCGTCATTTTATGATGCAGCTGTACTTATTACCTGAACTTTCTTTTCTTTTTCTTGTCTGACATTGCAGCTGCTCAACAAAAGACTTTACCTCCAGTCACAAAGTAATTCTAATGATTCTCTCAGGCTTGCCCATTAGTCCTTTAGTTTTTAAAGTCACTGGATGATTTTGATCTCTATTATTAGTTTCTAGTAGCTTTCAGTAACTGACATTTTCTATTTGATATTGTTTTCTCACTCTCAATTATTATATCTTTAGCGCCCACTAGAGTTAAGGGTCAACATTTCAGTTATAATCTCCTTTTTATGTATTTATACCTATACCTATTTCCGTTTTGCCATCAGTAATAACATATCATGATTATTTATTATTTACAGTGCCCCAAAGTGTCATAGAACAAATAAATAAATAAATGTTACAGTCTTTATCTAACAATTTTTCTGGCTATTTCTTAACAGCTATAGTGTTAGTATTGACTAACTACAAAGAAAAAAATAAAATTAAAAATGAATGTGATATTTATTAACATTTTTTGTGTTTGAAATGTTCATTCTTCACTGTTATTTGCAGAACTATGCCCAATATATTGTAGAAAAAATAAAATGATAAATTCTTCATTGAGAGTCTTGCAACCTACAAAATTACCTGAGGTCCCAATCATTGTTATACTACTATATATGTTATGTCCAGAGTGTAGAAAATGTGGTAGTTAGGAAAAGATATATTTAGAAAGGCGATATTCTCTGAGAAATAAATATTAGATCACCGCATCTGAGCAGAAAGGAACATTTGGAATGAGGAGTCTAGTCACAAAATTGCCTGTAAGTCAACATCTTCGTTTTTATTGTCACTTGGAATCCATCAAACTGGTGTTAATGCAATGGGATGGCTAAGCACAAAAGACTCCAAAGTCAGGAAATACAAACAAGGTTTAATGTTCAATCTTAACTCCGGTCTCTTGCTCTTATATCTTAGAGTGCCAAGGTGTTATGTGAGCAGCAGTCTGTGGTGTGGTTTAATGTTCCACAAAGGGAAAAGGTAGTGTTTTTCTAAACACTGTGAAAGTACTTTCATTTAAGGCTTTTGGAAAGCAAGAGCACAGCAGGTTGTCTATAACCAGCTTAGCTGTGAAAGATCTCTGCAATACATAGCACAGAGGCAGTGACAGCTGATGGCATTGGTTGAACCAAGTGGACTAGGAGTCTGAATATATATGAGTGGATAATGGGAATGCAGTTCTGAATCCCAAGAGAGATAATAACCCATAACATCCGAGCTATATAAAAGGTGTATTATTTTTTAAAGGTATTTATGTGCATATAGGCACTGTGTAGGATTTTCCAATGCTCGTAAGTGATTTTCTGGTTTGCTGACAGTTCCAGAAAAAAGAAAAGTTTCAGGTTGACCAATAATGAAATTTTGTTTAAATTATTGGCAAATTAATAAGTTGAAAAAAATCATTATGGGTCAAACTAAATATTTTGTTTGCTCTGAAATGAATTGGTTTATTTTGACTTTGAGCTTTTAATTTTTTTTCTTTTAAATAAAGTGAAAGGAAATTTTGAAATGAACTCATTTAGAATAGGAAAAAAACAAAACATATACATTGTTGTAACAGCACATTTTGATTTTTTTTAGAATTGTTTATATATTTATTTTGGTGGGTGCATAGGTTAACCTATTCAGCAAAGTTGACACAAATTCATTAAATGTTTCAGTTGACCGAAATCTGCAATTTTTGCCCCTCTCCTTCCCAAAAAGAAAAAGAATTTGGTCAAAAAATTTTGCCCATGTCTACGTAGGTGTCTAACTCCTGTTGAAATCAATGGGAGTTAGGCACCTTGGGGATTTTGAAAATCCCACTAAGCACATAATTGCATCTTTAGTCACCTACATTCCTTTAAAAATATGGTCCTAGGTAACCTGCTTAAGAGTGTTGCATGCACTATACATTTTTCCTGTTGTACTCATACATGCCTGTCAACTCTGGAATGGTGTCTTTTCACAGATTCAAATGATGGTAGAAATATGGTGCCTGGCTGACTTCAATTTAAAAAAAATTAAGAACTGTAAAAAGGAAGAGAGAGCATATCTGTGCTATAGCAAATCTACAATGGAAACATTTTCCTAATACTCGATTACACAGACTGGAACACCAAGCAGAACCTATCCAATACATACTTGTTACATTAAGTACATATTGTCAGTATGGTATCAATGATACCTTTATTTATGTATTGTTCAGTGCTCACTGGTACTGACTGTATGTACGCCAAAGATACCATACTAGCACAAATATCAGCTGTGATTACGTATGTGGAGTAGCAAAGCCTGCTTTGAACAACTATAACTTGCTCCTTTTTTTAAACACAACTCAGAGAGTACCATACTGTTTATGGGATTTGGCCTTAGCCATACCTCTTTTTGGAAAGTCAGACAACGTTCACTTTTTTTTACAGATAGCCCAAAATTTGAGTAAGCCCCAGGCACCACATTATTAAGCCCTTCTTTGACTTCCTGAGATAATATAGCAATATCTTTTCTTTTTAATGTGTAATTTGAGTGATCTCAAAAGGCATATAATGTAGCCAGTATCTCTTTCTCTCGTATGTTCACCATATATGTGATAAGATTTGTACATCAACCTTTGGAATGTAAATCCAACACTGACTCGCCCACTTTTTCTCAAGTCAAGGCTTTAAATTTGTTTAACTGTAAGTATATAAACCAAAATCACAGTATTTCAGGAAAGAATCATATTTGTTATATGTAGAAGTCTAGATTGGGTAAAAGTGAGTTTTTTCCTCCTATTAGTTTTTTTGGTTTTTTTTAATTTTGTTTAATATTTCTTCATCTCAAAGTGGTTTCTGCAGGAACATTTGATTATTTTCTCTTGTCTACAACTCAGGCTTTTAGCCTCTGGAAAAGTTTTAAACATTTACAAGCTCACAATTTTAAAACAGAATGTCAAAGTGAACTAAAACTAAATAGAAGTCAACAATCTGAGGTTATTTTGGCTTTTCTAAAGAAAATATATATTTAGGGAATGTTCTAGTCTTCTTAACCTACTTTTATATTTATGTAGTTAATTGATTGTTGTTTGATACACATATTCCTCCAGGACATGTTGGAAGAGTTCTTGAATGGTTGGTTGGGATATTTGCCTTCCTTGGACATGGAGATTCGTGGAGATTAAGATTAGGAAAGCAAATTCCAGTTTCCTGCAGTTCATAGATTCATAAATTTTAAGGTCAAAAGGGACCATTAGATCATCCAGTCTGACCTCCTATATAACACAGGCCACAGAATTTCATCCTGCTAATCCCTTTATTGAGCCGAATAACATTTGTTTGACTGAAGCGTATCATTAGAGTGGGGTGAGCAGTTCACTACATATTTCACATTCACTACAATGTATAGCAAATTCATATTACTCGTCCCAAATATATTTATCATAGCAGATTCAGTCAATTCCATGTTGTTTAAAAAACACTGTTCTTAGAAAGACCCATGTGGTAGCTAAAGAAGCCAACCATCTCTTAGAAGAAGTGTACTCCCAGCAATATTTGAAGTACTATGAGAAGGGAACAGAACACCTGCTCCATCTCTAAATAGTTCCAGCTTATCTCTAACTATCACTTACAAATGACAGTTAATTATTTAACATGCTTTTTATTTCCAGAAATGCCAATTAATCATGCAACAAGATATCTCAGAAACTGGGCAAATCCTCAGCAGATGTAAATTGGGACAGTTCCATTGATTTCATTGAAGATACACCAGCTGAGGATCTGGCCTACTGTATTGCAGAGTGAGCGTTTTACTACACAATGTGTTGTGAAGTATGATGTGGAAAGTCAAGTTACTTCAATTACTCCTCTGGACAAGCGCAATAGTTTCCAATTAATACTATATGTAGAGGGTATGGTCCAGTCCTGATGGGTGCTGAGTACCTGTAACTCTGATGGAATTTAATGTGAAGTTTGATCCTTAGCACCTTTCAAGAGATGATCAGCATCTGTCAGCAGTGCGTATAAATAAAGCTGTGTGGATGTCAGTGGCTTCATTTTGGAGGGCTCCTTAGGACACATTCAAGTTCAATCAGCATGGGTTCATCTGAAGTTTTGTTCTGAGGTGTGAATTTGAACACAAAATGTGGTTTCACATGGTATTTTATATGATTTTTATACAAAACTTCAAATCAGCCCAGGATTGCTCTACACTGAGGCTTGGGCTTTCTCCCAAGATTTACACAGCTTAATGAACCTTTCAGTGAATGCAGTCTTAGTTCTGAGTTCGTAACAAAATCAGTAACTAAGTCAGATTCAGATATTTGTTTGCTTGTTTCACTGTGAACATTTCATGCAAAAACAATAATAAACCAAGATACGTTTGTTTGTTTTTTTAATGACCTATCTAGGTACTATTGACATTTGGACGACAACCAATCAAAAAATTTCCACTTTGACCCAGCATTCTAAAGATATTCACAATTCACTGTGGAACAGTGTTTGAATAACAAACATACAAAAACAAAAAAATTCTTACTTTCCAAGGGCAAAGCATTCCAGTTTAACAGATGAACCCTTCACTGCATATGTTGTTTCTGGAAAACGTACTTCAATTTTTGGTTCATACTCTCCCATCACACCTGTTGAACATCAAAACAGCTAGCACTCCAGTTGTGCCTCAGACCTGTCTAGTACAACAGAATTTCAGTGTAAAAGAAAGGATGTAGTTATTTTTAAAATTAGAGCCTCATCATACTCCCATGGGAATCCATCAGCTTTTTTCAAGTGACTTCACTGGGAGAAGGATTGGTATTTTGGGTTAATTTTACCCCTATGCAGATAGCCATCACAAGACCCATGAATTACTTGAGTCTATGTGTATCTTAAGTAGTGTACAGTTTTTTGTAAGGTCCACTGCACCAGTGTTAACCAATCTGTTCAGATACTTCCATCGATCCAATGTCTTCACCCATACTCCATACTGAATATAAGCCAATACTTCTTTTTTATGTTTAACAAGAATTTGGATAACATTATGTATGTTGTTCCTCTCTGTCACATAGTGCTACAGAGATTACTGGCCTAGGACCTGATCCAAAGCTCATTGATGTTAATGGAAATAGTCCCATCAATTTCAGTCGACTCTGAATCAGGCCCCTACTCAGGTCTCTAATGTGAAGGAAGAGGGAAGAAGATAAGAAGCAGAAAAGATATGGAAGAGGGAAGGAAGTAGGAGGGTAGGAAAAAAAGGCGTGTGTTGGTAGAAAGGGGAAGAGAAGAATAGGAGCAAAGTTTAGGGATTTTGTATCCATGTTTTATACAAAACACCTAACTTCTGAACAATGGAGCTATACATTTGTTTAGGGGCTTTGGTATCTATGCAGACAACACAAAAACTGATCTTCTTAATTAAAATATCATCAGAACTTCGTGGCAGAATTATTGCCTATAATGCATAGTTGCCTTTTATTTATTCTAGAAACGTAACCTTCTGCTGTGTTTTGTTAGATTATTAGAGTACTTTGAAAGCAGTATGAGGAATTACAATTTAGGCAAAAAATCCCATCAAAAAGCTTTGCTAACAGATTTCCCAGCTATATATTCCCCACTGTGAACATTTATTTAGAGAGATGCCTAAAAGGTGTTTGTTTTTTTTCTCACTTCAGTGACTCACTTAGTTTTGAGCTAGCTCTGGATTTTATATTTGAGCAATAACTTGAATTTAAGTTTAGAAAGCTTTATCAAATTCAAATCCAAACATAAGCCTTCCTGGGAAGAATAAAATTAGAATGGAAAACTGGCATTCTTTTGCTTTCTTCCAATTGCATCAAGTTTTGTCTTGTTGCAGATGTATTTATTAATTAACCCCAAATTGAACCTTTCTTCATTTTACCAACTAAGACTTGATCCAAAGTCTACTGAAGTTAAAAGGGAATTTTTGGATCAGGCCCCAGATAAATAGTATGAATCTGCATGTTTGTCTACAGGGATTTGTTACAGCCTCAGAATGAATAGGTCACATCAAAGTCAATGATTTTAATCATTGAGTGTTTAATCAATAAATGATTTTAATAAGTTTTGTGGTTTTTTCCAGATAGTCACATTAAAAGAACTTACCATCGCTACGGAGGATGAGTGGAGTGGGTGGGCCCTGAACACTTTGTTCAGCTTTAACATTAGTTACAATACAAGTGTAATTGCCCACATCAGATGACTCTACTTTGGCGATGTACAGATTTCCAGTCTCTTGGGATACAAATCGACGACTATCCTCCTGAACATATAAGGGATTATCATTGAAGATCCAAGCATAGGAAAGGTCTGGAAAACATCAAATATTTATCATGTATCTTTTCCAATGTACTCTATTCCACAATAGTGCCTAACGCCAGTGTAACCAGTTTCAAGTATCCAGTCATCTTAACAGGAAAAATTTGGGGTGAACTCAGATAAAATAAGCATTTGTTTGTCCTAAAAAATAAACCAAATCTTTTAAGAATTTCACCAACTTTTGGATACTTTTGTGCTCCATTTGCTTTCATTTCCCAATGCTAATCTATTTCCTGGCTTCAACAAGGAATAGAAACAAAAATGCTGAAATGCCACAAAAAAGCTCTTTTAGTAAGTAATTTCCATTAATAATACTGTCCTTCTATATATCTGGCAGTTCTATTGCTCTTTGCATGGCATTTTGGCTCCCACCTATCTTTATATTTGTTTTGGAAGCCAAGTGTGTTTATATGTGTGTGGAAAAAGCTTACTTTTATCCCATCTATCCATCTAGATATTTGTAGTCTAAATGAATCCCATCTCTTCATTGAGACATTTGTAGGCTATTTCTAGGTATTTGTGGCCCCATTACCACAGTGTCTGAAAGTTTTACAGATATATGAGAAAAGAAATAACAAAAACAATTCCTCTTTCTGTTTCTTTCCACCCTGTAGGAGAAACGGTTCCATTTAAGCATTATTTTTTGTAGGCTGGCTTATTTATATTTGAGTGTTTAAGTGTGTGAGTGAGTTGGTGTGAGTTTTGTTTTTAGTTCTGAAGCTAGTTAGTTCCAGGGTACTTCTAATCTCCTCTAGGATGGAGGTTCATAGATTCAGATCCTGTGAAATTTGTGTGTCTTTCACACAGTTTTATTCTTGGCAGTTTTATTCTTCTGGTGGTATGTATATGTTGCAGAAGGTCCTAGTTATGGAGGGAGAGGCGATTCCTCAGGTAGTTATGGCAAATCTCATCAAGGGCTTTTAATATCAGGACAGAGACCATGAACTTCCTTTCCATACTGTTTCTGATATTTGCGTTTAAGAAAAATACCTGGCTTCTGCTGATCTAACACACTGCCTGCACAGATGGATGTTCTGGTAATTTTGGCTGGTGTTAGGTTTTGAATAGGGAGAACATTCAAAGAGATCATCACTGTGTTGGTCAACTTAAAGCTCAGAAGCCTCCTAGAGATGAGAAAGGAGGACAAGAAGAATCCTGGACCTCTCACTAGCATCCACGAAGCAAAGGAAGAAGAACCTTGTTTTGTCAACCTTTCCTTTGGGAAAGAGTAGGTGTTTGTGCCCCATGCCATCCCCTCTGCCAGGAGATAAGACAGAGAAAGAAATGAGGGAAGGTATCACACCAACACCCAGTATTGTATAACTTCCGCTTGTTTGTGTAGTGCTGCTCTTTACTGATGGAATCGGACAAGTTCTAATGTGTGCGTTTATATCATCTACTATGGGCAGCATAGTATACAAGAGATTTGCCTTAATATTACTGCATCTAAATAGCTCTTTCCTTTGAATCAGTAACAAAACATCATGAGCTTTGTGAGATAACTGACTCTATTTTGCAGGTTGCTGAATACCCAAATGGAAGAGGTCCTGAATACTGACCATAACACTTCATGCTCATCCCTAGTATTCTATTGGCCCCTTCTTTTCTGTCTTAAGCCACATGAGAAAAAATAGGGTGATTTAATGTAAATTGCCAAGATTACCAAGAAGGGAGGGAATGAGGGAATCATATGGACATTCTTGTGTTGTTTATTTTTTCAAGACCAGGACAAGATGCATACACTTTGCTACCATCTACTAGATCCTCTTGATCTCCAATAGTTCTCACCCCTATATGACATACTTCTTCTCACTTCTCTGTGCTCTGCATGTAGCACTGAATTCCTTGCCTCCCTCTTTCCTAACCCTTTTCTTTCTCCCTCTTTCCTCTTGTTTCCCCTTTGTTTCTTAGTTTTTTGTCTGCCTCTGCCACCGCTGCTCCTGCCTGCTGCCTGGAGTTTGACAGCTGACTGCAGAGTTCTTTCTATCATCTTCCAGCAGTGGCAGGAATAGTATTGAAATTCTATTTTTAATAAAAACACAGTAAATCAGAAGTTTCAAAATCCAACAGCTTCGCTTTTCTTAATTAAATGTATAATTCATGAGCTAACAACACTCTGTCAACAGCTTCATTTTTATACATTCCCCCCATCATCGACCCCCTTTTTGAAAACATAATTTATGTTTTTCAGTTATGATATCAGTACAGTATAATAATAACTCTGAACTTCAGTAGTTTGGTGGAGTTTTACCTTGTGATCGTACAACACTATATGAGTATAATTAGAAATGACACATCTCTGGGAACTGATCAAGGACACGTTCCCTAAGTAGCTAAAGCCTGTTTTACTACTAGACATTACACCAGGCTATTATGATGTACAATAAACCTAGAATAGGAGGCAATTCATAAAATAATGTCATACTTAAAAAAAAAGATGTACAGGGACAGATTTTCAGAACTGTGTATGGCCTGCTAGTTCATGGACTGATTCTAGGATGTAAGCTCTAGTTTAAACTCACATGTAGAGCTAGGCAAAATTTCTGAGCCAAAACATTTTTTGATGAAAAAATCAGATTTTGCAACATCAATTTTTAAAAAAAAAAATTAAGTTGGTTATGTCATATTCTTTGCATTTAAAAAAAAATTCAAAAAAGGAAAAAAAAAATTCATCCTTCCTGAAATGAAATATTTTTATTTTTTTGGTTCAAAATGACTTTGTTTTGAAATATCCTTTGTTTATTACAGATAATAAAAAATGTAAAGATAGAAGTTAAAATTGAAATTAAAAATGTAATTTGCAGGTTGAACAAAATGCTTCATTTAGCCCAAAACATTGTTTTCATTTGACTGAAATTTTTAAAAAAGTGTTATCGAGTTGACCCAAAAATGAATTTTTCCCCCTGATTTTTTTGAACTGCCAATAAATCGAAAAAATGCACTACTCGCACACCTCTGCTCACATGTAGGTATCTTCATGTGAAAATTAGGGATTGCATACATAAACTTTTGAATGACTGGCCCGTAGGACTTTAGTTTTGTTCTATCTGAATTAAACTTTCAGTGCCCTACATGAAAAGAGGCAGATTTTAGGCAAATTTGTGATTCATGTGAAAAGATGTTTATTGCAAGCAGTCTTCTAAGGCTGTGATCTCATTAAATTTCACAAGTATAGTGTGCATCTTCTGGGGCAGGGTGATAAGGACAAATTACACCTTCCAACATCTTTCTACTATTCTGTTGATGTCCCCTTCACTACTCCTGCAGGACTCAAGCATTTTCACTTTTGTTTTTCCCCCAGTTTAACTTTTTGTTTATACAGTTGCACCTTTGAGAGTCAGATCTAGTTAGTATTGGATTATAGACCACTTCACATCTCAAGATAACCTAAGGTACTCTAGAAAATGGTGTAAGCAGGTTCAAAGGCTCTCTCTTTTAGTGCAATACTAAACCAATGCCCCAGTGTGGTGCCAGAGACTACTGTGTTACACAGAGTATTGTGATTGACTCAGTAGCAGGTCCTGGGGTTCCCTATGATAAAATACAAAACCAGTGTCTGTAGAGGGGTTATGAACCATCACATAGAATGTAATGGAAAATTATATTCCTGCTATAAAAATGAATAGTATAGTATTTAAAAAAAACTATTGAAAGGATCTTACTCCCTACTAAATTCTATGTATTTAAGAAAACGCACTACAGAATTCTATTAAATGTCTATAAAGTCCTACTGGCTTCATGCTATATAGGGTTTTTCCATATGGCTGTTTTCAGAGCCTAATGAATCAGCAAAGAAGGGTCAGCTTCTCCCTTTCCTTCTCTCAGTTTTCAGTAGTCTCCAATTGACCTCAGCCAGCACACAATTCACTAGCCATCTCCCCCACATTCCTATCACATTATTGTCTTTGGGCTTATTGATGTCAATGGAATGTTTTCCATTAACTTATTGTGAAAGCCCTCCTCCTTTATATCTGTATCAATATTTCTCCCAGTAGAAGGAGTATAAGAGCTCCCAGTCTTCTAACTGGAGTTTCATCATCACCTACCCCCAAACCTTACTTGTAGAGGCCATTTCAGCTCCCACTGAGGTCAATGGAGCCTTAATTTTAATTGATTTCAAAGGGATTAAATCCCTGGAGAGTAAGATACCAAACTCTGGAGCTGAAATGTAGCTCTCCTGTATGACATAACACTAGACTGTCAGGCTAGCTCCACATACAGTAGCTTCTTTTATAATGCAGCACTACATTTTCTGGTCTATTATCTGTGTTAATATTTTATCTTTTCTGTAAAAGTGAAGGTTACAACTACTTAGACAATGCACATGCCTGTCACTACATTTTGGGTAAAACAGATTCAAGGCAGAGTCATTAAACTAGTGTATTATTGAAAGGAAGGTGTGCAGGGACCATGTCTGTCACTTGCAAGGTTTCCTTCACTTTTATGACTATCAGTCACCGAGCAAAGAGTCTGGTAAGGATAATATTGGACAAGTAGATAGGAGTAACGTGAAGACGCACTAAGAGCACAGAGAAAGTGGTTGACAGTATATCCGCTGGCTAATGAGGTCTAGTGACATTAAAATGCATGGAGGTTGCAAATATTCAGGCTGTATCACAGAAGATCAAATAAAGGTACAATTATCTTTGTTTTTCATCCACCTACAGGATCTCTGTGAAAAATGAAGTTGTGTGAATCACGCCTCTATCTTCAGACCTGTGAAAGTCTCAGAACTATTGAATTCTGGGGACTGCTGTGTAAGGACTACAGTGTTGCAGATCAAGATACAAATTTTAGCCATCAGCAGTGGTGAGGTTTTTTTTTTTTTTTCTTCTGTTCAGAGAACAGTACCTCTGAGATTTTCCCTTTGGGGTAACTACTTCTATATGAAATTAAACATGAAACAAAATTTCTGAAGTTAGGAAATAGAGGATTTTCCATACCAGATCTCACTATTGTTCCATTCCATTGTTTTCTTCAGCAATAGCCAATGTCTCATGCTTTAGAAATCTGAATGCATTTAGCCAAGAATGCAGTCCTACACCTGGTGGGCAGGGCATGTCAGGGGAATGACTGTTTTTCCCTGAAATATGAGATTTATTTAAAGAAATATTATAAAAAGTCATGCAATTACTGAGCCTTTTCCAGATGTGGTAGGACCACATGATAGATAGATAGATAGATCCACATCTAACCCACACAATGGATTAAAAGCTTGGTAAAGCTCCATCATTCATCCTTACTTTAAACTAATAACATAGCTTTAGAAAGATCCTGTGCTGCTCTGAAAAGAAAAACACACTCTCCAGAATATGCTTTAGCTATTGATAGGCTCAGTCAGAGACTCTGTGTGTAATCTATTGCTGAATCGGAGCAAATGCTGCTCAGTGGCACATCACACGTGTCAGGCAAGCAGAACCTTGGTCCCAATCATGTTTATGGGGCTTTCTGTAAACTTTTGAAGCAAAATCTTCTACAATACCAGCTGGACTCATTACAAGGACCCTGTAAGAACAGAGTGTAATTTACCCTTAGGTTATAAAAATATTTTGCTAACCTTAAGGCAATTTTATACCTGGAAAGAATCCACTGGCTATGTGTGCCTGCAAATAATTACTGAAAATCAAATTCAGAGACGTGTGAAACTTTTAGAATTTGCTTTGCAAAAAATCCACAGCAAAATGGGAATATATATAAAATACTCGTGTCATTTTCGCCTCACATTTTTAACGTAACACTGAGGTGTCAACCTCCAGACAAGCTTACAAAGTTTAATTATTCTAATTTGATTAAATGTTTTGATTATATTCACACACTATGTAAGCACTGAATGACAGCTTCTATTGGTCTTTGCCCAAAGCATTGTGCTTGAACACCAAATATTAGACAATGATTCCAGCCTATGGCCTTGATCCTGTAATTGACTCCGTCTGGGCAGATCTCTTCAACTTCACAGGACCTTCACTTCAAAGTGGTCACTTCAGAGGGGCTCCATCTCGGTGCAGTGGTCATATCACAGGGGAAGAGGCCTTACACCTTATCCACCATGGGATTTAGGCACTGAGATGCTGAGTATCACAAGACCTAACTTCTTGGTGCCTACAAAATCATTGGCATCCACAAAGCGTGAGTTAGGTGGCCAGAGTCACTATAAAATGTCTGGGGAGAGATAGGTGCCTAAGAATGGGAACCGCAAAAGCCATCATGTTAGACGGCTCCCTGCTTGAACAAGCCAGTAGCAGTTACCAATGAAAAGGGTGTGGTTTAAACCCTGCTCCAGTCTGGGATTTAGAGACCTATCACTGCTTGGGATCCACAGCTGTGAACGCTCTCCTGAAATCAGGTGCCTGAAGCACTTTTACAAGAAATGCAGAGATTACGAGTGTCACCTCCCTTGTAGTCCAGCAGTCCGAGCGCTCACCTAGGCTGTAGGTGAGCTGGATTCTAGTCTTCCCTCTGACCAAGTAGGAGAAAGAATTTGAATAGGGTTATCCTACCTCGTAGGAAAGTGCCCTAGCCACTGGAGAGCTGTCTCTGGTTGATGTTTTTCCACTTTGGATTAAATAACTAAATAATCATAGGGCCAGAGAGCGAGAGAATGTGTGCAAGAATGACTCTGTAGCCTGGTAGTTAGGGCAATCATCTTAGTGGTGGGTGACCTAGGGGTCAGTTGCCCTGTTCATGTAGTTTCTAAGTCTTTTTTTGTTGCTGTCAGCCCTGGTAGCCAAATAGCCATGTTTCAGAGCAAGTTTGCCTCCATTAGTGCTGTAATCTGGAAAACACATATGTGCTTATCTCTACTCCCATGAGTAGTCCCACAGAAGTCACAGTAGACAAGTGAAACATGTACTTACATACAGGGAATTAGATTCCAATCCTGCAAACACTTATGCATATGCACTTATGCATATGCATAAATCCCCTCTGTGATTTATTGGACTACTCACATGTTTAAATTTAAACTCTTGTGTAAGAGTTTGAAGGACTAGGCCCTTATGTTTCATATAATAGTAAAGTAAAAGAGAGAACCAGTCTTTGGTCCCAGTGCAACAACAAAAGAATACAACTTCCTTAATGATCAGCTCCAACAAACTAACATCCCTATTGTCTTGTGCATTCATTTGAATTAATTAACAGCTTTTTTATTTACTTCTTTTATGTTTTATCCATTCATGAAAACTCCCATCACTTAATTAGGTCACAACTTAATTTTTAGCCTGTCTATAACTGGGGGGAGAGAGACCACATCCTCAGATTTGCTAGATCTTTTTCTTTTGTTCTACTTTTTAAAATTACACAGAATTACCAGTTACTCACTGATGTGTCTAACAGTTCTCACAGAGAATGTAGTAGAGATAGAATTAAAACACCTGCCAGGACAATCAGCCACTCCTGAACCTTGCTAACCACTACAGGTAGTTTAGCAGCTGCACCTTGCAGAATGTTGATGAGCATCTTTAGTAATAAGCTGCAGAATATATTTGGGGGGAGTAGGGCTGGGTATATAAATCCACAGGGCAATGGAATCAGAAAGGAACAAGAAGGGTTGGGTATGGTTGTAGAAAATTTACTTATGAGCCTTGTTGTTTATTTTTAAACCTAGATTAAATGAGTGTTCCATTGTACCTGTTTTTTATAAGTCATGAAGTAGGAAAGAAGCATAGAGAACTTCAGAAACTGAGTGTCCAATCAAGTCCTCATTGACACTAAGGGAAATTATCTCATTCACTTGACTGCAAGAGGAAATATTCCTAAAATCATACAATGTAACTCTTAAAGGCTCGTTAGAGTTCAGGGAAATGTCTTCACTTCTACAAGTTTTTCAATGGCTAGAGCTCAAGGTTGCCAATTTGGGGAACATTATGCTTGTGAACTTGGCAGAAGAAAGCCTTCCCTTATAATGTCTTCTTTTGTTTAGGGCTGATAAAACTCCTTCAAGAGGCAAGATATTCTTCATTATAACATTAATCTTGCTCTAAAACTTACTACCCTTATCTATGAATGTGAGTAAAGGGACAGATTAAGGCTGAACACTTCAGTCTTAGTGGCTAGTGGCTGGCAGTTTTAAGGTGCACAATTTGAGACATCTTAAAGTTGTTACTGAAAACTCTGGCCAAATTATTTAAACTCCACCAAAGTGGTCAGAGTCTCCTGCTTTCTTGCTGGAGTTCTTTCTTCTTTCCACATGACAACCTTCCTTCCCAATATAATTTACTTCATTTTTTTAATGGTGTCAATTTCTCCTTGCTCTGAAGGGGAAATGGAAGGTGTTAACCATTATATTTTGATTGGGGGAATAAATACAGTCTTAGAGGCACAGCTGACAATTTTTTTACCTCCTATATGAGAGCATTTACACTTGTTGGGAAATCAACTTACTTTAAAATATAGCTTTCAATAACATTTAAAATACATTAAAAGAAGAGCACCTCTAGCCACCATGCTGCAAATTCAGAGCTGGCAATGTGCTAGTGTCCATAACGCTGTTCTTTTCTCTTAGCAATTGTGGGACTAGGGGTGAAGCTAGTTTCAAAACATGTATAAAACAGAAGAGTCGGTCCTCAGCTTCTGTAAACTAGCACAGCTCCAGCAATGGGGTGGGATGCGAGGCCCAAGCAGAGCTTTTGTTCCCCAACCCCCACTTCACTGTTCCTGCCAGAGGAGGGAGGAATAGTCTCTGCTCTCAGGGACTGGATCCATCCCTAGAAATCTGTTTGTTTTTTTTCCCTCCCTCATTCCATGTTTTTATTTCTGGGTCCAATGAACATGACGGCCTAGGATCAGATAGAATCTCATTCACACATTCCCCTGCTCTTGCTTTTTCACTCCAATCTTCTAGCTGTGGGATGGGGGAGAGGGGAAAAAATTTCTACTCTCAGGATTATCTCTACTTAAAATAGTATGCAAAGATTTTTCTCTTCAGTATTCACTATCAGCATTTTCTAGTGTATGTTTAGCTTCAATTCTTGTACACTGTCTTTTGCTTGAAAGTCTCCATACAATTTTGTACATTGTGTCACATTGAACAGGACAGTGAATTCCTCAAGGCAGTCTTTTCTCTGTAATATGTAGAATGCTATGGATGCCCACTACATTCTGCTGCCAGTAATAATAATGTAATAAATAATACTGTGGCTCCTTATTTCATGCTTGGCATGAAGAAATCCCTTTGGCATCAATGGAATGTCATGCATAGACATGCATGCTCTACAGTATACATCCTAGAGTTCACAGTACTGAGTAGAGAACATAACTTTTCTTTATCTTGATAATCTACAAATAATGCAGGGAATAAGATTACACTTTGCATTCAAATCCTCTCGATAGCCTAATACTATTCAAATAGCCTATGTTAAGTGGCGATCATTTTTATTACAAGGATCCTTCACAGCTACATGATTCATTGGTTCATTTCACAATATTAAGCAAAACCATTAGCTGAAATCTAATGAGGAATCTGCTTGAGTGAGCTATCCTTATCAGCAATGAGAACTGTGCAAAGCCTGGATGTTGTTCGCTGTAATATTTGTGGGAACAGTGTTAAAAGGTCTAAAAAGTATCAGCAGTGGCAAAATCAAGAAACCTGGGGGCAGAGACCCTTGTTGTTCTGTGTTTGTACAGTGCTTAGCACACTGGGTGCTCATGCATGACTACAGCTTCTAGGAACTACAATAATTAATACTACTCAATTTCCATTCTCTGAAGGCTTTTTAGTCCACAGAACATTCTTGCCCATTGGTCAGCAACTCACATTTCTAGCCAATAAAAATCTATGGAAGTGGCCTATCATTCTGTCGGTTCAGTTAATCTGGGATCAACTTCCCTTTAACTTTTTGTTTCCATTATAGATGTCTTCCCTGGCTGTATGTTAGTATAATGTTTTTACTCTGAGTCTAGAAGAGCCTGCTAGTCTGAGGATGGTTAATTGTCCTATCTGTCCCATTGATCCATCTCAGGGACTCCCTTTGGAGCTTTCTTTGCCTTTAAGGACTGGGGTTCAGTTCATCTCCCTGATTATATACCTCTTTCATAGTGCTGTAAACATTACATGAACTGATATTTCATCTCTCTCTAAGATTTTCTGGGCTTAAGCTGATTGATGAACTTCTTTCTCTCTCTCTGATATACTGCTTTCTCTTTACAGATCACTATTTACCTTCTCCTCTTGAGAATTTGTCTCATAACTCTGTTTCTTTAATAAGAATTGAGAAAATATTGCTGAGAGAGAGAGAGAGAGAGAGAGAGAGAGAGAGAGAGAGAGAGAGAGGGAGGAGTCAGTGCTGGCACTCAGTAAACTATTTTAAGATCTCAGGATGTGTGGTCATCTCCCCTGGAAGACATAAAAAATGAATGACTGAATCATAGCTGCTTTTTTCAGTCTGAAAAACTGATTTGGCCAGTGTGTTATTTTTATTTCTTCATTTTATTGTTTTTAAATGAAATTTTCTATGATTTTTAAGAGATAATACAGGCAGCTGTTTGGGCCACATTAGAAAACTATATGATTGTGAGCATTTGATTGCTCATGGGTAGATTTCAAAAGGTTTGAGGGTCTGATCTGGGTGTTGCTTATGCAAACTGTTCAGGACCCCTTTAGTTCTTGCAGGTTGAGCTGAAAAACATCTCAAAATAACAGGTTCTCTTGAGAATCATATCACATATTTCTGGTAGGGACACAAATATGATGAGAAAAAATACATCTGTATAAGCTTAAATGCATAGGCGTATATATGCACCCATACGAAAAATACATGTATGTTTGATACTGATGATAGAGGGCAGTAGAGAAAAGGCTGTGCAGGCAGGCAGTGAGAAGGGCAGGTGAGCACTGTATCCAAGATTTGGGAATAGTTTAGATGAAGAAGGGGATTTGAAATGTTGTAAAACATGTACAGAAAATATGGAAGGTTCCATGTGATCCTGGGCTGCAGGCAGAAAGTGGGTCAATGTGGATGCACCACAAATTCCTGCAAAGGAATGTACTCAGTACTGCACTTTTGCTGACCCATACTTCACTCACCAAGAGAGGACACCACTACAAACAGCAAGAGCTCAGGGCCCCTTTGTTTCAGAAGCAGCAGCAGTAGGAGCAACAGACGTATCAAGACACCTCTACATCACTTCCCCAGAAGACTCCTCCGCACTCTTTATAATGTTTAGCCACAGTTTTATTGCATGTTGTGTACTATACACAGCACAAAACACACACAGAGGTAAACGGGACTTTGTCACAGAATCAGAGATGGTACAGAGAGTTTCCATGTCAGACTCTTATCTATAAAATATAAAAACTGAATGGAAACTATATAGGAGTGTACAGCGAACCACACCCGCATACCTAAACCAAATCATCAGTGCAAAAACACACTCTTTTCTTGTCCCTCAATAGGGCCTCCAATAGTCCCTTCCCCTGATTTCCCCCATTCCCCAGCTATTGTTGGTTTTTTTGAAGGGTATATCTGATGACCAAGTACCACTAGCTAGTAGTTTTAGTTAACTTCATATCTGTCTAGCATGTCGTCTTGTTTTCTCTCACACCGTCTTGAGGAAACATGAGAAAATATTTTCTGTTCATCCTTTCAAGCACACAGAATAGAGCTCAGCCAATCAAGAAGCTTGAGGAAATGTCATGTGACTTCATTCATATGTTAATAAGCAAACAACCCAGCTTGAGGTACTGAAAACACTACCATGCCTGACTTCAACTAAATTCTCACTGACATGAAGCATTTTGCACAGAAGCTCTTCAATCTCAGAAAGTGTGTTTAGTTTCACAACTAATGTTTCACACAGCTCTCAAGCTGTCATAGTGCATGTGGTCCAAATTAGTGATGTGGAGCAGTATACCTGTTAAATTTCATCCCTATCTTTTAGACTTCACACTTTTTTTCTATTGATAGAGAGGTTTGACTGCTGATGAGGGAATATTTGCTCTAATCCAAACAGTCATTTCCAGGCAGTGAATAACCAATCTGCATGTACTCTAGAAATAGTCATATTAGGTTATCTTCAGCCTGATACCACTTGGTCCATATGGATCAATGCTTGTATATCTTTATACTCGTGATGAGCAAACCTCTTTCGGTTTGGTTAGATTAACTTGCCAGTTCTTTGGCACAGTGGCCATATTTACACTTTGTGCATACAGTGGCTAGCCCAGTGGAGCCCTGATCCTGCATGGGGTCCCTAAACACAATTGCAATACAAATAATAATAAATATAAGTTTAGGTTCTTTTATGACCATATAAAAATGCACAAATATTATCAATTTGAAATTCTTTGATCTTCGAAATTGGACTGAAATATCTCATAAAAGAGGGCTTCCATTAATATTTGTTTCTGGTGGATTTGGAAATACAATGAAACCTCTATAATATACATTATACGTTTTAGGCAAATCCCTTTCTTAAGACACTACCACAGCATATTCTGAAGTATACCGAGTACATTTCTGCACCACCATTATTGGAAGACCTCACTCTGTTAAGGAAACAGTTAGCAGTCTCTTCATTAACACACTGAATTGTATTGATAACACTTTTCCTGGTGTTTTTGGTGTTTGTACTTAAGGTTGGAAGTGTAGTGGAACATGAAAATGAAAAATAATAGGGGTAAAAGTTGTCTATATTTTTTTGAAACTCTAGAAGGTTTAAGTTCAGTTTGATATTTGATTGAAGATTTTTGGAAACTTTCATTAAATACAAGCAATTTACATAGCTCTACTATGCACCAGAGTATAGATATAGGTCCCATGCAAACACTTTTGCACTTGCTTAACTTTTTTGTTATGGGTAATCTGATTTTGGGAACTTAATGCTGAAAATCCACACATTGTAACAAACCCATTTAAGAGGACAGCTTTAATGGTTTGAATCTGAAGAATAATTACTCATATCTTGTACAGTGATTGTACAGTAAGTCAGTAATATACTTGCCATTTCATTCTGTTTTCAGCAATGTAATACTTTGAAACAAAAATGACCCGAGTAATTATTGTGCCGTCCATCTTACACTATTCTAGTGTCCATCAACTTGTGAGCTGCAGGCTACTTTTTTGCTATATAGGACAGTATCTGTACAAGTCAACATGAATTTCATAATTCAGAACATCATATAATACCTCCATAGTGTGGTGGAGGACCACAAAGCAAAACCACTCCTTGTCCTTCTCTGACTGAGACAGTGCTTCTTGTTTTGGTTTCAAAATGTCCAAGATCTTGAACAAAAGAAAACAAAAAACAAATATTAACAGTCAGATTTATTTATCTGCAAACTATGGGCCCAATCTTGCAATCCTTACTCAGATAAAACTCTAATTGAAATGTATAGAGCCAGACCTTTTATTTCGATAGCATAATAGAACTTCTATCTGCATACATGTTCAACATAACCCTGATATACCATGTCAGACCAGTAGTCCCCCAATCTAGTATCTTGTTTCTGAGAATATCCAGTACCAGGTGCTTCAGGTAAAGGTGCTAAAACCCTTGAAGTGCACAATTAGGGAATAACCTGGTCATAAGGAAGTTACTTCCTAATTTCTATCATTTTGTTATACATTATACTCCCCATTGTAAGATCATTCAGCATTATTTGACTCTAGAACACCATTTTTGGATACCAAGTAGAAGTTTATGACTTGGACTTTTTTCTGAATATTTCAAATTTACAAGTCCTTCATACCAATGGAGAAAAAGCCTAATTTTTCTAGTAATGAATGTTTTCTACATTTAATTATTAGGTGGACAGTAACTTTAGCATTTACTTTAGTACATAAATGAGAATCTGTACTTAAATGCCTATGAAGACAGACATTTTTTAAAGGAATCTGATCAATATAGCCCTGATCCAAAGCCCACTGAAGTCAGGGACAATCTATTAATATCAGTGGGCTTTGTGTCAAGACCTATAAGAGCAAATGAAGAGCCAGGAGACAGGAGACAAATAAATGGACACTAGGAGATTTATTATGGTTAGTAAAGTATCCCTTTGCCAACACATATACATGCATAACCCACCGATAAGTGTAATTTGTATGGCTATATGTCAGTTTCTTGAAACTGGAGCTATTTATATAAATCAAGAGAAGACTACCCTTCTGTTTCATTGCTTATTAAAAAGGTACAGATAATAAGTTTCTCAGTGTGGTTCCCTTTAATAATGTGACTCTAATGACAAAAGTTAACACAGCAGATGTATTTTCAAAATAATTCCCTCAAAACCAATGGTTTTCCTTTTGTTCCAAAATTTCTCATTTAAAATGCTGAGATTCATTACTTTTATGTAAGAGTGCCTTATGGCAGGGTTGTATCAAATGCTATTTTTTCATTCAAACTGTGTTTTAATAAAATAAAAACAGATATATCATCTCCTCCCTATAGCTGTCTATGCCATATAATTTCATATATTAATGTTTATCTTGTGTTTGCTTTATTTACCTTACTACAAGGGTTTTGACTCAAAGCTTATTATGTTCAAATTCTGAAAAGTACTTTTAGGTCCTATTAGGCATGGAAATTTAGTCCTGTAGATAGTGCCATGCAAATCAAGTTTATAACCTACAAGAAATCAGGTAAATAGTAGCTGTGTTTGCTTTTCCACAGAACTTTCTTACCATTGCATCATCCCTTCCCCAAAGCACCAACCATTTTTAGATATCCACTTAATATGTACTTATCAGCAAGTTATTTTAATAATGTGCTGCCTTTTTTTTCCCCATGAGCAAAACCTTTTTTTTTTTTTCCCCTGAGCTGCACAGGGAGATGGATGTGTCAGGGGACTGTGTTAATGGGGCTGTTAAATGTCAGGGTTAATTCAGGTCATTTGTATCCAGTGACAGAGTGACAGAGTCAACGGTTTCTCACTGTGAGAAATAATCAGATTATTTTGTGGTTAAATTAGTTCAGATTTGGTCTAGCTGTCTGCTATTGCAGTCACTTTTGTTTTGAATTTTTGCCAATGTCACTTGCTGAGATGCTGGTGGCGATAAGGAAGTTTTCTCTTCTGCCCTGCAAATTGAATTTATCCTTCCTGGATAGTGAAGGCCATCAGGAAGGTGCAGGGGATATTGTTGGAAATTATTTCCATGAACTGTCTCTGGTGAAAGAGGTGATCGTGAGAGCCTTCCCTGACAATGTCAGTCTAAAAATATTATCTTTTACTATTCCCTTGCTCAAGAAAAGTATCAAGAAAGCTCTGATGGAACTGGTGGAGACGCTAATGGAGTACACAGATATATGTACCATAGACACTTTGGCTTTAAGTAATATCATAGCATGGAAATTAGGCTGATTGTGGTGGTCAGCGAATGAAGAAGATCACACATCTGTGCAGTTTCTCCTATAGAAAGGTGTCAGCTGCCTGTGATAGTACTAACCTTGTGGAGTCAGTTTGACACACCACTGGACCTTAATATGGGGAAGCAGAATCACACTTGAATGGCTCTGTGCTTTTCTTTTTGAGAAGACATGGAAGATAATAGTGACCAGTTCTTCAACTTCCCTTTGGGCTCTCACATTTATGATTCCAGCACATAGGACAGTTCCTGGTGTTTGTACGGGACCGTTATATAGCTAGCAAGAATTTATGAATTGTGATATCAATATGCTCTACCCACTAGCTCTGTATGCCAATTTCTTCAATCCCCTAGTGTCTTGCCTAGGATCTAATTACGAGGTTAAGGATGAGAGCAAGCTGGTGCAAGTAAGAATGAGGTAGTACTAGTGGGCAACTAAAAGAAATGGAGAAGTGTATATCTGTGCTTACCCATCTATTACACAAGTTTGTAACATGGGGTTCTTACAGTGTTTCCCCTAGGGAACTTACTGTATTTATGCTTTGCAATCTGTACTCACTGTCTGCTGATTTTGGGGTCAGGTTCAAAGTTCTGTTTTTTTATCTAGAAAGTTCTATTTGAGATCTGACCTTCTCTGAGAATACTTTTTTCCTCATGTTGTTCAATAGCAGTTTGATCAGTTGGGGTGTTAAATCTTACATTCTCTCAGCTTAAATGTCCAGAGAGTGTTGGCAAGGGTTCCAAGTGATTATGGGACCTGAATTCTGGAAGTGACATTAAGGAGGCTCAGTATTAAAGGAGACATGGACACTGAATTTACATCTCTTCTCTACAGGAGGGCCTTCCAGTCCAAGAGGGAGGCACATGAGTGGATGTAGGTATATTGGCAAGGCTTGGATGAGCATGATCCCATGGCTTGTGCTGTACCTAGTCAGTAGATA
The DNA here is from genome assembly GCF_026122565.2 of Emydura macquarii macquarii. NCBI lineage: Eukaryota > Metazoa > Chordata > Testudines > Chelidae > Emydura > Emydura macquarii. The sequence goes on along the minus strand of NW_027130208.1, from coordinate 11,898,392 downwards.
GAGGACTTCTGCCTCCAGGGTGGTCATTCCTGCACCAAACTCACTTTTTTAAAGTGGTATAAAACAGATTGACAGTTTTGTGCAGATTCCATTTCAGCATGGTATTTGTTCATAGTTTCCACAAACAGCCCCTATTCTCCCCATATTTTCAAGAACTGGGTAACTACCTGAGCCAGTAGGCAGAAATTTAATAATAATAAAAAACAAAACAGCTTCTTCTACTCAAAGCAACCATGGTCACTATCTGGCCAGGTTTAGCTCTTGAATCTTACACAGCTCACTTTACTTTTTTTTTCCTCCTCTCCCTCTTCTTGTATATTAGTCTCCTGTGCAGATATTGTCTATTCAGAAGTGGCTGAATTGAATCAGACAGCTGCAGCACATTCTACACTGTCCTGGTGACAATTGATGGTATCTGTCAATGCAATGGAAGAATATTTTAAAGCTATATGATGTCCCTTTAATTGCCTGCCTGCTAGTTCTCTGGCTTGGAATCTTCAGAATTCTCTGGGGGGGGAAATGACAAAAAGGAAAGGAACATATAATTGTATTCAATACCATAAACAGAAAGGAAACCAAGACTGGCTTGATTCAGTATGCTTCATTTATACGAATTCAGACTTAACAGATACTTATTGTTTTGTTTATTTTGTGTAATATATAAACACCCAGTCTTTTAAACAGTATACAAACATGTCTATGTACTTGTTCTGAAAATTTAGTACAATATAAATGAAGGAAGCGCTAATAAATTCATTAGATTATGCCTGTTCCCTTTTCTCTAGCGTGTTAATTTGCTATAGATCCATATCAATTCCCCACCTATCTTTTTGGGAAGAAAGATAAGCAAGTGCACATCACCTACTTACAGCTGGTCCCAAAGTCAGGCAATGCCATGAAAGAACACAAGTGCATAGGCCTTAGTGTTGACTTGGTTTATATTGGGATAAGAGCCTCACAGAGTGTTGTGTCCTTATTTGAACTAAGCAAATGAAGTCACATGAGGTCTTTCCCAACAATGCTATGAAGATACTGGTGATGGCAGGTGAAGGCTGCTGTGATTAGAATGTGTGTAACGACCACTAGGAAGTGCTTTTGTGAAGATCACTGCCTCAGACTCCAATGTCACCAAAATATTTGGGGATTCACTCAGACCTGAATGTCTCAAACTTCAGAGTTTAGGGTTCAGAAGAAGAGACACAATTACACTGGAAAAAACGCCCATTGTCTTCAATAGAAGAAGGATCAGAAAACCTCACAAAATTTCAAATCTGCCCAATACTTTCAAAAAATGAGCCTGGGAGCTTATGTCTGCTAGACATTAAAAAAGATGGACTGAACAGACACTGGATGTATGGCTTATTAGAACAATCTAACCCACGGACATCCCTTTTTGTCCCATGAGTACAGAAGTGTTAATGGACCACTGTGCCTTGAATGGTCCCTTAATGTGTGCTAACTACTTATACTAAACAATATCCACCGAGCATTTAGCTGTGACAACCGGAGTACCTTTCCCAGACCTGAAGAAGAGCGCCATGTGTCTCAAAAGCTTGTCTCTCTCACCAACAGAAGTTGGTCCAATAAAATGTATTACCTCACCCACCTTGTCTCGCTAACATCAAGGAACCAACACAGCTACAACTACACAGCATACAAAGTTGAACTGTCAGATTACCCCATGAATGCTTATCCAAAAGGAAATAAGCCAAACCTTTTGTGGTTTGTGCATAAGTAATAAAACCCAGCACAAATCCTTCTCTCCCAGCACATTCTTTCTTCCCTTTTTCTAAGATAGCAAACAGAAGATAAGGTTTTATTTTTTCTTAAAATATAACAAAACACCGTGAAAAAAGTGTGTAGTTTAGTCAATGGCTTCCAATCCCCTTCCATTATTGTAAATTGTAGATTCACATTTTTGCTAAGAACAAGATTTTTCTGGTAAAAGAAGCTCTGTGACAGTGTGACAGGGGGCTGGCGAAGCACTGAGGGTTAAACCAGCCCTGCCACTGGAGCTCTAATTAAAGGGGGAATGCTGAGTAAGCCTGCGGGGACTGGGCTAACGAGGAACAGCTGTGAGGTTCGTTAGACAGGCCCTATAAAAGCTCACAGGAAGGCACTCACAGGAGGCTTACTGAAGGGAGATAGTAAGGGGTCAGCCTGAAAGGAAGATGCCTCAGCTGGAGGTGAGTTGCCCTGATCTGTTGGTTGAGACTGGGTGGCCCCAGGCTTGAGACTGCACCTGTAAATAATTGGTGGTGGGAAGAAAAGCCTGTAAATGAAGAGCTTGAGTGGGAGCTTGAAGCTGTATCTGGGTGTGGTTTGTGGGGGCAGAAGCCTGGAGTAGCAAGGAGGTGAGCACAGACCCTTTACAGAGATAGGAAAAAAAAGACCAATATTGTGAAGAATGTTTAAACAAACATGCACAATTAACCAAGTTTCTTGTTCTTAGAGCTCTTTGAGTAATATTACACATCACTCTGGAAACTGGTGCATTTGCTAGAAAACAGAAGACTGTAAGGAGAAACTTTAGTCTGATGGGGCTATGGTAAACTGTCTTTGTTCCACTCTCTAACTTTCCTTAAGGAATTGATTTCCCAATGTTTTTCATTTAAAACACTGAAGCCACCACTGATTAAAAATATCAATAGTGCAACAGTATTTTTTTAAAGTCTCAGAAACTACTTTGTTTCCTAATTATTAGGACTAATTTTCATGTAGCAAGAAATTATCTTCAGTATCTGACCTACAAGTGATATGCCAAAATCCCAGTGTAGGTATGTTGCCTATTTCACTGGCATTACCGGCAATATACTGTAGGTCAGATTTATTAAAGTGGGCAGCATCCACCACAGTTCAGGACAAGTTTTCAAAATAATTTAATTCACATTTGGTTACCTAAAGGAAGTGGCCAGATTATTTAGAGGTACTCAGAACCCATCAACTCCCATTAAAACCAATGGACACCTAGCAAGTGCTTAATAGTTAGTCAAAATAACTGACTGTTTTTGCAAACACAAAAAAAGTCTGCTCATCAGACAATCCCAAATCTTCATAAAAAAGCCTAGACCCCTGAAAAATGAGAGGGAAATGATTCATAAATACTTAAGCAGTACCTCATGGGATTTGTAGTTCAGGTGTCTCATTCTTCTCTAGGGGTCAGTTTCCTCAACCAGCCTATACTTCTTATGATGCATAGCAACCAGGGAGTCCCCTGATGCACTGTGACAGTTCAGGGGAGATCGGGAGATATAGTCTGGCTAGGGAACCTTGCCCATGGAAAAGGATGGTGGCATGAGGCACCTGAACTAAAACTCCCATGAGTGACTGCAGCTGCATTTCCTAATCCAACTTTTTGGCTGAAAATGTTCAATTTTTGGTCAAGTTTCTGGCTTTGTTTTTCACTTAAGTTGAAATTTTCCAATGAAAACAAACTTATTTTAAATTTTGTCACTTTCCCCCCAGCGTTTAACTATTTTGAAAATCTGCCCATTTATTTAAGTGATTAAATATAATCTGTTAGATGCTGAATTCTTTTGAAAATCAGGCCCGACATAAACATTTACAACAGCAGCAGAACCACACTGCCTTCCTTGTTATTGTGTTACCTAGCATAACTTTATAACATAACATGACATAACCTAATAAAGCATAATGTTGCCTGTCAAGAGCAGTATTAAATAAGATAGCAAAGATCAGGTGTTTGGCATGCATTTAGATTGCTAATATACACTTAGGAATAGGGTGGATCTGTAACAGATGGTATATTTCGCTAACGATAGTGTTTCTGCAGAAATCTATAAATAAGTTATTACCTAGTTCTCCATAATTCCTTCCATTCTTTGCCTGCATTTCTCTCCCTTTGTGAATAATCAGTTGCCGCACACTGTATTGCACTATGAGCTGCAAGTAAAAAAAAAAAGAATTTAAAAAAAAAAAAATCCCCTTTTCAGAATTGTGTGTGCTGGCAGATTACTATTGGTATGGCAAAATTAATCAAATGTAATAATGAGGTCATGCAGACTAAGCAAAACACTCGGATGACTAGGTGATTCTTCACAGTGAAGCGTGGAAATATATGGCTCATCTGTGTGTGGCAGCAAGTCGTCATGTTTGGTAGTGAACATTTGCAGACCTCAGCAAGAGAGAGAGATGCTTAGAGCAGGAAAAACATATGTTAGCCAGGGGAAGCTAAATTAGCAGATGACAGGATGATTTCTGATATAGGTAGAAAAATTTTGGGGTAGAAGGTTTTTCCAGATTTTCATGGGAAAGAAGTTGGTATAATGGGTGTAAATTGCTATGTCAACTTCAACAGAATTACACTGGTTTACATCAGCTAAGGATGTGGCCTGTGATTCTTAAATTTGGATATTCAATTACAGTAAAAACAGAGGGTAAAATGAATAGTGTTTTAGGGGAGAATGAACATCAGAGCAGCTTTGCTAAGTACTGCACTGCACTATGGGCAAAACCCATGGTGATCAGTGACGTGTTTAGTTAAGGTGATGTATGATGATATCTGGAGAAATGTACTAATGTAATATACACAAACATTTCCTGCTCAATGTGTTCATGCTACTGCATTAACAGGACTGATGATCAATCACTGAAAGGAGACTATATATCAGTCTTTTTTTAAAGTGTTTAATGCCAACCACTACAATAAATGCTGATTGTATCAGGAGTTTATAATTATTTTTATTTTTACCTACAGGATGCTTGATTTTTTTTTTTATTGTGCACTACTTTTAAACTAAGTGATGGAGTAATACTTTTAAGTCACACAGTAGCGCATCCTAACATGTCACAGTGCAATGGAGCAGAAAATAATTTAATGTTGTCTATGTATGCTAAGTTCACAGCTACATAAATTACAAAAGGGTAGTTGGGACATCTCCCAATTTGCTTAATCAGATTTCTTGCTTCAAGATGGTGGAGTGTTATTCAGTTCTTTTATATGCATTTTATAATGTCAGAGTGGCATAGCTGGCAGAATTCTCACCTTTCAGACAGAAGCTGGTCGGTAGAGAAAGGTGAATCGGTTCAAGTAAAACAAGAACTGGCTCTGAGCAGATTGTCCATCCCCTGATCTGAATAACAATTTTTGTTCCAGATACAATCCCCTGCATCTACTCCTACTCCTAATCCCACAAACACCCCTACTTTCCACCCATATTCTTAGCCCATATCATACAGCTGATTTCAGGGCACAGAATATTCTTTAGTGGGCTTTGACAACTGCTACCTATATGACCAATACGCTACTAATAACTCCCTGCTCTTAAAGTGCTCGTAGGTGCCTTGAATACAAATGAAGATACTGGAATCTGCTATGCTTGCTTACAGATACATGGCATTCTGATGTGTAGAAAATAATAAAACTGAATATTATTCTGTGAAGGAGGAGCAGAACAGGCATCAAGGCCATGAAGTACTGACACACACTTTGCAATAAATTAAATGCAGTATATGACGCCCATGCCAGGTGAGTGATAAATAGTGCTATCAATAGGAAATGCATGATTTAAGTAGAGACAGATAGCTTCAGAATGCTCATAGTTTGGGTTCACTTGGGATGCTAATAAAAAAAAACCCTATCAGAAATACCCAGACCTCCTGAGTCGGTAAATTTGGATGAGAAATGTCACAAGAAGAGGCTGTTTCATGATGTTTTCTGACATTTCCATCACTAATGCTCCCAGTTATAGCTGGAAATATGATGAGGATAGCCTTTATCATGGTATTCCAGCATTTCTTGTTGCAAACCAGGCCAGAAACACAAAGTAAGAAAGTAAAACTCTATGGGAGAGGAGGGGAAAATCATGATACTTTTTTCAAGATATGCGGACCAACTCATAAAGAAAGCAGTAATCCAAACATTTCACAAGTTCCAAAAAGATTTTGTTATAAATTCTAAAAATGGACCAAGCTTCAGAGAGCATTTTATTTTACCCAACACTATTGACCCTAGATTTAAGTCTATCAATATAGGACAGGACTTTTGCAACTATTTCTAGTACTGAGATGAAAATATCTCTTACATGCTGGAGAAACAATGGGTTTGGGATTGAGAGAAGAATGTAGAACCGGTCTTTGGGTGGATCCTTGAACCAACCTGCTAATGCAGAACACTATTTCAGAAAGGCAATGCTTGGACAGTCAATTTTATCCCTGCTCCAGAAAGGACCAGCATGTATTTCCACGTTATGCATGCTTACTGACCTTCAGGCTGCACAAATATGTGTAGTAGCCCACTGAACTTTCCATGACACACCATGTTCCTTTGAGGTCACCATTAGTGAGTCATTGTAACTTGCACCACTGTTTGAAGGCAATTGACGCAGATCATGCAGCAAGGTAGGTCAGATGCAACAGCACGTTTAGGTTTCTGTGCAAGGGATACTCTTGGGATATTTATTTCTAGATGATATAACACCACTAATTTGGGAGTGCATGAGATTTGGTGATAAATGATGTTGCTTTGTTGCCAATAGCTTAGTAGAAGGGAAAAAAATCTTGTTTTTATAACTGCTTTAACCTATTTTAAGGAATGAATATTGGACATCCCTGTATTACTGATTAGCAAACAAGGAAATAAGAGCATTTGAATACATGAGATTGTTACAGACAATTAAAGCAAGTCAAATTTACCACCTTGCATAATTACTAACAGTGCATCTGAATTAATGCAATTTCATGCTTTCTTAAACGTTTTGATTTTTTCCATAAATGTTTTGTCATTATGTAATCCCAAATATTAATGATATAATTATAGGCTAATATTGAATAATACAATGAACGCTAAGTCATTAGAAGTAAGAGCACTTCACAAGTTAGAAATCCTGCTGAGGAAAAATCAATAGGCTTTCTCACATTTTCTGTGGAGATGTGCTGATTTGTGATATACCACGTTGGGTTCCAGTTTCTTCTCTTTGATTTAGAGTGTGAGATAGATCATGACATGATTAGTGTAACTGGACATGATGTATGACAATGCAATCTTCCTCTGAGGAAAATGTGACCCAAAATTGTGAACTCGGCAGTTTTCAGAAAAAGTTCATTGTTAAAATTTGCAATAAGCAATTCTAGCTTTTGTGATTAGACTGGCTATTTGTTACCTATTTTTTTTCTGTGATGCATAATACTCATACAATACACTGTTATAGTGTATGTTACAGGGTTGCCTTCTATGCCCAGTTCACAGAGGATATGAACCTCTATTACAGCCGCCAGCTATGGAGCCTGGTTCCTTAGTTCAAGCTGTAGCAGCTCATGCTTTTAGTTTTGGACAGCCGTGGTTCAATCCTGGTGTGTCAAAGATGGGCGCCATCATGCATACACGAATGGTTTGTATTCACATGAGTCAGCCCCACTGCAAAAAATGAGACTATTCACATGATCAAAGATTTGCAGAACTGGGCCCTTAGACCCATGACTACCTTTGTTCCAGTATCTTTCCTCATCAAGAAGGTTCATTGACTTCAGTAGGGCTACAGAAATAATTAGGGCCAGATTCTGATTAGCCCTCATGCACATCCACAAGAGTGAAGGGCACCAGGATGCTCTCCAGAAGGCATTGTGCTGCCTAGATGTACAGTGTATCCACCTGGGCACTGTAGTTTTGAACAACCCCATGCAGGTTGGTTCTAAAATGCCACAATTGGTTGATGCATTAATAATATCAGTGTGTTTCTCGTCGTCATTGCTGAACACTTGAAAACTTTTTCTATAATTATGTATGTGTAACTATTTTAAAGAAATTGTTTTCTTTAAACATTTTAACTCTTAACTTAACAGGTTAACTCAGGTTTAAACTTGTTGCACCAAATCATCCTCACCTTGGTCACGTGGGAAATTTTATTGACGTCAGCAAAGCAAGCAGGATTTGGCTCACAATAAAATCTAGAGCTCTCACTTTAAATAGCATGAGGAAAACACATCTAAAAAGACATAAGTCCTCAACTAACTATTGCTGTTTGCAGTGTTCATTTTGGTCCCATGATACAAGAGAGGTGAAAGACCAACAGAAGTTGGTCTAATAAAAAGATATTAGCTCACCCATTTGTTGGTCTCAATTAACTAGTAGTAGAAGGGACTGGATAATTATCATTCTAAGCATTCATTATTAACTGCATCATATAGCTGGTTTGTTAAAATAGAAACCAGTAAGTAATACAGCAATGCATACAGTACTGCATTATCTGTACCATTACTTGTAATGTACATCTGGGCCCATGGGCTTGAGTACAAAAAAAAAAAATCAGCAAAAGGGAAATAAAAACCCTGATATAATGAATCTCTATGAACTGACTGAGATCATCAGAAAATGAGCCAATTAAATCAGGATCAATTATTAAAAATTTGATCTTACTTTAAATTTTTTTTAAATTTTTTAATTTAAATTAAATTTAAATTATCTTCAGAGTCCTTAAAATGTTCTTCTACAGAAGACACCTCTTTTTCAACATCATGGAAAATAGATAATTATGATAAACAAAAACAACCAAAACAACACATCAGGTAACCTTGGAATATGGGAGTGATAAATAACCCACAGTTTTGCATGTAAAAACAAAGCTTATTGAACACTTACTTTAGAAACCTCCATTGAAAGCATATTAATGTTATCTTTGAATGCTGGTTTGATGTATTTCAGGAGCTTTCATGCTCACTGATATAAATCAGTGGTTTTTCACCTTTCCATACTATGACCCCATTTTACAAAAGGGCCCATTTCCCATCTAGCCATAGAGAGAGGGACGGTCACAACCCACTGTGGACCCCTTCCTGACTCCTCAAATGGGAGGGCAGTGCATTGCAATTAAAAGCTTGATAATCCATATTCTAAATGTATATGGCATTTTTTAAAATGCTTGTGACATGACCTAGGCACAACAGAAGACAATATGAAAAATGATCTCCTTCATGGCATTGCCTCCATAGGCTCCCACTGTGACACCATATGCCCTGCCACCAAGCAGTGGAACTTATTAGAAAAATACTGGGGAAAACAGGACTATGTTCCAGTATTCTAGAACCAAGGGTATAAAAGCTCACAAAATGGTTCCACCTTCACATTGCAGGGCATTTGATCCTGTAGTGTGGATCTGTTAGGACCCTGTATTCATAAAAGTACTTACTTTGTTAAGCACCCTCAGTATCACCATGACAGCGCATAGTGACCCCATGCTGCTCAGATACCTCATAGAGTCACAAAATACTTCTTTAACTCTCAGAAGTGGAGTAAACTTATCAAATAACTTTTCTAACAGTTCTGTATCCTGATAATGGTGTTGATCTTTCTTTTTTTAACACTATCTAATCTTAGATTTCCCATAAATTCATCCTTAAAAGCAATCCCATCTCTAATTAAGGCTGCTGGAAGCTGCTTAGCATTATCCACTTCCTGTTTTAAATCCTCGTATTTTCCACTAAACGTTTAAAAAGCGTCTCTCTACTACCATGTATCTTTTCTGTTCCCTTTGAAAAGACATGTTGGGTAAGACTCCAAATTGTCATTAATATAATCTTGTGTTGCAACAATAGCCCATAGCACACAATAGAGACACCATGATCAGTGCTGAACTAACAGCCACAGAGAGTGCTGATGTGTCCATTCCACTAGGCCCAGGTAGAAATGCTGGCGTGATATTTACTGCTCATGTTCCACTGTACGCCCTGGGATATACCAGAGCCCTATCTTACCGTCTGTTTAACAGGAAACCTTCATCCTTTTTTCCCCCTCCTATCTTCCTGCACAAAGACACACTAGTTCTGGACAGAGTATGTTATTTCTCCTTCACTTGGAGGCTGAAACACCCCACCCCTGCCCAGGCCTGTTTCTCATGACAGAGCTGTTTGGAATAGGTGAGGGAAGAAAGTCAGTAAACAAAATTCATCCCTTTAGAGATCTATTCAATGAATAACTTCACAGGAGGTCTCAGATCCGCTTAAATTGACTCTGGAGAGTCTGATGGTGAGTTGAATTGTAATGAGAGGCACCATATGCTGAGTGTTAGACAGCCATCATTTGCCCACAGCCTGACCCATTTAAGAATTAGCAGCAGAGTGCAACTACCCATTCAGTGATTTCTGAGATGGTGTAGGATGATGTTTAAAGGTTTGGCTTTTTCAGTTATGTCGCCTTCCTCATTTAGAGTAAGTTGCTGTGGCTGGGTAAGGGACATAAGCAAATATTTTTTTAAATCTATCAGTTAAATTGCAGCTAATGTGTAGTAATGGTCAGTAGAAAGTTGGCCTTACAATTAAGGGCCTGGACTGGGACTTTGGAGATCTGGGTTGAATTTATGACTCAGTCTTGCTGAGTGACCTTGGGCAAGTCACTTACCTTAAAATATTAGCGCTATTTACAATTTAGGTGCCTAATACCTTTAAAAATCTGGCCCTTAATCTCTCTGTGTGCTAGATCCCCTGTTGTAAAACATGGAGAGCAACACTTTCTGTCTTGTAAATTAAGAAAATATGCCCCCTTCTGCAAGCACAACAATGGAGGAACAGCAGAAGACCACTGTTAAATTAAACAGTGAAGTAGAGAAAAAGCCTTGATTTTATATTTGCTATGGGCACAAGGAAACTCTCTGCCCAGAAGCATATCCTATGATGTCCTTCAGCTGGACCATATCTCACTCTTTTTCATCTATAACGTTAGCAGCATAAAATATTAAAACCCACTTCTGAAGCGAGCGAGGGTGAACTGTACTGAGCAGTGAGTATTGATGGAGGCTTTTACTCTAAACCCCATCTGGAGGCCAGAGGCACATTCAAGAAATTGACCCTCATAAAAAAAAACAAAATATATTTTTAATATTTTATTTTCTTGAACAGTTTTCTCGCTTGTCGTCATAAGAGTCCATTTGTCATCTGTCATCACAGAGTCACTTTACCCTCTGCATGAGTTTTCCTTAGATTGGAGTGTTCTTAAAAACAGATTTCTCTCCACAGTCTAAATCAAATGGATCAAATTAATCTTCAATGCATCTCCACTGACTTCAATGCAGCTACACCAGGGATGGACTTGATCCCTTGTGTTAATGCTACTGCCACGAGACATAGTTTAACTCTTACCTTGAACTGGTCTCTTCTATTTCTATTTACTACTCTCCTATTTGGATCTGATTTGTCAGTATGCATACAGGTGTTTATGCATGATTAATTCATTTGTTCACTCAGACTCTGATCCTGCAGTTGGTTTTGAGCCTATGTAGCCCTGAACCCGCACAAACCCAGTTTTGTGACTGGGGCTTTGTTCGCCATATCTGGCAAGCTGCTGAGCACCTCCTGTGAAAGGCTGAGTGCTCTCAGCTCTAGTTATTTATTTATTTTGATTGGTCCTAGGCACCCTGACCCAACATTATAAATAATAACCTATGCCAATAAAATATAAGCAAGAAAAGCACAGAAGATCCTACAACATATGGGCTTTCCACTCAAAACACAGCTAAGATACCCATCTCACCCGCTCTAGCCCTTTCCAAATGCTCATCTAGAAAGATGAACTCTGCAGTAGGTCCTTAATGGATCTTGAGACAGTACAGGATTGTCCATCTGGACCCTTGACATGCCCTCAAACTCTTCTCTCTCCCCCACATATCCTGTACTGAAGCAAGGGTGGGGTCGAGTCACTGGGGCCAGCTGCTGTACAAAACACCAGCAGTGACATCCCCCTGAATTTTCTGGAATTCCCCTGGGTAGTGAAAAAGGGCCATATTGCAGCTTATGAATGTGACCCTAGTTCTACTGTTTTCAAATTTAACTCCAGAGGTTAACATCTTAGAAGTGAATATTTATAGCTCTGTGAGGTAAAAACAATGTGATTCTTCATATCAGAATTGATCCTTTTTTCCTTGAATAGCTAAGTTTGGGCCTTTCTCATTTTCATAATTAAAAGTATTTGTGATGACTCTTTCTGTCCCTTGAACATAAACTGTACAATTTAAAGACTAAATTAGCTCTATCTTATGTCTTTGAAACCTATATTAAGCAAGATTTACTTGTGCTACAAGAATAAATAAGTAATAAAAAAGTGATCTAATTACTTTTTGTTCAAAGAAAACAGTCATTTATCATGGGGAATTTTATATGGTTTTCTTTTTTCTTTTTTTTTTTTCCCCAAATCTCCATCTATCTTTTTATTTTTGGTGCCAAACCAAAATAAAAAAGCTCGTGGACATTGTGGATATTTCATAATTTATTGGAATCCAAGTTATAGTGTGCAATGAAATTAGGACAGATAAAAAGGAACTTCACCCGCACCACACAAAGAGAGTGGTTTTACCCTTCAAAAATATTAAATTTTATCAATCAGAATCCAGCATCTCTGGGCTCTGTAGCTGCTTTGTTACCAACAATAACTCAATCACACAAATTGCTTTTCCAATACAACTGGCAACAGGCTGATTTAGGATAAAAACAGAAGAGTAAATAATATATAAGTAAAAAATCATCTTCAAATACTTATTTTATAGACCGGGAGTTTTGGAACAAGAGCAAGTGACATACTCAAGATCACACAGGAAGTCTGTGATGGAAATAGAAAGTAAACCCAGGTCTCCCAGGGTATGGCGTAGACAATCTTGGGTTGAAAGACTCGGGCTAGTGAGGTTTGCACTAGCTCTCTAAAAAGAGCTGTGTAGAGAGCGCTTTGAAGTTTCAACTTGGGCTCTGAAGCCTATGGAGGGGATGGAATGGAGCGCTCATTGGTGATCTGTGCTCATATACAGATGGACAGGTTCATGTTGTACAAGGCAGAGCTTTTCCAGCCAATTGGGATTTGTTTCTAGATAATAAACATTTGTGAACTCCAGTTTTACCTATTACAACTCACTATATACAGAAGTATAACCTATTCCTATCGGTCACACATGGGATTAGGCATTTATTGCTGCTAGCTATTGGAGTACCCAGTCACAATAAAGATCCCAACAAGGATCTCAGGGTTGTGGACCTACTCAAGGCAGATGGCTTGTCAACAGTGGGGTATCTGGAAAGCATTATTCTCCTCCTACCAAGCATCAATTTAGTCATACTTGAGTTTAGTATAATGAGCTGCTCTTTCCTCATTTGGGAGAAACACTGAGGGAGGGCAGTCAGTAATTCATGGCTGCTACATGACCTCTTTGAGGGTGACCCCTGAGTGAGGTGAAATATATTATGTTTCTAATCATCAGCAGAGTGAGGTTCTGGAACAGTCTTTCAATAGGAACAGGGGGGCAAACAACTTAACCATTTTAAGACAGAGCTTGACAAATTTCTGAATGGGATACTATGAAGGGTTTGCCTCTGATAGATGACCCAGGAGGTCCTTCCAGTCCTATGTTCCCGTGTATTCAATCTGGTCCTATATGTGTATACAAGTTGAGACAAGCTTCTCCACTGCTGATATGGGAACACTTTTAAGCAACAATTGTGTGTTTCAGGTGGCACAGTCTGTTGTTACATTTAGGTGCCATGGTAATGCAATGTAAAACAAAGGGCAAAACTGTGACTTGCCCTATATGCCCCTACAGGGGTGTAAGAGGTATGGGGTGACCCTGATGTGGTGTTCCTGGTCTGAATTTGGCAGTGCTACTTCCCTGCACCTCATAGGAAGGTAAGGAGTGGGCAGAGAGGGGTTGGTAATAATTGGACTGTTGGGTCTATCTTCCCGCCCCCAATCATTGTCTGGTACTAGAGTCAGTGTTGCTGGGGAAGTAATTTGTTGCTGATATGGGTCAATTGGAAGTGCCTTCCATCTTTGGAAGTCACAAGTCCTTCCCTGGGCTGTTCTGAGGGAGACACAGTAATGGGTTGATCCTTACTAAGGATGAGACACGGGGTAAATTTTTCAAAAGTGCCTAAGTGATTTAGGAGCCAAAAGTCCATTTTCAAAAGTGACAAAGTTAATAGGACTTAGGCTTTTAAGGGTCTAAAGCCAGCTTCTCAAAGATATTTAGGTGCCTAATTCCTGGAGTTACACACTTTTGACAATATGGGCTGAAGTCCTCTTTGAAGACAGTCTTAGACTCCTAATTTACTTATGAGCTTTTGAAAATTTGACCCATAATTCTCAACCCTGGTCAAAATGAATAAAATGTAAACAATACAATGGAATTCATTTGTTAGGGAGGAAAAAATGTTGCAATGATTTTTATGTCCTACAAGAAGATAAAGTCAGGCTGATCAGTATGCAAGCCTTTGTGGGTAATTAATTGGTAATCAGTGGTTCAAATTACCTGAGAACGCTTTTACTCCAGAGCAGTAGATACTACACCCATCACATCTTTAATCATGATATAATATTTACAATGGGCATCTCAACACCTGTACAGTAGCACACTATCAGCCAAGCTAGTAGCGTATGAGTCGTTTAATCTGAAATTCATGCATGTCAAGACTTCATAGGTTCAGAATATCTGATCTGATTTATCTGCATTGATTTTTCCATTTTCTGTTTCAAAACATATGGTTCAAGTAAAAAGGGTTATGACATTCTGAGGCATACTATATTGCTTTGTGATATTCATGTAATATGTGTGCAGTCAAAGGTAAACAACATGATGGAGTAATCAGATGCAAAGTGGGATTTTACGCTTTCTGAGCATCTCATACAAAAATTGTCTAATAGGGTTTTGCAAGTACTTGAGACTGTCATGATCTAACTAAGACTAAATGGATCTGAATGTTTTTTAAATATCCTGTCCTAAAATAGCTAGATACAAATCAAGATTTGGGGATTTGGGTTTTTTGTTTTTGCTTTTTTCTGTTACAAAATGGAAAGTTCATGTCCTTCTCTTCCAGTTGTCACTTTAACCAAGAGAATATTTTGTGTGTTCTATACCTGCAGCAGTCAGGCAAACACCATGTTAGAGCACTCAGGAAATCCAGATTTCTTCCATCTAGTCCAATCCCTGCTTTTGCATCCAAAATCCTTGGAGCACAGTGCCAGCATTGAATCTTCTCTCCAGCCAAGAGCAGGGAGGATGAAAAGGGAACATGAGATGATCTCTCTAACAGAAATGTCACTGATAAGAAGGTCCAGGTTCTGGTACCTTTACAATGAGTAGCACCTTACTTTGAATAATCCTATTTAAATCAATTGGATTCAAGTGAATGTAGTCATAAAATGCCAAACAAAATAACTTAATTTAAAACCAAAGCTCTGTTTACAATATGTGTGTGTGGTGGGAAGAGGGGGGAGAGAAGTGTGTACAAATGTGATGCGGCCTGATCCAAAGGTATTGCTTTCCTTGGAAACCCATTAATCTTGTATCTGAATTCAAGTTCTTGTGAATATTTACTGGAATTCACAAGTAAAAATCAGGATTTCTGAATGTGAAGTGACTTTTGCATGGAAAAGAAATAGACCTCATTAAATAGAAATCACCATCACTTCTTCTGATTGGTGATGGAGTATGTGACAAAATGATTTTCATGTATTAGACAGAATCTCATTTAAGATTCCTGCCAAATTGTATGTTTTAAATATTTGGCCTGCTGTTTTCACTCTCTATGAATAGTCATGAATGATATTTTTTTTTTTCCATATAATCTGATTCACAACAAAGTCTTTTTTCTTGAGTATGTTATTTGACTTGTCATTTCTGGAATGTGCTTGTATACTTTTGGATCATTACTTGGGAACTAGAAGAAATAATAATAGGCAAGGATGGACTGTTTTACTGCAGCTGGTTATAGGTATTTTCCCCAAGCCCAATTGTTTGCATGCACTCATTTTACTTAAAACTGATGAAATAATTAAAGCAAATACCCTGTTCTTGAGGATTAGAATCCTAGCTGCAGCAGCACTCGGAGAGTTCTTTGTGATGTTTTTCTCTTAAGGAATTAAATGTGAGTTTTATAATCTTCATTCATAAAGTAATATGTATGAAGAAAGTGCATCCTGACTCCAAAGTAGAAGAGAAATGTCCACTGATCAAAACTCTTCCATGAATTGGGATGCTTTCCAATCCTGTGGATTTTCTGATGTTGCTGTGCTTCCACCATCTCTCTTTCTGGCAATGAAATTATACACCCAAATCACTGCTTTGATTGGCTCTCTGACATTTTCTAGAAACACCATTTTCTAGTGGCATTATCACCAAGGATCCTGTCATTGCACTCTGGGTCTCTAGGAAGATGCTATCAGTGTATATTTTTAATGCTACGTTTGTGAAGGGAAATGCAAACTAAAACTCCCAAGTGAGGGAAGCCTGCACCTGAGTCGGATGCAACATCTTTGTTTTAGAAAATACCATGCTGAATGCAGAACCAGTAGTTAGTTAATGGTCATCCAATATTTGTATATCATCACTCAACCAGATTATCATACAATACTTTGATTGTTCAGACTGGGTAAAGTGTGGTAAAGATGGGCACGGGACTCTGGCTGCCACTCAGCATTTGAATAGTGGCTGAAGTCCCTCTTGTGTAGTGTTTTGAGATCACTGGATGCACAGGCACTCAGATTCCATGGCTCCCACACTGACCTGCCCCTAGTTCTCCCCCATCACCACCCTCCCAGTTGAGGCTACCCCCTCCGCATGGCACAAAGGAAATGCACAGGCATCTCTGCAGGGCGGCTCTCTCAAAGGCTCCCCCCATTCAGGGCTTAGTCATTGCATAGAGTCTCAGGCTGGACCTCTGCAGCATGGTTGAATTTGTCACCTAGATGATGAAAAAGATGGAGGCCGACTCCTGACTTTGGGAGTGCAGGGGGAGGGAGATGATTCAGAATCTAAATCTATAGTTCTGGATCCACTTTTTGTAACAGGCTGCAAAAGCAAGATCCAGGATCTGCTTATTTGAAGGGGCTGGAAATCCAGATATGGATTTGGATTTGAATTATGCAGCTCCCGTTCTTACCTAGATAACAATTTCACATTGAAAAACATATTCAGCAGTGAAGAGTCAAAGCTGTATTGTAGCTTCTAATTTAAATGTATATTCTTTATGGGGAATATTTACAACTTACTTACACCAGGAAGCATTAGTAACCTAGACATGGCCATGCCACCTGTCCTGCTAAAGCATCTATGTGCTCACGCTATCCTCCCTCCCACTGAAACTGTCTTTAGTAATCTATGTCCCTTCCTTCCATACCATATCCCTCCTGCAGCTTTGGTCTGACAGCTCTGTTTTTAATGGAGTATAAGCAAGAAACTCCAGCTGAATCTGAAGACCTATTTCTAATCTCATGGAACAATTGTTTTGTAGGAAAAGCTCATAATTTTGGGGGAAAAAATTGTATTTTTCACAAATCTTGTTGAAATGTGCAATGAATATGTGGCCAATCAGTTTGAGAAGAGAGAGGAAGACTTGAAG
This sequence comes from Emydura macquarii macquarii, assembly GCF_026122565.2. Classification (NCBI taxonomy): domain Eukaryota; kingdom Metazoa; phylum Chordata; order Testudines; family Chelidae; genus Emydura; species Emydura macquarii. Next base: position 11,881,070 of record NW_027130208.1, on the reverse strand, counting down.
TTACTTTGAGTAACAATAATTTATATTATTTATTTAATTTATATTATTATATATAACTCATGACTATTTACCTTCTAATAAAGAAACAAATATACTTAAAATTCCCCTTCTCAATTAAAAGGCTTGATTCAGTTTGAACTATACAGAACAAGAACTACTGTTTAGGACTTGGATTGAAATAGCGGGTTGGGGCCCCCAGTCAGAGCTCAGGCCTTCTCTGTGCAAGGCCCTGTGCCCACACGTACACTAAAATATACACATCCTGTCACAAAGAGGTTAGCATAAGATATGAGACGACAGATGTGTACACGAAACAAATGGAGGGAGGTGTGAAGATAGGGAATAGGAGAATGTAACAGTGAAATAATCATGGTTCATATATAATTAGCAGTTGCTACATAATTACAATTCCTTCCACTACTGCTATTTATTTATACAGGGTCTGATTATGCCGCTCGTAATTTGGTTGAATAGTACCTTACTAGGTAACTAACCTTGAAGCTGGACCCAATTGGGCAGATCCCTGCGTTCCCACAAAGCCCTACTGTGGTCCCTGCAGACACAGCAGCAGGCTCAGGGCCTAGGTGAGTAGTCCACTGAAATCAATGAGACTACACATGTAGTCAGGTGTTACTAGGGTGACCAAATGTTTTATAGGGACAGTCCTGATATTCAGGGCTTTGTCTTATCTATTCTTACCTTAACCTTATCTATCCTATTACCTGCCTCCTCCCATCCTGATTTTTCACACTCACCGTCTGGTCAGCCTAGGTCAGTGGTCCCCAAACATTTTACATTGTACCCCATCTGTGCCCCTCCTCCCATCTGGCAACAGGGCCCCGGTTGCAGCTGTGGGGCTCCAGGAGCTGCGGCAGCTGGGGGCCCATGGGTGGGTGCCAAAGCTGGGCACCGAGGCCGGAGCTATGGCCGGGCACTGGGGACTGAGACCCTGTCAGGGGCTGTGGCAGAGGAGGCTGGGCCAGAAGCTAAGTGGCCATGGGACCAGGAGCCCAGGCTGAGTGCTGGGGGCTGTGGCAGGGCCAGGGTCGCAGCTGAGGGAGACAGGAGTAGAGTTTGGGGCAAAGTTGGGCTGGGTCTCCCCCCCTCCCCCCCCCAATGGGGCAGGCCCAGGCCCTGCTGTGTCCCCCCAACATTCCTCCATTCCCCCCTAGGGGAGAGTGCCTCACAGTTTGGGGACCTGTTCCCTAGGTGCTACTATATGTAAAAGTGGCAGACCTGAGCCATTGTTTGTTTGAGGCAAAAAATACAAATACAATGTTTTGAACTTGATAAAAGTTAGTTCTGTAGGATCCAGTCCTGAGTTCCCATCCAATGCAGTAAGGGAAGTTTATGGGGCCTTGGAGTGGGCAAGATACTAGGTGGCTTAAATGTACTAAGTGTATTGCAGTATTAAGGAATGCAATTTCCAGTTATCAAAGAAAAATCAGTGCTTGATTTAACAAGGCCTTTCCCTTCATTTTAGAAGAGCAATTTTGAGACTCTATGTTTTGCACCACAATTTTAATTCTCTTTTGATTGAACCCATAGGTGGAAAAAAGGTTAAAAGTTACATAGCACATTCATTTATTATAGGATTTGGGCCAAGAGCCATGCAGGTACCATTTATGAAAGTGACTAGATTAAATTAATTAAAATCTCTTTCTGTCCTCCTGTCTATTCACCTGTCTGTCAAGGACTTTATACTATATCCTCACCGATGTGCCCTAGTGCCTTTCTCAATGTCACTGTCTTTTCTTTCTATAAACCAGGTTACAGGCCCCATGTTCAGGGTGACCGTTTTTATTGAGTGCATTCTCATTTACACATGATAATTATATAATTTGTAAACAAATTTCACCTTCACTTCAGTTTCTTGCTGCATTGTCTGACTGACAGGAAAAAAGGTGTAAGTTTCTGTCATTTCCTCTGATAATGAAGCTTTTTACCGGAAATGTGGATCCCATATCCTCTCTTTTATACTTCAGTATACTAGTTCTAATGTTGGCTGACACTTATTGGTTCATATGGTCCACACAAATGAGAACTAGGAACTTGTGTTCTCACAAGTAGCTGTGGGAAGTGTATATCTGGGGACATGAAGCCTCAGTAAACAAACTGCTTGACCTCTAACCTCTTTAGCCTGTAGTATTTCATCAAGGGACCTTAGTTGTCAATGAATTAAGTTCTGATAAAATGCTTCAGCAATGTAGAGTACAGAAAAACCCATATTAAACAGACAAGGCCACTTAACACTGTCCACATAGCCATAGTCCTTATTAGTTGTTGAGTTGCTTTAGTTGCATTCAGTTGTGATGTACTTCTTATGTGGTTTTCTGGTTAGCAGAATTGCCTGGGAAAAGTTATTTGTGCTTTCCTTTAGGTTTTGGTTTACTTTACCCCAGATAACTGTCGGACAGTTGCTGGTTCACAAACCTAGAAGTGAGAGGGTTGTCATAATCTCCGGTGTAGTAGACTTGCTTTCCACTGCTGAAACATATTGCATTCTTACTTGTAGATCCTAATAATAATTGCCTGGCAAAGACAATTTCTTCAGCATTCTGAGGTCTAAATTGTCCTCCTGAAGGGAGTGGCCCTGTTTTTGGTCTAGCACTATGCAAACAAGTTAGCTCATGCTCAGTTTGGAGATATGCATCTTTGCAGTTTGGCTCAGATTTATTCTCATCTTCAAGTTCTTTGGCCAAATAGTGGTTTGTCCTTTTCTTCCATTACTTGACAAAGTTTTTTCTTCTCTGCATCAGGGAGATCTTTCAGTGGATTTTACTTTAAACACAAGCTCCGCATATGAAATGTTTCTCTGTCAGCCAACCTGGCTAATTCTCTTGATCATGTGATTCATGCCACAAATTGTGTAAAAACAACATGCAACAGCCTAGGACAGAATGGTTTCCCTTCCTTCTTCCAAGTGAAAAGAGACAGCAACTCCTTTTTTCAGATTCCTTTTCCATTCATCCAATGCTCTTTCATCTTGTAGCTCCCTCCTTCTCTTCCCCACTTTAGCCAGGCTGTAAAAAGAGGAATATTCCCAGAAATCCTTAGGAAATCCTGTGGGTAGGGCCCTGATGCCTTTTATTTTTCCTACAGGCTCCCCTTTTGGGTGTATGCATCTTTCTCCTGGAAGGCAATGTGCCAGTGGGTGAAGGAAAGGAGAAGTTTTCATTCATCAGATTTGATGCTGGACCCTGTGATAGACACCTTGATTGCAGGTATTTCTGTGGCCTATATGCAGCCTTCAGCCTCTTCCTTATAGGCCCTCCTAGGCATTTTCCCTTTCCTCTCTTGATCCCCTCCTCCTCCATTCATTCTCTGGTTTCCTCCCGGTAACCTACCTTGTTTCCTTCTTCACTCGCAGTCTCCACAAACAAAATTCTAAGATAGCTGTTCCATTACTTCTGCCTGACAGAGATTTTGTTTTGTCACAAAGCAAATTTCACCTTCAAGCTTGGAATTCATTCCCCATGAACAAAAGGTAGCTTGCAGAAATGTTTGAGAAAAGCAAATATAAAAGGGTAAGAATATGATGAATTAAAATTTGGTTTTCATTTGCCCAGCTCTAGAGACCAAAGCTCTTTGCTTAAGAAATGCAGTGGGAAAATTATAAAAGCCAGTACAAATGATAGACCAAATGATCAGCTTTACCAAAAGAAAGTCTGGGAACCATCTCAACCTCTGATGTCTCCTTTGTATAACCTCTGTGACATGAGATTTACTATAAGAAATGGAACAGGATTAATAATTAATACATTTACTGATGTCTGAAATAGCGACATAAGGTTGGCTTCAGATGTATGTTTTATTAATAAGGTTTGAAAACAATTGCTTTCTCACAGTAACAGACAGCGCAGACCTTTATATTGAAAAATATGAGTGCGAGAAAAATGTGCGGTTTCCTTCAAATTTCCTTTGAGGGTACCAACAGAATTCAGTCGCCACTCAAAAATGTGCAGAAGAAATAATAAAAAGGGTTAGCATAATAATTCTTAAACTGTTTCAAACAGACATCACCAACTGCATCCAGCCCGTCTGAAATATGACACATTTGATCAGGGCACAACAATAGCCTTTTGCACAGTATATAAGGAAGAAGAGTATCTTACTGTATGCCTGTTAATGTAACAAAATGTTACTGAGATAATTACTGGTGTGACATTTATGTGACTCTGCTGGACATTGTTATGCTGTAGCAAATTTAAAGCAAAACCTCTGCAACCTCTTTTTTTTTTTTTTTTTTTTTTTTTTGCATATGTGGCTAGGTGTGGAACCAGATAACTTATGAACAGCACTCATGCCAAAAACAAAACAAACAAACCAAAAAAACCTCTCTTAAAAAATCATGACAGCTTTATTAAACAAAAGTAATTGCATTCATCTTCCTTGACCTTTCAGTCACCTGTGGTAATTATTGTTCTCTGAGTGCCGTAAGGAATCGGAAGTCTGTTTTTTTTTTTTTGTTATGAATATTTACGAGAAAAGAGGGGTTTTTATTTAAAATAGAAAAGCCCTGAAGAGGTAAGTCCAGCCCTTTCATTGTGGTCATCAAGATACTTTAATTATGAGATAAATTACATTTCACATACAGAATTACTTAGAAAGTAATGCTTTAATAAATACAATCTGACCAACTTACATGCAAATTGAAGCTTTGCCTTCCTGCTCAGAATTGTTCCCAATGAATTTGTGGCCAAACACTGGTATGTTCCGATATCCTGTTTGGTATGTGGGTTATTGATTACCAAGCTGCCTCCAATCAACCTGTAGTGATAACTCATGGTAAGATCAATATCTGTGCCATTTTGCTTCCACCTTTAAGGGGAAAAAAATCAAATTATGCTTATAATTTACAGAGCCTATTCATATTTATCAAATAGCGTGCTGTAGCATACCTGTAACAATAAATGTGTGGTTAAATATCAGAATGCTTTTTATATCAATCTTAATATTATCAATAATTCTATTGTTTGAAAATCTTTACTGTTCTTATGTTACTCACAGATTTCAACCAAAGGTTTACAAAAAGTCATTATAATTTATTCATAAAAACTAAATTATCCAGCCAGTTGGAAGTACAGAATATGCCTTGGCTGCAGATACATTATTTTTATAATATAAATGGTACCTGAAAGTGTTTTACGATTCTTGCAAGTGATGTCATAAATTTGGTCGTATAAATGTTTTCGAGATATAAATCAGAAAGGATTACTCTTCAAAGGGCAGAAGAAAGCAGAAAGAAAGGTTTGATATAGCTAGTCTGAGACTGATAATGTAATAATGAGAGTGCTGCTATTTTAAAACATGATTTGTCTCTGTTTGTCTGTTAAGTAGAAAGATTGTGTCTGCAACATTTCACAGCTATTTACAAATGTCAAAATAAACTTTATATTTCACTGAAAATAAATATTCTTCATTTTAAAAAGGAAAATGTCGCAGAGCTTTGCCATTAGTCACATTAGGATGGAATTAACATTACTCAGTTAAAGCCCAAAGAACTAACATGCATATTGGGGAAGTCCCCCGTCACCCCCAGTAGGTGCTGCTCCAGGCTTTGATCTTGAAAAACATCTGAAGGCCTGTACTTGCCATATACATAGGTTTTTAACACCACTGGCTTCACATGATTCTGTGGTTCTTCACTGAAACCCAGTTCCCACACTCCACTCCACCCACTCTTCATACTCTGCACCAGCATATGAAGATGATGCCGACCCCTCTATGACCTGCAAAAGATGCAGACACAGCTCCTGCATGGCTTAAGTGTCATCGAGGGCCTCCTGTGGGCCCTCAACACCAGGAAAGTTTTATGTTTGCTAGAATCCTTCAACAATATCTTGTAATGTAAATACTCAAAGTTGGATCTTTAGCTGTTATAAACCAGCATAACTTTGTTAAAATCAATAGGGTTATACCCATTTACATCATCTGAGGAGCTGGCCCCGCTGTACATTGCAAAATACTTTTTTCTGAGCCAGCCACTGAGTAGGTTTTCTCCACAGAATTGGATTGTGTGGAATATTTGAGTAGGAGAAGATGCTTCAAAGAACCATGTGAAATGCCATTGCATGCTGTAAGGGAAATCTTGACAAATATGTACAGAGAAGGACAAGAACCATGACCTTGGAGGCGGATATATGTTTTTAAAGATGAGAAGTGATTGATCAAATATCAAATCAATTAAATTTCATGAACAAATTCTAGTAGCTTTAAATAATTTAGCTGGATCCTCCATATCTCTGACTTCTGTTTTATGAATGCTTTAACGTTAAAGACTCTAGTGGCATCTGCAGAACATCAATATTTTGCTTGCCTCCAGTTGCTGCTAATTTTGATCCCGGTATTCCTATGTCCCTATTTTATCTTTTACCTTTTTGACAGGACAAGTAAAGCCGGAGGTGATGGCCATCAGCTTTTTGCATGAAGCAGTTTATATCACAGTCAGCATTTCACCATAGTTCATAACTGGTGTTCTGTGCATGCTCTCTGGACCTTGGTTCCTCTTTTAGTTTTTTAGCCTAGGAAATACTGGTATTTAGTTTGCCAGCTTTCTTTAATTTCAGAATCAATCACTGAAATAACTGCTGTCATCATTACATGGCTCCCAATTAAGCTCCATAATTGTTTTTCAACACAAATGCAAAGTTGTTGGCTTAGTCGCAGTAAATGAATTTTTCACAGTATCCCCACAATCATTCTAATCACCATGGTACAATGATTATTAAATTGTGCATATAGATCAGGGGTTCAGCTCCTGGTGTGGGCCTTTTCCTAATTAATATGTTTAAATCAATGAAGGAACAGAATTAATGAATCCATGTGATTGCCAGACAAGTGTTTAATCATAGCATGTGTGCCCCAGTGTATTATCTGATACTAACTAATCCTTGAAGGATTATTTTTAATATGTATATATTAAACCCAGTTGATCTAACAGTTTTTATTACCCTTTTTAGTGCAATCATTAGAAAATATATATTTTATCCTTGTATGTGGAAAATGCATCATTGATCTGATAATTTATCTTCAGAATCAAAACCAAGAATATGGAAACCACTGAGCTTGGTTTAAACATTTACCTAGAAAGGAAGTGTTCTCAAATTAGACTGGCAAAACATGCCCTCCAGTGAAGTAAACCCTACACCTGTTTTATAAATTCATAGAATTTAAGGCCAGAAGGGAACAGTATGATTATCTAGTCTGACCTCCTGCATCATACTGCCAATAGACGGTCCACAGTAAATCCGGCATCCAGCCCATAACTTCTGGTTGAGCTAGAGTATATCTCTGAGAAAGACATGTAGTGATAATTGGGGCCAAGCAGCACTACCCCCGTGGTGAACCGAACTGCAAGAAAGTGAATAAAAGTTTATAAAATGTCACAATAGTCTGTAACAATAAATACTGATCAGAAAAGATACAAAAGGGAGACAGAAAAACCGAATTAGGCCAAATGCAAGAAGTCTGGGATATAACACAAGGTCTCTGTTAAGATCATGCCCTGGTAAACAACAGAAGTGTGGGACTGAAAATCAGTGGACCAAAACCGGTGTGTTGGAAATCAGGTCTAATTGGTGGACAAAATAATGAGAGGATGGGCTCTGTTTCCACCCATCTCTCCCCTTTTGGGGTCTTCAAAAAGATACTCTGGGGGAAAAATGAGTTATCACAGATGCAGGCTGACTGATCGATGGGAGAACAGGAAGGAGCAAGCATCTACCCATTATCTCCGGGGACCTCAGAATCCAGTGTGACACCACTGAGACTTCAACACTCTAGTCATGAGAAATGTCCTGATGAGATTGGGCCAGAGAAGGGGACCCAGAAGTCATTGCAACATTCACTGGTTCTGACTAAATCCCAAACACTACCTGAGAGATGAAATTTGTGTTTCTTCCTCCCCAGTGTGTTTTCCCTTCCTTGCCTTATATCTTGTCTTTCCTATCCCTCTCCTTTTGCCTTCTGTTTAATAAGAGTATGGCTTCTCCAGGCAACTCTATATTTTGCAACACTGCTGCAGCTAAAAGCAACGCTCTAAAAATCTCAATGCTACTACAAGTTTGCCAGATCTCAGAGACGCTAATAGAACAGTGTGCCTGTATTTTTTTCAGCAGAGAGAGTGCAAAGTGAAAGTAAACACCAGAGACAGAAGCTGCATTTTCTATCTTTATGGTTCTTTTCTGTCCTCTCCTGTATGTGTCTTGTTGTGTCTTTTAGGAAATGGGATCAGACAGCAAAAATAACAGCTCCAGCCCAGTTCACCTAACATTTGTCTTCTTCCATTCCCCCAAAAAAGAAAGTTATTACCATCTAAGAGACTGTCAAATAAGGGAGTTTTCTTTATAAAAATTCTCTATAGCAAAGGGGAAAGGAAACAAGGGATAGGTTTAAAATGGAAACTTTATTTAATATTTTACATTTCAAATGTTTTAACTCTTTTTTTCTCCTTTTCTGTATCTTTAATTAAAAAAAAAAAAGAGTTTAAAAGATTTTTAATGGTGTGTTTGACATTGTGCTAAGCAGGCTGAGCTCTCTGTATTCCAAACCCAGAACACTGTTTAAAACTGTTTAATGATGGACAATGATGGGCTCTTGTTAACACCTTTGAGTTTTTGGGCCCATTTGTTGCATCAGAATTAATACAACAGATCTCCACTCTTGATTTAAAGGCTTAAAATGATAGAGAATCCGTCGTATCTCTTGGTAAGTTGTTCCAGCGGTCAGTTATCCTCAGTATTAAAAATTGTGTACCTAATTTCTGGAATGAATTTGTCTAGCTTTATCTTCCACCCATTGGATCTTATTGTGCCGTTCTGCTAGTTTAAAGATTTATCCAGATATATTCTCCATATTTAGACTTTGATCAAGTCACTTCATAACTTTCTTCTATCTAAGAAACACCATTGATAGTTTCCCAATAAAAAATATTTTGAGATCCTATCCTTTATATACTTTTTAATCCATTTAATATGTAGTACGTTAATATTTTAGTGCTACATTTTAATCAGTGTCAAGAAGTACTAAGGCAAATGCCTTACAAATACCTAACTATATGATGTCAATACAGTTATTTTTATCAGCCAAACTTATAATCTAATCAAAACACTATAACAAATTCATTTGACAAGATCTATTTTCCAAAGAACCATGTTGATTGTCATTTATAATAATCACTTTCTTTAATTCTTTAACTTTATCTAAACAAAACATTTCAACATTATCAAAACAAAATGTTGCACCAAATAGATTTTTTTTTCTGAATTTTCATGCCACAGGAAAGTTCAAATTTTTGTTTTTTTGTTCTAATATGGAATGAAAACAAATTCTGAAATATCATAACTTCGTGTAGAATGGAAATTTCATTTTACACACAGCTCTAGGTTCCACACAGTGCAATAGTCTGCTTGGGTGCTAGCCATTGCAGGACTGGGATCCTCCTTTGAAATTAAAGTAATCTCATTTGAAAACATCCTCACAGGTCACTTTTCACATATTGGGTTGCTTTCTGTATGCTACAATAAAAAAGGAAATATTTTACCTTAGTCCATTCGGTCAAAAAATGTTAGCCACCAGTACAGAAAGAAGGAGGGTGATATTTGTGTTACCATTTTTGTTTTCAGATATACATTGGGACTTTGTTATAAGAATAAATTTGATCAGCCATCCCACCTCCCTTTGATCATTGCACTGAACAAGCACTATCTATAGATTCAAGAAATCATAAACTTTCAAATCAGATGTGCATAGAAGCAAAATCTCCCCTTTATCTCAGTGAAATAGAATGGGTTCTATGTGGTATGTTAGTGACAATTTGGGTCAATGAAATTATTATTATTGGTCCATACTGATGCTCTTATAAGTGGTTAAAGTATTTGTGTGCAGCTCGGTGGCACTCACTGAGGCATGAAATTCATTTCTGTCTTTGAAAACATCAAAGACAGCATTTCCATTCTGATCGTTACAACCAAAAGCCGAACAGATCAGTATAAGGGCTGGGCAAGCACACTTAAGCTTTTGGAAATAACAATTTGCTCCATATAGCACAATGAGCACTATAAGAGGTGCTCAATAAAAATATAAATTCCACTACACAGACTCTATCTGTTGCAGTAATTTTTTTTGAATTTCCCAATTTAAGATAATGTTTCCAGAATAAGCAAATGGCACCCAAATCCTCCGGAGCCGACAGAATCTCATTGTCAGCAAAGAGCACAAGAAGTGAGGCAGAGATCAACCTCACAAGCATGGCTTCCCCTTCATTCTTCCCCCACAACTTCATAGTATCTAACCCTTGTTGTAAGCACAGCACACATTCCATCGTTAACTAGACATTGGGGGGGTTCATGCAAATGCCACTGAAGTCAATGAGAGACTTTCCTTTAACGTCAGTGGACTTTGGATTAGGCCTTACATCATCTCCTCTGACCTCCTACACTCTCTAAAGTAACAGCAGCTTCACCAGAAGCCATGTGAGCATTGAGCATTCGTCGCTCCCACTAGACCACTTTCACACCCTCATTGTAGCATCATGTGGAGGCTCACTGCTAATCAGAAGACATATGACTGTATTAGCCATGTGGCTAATTGAGGTCATATTGATAATTAAGTTATGGGATTAAAAAAGTACACTGTAAGGGCCAGACTCTCAGTTTGTATAAACTATATCTAATTATGCCAGCTGATTATCTGGCCCAATGTAGTTGCCAACCAAAACAAAATCTGTGTTTTAAGAATATCTATTGTAACAACATGTTCTGTAGAAAAGAACATTTTCAAAGTCCTCATTATTAGAGTTCTGAGTTCACCTTAAATCCTTTGTATTCAGTTGGAAAATCTCCTGCACAACTCTTTAGAGGAATACAGTTCTTTTTTGTGATCAATAATACTATGTTTACTTATAAGACAGATGGGCTAATGTCCATGAATGATGATTGCAACAATAAAAGATGGGTAATATCTAGTGACTAAAACAGAGAAGAAAGGGATACAAAGTTGATTTTTAATTAAGTTTTCTATTTCATTTTGATTTGACATAATTCACTAATGTTTTTATATGTTCTTAACACCATGTCCAACATACAAGTTTGATAGTTTCCTAATTGCTAAATTAATTGCCCTGGGCAGCCTACTGGAGATAGGTATTTATTTAGAGTGATCGAGGGGACAACATTTTAGAGAAGGGGCAGGCAACAGAAAGGATTGATCCATCAATCATTCTTAGATTTTCCAATAGTATGAACAAGACCTGGAAAACACATTCTCAGATTCACTGGGTATAGTAATGCAAACTTCTTCAAGTTAAGGTGCAGTGAAGGGATCAAGGCATCATCCACTTCCATTGTAAGCAATAGGAGCTAAAGGATCTCAGAATATAACTCCTCAGTGATTTTATACAATGTTATTAATCTATACCATGGGTTTTTATTAATTGTAACTGTTTTATCCTTTGTCCTTCTTTTTCCCTACATTTTTATTTGTCTGTTACCTTTATCTGGATTTGGATTCAATTTGGACAATTTTATCTTATTTTAGTCTCTGAAAGACACCATTTAAAGTTATTGTACAATATAACACACACACACTAATGAGTAAAATACGAATTGCACATTTCTTTGTTTATTTAGACAAATAACTTTTCCTGGCATATATAATCAAAGGAAGTGAATTTCAAAGTCACACGAAATTTTATGTTCAGTATGCAGGAGGGCTCATGATCTTTTGCAGTAAGTGACTGGAAAAAATTGCCATGTGTCTTACCTGACCTATCAGAACTAATCACCTCACAGTTCAAACAGGAAATGTGCAAATATTGCAGAGAACTATTTGTGAACAATCGTCAGAGTTTAAAAAAAATGAAAAGAAAAACAGAATAATGAATAAATTAGAGGAAATCTTGATATACTCATAGATATTCTGCAATCAGAAAAAGAGGCTAAGTTTATTAGTAAAATTATTCATTGTGAATTATTGACTCAGCTCTAATGGAAATAGTTAAGTGCAATGAATTAGAAATTTATCTTGCAAGCCTATGTGGGGTTTTTTTTCCTTTCACCAATATTATATAAGGTACAGTAGAAATCCTGCATCAAATATTGTTATAAACAACTTTGTTGAACATTAAAAGGCATAGTAGAGTATTAGATTGGGAGGTAAGGTAACCGGATATTCACATTGTTTTACTAACACACATTCAGTATCTAAATTTATATTGCTGTCTTTAGTTTTGTTTTCATTGTAATCTGATCTGCATTCTGTTATTTCTAGCACAATGTAAAATAGAGTGTCTCATTTTTCATTTATTCCCTATGCCCATTTCAGTGTTCTCGCTCTCTCTCTCTATATATATATTGGTGTTGTTGTTAAGCATTATAGTTTTTTTTAAAGAAGTTGCAAACAATTATGACTAGAGTCAACAGATGTTTTTTTAAAAGTTATATTACAAATCTTATAAAAATTAGGAAACACTAAGCATTATTTTTATTAATTATTACTATTGTTGTTCTTGTTCATTTATTTATTTATTTTATTTTCACATCAGCATATTTCTTTATGTAGAAAAGTACCAGATGGCAAATTATGTTGTGTATAACTTTATTCCTATTGTACTGCTTCTGCATTTATGAATCAAGGAAAAACATTGTGGTAGTCCTCACAATCCTTAACTCCACACTCGACAGAGGATATTACTACAATGTCATTGATTTATCTAGGTATATGGGAACCTAAAATATGTGGGCCAGATCCTCAGCTGGTATAAACTGATTTAGCTCCTTTGAAGGAAGAAAGCTGATTTACACCAGGGGTTTGTTCCTGCTCCCAGTAAAGTCAATGCAAGACCCGAATGCTGCAGATCAAGCTCCAGGTGAGGATTTGGCCAGATCAGTGTAAATAGGGCTTTGCAAAATGTTTTATATAATGCAAAGCTAAAAAAAGTTGAAACTGATTCTGGCATCATGCTAGTTGTACATCAGTGTAACTGCATTTACTGTAACTAAGTTACCCGTTACTTACACCAAAGTACATGAAAATGGAGAAAGTAAACAACACCAAGTTATTTGTCCTATCTCTTGTTCATTCCATTGTATTTTGGGAGTGGAATAAAATATGCAGGAAGTGGAGTAAAGGAGGTAAGGTACATGGAATGTGAGGGGAGAGGGGAAAGAGAAGTGGAATAGTAGAAAGGAGGGAGGGAGGGAAATAGAAAGGCATGGGATATGACTGAGAAGAGTTCATATTGTCAGTGGAGATGTCCATTGGGACACCAGGGGTAAGATCCACAATGGATCTATGACAAGTCACACAAGTTGAGGAGCTGCCCCAGTGAGTCTGAGGCTCTGCAAGCTACTCACGCTGCTGCAGAGACTATTTTGGCATATGTGTGAAGGGAAGAGAGCATACTGCAGGCCAGGGCTGGGGGTTTTCACAGGCTGCCAAGGAAGCTCCCTCTTCCCTAGTTCACTGGAAGTGGGTGAGTAGATTGATTGGATAGACCGGAATTCAGTGAGCTGAAACAATTGATGGCCAGTCTGGTAGATATCAGGGAGTCATAGGATGAAGGCTGAAAGATCTATATATAGTGAGAGGCTACTGTTCCAAAAAAACAGAGAAAAAATGTACTTCCTCTTGTATAAAATTCTGAAAAGATTTAATTGCTGTAGGTCTGCACTTAAGATAGAGAGAAACCAAAGTCCCACTTGTTACTGGCAGCTTTGCAAGGAAAATCTTCACCTCATAATTAAAAGTTATTGAACATATTCTCCAATGGACTAGGTGACCCTTGATTTCCATCAATAGCTTGCATTCACAATTTCTCGTTCCTTGGTTTACTTTTTCCCAAACCATTACTTTAACCCCATGTAATGAGGATGATATAGCACCCTTTTCTAAACTTACAACTTCTCCTTTTATTAAACTCAAGTTTCCAGAGCCTTGGAGCAATAGGTTATGTTTAAAATAAAGAATCTGAGGTTATTGAACAAACAAACAATGTTCTGGACCTAAATTTTATTAAGTGAGCCTATAGGGTATAGTAAGCTAGAAATCAGAACTGTACCTTGCTGTTTCTCCAAATAAACCTTTTAAATATATACATGAAATGTTAGAATTAGAGTTAGGCAAAACTTGTGTTTTTTGCTTTAAGTTTTAATGATGAAACTTTTTGCAAATACATACGCACAGCAAAATATTATCCTTTTATTGTTTTACAGCTGCTCTGTAAGTTTTAAGTAATTTTATAGGTTTTTAAACACTTTTTGGGAAGTTGTCAGTGATGTATTTTCTTTATATTAAAAGCTCATGAAATTACACCAGTGAAAAATGACATTTTTCTTACCTTTTTTTTTTGAAGTGAAAAACCTACTCCCAAAATTGATATATTTGTATATTTTTCACGATTCTTTTTAAAAAGAATTCTGAATGACTCAGGCCTGATGCAAACCCAGTGAGGTCAATAGAAAAATTTGCATTGTCTTCAGTAGGATTTGAATCCAGATCCATATGATGTATTATTTCCTAAGGGCCAAATGTTGTGTTTGTTTCTTGACTTACATATGGTCTCTTAATAACATTTTATACAGTGGTTTCTTTGAGCAGTTTATATTGCCATTATTAGGGTTTTTACTTTAAATATCTAATAAAATTGCTATGCAAGTGAAGATATTCCATTTTTAGGGTTAGATTGTGCCACTCTTATTAACACTGGTGAGTATCTATTCACAAAGATAGATACTTACTGACGTCTTAATACCATTAGTGTGTGTAAGCACACACCAATGTAAGGGATGTGCTGCTGAGCACTTGATCAATTATAGTTTAAAACATTTACAGGGAGACCACACAGTTGCAAAGATGACTTCACCTGTAGTATGGTAATGGGTATCCGTTAGCTGTACAATTCAGCAGTATTTCTGGATCCTTTGAACCAATAGAATAAGTGATGTCATATGGCTCTTGGATAAAAATAGGACTGTGAAGAGTATCTTCCTCTGTGAAATAAAACAATAATTTAAGATTAGCCTTTTATAGATATCTGATAAAAATATAGAGCTTCCAGTGTTTTTCTCTTTGTTCAAAACCTAAGACCCTGCAAACTATTATATTGGGCATCAGCCTATTTTTCTATAAAGGAGAAAACGTTTCAGATCAGATTCATAATAAAACCTCATTCCAGGAGATTCAGGGTTTATTTACATAATGAAAGTGAAGAGAAGCTTGTCTGCATGTTTCCTACAGAAATTATGTGGATGTCTATTACATCTACTCCCTCTTTTCATACTTACACACAAAGATTCTGGGTGGAAGCTGAAAAGGACAGAGAGATGTCATTCAATAAATCAATCTTTAGTACTTGTATGGTGCTCATCACTGCAGTATCTGGGGGCCTCAAAATCCTTAACATATTTGTCCTTACAGTTCCCCTGTGAGGTAGGGAAATACTATTATAGCACCTTTTGGCAAATGAAGAGCTCAGACACAGAGAGACTAAGTGACTTGCTCAAGGTCACACAGGAAGTCAGTGACAGAGCAGAAAATTGAACCCAAGTCCTAAGGTAGTCCCTTAACCACTGGACCATAAAATTAGTTTGATAGAACTCACCAGTGTTCAGTGTGAATTTTTGTCTCAATATGTTTTTTTTTCTTGGAAAAAGATGATTCATTGGTTACATATGGCATAACATAAAGACTGTCAAATATTGCAATACACTCAAGTATATATTTAGGTCCTGATCCTGCAAACAGAACTTCACAGAGAGATTGCTGTACCTGCCAAGAGCTCCGTTGACTCCATTGACAGGTCCATCAACCTGTAACTTGAAGGAATAGGGTCTGATAAAGTATTCTGTAAAGCATAAGGAACCCTTCTTACATGATTGGTGTAATCCTCTTGATCCTCTTGCTGTTATTAAAGCTTCTTCTATTCACAGGTGAGATCAGAATTTCACAGTTTCATGGATCAAAAACCAATAATGTTTGACACTTGCAGTAAGTCAGTTGAAAAGTGATGATAAAATAAAAATCTTGTATATTTTAACTTTATCACTTAAAAGCTTTTTAAAGATTGCAGCTGATAGTCAAGACAGTATTGGGGGGGGAAAGGATGCTCTATAAAAGGCTTTTAAATGTAGAAGCATTTTTAAAGACTTGTAAGACACAATCTCTCATATCCTGTTCCATAGTACAGTCTTGGTTTTTTTTATTTTATTGTTATCCTATTTAGTGATTAATTATTTATAGTGAATAATATGCTGGAGGACAGGATTGGTTACAATCAGATAACTCTATTAATGTTTATATGCTATAACTACTGTTAGATTTGTTATAATTCGTTTCCTCTCCTACATTGTTGTGTTGGGCTGTGCTCTGGAACAGCTTTTTGTTCAACCCCAAAAGTGTCTGCTGCTGCTTTTGTAAAAATGTTATATTATGTTGGCTCTCTTTTTAATGGAAAGTTATATCCAAAACCTAGTGGCCTTGTCAGAATTCTGCCCAAGGTTAAACACAAGTATTTCCGATATATTTTAATGTTAAAATCTGCCCTGGAACAAACTCTTCACACTAATATGAATTATATTCAGTCTACACGTCAGGAATTACAAAAAATTGACAGAACTCAACCTGTATTTTTATGAGTAGCATTTGGTAGAAGTACACTTCAGGAGAGGTGGAGTTAAATTGTGGGTAGTAGTCAGAAGAGATTGATTTGTTTTACACTACAATAGCTGTTTGGGAAGACACACCTCATTTTTTAAGAGTATCTTGTATTATAAAGGAAATGGTACAGGCATCATACATTAGATACACTAGAAAGATAAAATACATCCACCAAATTTAGGATGTAAAACTAGAGCTAGACAATATTTCAGGCCAGTAAAACAGCTAAGACGAGCTACTAGTTTGAAGGTAACACATTAAACTTCTCTGAACATTATATGAGATGTTATAAGTGACATAACAGGCCATAAAATGAAGTAAATTGTATGAAAAAGCACCAATTTCCATAACTGTTTACATCCTGCAGTACTTTGCAGGATATATCTAAACTTGAATGAGACTTCAAACATTTCTTCACTTATCCATCTCTAGTGGACATAAATTAAGGTTCCCATAAAATACAAAGCAAAACCAGTAACAGAATGCAAAACACAGCAAAGAAAATATATAACTGAATACCACCACTGACACCACATCACCATTTGCCTTCAGTGGGATTGCTCATGCTTAAAAAGAATGATGTGCTTAAATTTACTAGATCAGGGCCTAAATTCACACATTATTATTATTATTTATTTGTATTACAGTAGCACCTAGGAGTCTGTGGACAGGCACCACATTGTGCTAGATGCTGGCAGGGCCCCCACATGGTAGGGAAAAAGGGTACACTTTACCAGGGCTCAAAGGCCCTGGGGGGGGGGCCAAGCCCAGGCTGCAACCCCCATAGTATGTGTGTGGGAGAGGGCCCATGTTACAAGTTTGTACTGGGCCCGAAAAAATTATGCTTTGGCCGTGATGCTGGACAAACACAAAACAAAAAGATAGTCCCTGCCCCAGCCTCAGTACATATTGAAATAGAGCTCTAATTTATTTATCTCTGCTTCCTATGCTTTCCAGTTTGCTCTTACTAAAACTGCAGACATTTTCCGTCCTGTAGAGCAAAATTTCCCTGACACTAGTAATGAAGGCCTTTATAATTCCTTCCCATATTGCACAGAGAAGGGAATCAAATCAGGCTCATCTGGAGTGGCAGATATCATAGGAGTCGCTCTAAAGTTGGGTCACATTTCTCTCAGTCCTGTTGAAGAGTCTCCACAGACAGGTGCTCCATGAGGCGAAAGGCTGGAGAAAAAATATCCCCTTACAAGTCCATTAGCACCAATTTATTCAGTAAACCCCATTATGTTTTGAACATTGAAGTGGAATGGGAACCACTGGTGGGCCTCCTTATAGATGGCTTCTACTAATGTCCACACAAATTTAGGCGTATCTTTTGGTTTAAAGGGCTGAGCTCCCTTCATCCAGTTCATTGAGAGGAGAGGGAGGTCAGACCTCTTCCTGAGGATGCTATGCAGGGTTTGTAATGAGTTTTTTATCAATGGAAAGGAACAAGACGACCCCAATACAATATATTATTTCAATAACATTAAAAAACAAACAAATCCACTAGTGTATTGTAGAAAGATACCGGGAGAAAGAGAGGCTCAGGTACTTACATATCTGCCCCAGTTGTCTCCCTAGACACTTCCAATAGATTAAATATACTGTTCTTTCTTTCTCTTAACATTTCCTACATTGCTACTTTTCCCCAACTTGGCTTTGCTAGGTTTTTCTAATATTATCCAGAGTAGGACATTTGTCAAACTGACCACCCACTGCGTAAATAAAATTTATCTAAATTCTCTCTGTGCCTGCTGCTTTTCTTGTTTTACTGCCTTTCTGAAATTCGAGGTATATTATTCCAAGGCTTCAGCCAAATTCTCTCTCAATTGCCTTTTTCATCGGTAAGTACAATGTGCTTTTCTTGCTTTATGTGTTAATCTACACTGCCCTTTCATCATTATTATCTTCCTATGGCTCATGACTAAGATTTTCAAAAGCACCTAAGTGTTTTAGGAGCATTGGTGCCAGTTTCAAATATGATTTTGTCTTTTAGAACTCAAAGTTTCATTAAAAGTCAGTGAGACTTGGACTCCCAAGGGCCAGATTTACAAAGGTATTTACGCATCTTAAGATGCAGATAGGTGCCTACTGGGATGTACAAAAGGACCAGGGCAGGTTAGGTGCATAACTCCCATTAGCAATCTTTGTGCTGCAGTATGATTTCAAATCTGGGTACACTAATTTACATGTGATCTAAAACGTCCATTAAGGGGAGACGTGTTACTTGCTCCTGTTGGAAAGGTTACCTTGTATTGTGTATGACTTCTTGTATACTTCTGAAGATGGCTTCTCTGACTCATAAACCTCTTGATGCCAACTGGCAGAGGGCACAGGGAGTTCATAGGGCATTACTGAGATCCCCTGGTTTACCTAAGCGTTGCATGTGAGGTCTCTACCAACAGACCACTGGTTGTCGTCATCATTTTGAAATGTACATACAGATAAAGTTTAAGGAATTATGTATCTGTCCTGAATATTATGTTCTTATGGTATGTGAGTTAAGGCAGGTCACCAGGAATTGATCAACATGCTCCTGTCAGGTAGGAGAGAAGAGAGCGTATGTCTCTCTGGCTGGTCAAGTCTGTGTTGTTTGTTGTCCACATCACAAAGGAGGCCCAGCAACAGTCTGAGACAAACTCTAATCAAGATATTGTGAAATCAACAAGAGACACAAATGGGGGGAAATAAACCAGCAGGGGGTGTCTCGTTTATGAGTAAGGCTAATGATTTGAGTGGTGGGTATAACTGGGGGCGCAGGGAGACACATTGGAGCTTTTTCACTGAGAAGCCAAGTTGACAGTGTGGCCTCTCTGATGTTGCCCGTGGCCAGTGGAGTTGGGGATCTGACCCCAGCAGGCACAGACAAGGCTTCCTCAGGCTAAGGGCAGGTGGCAGCGAGGTGGCTCACAGCCCAGGTACTCTGGGAAGAGCCACAGCTTCCCACTGTCATCCTGTCTTCTCTCTAATAGCCTTCTCCCACTCTGTAAGCCATGGAGAACGCCATCGAATTTGTCAAAATATATTTGTGCTATTGGAGATCATGTGATTAGGTTTTATCAGCATATATTTTTTCAGCTTTGTTGGGAACCTTGACTACTATCTCTATAAAAAAGGTCAGGCATGGTCATTTCTAATTTCCTGACTCTTTCATTTTTCCTTTCTTGTAGATAATGGTCATATATTTTCCCCTATATTGGCCAGTTATCCCTGTTCCTCCAGAACTAGCTATGGCAAATGAATCTTTTTATTATCTCTTGCTTCTGTACACAGTGAATTTGGATTTTTGTTTCAGTCTATCAGAATAAGGGTGTTTGACTAAATGGATGTATTTGTCTACAAACCTTGGATGGAAATCTTCTGCTTAACGTTTGAAAGCTCTCATTATGAAACATTTCCTTATAAAGTTAAATGTATGTATTTCTCTATGCTGCCTGATCAGTTTGAGTTCCATAAACACCATAATTATGCTAGTCTGAATTCAAATGTGGAATATGGAAATGAAATAACATTCCTTTAATCATTATGTGATATTGTCTTGTGCCAATGTAAAGATTAACCCGAATATTGTGGAAGCCTATTTTTTTCATACTCATAAATCAACAGAAGATTTCAGTGTGTTTTCCTTTAATGTCTGTGTAGGCAGCACATTTTCTGTTACGCGGAACTAAGGTAGTCAGTTCAGAAACAGTCAACCTGTTTTCAGTATGTCCCACATAGATATTTACTTGCTGTTACTTTGTAAAATCAGTAAAACTCTAAGTATATTAGCTATACTTGGGATCTGAAGGGCGTAGAACAGACCCTCCTTTTGAAATCCCCATTTCCCATCACAAATGGATGTATATGGTGTGATGGGATGTTCATCCCACACTTGCCTTGAAAGGGTTAATGAAGACAAAGAAGGGGGCTAATTAACCCAACAGGCCACAGCTGAGAGGAGTCCCTGAAATTGGCGGCAGAAAGGGGAACTGCTGAGAAAGTCTGAAGTCACTCCCTTGGAGAAGGAAGATGTGTTTGGGCTGGCAAACCCAGGGAAGAAGCCAGGAAGGTAGAACAGGGCTCTCGGAAAGGCAGTAAGGTCTAGAAGGAAACAGACCTTGACTGCTGGCTAGTGAGTCCCTGAGCTGGAACCTGCAGTATAGGGTGGGCCCAGGTTCCCCTGCCAGCCACTGGGGGAGTGACACTATGAGACAGTGAATGGGAAGACAGCCTAGGACTACTGGCAAGGAAAGACTTTGATACCCTGGAAGAGGGACCCACTTAATGATCTGGCTGGAGGGCTGAGTCATGAAGAGGCTGCAGCAATTCGTGGAGTGAGAGAGGGGCTGCAGAAAGAGAGGTGGAGAGATGGCATGCAACCTCATGGGGCATTGACCTCATGAGCTGTTCCCCAGCATGACCAAGAGAAGGTGCCATCCTGGTGGTGAATGGAGCAGTCTGTCACAGTGGGGCATAAATATGTAGGTTTACTTTTTATCATATGAATTCTATGTAAAATAGAATGATAGTCACTGTTATATAGAGCCATAATCACGATTAGAGTGCAGCCTCTATTCATTATAGGTGAAATGGATCCAAGCATAGAGGACACCTACAAAGCTCCATGCACCACTTAAACAGAAAGGCCATGGAGGGTTTTTGGTCTTTGTGCATTCTGCAGTCCCCAAAGAGACTAATACAGGAGGGCACACTGAACATGGCTAGGGCCAGTGCTTAATTTGTAATAAGAGAGGTGCCAGGCAGGGCTCAAGCAGTTTTTTACATTCATAATTGAAGGAGCAAGCACAGATGTGCCAGGCCTATGAACTGCTAAACCTAGAGGTGCCAAGGCTCAGCCCTGGCAAGCCCTGGCACAAATTAAGCACTGGGTAGGGCCCAGACAGTCCACAGTTTTATTGACCCAGGATCCCATAAATGATGCATAAAGAAAAGATCACATGGGTACTGCATTTCTTCTTATATGTATTGTGATAATATGTAGGTGCCCCGGCCAGGCACATGGGTGCCATTGTGCTAAGTGTGGTACTAACAAATAACAACATGACAGTACCTGCCTTGAAGAACTTAAATTACTTCTGTCCCCTAGTCTTAAGTAGCAGACATGGAAGGGTTGTGTTGCTGCCCCATGAACGGAAAATGTGGGTATTAAGGGCGGCTGAACTATCCCAACACTGGAGAGGCTAGAACAAGAACGCACTATGATAAAGACTGTACTGCAAAAAGCTTCTAAATGCAAGGCTGCAATCATTCACATAGGGAAATCAGATAAGGAGGGATTTATCCAGCTATTAACTTCCAGGAAGGGTATACATTTCGGGGGTAGTGAGTCTTTAATGAATTTTTCTTAACATACCTTAGACAGAGCCTCATATCTGATTCAAACATTGATATGACTTTATGAGCCAAAACCAGCAAATGATTAAGAGGTGTCTTTTCTAGCAACTTTACAGTAAGATCTGGGTCGATGCTCAAAAAAAGCAGAGCAGGTGACTAAGTGACACTTCTGCCTTGTAGAGACACCATGAGGGGAAAAATATGGAAAACCAGAATGTCTTTAAAATCAGTTGAATTCTGGGACTAGAAACACTAAAAGATTTTGATCATACGGATACAATTATGGCATGGCAGCAATACAGAGCAGAGTTGAGATAGTTTAGGTGCCTTAACTGTGCATTTCCACACTCAGCAAGTCTGGATTTCTTTTAAGTATATTCTAGTACTGAATTTCCTGGTTTGTAGATCGGTTTGGGGATAGTTACAACATCCCTGTAATGTATTCAAATCTAAATTAATGATACATATTCTCAACCATAATTCCATTTTAAAGTTTTTTGTCTTGGAATTTCTTTGTTTTAATATCACTTATTATTTATATTCCGGTAGCACCTGACTCTCCAATAAGTAGAGAGGAACCATTGTGCTAGGCACTATACAAACCGGTATCTGGCCCAAAAGACTTACACTTCAGCCAGATTCTGACATTTATGTTTGGAAGCATTTTAATCTACGAGTGTTTCCAGTTAATTCTGTGTGACTACTTATCAATTAGAAGATTTTCTAAACTGCCTCATGACTGCAGTTGGTCAGAAAACAAAATGTAGGAAATTCTGATATTTCCACATTTCTTTTCCTCCCAAATCAGGATGAAAAGTCAAAATCTCAAAATGTTTTGTAGAATGGGAATTCCAGAATATTTCAGTGTTGGAAACATTTAAATGACCATATCAAAATATTTTGGTTCAATAATGTAAAAATGTTCCATTTTAATAATGTTAAAGCATATTAAATATAATGTACAAATATAATATTAAAATTAATACTTTGATATAATTTCATATAAAAGTAGACATTAAATGAAAAAGCAAATGAGGATCAACAAATTGGAGAAGGAAGTGGTGCCCCAGTTATACCCAGTAGCCTGGGGGAAAAGAGGGACTGGATTCAAAACTCTTCCCCCTCTTTCCCCGCCAAGGAGTTGCTCTCAATCTCTCTTGTTGAAGCTGTTCCACTTTGTATAAAGTACTTGAATAGTCATTGGGCAAGAAAGAGTGGAAATGACTTTTGAGTCCAGTGGTCAGAGCACTCATGTGAGAAGCAGGAACTCCAGGTTCCAGTCCCTGCTCCAGTGAATGTTTTATTGTTTATACAAAGTGGAACAACTTCAGTCAATTCATTGGGACTTGTGCTCCTAAATCACTCACGCACTTTTAACATTCCCAAGATAGTGTGTGCTATTTAACATGGGTAAAGGTGTAAGCATCTGGCACTAAGAAAGCCCTGCAAAGTTGGGCAGAATAAAAAGAAACAATATTTAAAAACAAAAAACCTACAGATACACAAAGGACTGCTATTTAGGCCCCACACATATAAAAATTATGTGTGAACCTCTCATTGCAAATAATGCAAGGATTTTGAGTCAGTCCTGTTAGAAACAGAACAGAATAGATATTTCCTTTAACCAAAAAGTAGCTCAAGGGCTTTGAATAGTATGACTGATGCAAAAGAAGAGTGGTGGATGATGCATTGGCCTTTAGCCTGTTAACATCAAGGGAGCATAAACTTAAAATAACGTATGAATGCAAGGAGTCAGATTGGCCCTGAAAGGAGCTAAATGGTGACAGGCAGAAAAAGAGGGGAATGAAAGTATCCAAGAAAAGGAATAAAACATGTGAGACACAGCAGATGTACACCCAGGGAGTCATATTTTCCCCAGAAAGGTGTTAAATTCCCAGCCTGATATTGAGCGAGGAGAGTAGCATACAGAAAATGAGATTAAAGGACAGGTTACAGGCTTTAGCTACAAAAACAGCCTGAAACCTGCAGGGTTTTTTCCCCTCAGGAGCCTTCAACTTTCATGTGCTTTCTTCCTCTCCAGACATTGATGTATAAAGCTTCAGAGACACTGGGTTCCTTTTAGGTTTCTGTTTCTGTTGAAAAAGTCAATTCGGGAGCAGCTGAGACCTCCCCGTTTGTCTCTTTATCAGACACTAAAAATAGAAAGGAACCCAGCTTTCTGAAACGCTGTTGAATGTGGTGGTGGCCTAGAAGGCACTTGGAGTGAAATCCCAGTTCCATGGAAGCCAGCTGAGAAACGCCCATGGACTTTAATGGAACTCAGGATTTCTGACTCAGACTTTACAGGGTGAGGTCCAGGCATCATTATGCTTCAGGTCACCACCACTCTAAAGCTACAGGGTTTGTACCATCTCTCAGCATAGATGCCTCAGAATGAAACAGGGCACAGCTGTGCAGTCTAGTGATTCCCCCTTGTGGCCACCAGGCACGATATAAGGCAGAACAGTTTAGAGCACGCCACTTTTCTACAAGCCTCACTCTGTCCCTCTCTTTCCTCTCCCTCCCAGGTCTTGTACTGAGTGGAGAGCAGCTGGACTAGAAGATCAGAAGGTTTTCTTATCCATCCCCTGTACGGCTGAATTCATTACTGCTAAATCATCTCTGACAAATGAGAAAGACATCTTAAATATCTCCAGTGAGAGCAATTCTCCAGTCTTTGCATGCCAGTCCTTGGGAGATTGTTTCAGTATTTATTCTGATTTTTTTACTAATATTTAAATCAAAATATCTATGCTGTGTTTACTGGCCAGTGGTTTGGGGTAGGTGGAGGTGGAGTGTCCCTTATCACACTCTCAGGTTACATATTACTTGTATACTCTCTGAAGTACCTTGATGCTGCAAATACAATACTCGTGTAAACTATTACCTTATTGAGGTTACTGTTTAATCAGGAACCACTTGTCAAAAGTTTTTAGACAGTGGTGGGATATGAAATATCACAGTTCTGCCAATAATAGCAAGTTGAAATAGCTAATTGTACTGTGCAGGTTGGACAATAGGGCATTTTCACAAAAATTTTGTCTTCTTTCTGTTGCAATTTAAATGTTGATAAAATATTTTGTCAGAAATTCAACTTTCAAACATTTTCAACAAATATGAGTATGGTAACTCAGATACTACAGTGTGGGAAGAACGGTATTTCTTTCTTTCTTTTTAAATGCTTAATTTGACAGGAATATTCTTTCAGTTTTTTAATTTGATCTTGTACATGTTAAAAAACACTGCAATTCTGATTTACACCACTTGAGATTCTGGAGAATGTCTATGAATCTGTACATCTATGTCTGTCTATCTTTTTATCTTATAGCTGCATAAATTATAGCTATTAATATGATTAATATTTATTTTAAATGTCAACATTTGATTAAATAGTTATTCATAAGAAGGACCATACTGAATTTTAGGTCCAAATTCTAACTTTGGATGCATACAGCATACTAAGGTAATTTGATACAAAGCCAAAATATTCCCCAAAGCATTCAGAACTAGACATTCAAGCTATGGTTTAGGAATATTTTTGGTAAATTACAGAAAGTTGTTCTCAATCAATGGAGTTTAATCAGTTCATCCCAGATGAGGATCTGCCATTACATTATGTAGACTTGGATGCAGATATGTGGATACATTATTTATGTAGACATTGGTATAGATATATAAACTATAAAAAGGTATGGAGAATATAGATATACACATATATGGAGTTTACTAACCATTGCATAACACTGCATGAAAGAAAACATTCAAGTTTACAACTGACAGGTCTTGCTGGAGTATAATTACTTGCTGTACACTGCCATACTGTTCTTACAGCACATTTTTCTCAAGGTTTTTGTACTATTGTGCAAGATGCAGAGAGATAAAGGAAACCTATTCATTTCTGAGAGTGGCTTGTTTTATGTCATGAACTTGGCCATGTCCTTCAGATAAAGAAGTATTGCAGAACAAGCATCTAATTACACAGACAAATATCCACAATGGAGTTAGAGGGATGTGTCTTTATGGTGTATGGTAATCCTGACATGCATTCTTCTCAATGAAAGATTTTGTATTACCAGGCATGACAAATAAATAATAATGAATCTTTACCAATCAACTGCACAATCATTTTATTCACTGTAATTTCAGCTATAAGTGAGACCTAGATTCAGTAACAGATATTGTTTGCTGCATTGTACCCTTGTAAAGTTCATTTGGCACTATTTCCGAACTGACTGAAGGTTTAATTCAATTTACAATGAAGGAAGTGATAACAGCTATATTATTTAATATCTTGCCAGTTAAATAAATCCAACAATTTTTCCTCATAACTTTTTCTGAGTAAAA
Organism: Emydura macquarii macquarii; assembly: GCF_026122565.2. Taxonomy (NCBI): domain Eukaryota; kingdom Metazoa; phylum Chordata; order Testudines; family Chelidae; genus Emydura; species Emydura macquarii. Next base: position 11,854,733 of record NW_027130208.1, on the reverse strand, counting down.
TATAACTATGCTTACTACATTAAAGGGGTGATGTTTAATTAAGTTCAGATAATTTTTACAGCTGCTGAAGTTGGTTTGCTCTGTTTTCTTGTGCAACTGACTCCAAACTCTATCACAGGCATTTTAATTATATTAGTTGGCATGTTGCTCTCAGATTCATGTTCAGACAGGGAAAAAAAGAGAGACTTTTATGTGCACTGGCCTATAAAATTTGGCCCATTACAAAGTTTTCTTTAGACTGAAAAACAAAATATTGCACAAAAATAAGTTGTATGCAAAATATTCTTCCAACCTCTGTGTTTCAAACACCACTGGAAGTATATTAAAGACAGAGTGCTTGTGTATCCATTTTTACATTATGCTAGCGGTTTAAGTAGACTTAGACAAGGCTGTTCACTGAAAATGCTTATTTTATATATTTATAGATTGTTCCTATCATAATGATACATTGATTGACTAACTATAATCTGTCTTGAGAAAGGGTGACACTTAACTGCACTGTCCCTGGAGCACAACTCAATACTTCCCCTGTGTCTCCCCTGCTCTGTGGAGGGAATAGATTACTTCAGCAATTTTTGTGAAGCAGCTTACTGTCCACAGAGACAAATATGACTGCATTGTGTGTGTATCCGTATAGCTATTGCTCCTCCCATTTCCATTCCCCCAGGGAGTGAGTAGCCCCAGATCTCTCCCTTCAACCTTGCTTCATGGCAGGAAGGATAATCTGAACAGGGACAAGGAAGGGGGCATAGGGGTGGGAGGTGAATGGGTGCCTTATTTCCTCTTAGTCCCCTGCATGGACAAGGAGGGTTTGAGACAATCTAGTCAATGATCTTTCGGGGGGTGGAGCGGCTATATACAATCTTTAAAACCACGTTTGCTTCTCACTTATCTGATTACCTGCGGGAATGGTTTATTGTGGGATCTGCTGGGAAGAGAAGAGATACAACCAAATTTATACAGAGCATGAGAAAATAACCTCTCCACCGTCCCCCAGCATAACCGCAGTAGCAATAAAGAAAAATATTCATAGGTGCATGATAGACGCATAATAGAATTGGCTTACATTTTTATAGCTGGCACTAAGATATAGTTTCATGTCACAAATTGAGTGCCTCATCAATTTTCTCTCTTTCTTTGTAAAGGGCATGAGTCAAATCCCTTTGAAGTCAAAGAAAGTCATTGACTTCAATGGGTATTGGATCAAGTCTATCCTGAGAATAACATAACAGTATATACACCATTTTCAGTTGTGTGTATATATACGCATGGAAATGTTGTTACTGTGCAAACACTGTGCATATATACATCAGTAGAAGCACACATATGCAAACACATTCCTAGTGGGAAAGAGAGATTGCTGTAGAGAATTTCTTATTACCCTTCTATTAAAATTGCATGTTGTGCTGATTACAGTATGATGCACAGGAAATAATAATCCATTTACTAAGTACTACAATTCCTAAAAAATTCCACCAACACTGTGCAATAGCTAGTGAATATTGAACACAACTGCATTGTTGTAGAGCGGATATTAAATAGTAAAAAAAAAACCAAAACCCACAAATGGATCTGAATGAAAATGAAATGACACAGCTTCATGTTTAGTTCAACTGCTTACAAATGACAGCACAAATAACTCCTCTTCTATACCACCACAACAAATAATAAAGAAACCAGGTATTGTCCATAATCAGGTTAATGCTTGGCCAAAATTGTGTTTTCAGCTCTGAGGACCTGCAGCAGGTTCTGCAGCTAATGCTTTCTGGGTTTTGCCCTATCTCACATCCTGTCTTAGCATTGCCACTAAAAAGACAAACATAGAGCACTGTTACCTGGCATGTAGGGATAAGTGGAGTACCCACTGTCCCCATGTGGTCTCTCCAAAACTTGTTCCCTGGCATGTGCAGCAGAGTCATTCCAGTTCAACAGTGTTTAGGGCCCTTTGTATGCACAGGAAAGGAGAAGAGTGTAGGGCAACAAAATTGTACCTTAGCTGTATTTCATGTAGTCCCAAGTAGGTTTCATTACAGCGATATAACAAAGGAAGGTGTGGATTACTGTGCTGACATACACATCAATAAGGAATGTCTGTAGTCTCTTAGCTAGCCACAGGTGAACCATCTATGGAATATTCAACTGCTGCTATCTGGACATCCAAAGCATATGCCAGTCTAGATATTATGATAAATTCACTAAGCACGAAAGTAACTCCTACTCTCCTCAAATTCCTCCTTGTACAGAAATGACATCAGAACATATGTTGCTTTTGACAAAGAGGTCCTCGTTGTCTAAAATCCTATATAATGACACTCGAATGGGAACTTAGTTTGGGGAATGAAACTGCACATCCCTCAAGATACAGTGAAGGACAGACACAGAGCCAACCTTGATCTGACAACAAAGAATGATAATGTATCTATTCTTTCTGCATTTTGTGTAGTGCTGTACTAATCTCTGATTGATAATCTTTGATTAAATAATTCCTGTTGAGCCTGTTATTCCACAATCTTGAGTCATCATTAACTCAGACGTGCGACAAAGTGGAGATCCTGAGTTGAATCTTAGAAGCTGGTGTGTATTGTTCCTTTGGGAACAAAAGAACAGTGGATAAGGGACTGGACGCTACAGGGAATGCTCTGAGAACTCAGCGGTTAGTGTGTGCCTTTTGCTAACTTGTACACAGACAGCAAGGCCAGTGGAGGCCTGGAAGACAGTGCTTGTGTTGGCAGAGGCTGGTGGTTTCAAGCAGTTGATTCACAGCAGGGACAGACAAGATTTCTTAATATTAAGGGCAGGTAGTGGTGAGATCTCTCTCAACCCTGGGTACCCCTGGTGAGCATCACACAGACCCAGTTTCCTCTCCTGGACAATATGGAGATGGCAGAAAGTTTTTGAAATAGTGTGACACAAAGAGATCTCTCTGTCCGGTGAGTCAACGATGGAGCCGAGTGAGCTGGTGGAGCTGCATGGTGAGCTGAGACCAGGGCAGGGAAGCCAGTAGTGGAGATTGCTGGAGGAACCATGTGGGGAGCTGGGAGCAGGGTAGATAAGTAGACTGAAAAGAAGCTTAAGGAGTTGAATGCAGAGCATAAAACTGGCTAAAGGGGCAGAAGCTGAAGAGCTACATGTGGCGCAGGGTATGAGTGGGATACAGATCTACACAGAACATGTGGGAAGCAGCAGAGGTAGAGCAGGAACCTTGCAGCCAGAGACCTTGAAGAGAACTCTCAGGGACACAAAATGAGCAACAAGCTCAGACTCCTGAAGTGACAGGAGCCTGAGGAAGGCTACTGCAACTTAAGCGCCCCAGACATAGGGAATTATAGTCAAGGAACTGATCAGAGCGTGCTGGGTGGTGTTGGACCCAAAGAGAAGGGGCTACCATCTTTCTACAGGGCAGTTATGGAATTGGAGCAGTTTGCAAGTTGGGGAGTGGCACCACAGCCAAGGGGATCAATGCAAGATACTCCAGGGACTGATACTGCCCAGGAAAACTGTATGTTAGCTCATTGCCTCGAACAGAGCACAAGAAAGTACCCCAGGTCCCAGACATAGAAGCCCTAACTCTTATTGGACTACCCTCTGGGACCAAGCTATGAATGGCTATGTTTTACATTGAAATGTAATTGTTTTATCCATTGCATCTGCAATCTCTCTCTTATCTGCCAACCTGAGTAAAATATTCCTTCACTTTAGCCATGTGTCTGAGTGCTTCCTGGGACCCACTAGGGCAAAAGCCTATATGGCCTAGGAGCTGAAACCCTCTTTTTTTATTTCCTCTGTGCCATGGTACACTTAGCACTGCTGAATATCTTCAGAGGTTTGGTATCATGCAGCACTGAGGTGCTGTATTAACTACAATATCGCAGCTCCTATATGTATGTAACCTAAATCCCATAACTATTATATCTGCTAGAGACACTATGTCCTATGAGCATATAAACCATCTTGTAGCTTTCTCAGCTTCACAGGTTTACCCCAATTATTGAGAAGAGAAAATACGCAGAATCTCAGAGAGAGTGAGATAGTCAAAGTCGGTGATGTACAAGAGCATGATCTGATGGTAAATACAAAGGAAAGCCAAAATGACTCAACCAGAAAGTTGGTTGGAAAAGGAATTTGATCAGTCTGCAAGGTAAATAAAATGCAACTGGATGATAAATGAATAATTCCCTTGGTACCAATACATCTGTTTAATCAGGGAACAGTGTAAATAATTGAAAGAATATTCATGAACCAGAAGGTGGTCTTGTGGATAGAGCATTTGACTGGAACTTGGATTAATTTCCCAGCTCTGTCATGAGCTTCCTCAATGACTATGGTCACATCTCTATTCCTTTCCATAAACCTGGGGTAAGAATACTTCTCTTCTCTGATCCTTTTCTATGTAAGTTGTAAGCTATTTGGGGCAAAGACAGTCTCTTACTACATGTCTACACGGTACTTGTCAAAAGATAGCCTTGATCTCCAATGAGGAACTCTAAACACTATTATGATATATATAATAATAACCATGCTCTTCCTTAGGGCCTACCAGCAGGAATAGCTCCTTGAATTGGTACTTTTTTTGTTATTAAGCTACGATTTCCACACTCACCCCATGCAAAATGTCATATCTATATGCAAAAGCCTACGCAGCATAAATCCTTAGATTAGCAAAGTGGCTATTTGAAGGTTAAGGCCGTCATGCTGCCTAGAGTGGCTCACAACTGTGAGTGCTAATCTTAGGTCAGACTGTCAGAAAACAGGGCAGGCACCTCAAACTGGTGGTATATTCTACAATTAGATTTCACCAAGCCAGTAACAAATGTGAACTCCTGGATCGCTATACCAGTTTTACCATGGAGCCGCAGGCAGTCCCCTTAGGTACTCCAGCCTGTCTTGCCACCCAGACAAACTGGACTTAGTGTTGATGGCCACATATATAAAAAAATCATACAACATCAATTTACCCTCAAATCCAAAGGATCAGTCACTTACCACAGATCCACTCGTACTTTGGATCTCATACTAAAGACAACAGTGACAGCCAATTCTGTAGTAAACTAACTAAAGATTTATTAGCTGAGAAAAAGAAATAAGACTTATTGAGAGGTTAAAACAGGTAAAATACATTAACAGATGGGGCAAAGTGTGTCAGTCCAAATGATAGCAGTTGATGTAAAAAACTGCTAGTTTCCAAAAAGTCTTTTCAGAGAACCCAGATATTTCAGGGGATCTCCACTTTTCATTTAGTATTTTTTCGTCTAAGAGTCTAAAGAGTCAGAGATAAAGGATCTTTCTTTGAATCCATATTTATATCTTCTTCTCACAGAAGACAAGCTGATAGCCTCCCTAACAACTGATGAATAGGGAATGCAGACTGAATCTGTGAATTCCCATTGCTGAACACAGTGGCCCTCGCTCTGAATTTAGCACTCTCCCTCATTTATATTTCCAAGGCTTCAGTCACATTTGATGGATAATTTAATTGCAAGGATATACACAATGTAAAAGGTAATGTAATAGCAAACAACAATCTTCATTAGTTTTCATGAGGTTTACACATCAAGTAATTCTCATCTTAACACTGACATGCACTTTTGGCCTAGGGTCAACTAGTTACAGGGATATATATATATATATATATATATATATATATATACATAATGTAATGTGATAGAAATCAACAGGCTATAGATAAGTAAAGACAATGTCATTAACATTTCCTTTGAACTAAACTAACGCACAAGTGAATTGGCCTGATTACACTACACTACCTTTTGACACTCCTTTGATTTCTATTCGCATATAAGTGAATTAGCCTGCAGCCCTGTCCTGAGCTGGAACCAGGATAGAAAGCATCACAAAGGCCCAGGAGAAGCTAGAGAGAGAGAACAACAAGGTGTGATAAATGAGGAGCATAACACATGCAGCCTATGGGAAAGAATGTACAAAACAACCGAAAAGTAATCTGAGTGCAAAATGGGATAAGCCAAATGTGCAGTGCATAAAAATGCATTCAACATACTGAACTCTATCTGTTGTGGTTGTAACAAATGTAAATAATATTGATCTTGGGGGCCTCCAATAATTACAAGCGACTCTAACATACACTCTAAATTACCCTCAGGGGCCCAAGTCAACCTTCTTTTATTGAGACACTGTATTAGTTTGTCACGGACTTCATGTGCACTAAAATGCAAATTAAAGTGACAAGAAGTTCTGGGGCTGAACTACCAGCGAAAGGAAAGGTAAGTTACTGTCAGCCAAGAGAATGGCTCATATCAGATCAAGGTCTCGATTGTATCAAAAGAAGTACAGCTTATATGAAGCCTGAGTGCATATGAATACATGAACCTGGTTACATAGGAGATTCCCGTAACACTGAGCATTTTGGCTTTGGTTCTTGAGTGCCTGGATTTATTCAAAGATATAAGAAACCAGCCATTCGGTGCTAGTGTCATCTGCTGTTGCTTCAGACTTGGAATATTCATGTTTAGTTACTATTTTGGCATTCTGCCAACGTTTTCTGTGCAACCTCAGTAACAGAAAGGAAATGGTGAATGGAATTTCATGGGACATGATCTCAGGGCTTTCCACCTGCCGAATTTCAAAGGCCTGATGAAGACAATGGAGGAATAAGAGCTTCTCAAAAAAGGTCACAAGAATCTTTTATTGTGGAAAATATTTGGCAACTTAAATATTATTGTTCCTAACATAATTAGTGTTATATATATATGTTTTGTTATTGTGTCAAGCTCATAGGCAGTTTTAAAATAAAGATAAACAGTGATAAATGACTCTGAACTCTGTTCAATTACTAAAGTAAAATCTATCTCATTACTGGCAATCAAACAGCAAAAAGTCAAAACACAAACTATCTTATCATTTATTGCTTAACAAACAGGTTAGTATGTTGCATTTCAAACTAACCCACCATTTATGGGTTATGTATTTCAACATGAGAGGCAGCACAATATTTAAAAAAGAATTAAGAACACAGTGATCTGTAATAATCTTCTTGCAAAAAAATTACCAAAGCAAAAAATTATTGATAAGCAAAAAATGATTTGAGGGAGTTGTCTTCTGTGAATATTTAATATCTTAATGTTAGTGTCAGTATGTGCAAGTTGCTCTTACAAACAGGAATGAAGTTAAAAGCAGTTCTAATGTCGGTATCCCAAATTTTAGCAGAAGCATGTATTCATCTGGGTGTGTGTTTTTTTATGTGTCTGTAAGTGTGTGTAATAGATTTATAGGCTAGAGTGTTTCAGAGATGAACTGTAGAATGTCACTGTCTAAACGTGGTTGTATTATAATAAATGTTTAGTTAGTTACTTACCTTGCACTATTATGCCAAATGTCCTCAATGTTTTCTAAACATATAGGAGGATGCAATCCTCATCCCAAAGAGCTTACCATGGAAATAGACAAAAGGAGGGGAAAAAATGCAGCCTACAAGCAAGTGGTCATGGTGATACATGTAAGACATCTTGCTAGCATCAAGACTTCCTTCTCTCACTCATTTAAAATGATGTTTCAAGTGGTGACTTTGAGTGTTTCCCTTTTTGCTGGAAGGAGGGTGTTTATTGGGTAATAAAGAGAGAAACGGTAGGAAGGGAATGAGATTGATAGAAAAGATAGTAGGAAAGGTAAGAGAGAGAGGAAATCAGTGGGAAGGACAGACATGATTGGAGCAGAGGTCATAGGCCAAAAAACTTCAAGTGGCAAAGTCATTGATGAGGTCTGGAAGCTGAGTATTTGTCCCATGCTATCTTGGCAAGGCAGAAGTCATAGGTTACTCATGATGAGGACCACCTGGGCCTTCAGAGTCCTCTAAATCCTTTTATGAAAGGGTTTTTGATAGCCATTATTATTATTATTATTATTGGGCTAGAATAAATGCTGCTAACAAAATGGTTAAACTGTCAAACGGCAAATTCTATTATAACCAAACTGACTAGATAGTGCTCTTTTTCCTCAGACTATTTTAGTGCTCCTAAGAGAGTTTACTTACATGAATTTTCTTTGTATTACTTTTATAATTCATGTGAAAAAAATAGAAGGCTTGGAGGCAATGGCCTTTATCTCACACTCAAATACCTATCACATAGTTATTGTAGAATATGGAGAGGAGGGTTTATCTTGAATGGCATTTTCCTTGAAGGGAGAGTGATTTTGATTTTTCTGATTTTCACACCTATTTTCACAAGTGAAATTGCCAACTGGAAATGGCTTTTACAAGTGAATCTTAAAAATTCACTGTCATCTTTGGTGCCAGCTCCACCAGTGATAGTAGTTTAGCCACCCTGTTTTTATGATCCTTTCACCCCCATTTTCACCAGCATTGGTTCCAATTTTTTGGTGTTCACCCCCCACACCCAGAAAAACACGGCTACATTATAGAAATGAAAATGTTCACAGACAATGTGCATTTTCCTCTGAATGTTTTAGGATTGTACCAAAATACAGAAATCCTGAAAACTGCAACAACAACAACAAAAAGATTGGCTGAAATCCAAACTATTTGGAGGAAAATTTAAATGAAACAAAAAAAAAATTTTCAGGAAAAATGTTGACAAAACTAAAAAATGTTTCATTTTTGTCAAAATCCTTTTTAGGAAAAAGAATACTAGCCAGTTCTAATTTTCATGCATATTCTCATGCTGCTCCCTATGTATGGAAAGCCCACCCAATCACAGTGTGTGACCCCCCTGCCCCTTTACTTTCCATTTTCCATGATGCCCACAAACACTTATCTGAGTCAAATGCCTTCTCCACTCTAGCAGGTTTTTAAAAAGGACAGTAATAAAATGGGAAGACAAGAATAGTCCGAATTTAATTCCTACTTATGCTTCTCTCAGTCTGTTGAGTACTGGATGATTTCCTGAGTTTCTTTGACTGGTTTGGATCAAATAGAAATAGTGAATTGAGGGTTATTTGCACACTGAAGAGCCTGTCAGAAGTTTCAGTACAGGGCAAATAATGAAATGCAGGGAAAACTTCTCTGTACATTTCACAAATGAAATCCCACACGTGCCTCCCACCCCCCACAAAAATGATTACTTTGCAGGGAAAAGAAGATGTGCAGAGAGAGGTATAAGATGATACTCTGCATAGAGGGAAATTGGATTAGGCACCTCATCAATGACAGTAGTGAAATTCAGGCCGAAACATATAAAAGAATAAAGAGAAGCAGGGTTCTATAGTATGCTGAAAGAAGAAATTCTCTCAGTGGGTGGACCACTTCAAATATGGGAGAGAGCGTTTGAACTGTAGCGATAAACCGAGCAATTAAAAGTTTTCTCATCCTAAAAAGAACACAGTAAATAGCATAAAATAGATGCTACCAAAAAGCCATGAGGGCATTTGGAAATTGAAATGTAATGACAGTAGGTTAAGTAAATACGTGATCAAAATCACTTATAATGGAATATAACTGTCCATGAGTTGTGTATTTTCTAAAGTGCAGGTCTTAGGCTGTACTTATCTATTTCCAGAAAAGCCTGGTTCAAAAGGTAGAGACTGAACTTGTTTTACTTGCAATGGCTAGAAAAATCCTATCACTGATTGATATTCAGTTTGTCTACTGTGTAGCACCACCGACAGCACTGTGACAAACTGCCTGAAGGCCATATTTCTAGGGAATGGCAAAAAAAAATGATTGATGTGGTGACAGTACTCTGATTTAGCTATGCTGTGGGAACACAGTTTGCAATGGAAAAAAGCAGGGCAAAATTTCCACCATTTCCTTTTGGAGTATTTGTGTCCAGCTGGGGGAAAAAAATCACAACACATCTTCATAGATTCCAAAGCCAGAAGGACCATTGTGATCAATCTTACTGTACCAAATATTTTGCAGGTGCCTACATTTTCACAAATATGTCATTATCCTGAAAACAGCACATGGATTTTAATGAAATTTCAGAGCTTTAGAACATTGTGCAGGTGAAAATGTTATTTTGGCTTATTGTAAAAATTCCACAAAACTATAGAGGTAAAAAGTATTTCCCCCCATTTTCTATTAGCTAATTTATATGTGCAGTATTTCATCTTACATGTGTTAGATAGCTCTAAAAATCACTTCTCCTATGCAATGCATTACCTGAATCATGTATATAATGCAATGATGTATTGGATAAAACCTGACTCTTGAACGGCACTTACGGCCAGATTCTCAACCGGTGTAAATCATGGAGCCATGTCAGTTTACACCAGCTGAAGATCTAGCCCTTTTCTGTTTATCTAGATGTAACCAATTCATTGTTAACTAGAGTTTCATGAAGCCTAACACCCTTAACACAAGTTGGCTGAGCGACTTTCTCCATTAGCTTTGATTTGTGTGAATTCCCACCTGCTAGGTTTCACTTTCAGTGTCAGGTTAGAATGAAAACAAACACTTGGTATGAAAGTCAGTTAAAACTACTGTGTTTAACCCAGTTTAGTGCTGACCCTTAGATATCCATGGTTTCAACATAAAATCTGGAATCAAATCAGGTTCCCTTGGAAGATTTATGAACCTTTAGTAAATCTTTCAAAAACATGTTGGGTTTGTAACCAAAAACAGGGAGGAAGGATTGTCTTGTGGTTAGGGCACAAGACTGAGACTCAGGAAATCTGAGATCTGTTTTCCATGCTGCCACAGATTTTCTGTCCTGCGTGCCCATTGAACCTTTCTGGGCCCAGGGACTATGTTATTTTGAAATGGCGTGATATGAAATGTTATTACATAAGTGTTGTTAACCAAAATTGTATAATGGGCTGTGTTGTTGGCTGAAGTCCAAAAGAACATGCTGTTGAGTACACAGAGACACCGGGTATGTCTGCCAAAAAAGCCATACAATAGTGAGTCTCAGAGCCTGAATCTATAGACACTGTCTTGCACAGTGCAATAAAGGCTTTACCATGGCAGTCCAAAAAATAGCTGTGTAGAGACATTCCCACTTAGGCTGGAGCTCAGGGAGAGAGGGGTGGATTTCAGAGCCTGAGCTCCAGCCCCAGGAGGAACATCTACATGACTCTTTTTAGAGCCATAGTACCAGTCTACATCTGAAGGCCTGAACTCTGATACTCATTGTCTTGGGTGATTTTCTGAAGTGTAAACATACCTCCAGAGGCTTGGATTTCTGGAAGGAAGCTCCACTCAGACTACTTGTTCAGAACTTTAGGGGGATTAAATTTGTAGGGGCTGTCAGTTGGCTTCAGAGGAGAAAGGAACAAGATCTCAGAGGGAGTCAGGGAGCTAGTCTGTAATCAGAAAGGGAAGCACAGCTGGGCTCTTATAAAATTAGAGTTTCCTTCTGAGAATGAGAAGTACAAGGGTTACTGGATATTATTGTTCAGCTTACTCTGGTTAAATGAAAGTTTAGTGGTTTCTGAGACTGTAACCATGGTTGTTGGAGGGACTACACTGAGAATGCTCAATCAGGGCAAACAGCAAAGAACAGAGCAAATAATCCCCAATACTGGTGGTTTATTTTTATAATTAGATTCACCAAGCTAGTAACAAAACAACTTCCTAATACTTTATTGGTTACCAAGAAGCTAAAATACAGTCCTCTTTAAGCAATCCAGCCTTTGACTCCCACCCAGACAGCCAAGTCTATATAGTGAGGATTTCTTAAAATCTTATTCACCATATATGAATATCTGCCAATCCCAACAGATCAGACACATTACTCACCAGGTCAATGAATATTTCAGATCTTACCCAAATACATGCTTAAAGCCAATTATTACTAACTAATCTAAAATGTATTAAGAAATGAAAGAGAGTTATTGTAGTTAAAAGATCATTTTACATACATACATGCATAAAGTTCTTAGATCAGTTTCATAGCAAAGATGATGGGCTGATGATTTGTAAAAATCCTTCTAGAATCAGTTCAATAGGTTACATATGGTCCCATAGGCAATCCCTGTGTAGAGTTTGTTCAGATTCTTCCATGAGAATTTGCAAGGAATATCCACAGTCAACTTGGAAACCTCAGTCCTCAAGGCACAGAACATTTCCCTAACAAACTTTAAGTAGATCTGAGATAAAATAGGATCAGGCCCGACTTCCATTATAGCTGAAGCAAGTTGGGTGCTGAGAGGTCCCCCATGTGGGTTTTGATGAAAGTGACCTGACAGTTTGATCTCTATTCAATGGGTCCTTCCTTAGACAATACATGAAGCCATTCAAGAAGTTCACATGTAGTTTTACAATATGGAGTCAAAAAATTCAAAGAGAATGAATACAATAATATCATTACATCACAAATTCCATCTACATGTTAATATCCCTTTTTATCTCTGAATCAATAGAATACAGTAATGAAACATTACAGATAGGAACAGAAGTTTAGCATCTACAAGCTAATTAGGTACCATTATTAAACTTCTAACACAATATAGGCAAACACAGACAAATACAATTAGTATCTACTTCTGATTCTCTGACAATACAGGTTACATATCAAGGACTCTAGTTTATTTAACATGGCTTTGCTAACTATCTACGATGAATGGCCCAACTTACCATTTCAGTACTCTTCTAATATGTCTTTAAAGGTTGCTTTTAATTCAATCAGCCTGCTGGTTGCTTAACTCTCACTGGCTCAATGTGACAGAGACCCAGAAGTTGGAAGTGTACTTTATCGGTATTCCTCTTTCCTCCCAAGATATCTGCAGTGCCCTTGAAACAGAGTTAAGAACAACAGCCAAGATCCCGATATTCACAGACAAGCATCCAAAGAGGGAGGTTGGGGGGTGGGCGGAAGGGCTGTGCTAATGACCCAGAGCCAGTGGTGTTGAACCAGGTGTGTGCTCAGAAAGGGGCAGGTTATGACAACTGTAAAATAGAGATAATGGGTAAAATTTTTCAAAAATATCTAACTGCTTTTGGACCCCAAGTCTCATTTTCGAAAGTGACTTAGTCACTTAGGAGCCAATGTCTAATTGAAGAAATTAGGTTTCTATATTTTAAAGATATTTAGGTGCCTAAAGAAGTAGATCGGCACTAGTACCCCCCACCTATTGGTGGCTTGCCGTTAGCCCTTGCAGTTAACAGGTGTTAAGCATGTTCTGAGCACACCTCCAGGATTGGGTCTCACTGGTGAGATAGGTGTTCCCCCATCTAGTGTGAGAGTTCTGTTTTATGACTTCCAGAGTTTCAAGTAGGTTGTTAGATGTGGGGAGACATCAGGCTCAGGTGGCTTTGCAAATGGAAGTTTCCCATTGCTTCTTTTATTAAAGGGAACATCCAGGAGTGATGATTAAGTACCACATTGTTTGTCTTCAGGACTCTGAAAACATTTTTTTAATAATACAGAAGTGCCTTTAGTCTATAGATCTCACACCACTTTTGTAGAGTTGAGATATAATTATCTCTAAATGGGGTAAGGAAGCCAAGCCAGGTGTGGTGACTTTGTCAAGGGCATATAGGAAGTCCATGGCACAGTTGATAATGAAACATGACCTCCAGACCCACTCCCTTTATGCCGTACCACACTGCGTCAGTCCCACAATCACCCCGATGTGATATTATGACTTATTATGCTTTGGGAAATTGTCTTCAAAACTTCCCCAAGAAGTAAAAACCATCACAAACCTCACCACTTTCTACTCCAAGAGTAAGGACCATTTCTTTGACCTTGACTTCGTTAATATAAACAAATGGCAGATGGTATACATACTTAATAAACAAACAAAACTAAAACCAAAACCTCCATAAACAAGAAAGGAAACAAAGAAACCAACCCTACCAAAACAAGACACTTCACTATATATGCTTCTTCCTCTGGGAAAAGATGAGAGACATGTGACAGATGTGTTGTCATGTTGCTTCCTGCCCTACTAGAAAACACACTGATACTACAGCAATAAGTGAAGTATAAAAGCTTATATAGAATAGAAAACAAAACTGAAGAACACACATAGACCACTCTCTGAATTATAATATCAAATACAATTTACACACTGTCAACTTATTTTCAGGAAAGTCTGAGGATAAAGTTAGCAAAAGAGAGAAAAAAAGAATGCACTAATTAGAAGATGCCAAGTCATGATAGATAAGCTCATTTGTCAGGCAAGTAAGAGTTCAGTGTCTCTCATTGGAAATGACTACATTTCCTCTGGCCTAGGGCTAAATATTCTCAGTTGTAAATACACAGATGTTTACAGGAAATAAAGATACAGGGAAAGCTCTCTTTTCATCTCTAATACATACAACATAAAGCATAACAAATCTGAATATCAACATCATTTAGAGTTAGTGTGTCAGACTCTGATCTCAGTCACAACAATGTAAATCTGGCATATCCTCAATGTCTTCAGTAAATTTTCTCCAGCGTGAGATCAGAATTTGTCCCATAATGTTATTGTCAACAAATTCAGTTAAGGGCTAATCAGGACATAATAAAGATTTACCACACCCTCTTTAGTTTTCTCTTGGCATTCCACCTACTGGTATAAATTTCTCTGAGCTCCATGAAAGCAAGTAATTGTCAGTTTCTATTGGGTACAAGTCTTTGAAGTGGGAAATTACTACAGTATAAAGAGAGTTGCATTCTGTATTTTATCTTTGTATTGATAGGCAGGGGATCTAGGCTTCGATATCAGTTCTTATACGATTTAAAGTTTTAATAGGTTTTACTGTTAATCTACAAAGTCAGTTTCCAGACTGAGTTGCGTCAACCTCTATTAGACGGAGAATATGCTGCTATCTAGGGGAAAGTCAATGTAGATGTCTGTAGAAGTAATAAAATGCTATAAACAAAAAATTGTCCAAGACTATATAAGAACGGCAAATGGGTGAGGTAATATCTCTTACTGGACCAATTTCTATTGATGGAAGAAGCAAGCTTTTGAGCTGAACAGCGCTCTTCTTCATTAGAGAACATGCCACAGCAATTCAACAAAGGGGGTAAACAATTACACAGATATATATGTGCTATGATTTTATAAGATATTTATATTTTACTAGTGAATTTTCCCAAATTGTAAACCCCCCCCCCCATTTTTAAAAGAAAATCTGACTATAAATAGTGAGAATCCTGTGGCACCTTAAAGACTAACAAATTTATTTGGACATAACTTTCATGGGTAGAAACCCACTTTGTCAGATGCCTATAAATAGTATAAGAAAACACATAGGATCAATGTGTAAATAAAGAAAGCATATCCACAAAGGTATCACAGAATGATCCGCAAATGTCTTAAGATCTTCCTACCTGAGAAGCCCTCTGGGACTTACTGCTGCTGCTGAAACTAGTGGGATTTCAAACTGGATCCCCGTTTGTGTAAAAGTGAAGTAGGGCTACTGAGAGAGTGTAATCTGTGAGGCCCCATCATCATCAAACGGAGGACCATTGTGGCAGCTACAATGACCATAGTTAATGATGTTGCACCAACTGTCATGTAGTGAAGTTCCCAGATGTGTCTCAGTCTTGTGAATCCACAAATCTCTGGGACGGCCTATGGGTGGTGCCAGGTAGAGTCAGGACATATACCCATTTATGCATCAATGGAGAGTTTGAAAGTGGTTTGCTGGGGTGTTTTTGTCCATCTTGGTGACATGGCCGAGGAGCATGCAACATTTGAATATAATGAATATTTGGAGGAAGGCCAGTTCTCTGAGAGATTATGACATTTTGCACAAAGTCAAGCTGGTTTATGCGCAGGATTTGATCCTAACAGAGCATATGGGATGCCTCTAGCCACAGGTCTGACTGCAAGAAGTGGATTCATATAGTTTCTGATCCATATAGCAATACAGATAGTACATAGGTTTGATCAGTCCTGAACAGACATTTTTGCATCCATCAGTGAGAGATGGACTTCATGCAGAAGGCAGTGAGACCTATTTGTTGAAGAATGTCTGTTTGGTGCACTGTTCAAGTTCTGCTTGCAGTCTAGGTAAATGAACTCAAGGTCCCTTTGTCAAACATTCTCCACAGTATTTGACCTGACCTTCACCAGCGATTTTGGTGGCCCAGCTTCAAGCTTCTGGACCTTGGTCTTCTGCCCTGAGATGTTCATCCTCTTTTTTTACAATGTTCTTTCCCTTCTTCCCCTCTTAGTTCAAAAGGGCATTAGTCTATTGATCATTTGAACATCTGCAAAACTCATCTGTTGGTCAGGCATTTGATGGAAGGCTTAGGTAGCTGAAAGTGGTATTTCTAGCTGGTGAGACTGAGTGGTGGGGAGTGGGAATTTTAAGCATATTAGTCTACTGATTAGCAGTTAGATGAGGTATGGTTGAGTTGAGGAGGAAGACATGTTGCAACTTTAGATTATTTTTGCTTTGACTTTCCAATGATATTGTGTTTTCCATTCTATATCATGAGTGCTTGGCATTTTAGATGGGTGCTTTTTGATGTAGAGTGGGGTTTTGTTTGTTTGATTTGTTTTTTTAAGACAGCAATCTAAATAAATAAACTAGAAAAGATTCAGAACTCAGCCTTTCTACATAGTTATGCCACTGACAAACACACACTTATATTTTCATGCATGTATGTATGCCAGGCATTACAATAAGCAATTATATAACATATCTACTCATTTATAAAGACTTCAAAATACGCACAGCATACTGATTCAAAAATATTTTCTTTATACTTTGTATAACCAGACAATGTCTATAAAACAATTGAACACAAACAATACTTTCTATTTTCAAAATGCTGCACAGAAAGTTAACACAATATACACATTTTACCACATGTCATATCAATAAAAGCAAATATACAGTTTTTCAGAATTATGCCCTAATATACAACCACACAATCAATACCAGTGTCAGAAATCGTTTACGCTAATGGCATCTTACAGACATACCCAGTGTGGGAGCAGAAATAAATATGTATCAATTAAAAATAAAGCAAATATGAGATGAAGACACTGTGTGCAGAAAATGCTCTCCTCAGCATATATGCTGGAGAATTGACCTTTACTTCTGGAAAGATTCACAGAGGGCATGATGAAAGAAATTCTCTCTCCCACGGGACAGAGTTTCAGTGCAACCAAACTCTAGTTGACATTGCAGTCTCCTGCATGGTTGCTGAATGGGACATTGTTTGGTGGAGCCCTGTGGCAAGCATTTTACCCTGACCTCAAACACTTCCCTATCCTTTCATACACATGAAGACCTCACTAATCTCTATGGGCTTCACCAGTTCTGCTGTGTCCAGGAACCTCCACGACCCAAGTGCCACTAAATAAACAGCTTTATCCATTGGCTTCTTTTCTTGCCTATTTAAGGCAACACATGCTATGGCAACACTTAAAGGGGACTCATTAGATTAAAAGAACTGGTCATGCAAATAGAAATGAATGACCTTCACGTAACAATAGCAAGTTGAAAAGCAAGAACATGCATTTTTGAGCTCAATAGTAACACATATTCATTTAAATAAATAGTAGACATGATTTAGCACACCAATACGGATCGAATTGCCACAACATATTAATAGTAATGATGGTATAACAGAGATTCACTGACAATGATAAGCATATCATTCAGGGAATTCAATAATGGGAGTGTAAGCAGGGAAGGAACAATATAGTATATTTTCACACTGGACAAAGGAGCAAGTAATGTGGTATTAAGTTATAACAAAAGCTTATTGGTGTCAAAGTGGAATACGATTTATACAAGAAGAAGAGCAACAGTAAATCCATAGTGGTTAGTAGATAAGGACCATAGTAGACTTTCCTGTATTAAAACACACAGGACGGGAATGGATCATCCAGACCATGAATTTCCTCTTTTTGATCCTCTCATAGGGCAGGGATTTGTGGGGCCTGGAGGAAACAGATTATGTAGCTCTCTTTTCATGTAGAATCAGGAGATGAGCGCAAGGAACGATGGATCCTAGGACGTCTACACTACTTTGAGAGTCCCCTTCCTCTTCCGGAATCTTGCTGCAATTGGTTCCTTCCAACAAGGCTCTTCAGTGGAAGTCACAGAGGGGACCTTACCATTATTGAGTGCTCATCTTAAAAGCAGTGATGGCAAATTTTATCAGGAATGTTGCAATATTTGGTGTTTTTCCTAAAGTCACAACTCTGGAGTCATGTGATTTTGGAAGACTGTCAATTTTATTTTATTTTATTTTATTTTATTTTATTTTTAAAGTAATTTTCTAGCCCTAAGCCATAGTTTGGGAGAAAAGTTTGAAAACGTGAACTATAAAGTCTCAAAAACTAGAAGGCAAATAAAAAGAACACCATGTTGTTAATTATTATTTTATTTAAATCTCATGATTTTTAAGCCAGTCTCGTGATATTTGGGGGCCAGACCTATGAGTCCTGAATTCTTGGGGTTGGCAATACTGTTAAACTTTTGGAAGCCTGTAGGATCTTGTTGAGACCCTGCCGTGAACAGCAGTTGCTCTCTAACTCCAATCCACTATCCGGGGAGCTCTAAGAACATTAAGTTAGCAGGGGGGGCGCCAAACATGCCCCTATCATTTCCTAAGGATACCTCCTCCATTTTCTGACAAAGACTTCAGAAAAACTAAAGAAGAAAGATCGCCTCCAGGAATCCATCCCAGGTGTTGCACTGAGCAGAGTGCATGCAGCAACAGGACATTACGGCAATGGAAGAAGGACATGTAGCTTATTGTGAGTTTTATTGATCATATCTGCACTATTCAGATAGTCAGTAAAACTCCTACTAAGCTACATGTCCTTCTTCCATTCAGATCTCCACACATTCTTGAATGCAGCCCCTATACCTGGCTCTCCCCAGCCGTCCCAATCTAACATGATTCTGTTCGCAATATGTAGATAAGGGTCTGGCTCTGACGCATGGTTGGCTTCATGCACACACAAACCAACAAGCAATGATTTTGATGGCAATAGGGAGTCAGTGTTCTAGACAATTTATTTTTAAATGCCCTGCTCCCCAAAGAGATTTCTCCCCCAGTCTATGCATGATCATGTGTCTGAGTTTTACCACATGTCCAAATTAAACTGTTAGCTCTTGAGGGCTCTTCCAAGCACAGTTTCAGTATTCAGATAAATTCCAGCAGTACAAACAACAGTAACAATGAAAATGGTTTAAAAAATCTTTTCTTTACCAAGAAATTGTGGGTGGGAGGGAAATAGCTTTTTAGAGTTTACAAGCACAGTGATTGAGGTAGCCATCATTTGCTAACAACCCTTCTTTTAGAGAAGAATGCAAAGAAATGCTCAATGTTAATTTCTGCTTTACAAGAAACACGCAAATACAAACAAAACGTACTATGCGTTAAATGAAAAAGAAGTAGCAAATCAATAACTAAAGACATTTTATTTTCAAGTGTCTGCAAATAATGGAGGGGGTTTTGTTTGTTTGTTTGTGGCACACTGGAAAAAATAGTAAACATTGTCTTTTTAATTTTGGAAAGAGATATTGGGCCAGATCCACAGCTGGTGTTAATAAGTGTAGCTCCATTGTCTATGAGAATATGCATCAGCTGAGAATATGGTCAACAATTTCCACTACTACTCAAGCTATCAATTTTAACATTTCAAGAAAAAAATGTTTTCAGTGATCTGAGATTTATCCATTTGAAAATCAACTGCACATTAACTCTCTCTTTTTTTTTTTAACTATCTGTCATAACAATTGTGGTTGTTTATTATTTGTATTACTATAGCATCTAGGAGCCTTGCTCTTGGACCAGGAACCCATTGTGCTAGCTGCTGTACAAACAGAACAAAAAGATAGAACTTGCCCCAGAGAGCTTACAATTTAAGTATAAAACAAGAGACAGACAGACCAATGGGGGAATAGTGGCTTAGATTCCTTTCAGATCTCACATTACTTTTACCGTAATGCAACATTATTGACCTCAGTAGAGTTTCTCTAAATTTACAGTGCATGAGAATCAGAAACAGACTCTGAATATTTGACCAGCTTTGCGCTATTGGCAGAATGTGGCCTTTATACAATCCTATTAAGTTAAAAACCACAGTAGCTGGTGTGCACTTGCTAGAGAGCACTAGCGGCGCTGCACAAACTCCTTGGATGAACACTCTTTAATGCCTTTGTGTGCATTAGTTTAATTCACTTTGGAAGCGTATTATGCTAAAGGGCCTGAAGGCACTCACAGTGTGCGGTAAGAGTGTCTGTGTGGGGAATTAGTATGGAATAGCTAGTTCTCTTTAAAGTCACACTCTACCTCACTGCAGACTAAGTTCTCTATGTAGACAAGCCCTTAGATGTAGGTTGGAACCAATAATATGACTCCACAGTTCCTTCAAACTTTGAGGGGGATAAGAGGAGGAGAGTTTGAATCTGACCCGCATTCTGATCCAGATTTATAGCTGATTCTTCATTTTTGGAATCTGCTGAGCATAAATCCAAGCTCTGAACACCAGCTCAAATGCTGGCAGAATTCAAAATCCAGCACTGAATTTTGCACCTGGGGACAATCTCTCATTTCAGCATTGGTTTCCAAACACAGAGCATCAATCAGATAAACCAAAGGGAAGGGAAGGATTATTTACAGGCAATGAGTAAGGCTTGAAAGCCAGACAAGGATATGTTTAGATGAGATGCTAGAAATCGTTTCTTAATAGTTAGGTCAATTGAGAAATTGAAAGATCTAACTGGTGAGGTGACTGCAACTTTATCTTTAGAGGAGTTTAGATATAAATAAAGTCAATCAAGGTCAGAGACAAACCCTTTGCGGTATATAAGACTGAACGAGGCGGATTCCATAGTCTTTCCATCATTCTGTGCTTATCGGAAATCAGAGCAAATTCACATTTGAAAAGAGTGGTTGGGTTTGATTTATTCACGCATGTTACCTACAGATTTTCATATTGCCTTCTCAATTTGATTTTTTAACATTTATTTTTCCACTTTAAGCAACAGAAAAATGCTCAGAAATATTTTAAATCCTTAATCACCTATGATTTTCAGCTTCTTGGTGAGATAATGAAGTGCAATTAAATTGTCTTTGAACCTGCTACATACGAAAATGAAAACATTGAATTATTTCTAAAGTACCAAAAGAATGTTATTTTCTAGAGGTAATAAGCCTCTGGTTAATTTTGGATGCTTAGGCATGCCCCACCTCACCATCTCCTTTTTCTTCCCTGATAAAGTGAATCCACATATCAGCAGGGCACAGGCCAGCTGCAGAAGCATTACCTATGTTAGAAAGAGACGGAATTTTCTTCTTTGAAGCCCAGCAGCTACAAGAAATCTGGTAGGGGAGAACGCATTGCACAGAGTCTTGGGGGCAGATGAGGGTGAAAAATACCTTCAAAAGGTTGGAAGGGTTCTTGGTGGTGAGGGGGGGGAGAGCAAAAAAAGGAGCATCTTTAAATCCAGAAAAGATAGATGGCAACCTGAGAGGTAAGGGTGACCCTCCACCCACACACTTCTTCCCAATGGAAGTGAACTCCAGGGGGAGTTTGGGAATGAAACAGCAGACTGGCTACTGTGAAAACCAGACTAGAGTGTACAGTTCTTCTCTCCTTTCACTGCTCATCAGGCAGCTCCTGGCAGACCTGTTTCTACTTCCCTTCTAACATAACTTTGATCTGCTTTTGGGAGGGAGTGAAGAACACATGGAGCTTTTGTGTCCTCTCCTTCAAGATCCTGTCTCAGTGTAAGGTTATTCCCTCAGACCCCAGGCTACTGAGCTGCTTTCAATATTTGTTGTTTTATATTAATAATATCATTACTTGTATTTCAGTAGTGCCCCGTCGCCCCAGCTGGGATTGGGGCCCCGAAATATTAGACACTATACGCACATGCGCTCACACACACACACATAGTCTCTACTCCAATGAGCTTAGAAGCTAAAGAAAAAAGACAGACAAAAGGTGGGAACAGAGAAGTATTATTATTCTTGTTTATAAATGGGGAACTGCAGCACAGGGAGATTAGGTGACTTGTCCAAAGTCACATGGGAAGTCTGTGTCAGAGCTAGGAATTGAACCTGATTCTGAGCCTCAATATAGTGCCTAAATCACAAGCTTAGCTGTCCTCTAATTTCTGAGCTTGTTTGCTACTGTCCTCGCAGATTAGTGCTGGAGTGCAGAATAAGGGCTGGAAGGGATATAGTAGATATGCTAAAGATAGCGAGATGGTGAGAAGGAAGAGTTCTTTTCCTTCACAAAGAGAATGTCCACTTCTCTGTTGTAATCAGCTTTTTAACATTCTGTCCAAATCCTTATTCCTGAAGTTGGAGTTTCTCTCTCAACACATTAATTTCAAGAGACATTTGCATTACAACAACACTGGGAAGAGATAGTCACTAGGCACCCTTATAACAAATATACAGAATTTAAAATAATGATCTCTGAGTTTATCTTCATCCTCTTCCTTGTCCCTGGTGCTACGTTTAGATCTGATTATCTCATTTAAATAGCAATGGGTTATTAAGAAAAGAAAAGAAAAGAAAAGCCCAATCTGTTTCTTTGCAGTGTCACTGTGCAAGAATATATGATTGTTCTTATTTTATTGCTGTTGACTGTGTAACAGCACTGAATCCCTTTTTGGATTCCTTAATTCAAACATGTCCATGATACTGAGCTCCTTTTAAAAGACAATGTTTGCCCAAGAAAGATGAAGATGAAAACATGTTTACATAATTACAAAATCATGCAGCCCTTTTGCTAAAGACTAGGAACAGGAATAGTTGGGATATAAATCAGTCATGCAGGATAATAAATATCCTAGAGTAGTATAAACTGGGTATACACACTGTTGCAGATTGAGAACTGAGTGTATACTAATGTAGTGATGGCTGTGTGAGACTCCAGGCAACCTGAATCAATAGCTTTGAGAGGTGTGAAATACCCCTGTTCATCTCAAAGGGGTGCTGATCCCAAAGCCTAATGATGCTGATTTAAATATCAGCACTGTTGACTACTTCGTTGCTGACAAAAGAAGGCATGGAAGAAGAGGGACAATGCTATAATAAAAATCTGTAAATCTGATGAGTGGCAAGTATGTGGGGCTTGTGGAACCCAGGGAATTCTTGACACCAACAGGCAGAGGGCACAGGGGGTGCATAAGACTTTAAAAGGATCCCCTGGGTTGGATATAAGCATAATAATTCACTAAAAAGTGGCATGTGAAGCCTCTACCAAGAGGAAGTAGCCCACTGGTCACGATAAGATTGCTAAATGTGTGGATGGATAATATTTAAGGAGTTGTGTCTGTACTGAAAATAATATTCTTAAGGCAGGTAACTAGGAGGTGACATGTCTCAGACAGGCTCCTTTCAGCCTAGGCGTAAGAGATGTTTATCTCTGTCTGGCCATTGTGTATTGTGTGCTTATTTGAATAATCAGCCAGATGCTGATTTGGAGGTTGCAAAATCTTCAAGAAAAGAGTATACAGGGGAAAAAACAAACTAGCAGGGATTTCCTGTTTATGAAGAAGGACAATGAATTGTTCTGACATGTCTGGGGGTGCAAAGGGACACCCTGGATCTTTCAGTAAGAAGGCAACCTGACAGCGTGACATGTCTCATGAATAGAAGATCACAGCCAAGCTGGCTGTAAAATGCTGGAATGACTTTGGATGAGGATTGCTGTATAGGACAGGACAGTATCTAGTTAAGTAAGTCTAAGTTGTAGAGTGTGTGCTATGATTTTATTGTATATGTCACCATTTGTTACCAATAATTCAACTTGCTCTCACTTGAATCTCTAGACTTTGTTAAAAAGACTTTTACTTGTTTTCTCTATAAACATATCGAAGTGCTGTGTGCCAGGCAGAGCAGCGAGCAGAGGAAAAACTGGTAAGCTGCAGTGTCTCGTTTCTTTGGAAGCAGCGACTCTGTGAATGAGGGTCTAATAGAACAGGGGATGGACACTCCCGGGAGCCATTTGCTGGGCTCAGGGGTTGGATTGTGCGTATCGCTAACCCATAGAGAGAGAGAGAGCAGGGCCTCTGTAGGCCTAGAGAGGAGTGCTTGTGTTCCCCATGACCAACCCTGGGTACGCCCAGGAAGGGTCACAGCTTGATTTGTGGGTGGAGCTTTGGAGAGGGTCACTACAATTTTTTTTGGCCCCCTAATCTGACTGGAACTGAATGGAACTGACTCCAGTGGAACTGACTGGAACTGAGCTTCCAGAGATAAATTCCATTGTGTTCAGGAGGGAAAGGACAGGTAGGGTCCACACAGCCTGTACTGAGTATCTTCATGCATTTGCGGGTGGTTTGAATATGAAGGTAGGCTGAGGAGGACAAGGGGAGGGATGAAGAATCCATGAGCATACAGGCTGTGCAGTAGGCGGAGAACTTGGTCCAGAATTAAAGCAGAGATAATAACAGAGTTTAATTATTTCAATTCTTTGTTTCCTCTGCAACCTGGATTCCACTATATCAATCTTTGAAAATGTTTAATACTTGGCTATTTGTTATTGACGCGGCTGCCGTTAAGCATTCATTTAATGGCAAGGTCTATATTACTGAAATTCTAACGTTCTAGATGATTCCTACAGTCTATTAGATCAAACATGACCCGGTTTTGTTTTAATTTTATTTTAAAATGCTACCTCAGGCTGCATTCTACATTATTTTCTGTTCATTCCTCAGGTCAAAACCAGCTGCTGACTCATGGATGATATAATTAATTTAAGCATCATTTGAGGTTACTATAATTAATGTAATTACATCATAAATATATGACAAATATACCAATTGCTTTAAAACCTTTAAAAGTCAATGGGAATTTAGGGCTTGACTCTGTCAGGAGAAAGATCAGACCCTTAATGTATACAATCCAAATAAACAGGAGCAACGAAGATGCAAATTGTTTGGTTAATGGACCATAAACATCAGAAATAGGCATGATAATTTTTACATTTGGAGATGCACATTGAGTGAAAACTTGAGTTAACAGACAATCCTCTGAAAATTGGAAGATAGTCACATATTTCCCATGATACACACTTTCTATTTTTTCCTTTTTGAAAGCCACAGCTTAGAAGTATTTTGATGTCCAAAGTCTTGCTTTCTTGTAGGGTTTCAAACACGTTTGTTTGTTTTCTGGTTCAAAGTCAGCTTCCTGTATTGCTTAACAACAAAGGATCTCCTAAAGAGAAGCTGCTTACTCACTGGTTCACGAGAATAAGTCCTGTTAGTTTTGGTAATTGCTTCCCCTTTAAAAAAGGAATTATGATGCTGACATATTTATCAATCACAAAACAGTAATAATGGTACATTTTACCTGTGTTGCAGCTTGTGAGTGGCAGCAGAATTACTAGTTTCCATAGCAACATCATCTCCACTTTCCAAGGTCAAAAATCCCTCCCATCCAATCAGCAGAGAGCAAAATATTTCTTCCTGTAACTGTCCTTATATAGTCTGTAAAAAAACACAGAAAGAGATGCTGGATCGTTAAAACGTAAATATAAAATAATACACATTTTCCTTGTGCTGTAGCCACTTCCAGCTGCACTATTGCCTCTAAAGATGGCAAAACTGGTGGCATAAGCTCACTGCAGTATAAAGGTGATTCTCATATGCCATAGACCTGAAATATAGGCTTCTAGTAACGCCATTCCTCTTCCCAGCTGTAGTAGGAAGAAGAGCATGGCCAGAGGAAAAGGGTCATGGCTGGGATTCCACAGTGATATGGTAATCCTTAACAGCAGTTTCCGTCTCTTGAGGCCATTTGCAGCTGTTATATGTTAGAGCAGGCCTCAGGCACAGAAGCATGATCATCATGTTTATGCATGTATGGCCTCACTGATACAGCAATAGGTTCTGTGAACAAGTCCCGGCAGATTCTTTCTACCTCTTAGTGGGTGAAAATCAGCCCTCGGCAAACAGCCCATGTAAAGCCTATGCATACCTTATGTTCTATTTAAGCTCCCAAAATGTGGCTCTAGAGGGACTTAAAATGGAACATAGGCCTTTCATGGACCCTTGGCAGAGGGGTGAGTTTCCCCAGATAAGAAGTTGGAAGAATCTGTTCAGAGTCGGGATAAGAAGAATAAGAAGAGTCGGGATCTGTACAGAGATCATAAATAGGCTAATCACATGCCCAAATGCTGGGTACTCTGTAATGCTGCTAGATGGTTCTTGTCTTGGAACTGGCTGGAATATAAATGGCTTCCCTACACTCCATGCAGCTTCTACTGTTACACACATACGCACAGCAGATGCCAGAATTTGGCCCATATTCCAAACACATATTGGCCTGTTGTCTCACTGCAATAAGTAAATGTCCCACTATAATTAGGAGTTTTGCAGTGGGAGAATCAGGGTAGCACATATTCTTTAATAGAAAACAAATATTTTATAAGGGAGATGGATACAAGTTAAAAAGTCAGATAAGAATTCTGAAAGCAAGTGTTCATATTTGTGTGAGGTTTCAAATTACAGCATACTAAACTCTTTAATTCTGCAATTTCTCATACTAGGAGTAGGACTTCATAGCAGCCCAGTTCAATGATCTTCTTTAAATATCTTAAATTAGATGCATTAGACACCAAAAATAAAAAAAATACAAATGCAAAAAACCCCAAAGACCCCACAAACCTCAACAAATACTTGAGAACAGCACATTATTCCATGTGCTAAATACACTTCAAGGAAGGAAATGCCACAAATACCACCCTAACATTAATTTTACTGGCAAATGGTGATTATGTTTTAATGATGACTATTGTGTATCTTCCTCCTCCCCCCCTCCCACCCGCCGGGTCCAATTTTTATCAGTATAATTGAAAATGCAACTATAGAAGAAATAACATCTGCTAATAACTAAAGGCTTATGTGAAAAATGTCCATGCATTCCATTAGGGGATTTGGTGGGGGACTGTGAGCATCTCTCCCAAGCTAAGAGCAAGCCCACAGTTCCCCCTACACTTGAATGAATTCAGAGAACTCTCCACAATGCCTTAGGTCCTGCAAGCATAATGCCGCAATGTAGTGGCTCTTCCACCTTTACCATAGGTAGAGGAGATGTATTGGCAGATCTGGAGGAACACTCAGGAGTTATACTGAAAGCAGAACTGTAACGCTCACAATTAAGGTAAAAGCAATATAGCATCATACACTATCTAAAAAACTTTTAGTTGTTGAAAGATTATCCTTCGGAAATGAAACAAGTTTCCCCAAGGGTTTACATAACAATTTGCTCTAATTTCCTCTGACATTTCAGTCATTGTATGATGAATTAAATCAAGAAAAAAGGATCCGTTTGGCCTTTATTCCCATAGGGAGAACTAATAATTTCCTGTTGGGAATCAGCTCAGAAAAAAATCAAAACCAGGAAGCACTTGATAAAATGGTTCTATCAACTTAGAAAATCATTCTGGACCTTTTAAATGCTGAAAATTGTCCAGCGACAAATTAGGTTTCTGGACCCCATTTAGGGCCCAATTCTCCTCTCCTTTGTTGTACTTTTCACCAGTGTGGGTCTACTTATTTCAATGGAGTTACTTCTGATTTACATTGAAAGAAGTAAGATGTAAGAGAGTGAGAGGTGCTGGATGCTCAGCACTTTTGAAAATCAGTCCACTTATTTAGGTGCCTAAATATAGATTTAGGTATCTAACTTTAAAAGCTTAGCCTAAAAGGATTGCAGGTGGCCTCATGATAGACAAAGAAGTGCCTGATTCTCCATGACTTCTGCATCAGGTGTCATTTACACCTGCACAAAGGGATTGTAAAATGCTACCAAATCAGAATTCACAGTATGTGTACCCGATTAATAGCACCTATCTTCCCTACGATTTCACCTAAAATTTATCTCAGAAGGCAAATTTTCAGAAAGTTATGAATATGTGAAAAAAAGGGATTTTCAAGGATTTAGAAGAAGTGGGTAAGACTCTCTTATCCAATCTGACACTACAGTGGTCATTTTGCATAGGTATGTCCTAAATCTTAAGGATTAGGCCTGAACCCTTATGCAGGTGCGCCATGGGTGGGGGAGGAAATAAGGGACATAGCCAGTGTCAGGGGTTGGCAGAATTGCAGTCTCTCTGCTCACAGGGAGTATAGTGACTGCTTCTTTCCTACTCCCCTGAGGAGGTACAGCACACTGAAGAGGGTGGGGAAGGGTGGAAAATGAGCTATACCTCAGCTCCACCTTCAAACATATCAGACACAGGAGCTGGGTGTCCATCCTGGGGAGAGTACGTCACACACATGCCTTCTTAAAAGGTTTCTTCAACCCCCAACGTATCAGGGAGCTGGAATACCGTTCCAATAATGCCATTGGTGCCCCCACCCTCATCTGAGGTGATGCAGCTCCATACAACCCCCCAACACAGGACTGTATCTGACACACAGGGTTGAGCCTTGTTTTACTATTTTTAGCTTTCAGACAGAGGCAGTTAAATATTAATCTATGAGTATATTAATGGCTTATGGTTTCTGGAGAAGAGAGACCTAGTATTCAGATTGTTCTGCTGAAACATATAATGATAGCTATTTAAATTGTATCTAAACATGAGTCTCTTGTAACACAGATGCAAGTACAGGCTGCTGCAAATAGCAAGAATACATAACCAGTAATCATGGCATTCATATAAACTAAAAATATTTATTAATCTTTTGATTTGTAGCTGCCATCCCACGTCTAACCTCCAATCCACAAGTTACTGGGCATGACAGTAAAAGTAAAAAAACAACAACTCCCCACCCTATTTTCTTTAGGTAGCCCAACTGTTTTATTTACTGAAACTTTGCTAGACACAAAGACCTTATGGGCAAACAGCTACTTAATAATTTTAAGCTTTACAATATCAGCTTCCGTGGGATTATTTACTGTCAAGTAAATCAAGAATAAAAGGAAAAAAAATGAAATATTTATGGTCTGAGAAAATCTGGTTCAGACTAGAACCCCAGTCTGGCATTAAATCAGGTGAGGTAACAAGATAAATCGTGCCATCATACTCTTTGTTTTCTGTATGCAACACTATCACTTATTACAATTGCTGTGCCGTACTTTGAAATACACTGCCTACTTAGATAGAAAACAAAGTATGCTAAATATGATCATGGGAGAGACATTAGATTTTTCCCAGAGAAATACTGCTTGCATGTCCGTTTATTAACATTATGAAATTTATACAAATATGTTTGTTACAAAAGTAGTCAGTACCAGTGTTTTGCTGCTTTCCCATTAGAGCAAACAAATCAATGGAAAGGAACTCACGCATCAGATATTATATTCTAGCTGTCACTTACTTCCTCTCCTTCTGACATTGGATGGGGGGAAATAACCAATAAGTCATGTGGGGGTTATATAGTTATGTGCTTGGTATATATAGTTGCATGCTTGAGATGAATATATCTGTATAGTCTGATGGCTAAAAAGATAGTTAAAATGGATTTAAAGGAACACACAGACAATCACTGAAGGCCCAGTTCTGCCACCTTTAATCAGATTCTGTAGTAAGTTTCTGTGTGACTGGTACTTTGATTTTTTTTTTTTTTCCCACAGAAAATAATCTGCCCAACTCTATTGGAAAGGATGGACACAGCCTAATGTGCTCATCAATTACTTCTGTATTGGCATCTAGAATATTGATGATTTGGGGCCAAATTCATGCCTGGTATAAGCAAATGTACTGACTCCAGTGATATTGCATCTAGTGTAATGCTATCCAAAAAGGGAAAAAAAATTTGTGTCTTAAGCCCAAAGTTTGAAATTTGATTGCTCTTCTCTTAGATGGGAAGAATTTAGAAGCATATAAGACATAGATTTATTTCATCACTATGATGAGCTGACATGTATATAATGAAATAGCCTAATAATACTGAGTAGATATTTTGTTTTTTTTAATTTTACTTTGTTACTAACCTTTCTTTTTGAATAACCTGTTTGCTTCTAGTCTGGGCCAGGATCATTTCTGGTGACATAACAGATTTTAGTGAAAATGTGGAACATTTCTCATGTATGCCATGTTTGCCTATTAGTTTTCTGAAAGTGAAAGAGAGTCACTTAAGGAGGAAAACTGACATTTTACAGAGAAGAACATTGTTGGGCAATAAAAATGGCAAGATTTTACTCTTAGTTAAATACAAGCAAATTGACATTTTTACCTATGGCAAAACGTTGTGTCCTGTTTGCAGAACTAGCAACACTTTGACCTGAAGAGGAGAAATAGAGTGTTTAACAGTAGAGGACTTAGGCCAAATTCAGTAGTGATGGTAATGGTGGGAGAAAAGTATACATCAGTGAGATTGTGTTGGCGTAATTCACATGGCAGGGGGATGCAAGTGTGGGAGTTTAGCCCAAGAAGAGAGGAAGAAGGATATGATAGAGAATATGTTTAAAACTAAGAGGAGATAAGTTAGAAGTGTGCTTATTTTACCCTTTAAAAGATTTTATTCTGCAACCCCAACCGTCCCTCATATCCACTTACACAAATATCTAAGTCAGAATATCTAGCTATGAATTTGGCCTCTGATGCCTATTTCTCCCCTTCATAAACTCAGCTGCCAGGACAGAAGGTGAAGTCTGTCCCAGCCAGGCTTATATTCTTGGCACACCATTATACCTGCTCTCTATAGTGTCTCCGGCATGTACAGCATGTAATGTAATTACAACATGTAATGTGAATTTTCTCATGAATGCCGATGGTATATGGGTACATTTTTCTTTTCAAGCTCTTCATCTCTCAGGCACTCTGCACTCAGACTCCTTTCAAGATAGCCATAACAGAGTGAATAGCAAATGTGTGTAACTATGTGGAGCAAAGGCAGAGGAGATCAGTTCTATTGACTCCAGGAAGATTTATCTACATTATTATTTCCAAATTATTGAATCACATTTTGTTTGGGAAAAAATTACCCATTTGCCTATGGTGTTGCTGATGCTGATCACTTTTGTCTCATCTCTTGTTGAAAAAGGAACTGGGTCACCATTAGTTTTATCTCCTGGACTACTGTTGAAAACTCCTTCTGTGGAGCTGAAAATACTGTCTTGTTTCTCATTCAAATTTAGTACTCAAAGTCTGGTTTTTTAAATACTTTCTGCCTTCCGTGAACATTCCTAACTCCCAACACCTCAGTGGGATACACATGGACCTGTTGATAAAATAGATGCTGTCAGTTCTTTAGACATCCTTGGTTAAGTACCAGAAGCCAAGTTGTACCCTTTTGTATGTGACTGTAGCTTCTCTTGGTTCACTTTTACCACTGACTTCACTAATATTTGCATGTGCACATCCAAGGGCAAAATCTGGCTCCCAATGAAAATTCCACCCTATGGCTCTATGATGCCTGTATATGACTTCAATAGTTTCAATATTCATCCTACCTCTAAATTGCTACAGGTTTCACTTTAAAAATTCCTTCTGAGGAACCGGCAGGTTTCTTCCTCAGCTGAACCCATCTCTCTATTGATAATGAAGATACATCCTCAGCATTTTACCAGGCTTATCTATGGAAGCAGGGTGCTGCATAAATGAAAATTAATACTTATAAAAGAAGGGAAAATAAACCTTGTTACAGATGTATTGTTTTTGACCGTGCTTTTTCCAGGGGCAATGAAAGTTAAAATGGGCTATGTACAACCCCCTCACCATTTAATGGTCTAGAGCTTGGATTTATACCAATATTGGAAACCAATATAGGTATAAATTATCTGCTTGTGCTTTGCAATTTAGTCTCTAGATTTTATAATCAAATACTGAAGAATGTATACTGTGCATGCAGCGTTACGGAGATGGCACACATCATATATGAGATATATGTGCAAATTACTCATGGGCAATCCAGATGATCATTTGCACATGTAGCTATTACAAGTGCAGATATGAGCAAGAATATTGTGCTCCCAAATGATGCATGAATGCCCACAATTATGAATAGTTGAACCTCTGTGTAAAAGAACTAAAGTTAGCAGTTTGTAATCATTTGCTGCATTTAACACAATTATACAGATCAAAAGATATAAAGACCTAGTATGTTGTATTCACATATAGCATAAAAATGTCTTTTACCAGTAAACTGCTTCAGTAATAAGTCATAATGATGATGGCTGTTGTAATAAAATCACAACCCTTGGGCTTAACCCAAACCTTTGGAAAAGCATAGTGAAAGGTACAATTATCTCATAACTACCATGTTTTTTGAAGCTGAGTTACTAGTACTTCGAATTTTTTTTTCCAGTTTAGAGTATGGAAAGGCAGTAATCATTCTGAAAGGGCTGTCTCCTGGGCACAAAAAAAAAAATTGCTTCACATACTCAGATTTCAGTACCACTGGCAGTATTTCCCTATAATGTAGAAGATTTAGACATACAAGCTTTCTCTCCTTTTTTAAAAAAAAAAGTACCAACAAAGGTATAATTTAGGTCAATCATCTCAACTTCAGACAATTTTTTGAACTATAAAGTTACAGTGTCTATCATTTTCACTCATATTCTCAGATTCTCCACTGTGGTCTACTGGTATAAAGTTGGCCTCAAGTTGGTGTACTGGCTCCCTTCTGTCAGTGCAGGGACAAAGCTGAAAGTTAAATGAGAGTGGCTGGGACCTCCTGTGCCCCACTGATCCCTTATTGGCCCTTTTAGATTGTTGGCAGGTGGCATAAGTTATAGCACCCTTCTGGCTGCTCTAAGTTACACAGTGGGATTGGCTTGGTGTCTAGCCAACTTTGCCAACCCCTCTTCTCTAGAGCAGCACTTCATGCTCATTGACTTCTGCTGAGGATCGGCTCCAATCCATTTACATTTCCAAGCTTACCCTAGGAGCATCCTTCACAGTTAGGGAATTTCCTCTGTTTAAAAATGAAAATATTTTATTTATTCAAAGTGATCAATACGAAAAAGAAACCTACTGATGTCAGTGGATGACAGCGTAGTGCTGAGATACTAGAATCATTCAAATCTTCTCAAAGCTGGACTGTTAAATTTCTGTTTTAAGCATTACTACTTTTAAGTGAACTATCTGTTTTTGGTCCCAAAAATTCCACAAAGCTGCCCATCTAAATCCAGTTGAATTTATTAGAAAGTCTTATTGACTTCAGTGGGTTTTGGATTAGGCCTTATACTGTGTGCTTCTTGCTGCAGACTTTGTGACCACCTTTTATTTTTCAGTATCTACCAAAGACTGTTAATAAGATCTAGCTTTCATGTCAACACATAAAGCCTGACCCAAACCCCACTGAAGACAATGGATGGGCCCAAAGTCAAGCAGTTAGCTGGCAGTAATTTCTATTCTGAACTGAACTGTCTCTAGCGCGTGGCAGCTTCATAGCTACCATCACACGACCTGCTACCATGATATCATTCATAGAAGAGTTTGCCTAAATTAGAGCTGTCAGATAATATTTGTCAATCAATGTGTAGAGAGATGCTTGTAGAAAATTGTGATTTAGAGATGTTCCCTCGCATGGGAGAGTGTTGTGTTAATTGGTAGATCGGCCCTACATCAGATCTAACATGGCTGTTCCCAGCTGCACCCCTGGAAGTCACTCCTGTCTGCGTTATTAACGTTCTATTCCTTACTTATACAATAGTTTATTCTTCAATGAACCGAAAAGATCGTTACACAACGTAGCTGATTTTTATGCATTTTTTCTATTAAAATATTCACTGAACGATTTCCTCCTGCCTCCATTAATCACCCAGCTTTACCCTAAGCAGCACAAAAGCTTGTGCTCCCAAAATACCCAGTTAGGAATGAGAGGCTGGGGCTTCCCTGTGCTTCCCTGATCCCTGGCTGACTCACTGGCCCTTTTGTGTTGCTATTGGGTTCCAGTTCCACGACCATTATCATTGTTTATTGCCTATATCATCTTGAGCCCAACAGAGGCCAATGCCCATTTACAAGAAGCAGCAGCATTTTAATCCTGTAACTCCATGAGCAGCACAGTCCTCATAGACCCCAGCTGTGATTGCGCCCCAGTTCAAACCCAGCCCCACTTGCCTCTCACTGCTCTGCAGACCAGTCCCTATCTTCAGAAGCAAGAGCTACTACGAAGTGTACCAGTGAAACATGTTCCCTAACTTAAATTCAAAGCAGAAGTGCGGCCGACCTAGACAATGGGTTGTTAGCCTGTAACTCTTTTTAGAAACTAAAGCAAACTGAAGTCAGGCGAAGTGCAGTAATTATATGTCTTGTGTTGCTCGATAGAAAAACAGCAGCCACACAGAAGCTTCCTGAGGCAATAAGGAAAATGAAAAGAAAAATTTGCAGCAGTGATAGCAGCATTTAATGATGTCTGTCACACTTTCCTCCAGCTGAGGGAAGGCAACTCTAATTCAAACCCTTGTATTTCTGTAGGCAACATATACAGGGGTTCACCAACAGATTGGCTGCCATTGACCTTCTGTCTCGCTGCATTTTCAGACACGCAGATCTTAGAGGCCTGCTGGAAAACTTAACTTCACAAACCATTTTCTGTCTCACTTCACGTTTTGTTTGCAGTATATGATTCCAGTGTATGATCTCAGGTACATATAAATCAGCGTGTGTATGTACCTCAGCACATATAAACAAAAGAGGTGTGGTCTAAGTGTACTCACCATGGCAGCAGGGGCCAGAAACTCCTAAGATTCCAGAGACTCCAGCTCTGACACTGATTGAATCCCAGTTCTGAGATATCATTTAAATAAATTGCCTCATTTTCTCTATTTTACTGGAGGGTTCTGGAGCATTCACTGACAGCTCAATTCACTCCTTGGATTGTGCTGGTGGAAACCAGGCTAGGCCCCTGAAAGTGTAAAAACTTCCCACGGGTGGGGACATAGCAGGCAACGCCCTTTGCAACCCATGCTATTCTGAGGGCCAGGAGCAGAACTCATAAAATGGACGGGGCTTGCAGGAAGGGGAGTGAGATCAGAGTCTTTGCGATACAAACTCTTTCAGGGACCCTCTGCCGCCAGACTACATGTGGTGCCCTGGAGGGAGTTTAAAGTTGTCTTCTCCTGGCACAGGGCAGCAGAAATACTACAACGGTATGTCAGTGCTTTCCCAAAAAAAGCTTTTCTGAGCCACAGTTCCTTCTCTCTCCTCCCCACCACCCCCACTCTCTTGCTCTCAGGGAGAAGTTACTTCATACTTCCCACGTGCTGTGCCAGCTCTGCTGACTGGGATTTGGGGTTGGGGGGCAGAACCCTGGCTCTGCAAAGTCCATGCCCAGACCTCTTCATGGAGGGAGGAGCAGCCCCCAGAATGCTAACACAGCAAGCAGCTCACAGGGGTGACAGTGCAGCTGAAATTGAAAGAGGGGTTATTAGAAAGGTAATAGTGTGTTGTTGTGGCTGTGTGTCCTGGGGGCACTTGACTAATACTAGAATATTGCTTCTATGCCGGGTGTTCACATTGCCTTAACTTACGATTACCGTGTTTTATAGGATTTGTTGAAGAGAGCAACCTTACCTCCCGGTTCTCTACTTTTATTATTATTATTTTATTTTTTAAGTTCTGATAAGCACCACCGACATGCACACAAAAGAAGACATGGTCCTATCTCAGTAGAAACAATGGCAAACAGATTGGGAGAAAGAGAGAAAGTTACAAGCCTGGCGAAAGCTTGGCCAGTAGGAGTTTTTTTTTACAAAAATATTTATGATTAATGAGAACTTCCTACTGATGGAGACAAATGTGAATGAATGAATCGTGAGGGGGAATTTGAAATACGAGAGGGTGCATTCCTAGAGCGTTGGTACAGAAAGGACTATTCAGTTATAGGAGGCACCATAGAAGAAGGCATAAAGATGAAAGTGAGAGGAGGAGGAAAAAGGAGTGGATTTAGTGGTGAGATGAGAGGGGAGTACAATACAGCATAATAAACCTATCTAGTCCCAATACTCGCTGGGTTATTATACTTTGCCATCGCCCCATACTAAGAGTAGGAGCCGTGCCCTCCAACAGAATGAATGACAGAAACCAGACTCATGTTACTTATTATTTTATTGTTAAGCATGTAAATAATGGAGTGAATGCCCAAGGTACGTTACTTATTGAAACTGTCTGAAAGTCCCACTTCTTGCTCAGAACCTTTGAATCAGAATGGTAGCAACATGCCAATTGCCCTAATTAAGGGCAACTTCACCCATATACTTGACCTAACTTTGCATAAATACTTGATCTGATGGTGAGCTAAAGTCTCAGAACACATGAGGTCATTTGAGATATGCTCTCCATAAGACATCACAAAGCGCTTTCAGTAGTCAATATCATGTGTTGAAAAACACTACCAGATTCAAACGAAAGCCCTACAAATACATCAGTTAAAACAAGATGTTGTAACCAGATGGAACTCTCATGGAAATAACCTGTATGTAATTCATCCTATGTAATCTGATGAGGTAGAAACTTACAGCCTGATTTTCCTAAGTTCTGAACATATTTTCAAGGGATCTATTAGGAGTAAAACACCTGATCCTGCACTCCTTGCATACCTGTTCCTCTTAATGACTTCAGTGGCAATTTTCAGTACAGGAGGAATTCAGACTCCTGATCCTAGTGACCAGTGCTGGATGCAATCTGTTAAGGAAGGCCCACCTAGTGTTTTACAGAGCAGTAACACTGTGTCTTTTGATTTGTACTATATCTCTGACTCTGTTCTAGTAGCTGTCTTCTACCCTAAAGCCACGCATTCAGCTCTTCTTACAATTACACACAAATCTTTCTCTCTTTTTCTCTCTCTTATGTATCAGTATGTAGCGGGAATGTACGATTTAGTGAGATAGTCCCTCTTGTTTCTATTCTTGGCTTGTAGACATATTACATATTTACCTGTCTAGAAACTCATTTGCTGTTTATTGCTCCTACATCTGAAATGATCCTTCTGTTTCTTATTTCACCGTTGCTCATTTATTATTTCTTCCAAGTATAATTGGCCCGCTTGAAAATCTGGGTTCCATAATATCATGCAGGGACTTGTCGCTAATCCTTGTGGTAACTTCCTAGTAAGTTTTCTTCCTAAAAAAATGTTATGGTTAGTTTGTTAAAAGACTGTTGTCCCCCCACACTTTCATTTTGTATCCTGGAGGGGCGAGAAAAGGAATAATGTGTTCCGCATACAAGGTGTGCCAGGCAAAACCAGTAAGAGTGCACACAGAAGGTTAGCAGGTTGGAGGGAATCCAGTGTAGCATGCAGTTGTGCTGAACAAGTAGATATTAAAAATAACTATGTTGCCTAAGTGAAGGCTCAAGTGCGTCCTTACACCAGGCGTCCATTCGAGCCACTCAGTAAGATCTTTTCCCTATACACATACCTCTGAAATAATCCTGAGACTTCTCTGAAAAGAAGTGGCAGGTTTCCTGGGCATAGAGGGAGGCTGCAGAAAAAGCGAATGCAAAGCTGTAGGAAGAGGAGGGATAGTTCAGTGGTTAGGCACTGACTGAGAACTTGGAAGACCTAGGTTCAAATCCTTGCTCTACAAACGCTTCCTCTGTGATTTTGTCATTTAGTCTCGCTGTGCCTCAGTTCCCCATCTGCACAATGGGGATAATAGCACTTGCCAACCTCCCAGGGATGTTGTAAGAATAAATGCATGGAAAATTGTGAGGCAGTCAGATGCTATAGTGATTGGGGCTGTGTAAATACCTAAGAGATATTAACTTTTCACCAGCTTTACTAAGGGATTTAAAGAGCTCAAGCTGGTCAGACATATCCCTTCCCAGCTGCAGATCCCACTGAAAGGGTCCCCACTGGGGTCAATGTGAGTATATGTGAGAGTGGCCACTACAGTCTGCTAGGGGATGATTGGACCCTATATACTTAACAATGCAGGACAAAACCTGCTGAAAAGGGGCCCTGGCTTGAGCACGAAATTGAGTGCCAACCACTTCTAAATTCTAATCCCAGCCCTGACACTGACTCACCCTATGGCTTTGGGTAAACCATTTAAGCTGGAAGACACTGACTGCAGGGGACTGTACCATAATGATTAGTTCAGCTTTACGAACATTGCAGAGTTATGAACAACCTCCATTCCCGAGGTGTTCGTATCTTTGAGGTTCTACTGTAATCAGTTAACTAGGGGCTGACTCCATCAAGCACAGGTGCCCTGACATTGACTTACTCTTCAGGGCCAGTCATCCTAGGGTAGAATTTAAAACAAACAAACAAACAAAAAATCTGAGAGAAAGCGAGATAAAGGCACTTCTGACATTGTACCAAATGACTTCCCAGTTCACTTGCATCAGTGAAATTTGTAAATCAGATTTTCCTTTTTAACTTTCTACACAAAGTGGATGGGTGGATCTGCAAAAGATCAGAAGAGT
Organism: Emydura macquarii macquarii; assembly: GCF_026122565.2. Taxonomy (NCBI): domain Eukaryota; kingdom Metazoa; phylum Chordata; order Testudines; family Chelidae; genus Emydura; species Emydura macquarii. The sequence continues at coordinate 11,816,603 of NW_027130208.1, read as the reverse complement.
TTAGTCTCTTTTATGAGTTGCTGGTGAAATGCTCTTTTGAACCAGGCACTCTGAGAAATTCCTTTAAAGTGGGGGAAAAAGCAAGGCCACCTATCACTCCAGGCTCATGAATTTATGGATCATGGTTTGTAACAAAATAAAAAGTGAAAACGGCTAATTTTAGTTCTTAGGCCAGAACTTGGAAATTTGCCAGCTTAAAAACCATCAGGTCTTCAACCTGGCGGAAATTATTAAGGGCAGTATGAATACAAATTCTTAGCTTCAGATTTCTCCAGAGAGATGTCAGGAAATATTTAGATTTTGTAATAGCCAGATATTGCTACAAAGCAATAAATAAGAAGGATATGTCCATTTGTACACCAAGCAGGGAGGCATGAATTCTTATGGGTCAGGTGAATTTAAACAATCTTGGAAGGAGGCTAAGTGGAAAAGTAAATAATATAAATACAAACCAGGTAGGTCTATATCTCCTACTGCTAGCCAGGGTGTCTAATATTAACTGGGCAATATATGACTGCTATTTGTTCCCCCAGAATAAATCCATAATCACTATTCACACAGTAGGTAAACATTGAGGTCAGGGTTTATTGTTTAACAGGTAAGTGACTCAAGTTAAAATGCTAATCTTTGTAATTTCACTCTTCTTTAGCAGATGGAAATTGTTTCCATCTGTTAGTTAAATTTAGAATCTCTTTTGATAATGCAGAGAAAACTGGACACAGCAAGTGGTTTTAGCTCAAGTCTGAACTGGGTTTAGCGAAAGTAATTTCTTAAAATATAGAAAAGGAAAAGTGTAAGTGGAATAATCCATTTCAGCTTTTTAAAGCGGTTGATTACATCAGATGTTCTATAAAGGATTCTAGCTAATCCAGTGGCAACAGAAGCTCCCAAACATATTAACCAAATCTGCAGGATCAGCAGGATTGGATGTAGATGGGGTCCAGAAAAAGAGAAGGATGATATTTGAGCAAGAGCCAGGGAAAAAAGCATGGGACTTGGTGGTGAAGTCCACGAGGAGCTTCACTAATGACAGTCCATTTTGTGTGGAAGGCTTTCTGATATTATGCTGATGGGCAGCAGTACAAAACCCTAAGATAGAGCAACAATAAACTAATTAACAAAGACTAGAATGTCTCATTTCTCCAGATGAAGCTGTGGGACGCTGCACACAAATGTGGAACGCACGTTTTTTACACATTTCTCCACTGGCAGATGTACCATTTGCAGACCCTCACACAGCTGAGGATCCACTCATACCACACCTCCGTCTATGCATTGCAGCATAGGGAGTTTGCACAGCACATGCCCATCGCATCACCCCCACCTCCGTTTACCCATCTTCCATGCAGAATAGAAGCCCACTAGTGTTACTGTCACAAGGCCAGGGAAGGGAAGTGCTGGATTTGTATAACAAAAACAAACAAACAAAAAACTGCAATGCTATATGAATACAAAATCTTATTGCACACTAAAGCCTGTTGCACTAAAGCCCCTTTATACCGCTCTGGCAGTGCCTCAGTACGAATGAGAAACAGGCCCAGTATGGCCCAGTGTCACCATTTTCAATGACAGAGTACTCAAGGGCAGCAAGGGGACAGGAATGGATACAAATATGCAAAGAAAAAAAAAACATTTCTCCTGCTTTTCCTCTCCTCTGAATTTCCCAGGCCATGAATTTCAGGGATATCTTTTGAATATTCCTTAAATGGTAGAGGCCAGACTGTGACTGGCCTTTGTATTGGTGTGATCCGTGCAAGGGCCTGTCAAAGCGACAGGCTGTGTCCCAGTAATTGTGTCCCAGTAATTGCTCCATCCAGGGCAGTAGGGGAAGGACAAAAGTGGGGTGGAAGTCAGCCCCTGCCCCCACCCGCCTCTGCCTGGCAGGGAACAATCAGAATCATTCCTTATAGTTGATGCAAAGTCCAAGCAGCCCTAGGCGAGATGTCACTGCTTGAGCCCCAGACTCTCTTGAAGCACCATTCCACCCCCATACAGAGCTGTATGTAAAGCACATCACCTAGTTCAACATTGTATAATAGTGTGTATAATGCACACACCGATACAGGTCATACAGATAGATGAGTGAGGGCAGGGGGGTTGAAATTTGCAGGTGCTTATCAGAATCAGAAATTGCAAATTCTCTCTGAATTCAGTATCCAAAGTGGGCTAAGATAGAGTCCACAGAAGGGCTGATATTTTCCACTGAAGTTCTAATAATAAATTATTTATTAATGTTTAATAAAGGAGACATAGCCATGTCTTACATGTTACAAAGTAGGCATTAAATGCAGTTTTGAATTCTTAACAAATATTCTGTAGTAAGTTGCATCAAACATATGTCTAGCATGTCGATTATAAACTATTGCAGTTCTCTTTTAAATGGATGATTATAAAATTAAGCGTATGTTAGCATAAGCCATATCTTTGAATATATACAAAAATGCGTTATGTGACCTGAAGAAAATGTGACCTGAAGAAAGCAGAAGGTTAGAGAATACACTGGCAGAATTCTAGGCAATACTAATGACTACTTTCCTTCCCTCTACAAGAAAATATTATTTTTTAAACTAAAAATTTTAAAGTCACATTCCAGTTCCTTCAAAGTCAGCTCACACACCCTATCACTCATTCTTCCTAATACTCAAAAATTATGATGTAATTTTATTCCTAAGATTAATTGATGTCTATTTATTAATGAATTTCTTTCAAAGTCTGTTCTGTTTCCTTGCAACCATGTATGAACTGCTTGTGCATTCTGAGGGCAGATAATATCAACTGTCACCAAACAAGTGAGAGAAGGCAATAGAGAGAAACATGAATACATTTTATTACATTAATTACTACTGGACTCCCATTTCACACATGACAGTTGATTAGTTTTTAATTGATTCTCTTTCCTGATAATTATACTGCACTCAACGCAAACCATGGATGTGCGTATCAATATATTTGCATCTGCTGTATATGCAGCAGACAGTTTATACCGATTCAGAATATGTTAGGCAAAATTTTAGCTTGAATAATAATCAGTATTTGTGGAATATTTTTTCTTCCTGGCTACACTGAAGAGATTTGTGCTTGAGCTTATTATTCTGGAAGTGTATTACTTTTTTTTGATGATAAATGCAATGGGACAGATCCTCTGCTGGTCTAAATTGGCATAGCTTCATTGATTTGATGGAGCTGTTTATTTATGCCAGATAAAAATCTTGTGCAAATATATTTGGGGGATTTCTTATATGTAGAGCTCTAATATTTTGGTCAAACTACTGTATTGGGGGGGGGGGGGGGGAACAGAAGGGCCGTCCACATTCATCTAACCAGCACTTTCATTTAGATTCTTTATATATTAAATATGAAGTCTGAATCATAGTGATTAATCGAACGGGGAATAGCAGAACAATAAACTAGTTTATTAGTTATCTTTTTAACATACAAAAAACAAACAAACAAAAAAAAGATTAACCATCTACCTTTCTTACTCAAGCCCATTTTCTGCAAACTTTACTTATGTCAGATAGCACTTACTCACCTCAATGCTAGTGGGAAGACTTTTGAAACTGATTCCCCAAATTTAACAGAGTTCTGGGAAATTTATAAGAAGCCATCAAAACAGATTTATACTAAAAAGTCTAATGAAATTATAGTATGAAACAAACAGAAATTGCCAGGAGTTACGGGTCCATATTAATTTAAGGGAAAATGAAACTGATGTTACCTTAAGCTTTGGCTCTTTGCAAGAATGTTAACCCTAGTGTTTTGGCCAAAATCCAGTCTAGGTAAGTCCCTTCTGCCTCGCTAAATTCTCCCTATGTTTACAATATTTTGAATTTTCTATCCTAAATAGTTGTATAGTGAGTCTGTGCACTGTTTAAACAGCTGCCACCACTTTTTAAACCCATATATGGCTGCATTTTAATGGTGAAATGAGTTCAACGTTCAGGGCAAAGTTTTCTTTGTAGATCTCAGCTCTAACATTCTGTTTTTAAAGGGGAAGGGAAATCTGAGTGATGTCAGTCATGGGATTCAACTCTGACATATTGTTTTTCCTTCCAGAGGAAAAGGGACTAGAGTATTGGGATCAAAATCCTTCAAGTGGATATAAGAGTAAAATTTTATTTAGAGTTTGTAAAGTGCACAAGGAACTTTCGAGACAATAAAAAATAGATGCAAATGTAATCTGGTATTAATTTATTATTAAATAATCCAAATAAATTCAGTTTCTCATGTTTGCCTAGTTCATTGTACGGCCCTGATGTGAATGCATGTTCTCATTCTCTTTGTATGTTCAAAATGATTTAAAAATACAAGAACACGAATCCATTGTCCCTACGTTCCCCAGTGCCTTTCAGGGCTACTGCTTTATGGCTGTATGCCCACAAAGATCTGAATATACCTGTCGATTCAATTCAATACAACTTCATGGATGCTCTGTGTAATATTTATACATGAGTCAAGGCCATATCACTTGCCAAGTGGAAACATCTTTCCCAGAACTACCTATAGATTACCTAAAAAAATTTCTTAAACACTTAATATATTGTCATCTTTTAGTATTCTCCAACAATAGGAAGCTCTGCAGAGAGCTACACAGTGCTCATACAGAAGTAGTAGCAGCAGAGATCAGAGAGATGTTTCAAAATCTTTCCATAGATGTCACAATTACCCGCCATGCATATAACAATAGTTGTATAGATTTCTTCAAGTGACTCACAGCTTTGTACAGTTTTATAAGACCCTGAATCAAGAAGCGATTTTTGTATTTTGATAATGATATAGAAACTATCTATTTTCTTCAAGATAGCATACCTGCTCTAAAATGTTTCTTCATTTAAAAACGTTCCTGATATTGTTTAGCAGAGTTTGACATAGTTAAAGTCCATCTTATTTTAAGACAGGGAATATTTGTGCCCTAAATCAAAAGGTAATTTTTGGTTTTTGACGTTGCTGTGAAAGTGTGTGATTTTTCCAGACTTCCTTATACGTTACCCCATTTTTTTTTAAAACCTCTGGAACTGCAAATAGGTAAAGAGTATAAAGCAAACATCTTGGCTCAGTAAATCTTGTCATGTATATTTGCTTATAAGAGTTTAAATGTATTGCAGCCTGTAAATAAAAATAAAATAAATTAACCATCAAAAGCTGACCTGGATTTTGTATGAAGAGAAGCAAATTACCTACAATAGTGTGATTTGGCTGTTCATTACCAATCCTTTTCTGGATAGCGTGCAGCCAGAGAAAAAGGTCATGACCTTGATCCTGCAATCACATAACTCTGTGTTTATCAATTTAGATTGTAATCTCTTTGGGACAGGGACTGACTGCTACTCCATGTTTTTACAGTGTCTATCATAAGCAGGCCCCATTCTTGGTTGGTCCCTAGGCACTATTGCAATAAACATGGCTATTAATATTATTAATAATAGTAATTAATAATAATGTATTTATTGTTAGTCATGTGCCTTCTCCCATTAAATTAGTAAGACTACTAAATGCTAATTACTAAACACATGCTGTTGGATAGGGCACAAATGCTAAGACAGTTCTTCAGGGGTCAGGAAAAAGAACAGAATAATTGCTTTCAGGCCATTGTGTAGTGCATTAAGGCTGTTGCTATTCTGCACAATGCCTGGAGAAGAGGTGGTTTGCCTGGTAAATCCAAGTAGCTGCAGATTCTCTGGTCAGAGCCCCTGCATGGTAAAGTATTAGGTGTCTCCGTGGAACAGTCATCGATGGCATGCAGGAAACAATGAATCAATATGAATATGCAACGAGGGACCATGCTGATTGTGCTGTTTAGGATAATCCAAGACAGGTTTTGATTGCATGTGAGCTAATGACATGTCAACAACCACCTTCATTTGAGCCAGTTATTTCTGTATTTTGAGCTATTTTAAAATGCGCCTGTCCAAAGCTCTTGGCAAACATACAGAACAATTATACTATAATATACCCAGAACAGAACTAGTGCCCAAATCCACCAGACGAGGACTCATCCCAACATTCAGTAACACACACTCAACCCAATGTGGTGCCTTACTGGCATTTAACAGTATTTGAATAGGAATGAGGGTGGAAATATGGAATGGAAAGGAACAAATCACAATGAGAAGGGGTGGGACTGGAATTCAATTTGTGGCATGGGACATTTCCTCAATGAAATCTTTATCTTATGTAAAGCTATGGACATGTAGCACATGCTACAACCATATACAGCATGCACATACAGTGTCTATGTCTCAAAACTATTAACATAGCTATTTGTCATATTTTTCTAAAGAACACCTCTCACAGTTGCAACAGAAAAAGAGAAAGTGTAATATACGAATCATTGGCCAACAGCCTTCAAACACTTTCTCAGACATGCAGGCTACAGTGAATGTCATGAGTGTGTTGACACACACAATTTTAACTAGTTCTCAAGCCTTCCTATCAATAAGCCTCAATATATTTATTTTAAATACAATTTATTTAATCTTGAAATAGAGTTCAGTCTTGAATGACCCTAAACTAAATTCCTGTTTGAAGAGCAGGGGCTTGGGAAGATCTCAACATTAAAAGTGTCTGCATTTTTGCATACTAATAATACTTTCATCAGTTATGTTCTTAATAACATAGATCGTTTCCTAGGATTTTACTGCTTTTCTCTGGTTTCTTGTCATCCACACGTTTGATCGCAATCCTAAATGGTATGGAGGCACTAGTAATTTCTGCTGATGTTACAATGGGTGTCACTGCTATTGCTGGATTCTCCTGCAGTTCAAGATGTTGTCTAGCAATGTGTGCATATTTTGCTTCATCAGACATATTTGCTTTGGAGAGAGCTTAGGAGAAGGAATAGGAAATGAGAGACAGTGAATGAGAGGCCTGCAGTATGTTCATGAAAACATCCATCCAATGATCTTGGTTTCAATTACAGGGATGTAAGATATGTTGTAATATCACAGCTGAAGCTATGTTACTACTACACAACCTTGAATGTAAAAGGTTTCACCAATTCTGGACTGAGACAAAAAATGTATTCCTTATCCGATTTCCTACCCCATGGAAAGACTTTATTCCATTCAGGAAGACACACTGCATGTGATTAGGATTTAGGGATCCACTTTCCTTGCTCTTATAGGTCATTAGCAGACTTCTTGAGAACTTTCAGTAAACTTCACTGGCATTTAAAAACAAGATTCTTTATCCGATCAGAAGCCATGAACATTAGGGCTTGTTGAAAAATATCCATCAAAACTGGTTTTTGATGGAAGATTGGGTTTTGGATTTACTGATTTATTTATTTTGCAGAAAGTACTGCTTCCTGGGGAAAAATTTGATTGTTCATTGAAAACCCAATTCATTTGTGGAGTTTTGGTTTCTTTATGAAAATCCAAATTTTTGGATGAAAATAACATTTTTCATCAAAATCTTCTGCAAATTTTGGGAAAAAAGTCCCCATTTTCTGACCAGCTCTAGTCAATATGTAAGAAGAAGCCAATTAGATCGCACTGAAATTCCTGTATATCTCAGAATATCTCAAACTCAATTAGATTATGTGGGGGATAAGTCCCAGAACAATTAAAGACCAATGTTTGGTATATGAGGCCTGATTCAAAACTCATGAAAGTGAGCAGAAAGACTTCCACTGAGTGGGATTTGGATCAGTTCCCTAATAATTAGGATCATCAGTCAGTTTAAGCCTTGATATTAAAGTGACTCATTCTTACAGTATGTCTGTATCTCTAGGTCTGTATCTCTACAGAGACATAGCCCAGACCTGATGAAGAGCTCTGTGTAGCTCATAAGCTTGTTTCTTTCACCAATAAAAGTTGGTCCAATAAAAGATATTAATTCGCCCACCTTGTCCCCTATAGATCTTTAATTGCAATTTAAAGACAGTCCTACACAGTACATTTCTCTGGGCTATGTCAACCCTAACTTCGCCTTGCAGGTTAACAATAGGTACACCCCAATTCCCACAACACTGGCTAAATTCCAGATCCTCTGCCTGGAAAGTCAGGAGAGACATACAGTCAGGCTTCCAGTGCATCTCAATAGCTATGCACAGGTCCAGAAATGCAACACATTCTGAAACTGAAACCCAACACGTTTAGCCTATGGAGATTTCCTCCTTCCCAGTATACTTCTCAGGTGGTAGTGACTCCTGAGCCAGTCCTTTCCTGCAGTGAGCATAGGGGGTTGGCTGTGGGGCATGACTCAGACAAGACAACTCTGACCCTCAGCGATCCCCAGCTTCTTGAAAAGCCAGTGTAAGAAAGAGCAGCCCTGAGGCTGCTCTACTTTCAGCTGTGACTGCCTAGCAGTTGAACAGCCTCCGGATCACTGTATATAGAAGGGGTAAGATGTATATTAGAAAAGAAAAATATCCGAGTCCTTAGTACAGCAAACTGAAATTTACTTCACAGCTAGGTATGGAATCCTAACAGCAAGTATTAAATATTCTATATGGAGTTACAATACATACAAGTTACTAAGGGCTATATTTGACCCTTCCATGTAGAAGAGTATGGGGGACCCCCTCTTGCATTACCGTGTTACCAGAATGTTCACTCTAGGTGATAAGGGAATGGGGGGATGGATCTAATGGGCCAGATATTCCTCCAGGAAACAAATGCACAGAGGCTGAGCATGGCTATGCCTTTCCCTGAGCATTGAGAGTGGCCATGGGGAAATAAGCAGCACCTCTCTGAAGTACCTACCAGATCACCTCCTGGGTCAGTGTATTTATTCACTACTCAAGACATAGTATATTATATTATTTCTCATCTAGCCCTATATTTCCACAGTCAGCTGTGGTTTATAGCACAATGAAAAATACTTATTCTTTAAATACCAACACACCATTTAGTATCTTGGGAAAAAATGTGTGGGAGCCACCCAGCCAAACTATAAAACTATATGGAAAATGCTGTGATACTATAAATACAAAGTTGTCCCTTGAAGAAAGATTTCAAGCTGTTCTTTTCTCTCTATTTTGGTCTCATTAGGCTGCAGCTACTTGATTAATGACTTAGTTTAAGGGTAATTTAATTTATATCATGGTATGTATGAAAGGTTATTCCTTGTTATGCCCTGCTCACATAATGTCTACCTTACAAAAACAAACTTTTAATGACTCAATAAACAGAAAACACAGATATACTGTGTAACAAATTATATATAGGATAACAATCTATAACTTGTTATTAGGTTATGAGAGCTGCATTGATTTGAATTTTACCCAAAAGCAAACATTAAATTTTTGAAATCGTAAAATAAAAGGACAGCAAAAATCTCTATTATGATCTTTAAAACATATGGCCAATTCTTCATTTCCCATAAAAAATAACTCTCATCAATGTAGTCAAATACATTTATCATTGCTGGAAACAGCTTTGGGGTTCATCTTTTCTGATTCTGATGCATGATCACAGAAAAATATAGAAATCGATTACAGAATGGGATAAAGCAAGGAGGTACATCATTATGCAAGGTGAAACTATCATTGTGACACCCAGACTGTGACTTGAAAAGACTCAGTTGTAAGACTCAATTTTCACACTTTCATTTTGGGATGCTAGTAGTTTACAATTAATTTAATCAATGCAGCTGGGTGAAATTGAATAAGAAAAAAATCACAATGTTCATGCAGTTCATTTTGCACAATTATCTATTTCCAAAATTCAGAGGTTTTTCACAGTTATGAGGAACAGAAATTCAGAGTGAGTAATGTTAAACTAGAAAGACATCTTCACTTTGTGAAAGTTTGCATGTATGAATTCTAGGCATCTGGAAATCCTGATCCAAAGCCCATTGAATTTGATGAAAAGACTCCCACTGATTCCAGTATGCTTTAGAACTGGCCTTAAATAAAGGAACAATGAAGCCATGAATTCTGTCTGGATCTTGTTATTGACTTTATTACTTTGCTCTTAGTGTTCAGAGATTTCTCAAGGTCATTGAACAAATCAATGTCAGAACCAGGATTAGAACCCAGATCTTTTGACCTCTACCTAATCTAATTTAAATTATTTTAATCCCAGGTAAATTATAATATAATCTTTTTTAGCCTTTTTTCTCTATCTGCTAAAATGAGGTAAAAAAATACTTGCCAAAGGCAAAATCAGAGTATATATCTATACAGGGCCCAAACATACAATTGGTGGGCTCATAGGAACTTCTAGGAAGATGAGAATTTCCATACTGGATCAGATTCTAATCCAGTTTCCTGTCTCCAACAGTATCGGGAATCAGGACTTTCAGCTCAGCCAGTCTCCAAGAAACATAACGAGCAAAGCTACCGGGTAGTAGGGCGCCTCATTGGTTACACCACCTGATGGCAAGAGTCACCAAACCAGCTGTTAAACCCAGCAGTTTGGTGGCTTCTCAGAGTATCTGCTTATGGCTGTGGAAGCTCCTGTGCCTGTTTGTTCCCAGCCTCTGCCCCTTTCTTGCACCCACCCGTGCTCCTACCTTGCCTCGTTGTAAGTAACCCAGTTCTGACCCTTGGCTCTGATTTCTGACTTTGGCTCTGATCTTTGGCTCCTATTCCTGGTTACTAATGCCTCCTCTGACCTCTAGGTCTGACTCCCTCTGAGCACTAGGCCTGTACTGTAGATTTTGTAATGTCTCTGGGCCTGCCATAAGCAGCAGTGCTGTTTGATTTATCTTCAGTACCACTTGCTGCCAAGGAAAGTTTAGAAGTGCGAGTTCTTTGCCTGGTTCCCTTTTAGAGTGAGGGATTCAGCTAGCTTTATAGTGGCCAACGATTTCATTTACTTCTGGTGCCATGTAATAAAGGCATGACACACAGGAGTGCTGGTAAGAGACTATTTTTTCATTTTCTGGACTGGTTACCTGATATACATCAGATAAACAAAAGGTTAATATCCCTGTTATATGGCAAGAGACAATATCCACTGACTCTGTTACATTGCTGTGTACTATAGCAGGAGGCACCAAGATGTCTTATTAGGAGGTTACATCCTTTTCTCTTGGGCACTCTCCTCCTTTGGCACTTCCAGGTTAGACTATTGCAGCATGCTCTGCAGGCATTGAGCCTGTGAATCTACTCAGAAACTGAAGCTGGTGCTGCAAGGTGGTGATCCGTTTATTCAGCAGTGTTTCTCAGCCAGAGCACAAGTGCTCTGGAATCTGCATGATCTCCCTGGTAGTATTTAGGTTTCATTTATAGAGCCATAAATGGCTTGGGACCTGCCTTTTTTGAGACTCCATGTCTCTCAACTGAGATCAGTGGAAATGCTTGAGCTGGAGTGCCCGAGATAACGGCTTAATCTTCCAAGATGCACTGCTGAGTATTCTGAGCCCCTGCCCAAGTAAACACCTAGGCGTGAACCTAGCTTTAAGAATGTGAGTAGTTCCATTGACTTCAATGGGACTATTCACACACTTAACTAACACTTAAGTACTTTTTCTGGATTGGGCTGGAATACTTACGGGCATCTCTGCTTTGGAATTTCACTCTTTCGTGGGTCTGTCAAATAACCCAAAACACACTGAAAATCCTCTCTATTTGGATAGGCATTTGGGTGTCTGGGTATAGGTGTGATTTTTGTTGGGGTGGGTGCAGTGGGGAGATCAGAGTTCTGGACACCAGGGGGTGGAAGAAAGTTTTAGTGCAGAGAAAAGCCATTGGTTTAGCAATGTGTAAAATTTGCGTTTTTAATTATCTGGAAGGGGCTGTACAACCCATGTCAACTACTCTTACGTATATATGATAATCTAAACAACTACGAATATTAACCATTATGATTCTAGCCAGTGGAAGGCAGTGGTGCCTATAAACATGAGCCAGTTAATTACTTTACATAGAGAAACTTTAATCTACAAAAGCTAATGCACAAATATTTTACAAATTTTAAGCTATTTACAATGCATCGGGGAATGCAACATATTAATAACAATTGCAAGTACATTAATGGTACTTAATGTTGTCCATTTTCTTAAAAATTGCTTAAATTCAATCAGTAGGCCAGGTACTGTAAAATTATCAGATATTCTTAAAATAAATATATCGGCATAGCTACTGACCACTTACGTAATTGGTTAGTAAATCATGCATAATGATGCAAAGATATAAGTTCTATAACAGACATTAAATTATGCAACTATTAAAGTTAATGCAAAATAACTAAACATTAAAAATGTGTATTGCAAACCACTGAAATAGAGTTAAGATAGTAAAATAAAGTTAATGCAGTGATTATCAGAGAGTTATGAAAAGACTTTGAAAAAAATGATGTTTGTGCTGCCTACATGCATTTAGGCTTCATGCTGGACACTTTTTTGAGGGTCTTCTTAACAGTGCTAAATTTTAGGTTCCAGATCATCCCCCTTTCTCTGTAACAGACAGTACGACAATAATTCTATGCTTCTGGAGGGGTTTGGCTGAGAGGGGTGGCCCTTTTGGAATTATCACACAAGTCTGGACTAGGTATGGAAGGCTCAGTAAAATTCAGTTCCCAAAATAAGATCTGTGGATGGATTTCGGCTAGGCCGCAGCATCCTCTCAGCAGTGCTCTTGCTGTATCATCGGAGTGGCTGGAAGGCAGCAACTGCAGCTCTTTGTTTGACAGTGGCACAGCTTTTAGATCAATTACTGCTGTCATTTCTTTATCTATTATTATTATTACTAGTACTACTACACATTTTGAGGAAACTGCAGTAGGGCTCTGGGGTTGGACCTGGGCAAGTTCAATACCATGATTCACCCAAGGTGTCTTCTGCTGGTGGGCAAGCTGGGGAGTGCTCTTACTGTCTCCCAGTGGTGTGAGATGCAGTGCTGCTAGTTCTGTCTGGCACTATTAACTCTTACAGAGTAATATAAAGGTACCTTGATGCCCCTAGGCTGGATCCAGTCTATTAGTACTGCCATTGTCAGACTCTGGGACTCCAGATTTACTCTCTGCTGTCCTCTGTATGGCCTCTTATTCATTTCTTCTTAAGGTCCAGTATCACGCTCATTTGAAATATTAAATTTCACTATTGCGTACAGGAAAATAATCTTACACTCACCTGCTGAAATCAGGAATTCAGCTTGAGAAAGGAAACTCACCAGCTATTAAAGTTAAAACAAGCATAACATACAAAATCTAAATAAATAAGGACTAGATTGTACCATGTAGGCACTCCCCTGTAGAGGGGGAGGTGCAAATGGGAAGAACATGGTCTTGGGGACAAGAGCTCTCAAGTGCACACACATTACTATACCCTGTTGTGAGGTGCAGCTCATTTCCTCATGCATGAGGACTGGACACAGCGTAGGGAGAGGAAAGAAGAAATCACCTTGGCTCTTCCCTATTCTTCTGTGTCTCTCTGTGGTTCTTGAGGAGTAAGAATGGAGCAAAATGGATGGAGCCTTAAGAATAGATGCAATAATTCTGCTGGCCTTTATGTGGTACAGGGAATGGGGTACCTGACACCCCTACCCACCCACTCACCCACCTACCTTCTGCATAAGGGCTGGGCAGAATCTGTTCCTAAATCAAAAAATACATATAAGGAAAAGAAGTCTCTAGACGGACTAGGTGGGAGAGGCCGCCCAGGCTGCATGTGGAGATGAGCTCATTTCAGTGGCATTTCTCTCCTGACAATTAGAGCGGAATTTTGATTTTTTTTAAATCGATTTTTGACAGAAATTCTCATGAAAAAGAAGTGGCGTGTGTGTAAATTCTCATGAAAAAGGAGTTGTGTGTGTGTGTGTGTGTGTGTGTGTGTGTGTGTGTAAATTCTCATGAAAAAGGAGTAGTGTGTGTGTGTGTGTGTGTGTGTGTGTGTGTGTGTAAATTCTCATGAAAAGGTTTCCCATTTTTTAACCTGCTCTTCTGACAATGAACAATGGTGTCACAATCCCAACAAGGGCAGTTAGAACCAAGGGTCAGAGCAGGTGCAAATCTGAGGCTGGAGAATGGTTCATACTCAAGGTCCAGACCAGGGTCAATACCAAAAGTCAGAATTTGAGTCGGGTTTCAGATCAGAAGTCCAAGGCCAGGAGGTCCAGAGCAGGAAGCACAAATGATCATGGCAACTACAGAAGATCCATACTGTTGCCTGGACACTTCCTGGAATTCACCTTGGATTTATATAGGGTGGGGATCCAATCAAGAGCCATGAGGCTGCTGTCTGTTAGACACCACGGGACAAAACTTCCCATGGTCTGTGTCCTCAGAAGGCCATGGGGCCATGGAGTGCAAGCTCTATGCTGGGTGGCAGTATTGAGCTGCCAGCAGTCTGGCAGGCCTGAGTTCTAAATCCATCAGGTCTTACAGAGGGATTTGTTCTAGAAGGCCTGTGACTAATGGGGACTGTGAGTCTGCCAATGTTTTTATTTGTGTCACTTCTCTTTAAATTTCTTTTAGCAACTTGGTCAGTTCTGAGGTCACCAACAGTACTCAGACCTAAGGCGTTACCTCAAATGACTCTGGTTTATGCTCATTTGAGTACATAGCTCTCCCTAATTTTGAAGTGTTCTTTTTTATTACTTTGCAATTATTTATTAAGTAATTTTTTGCAGGACATTTTGGAAAGTCATCCAGCAACTGATATCTCCATGATCTTTTCGTATTTATGCTTTGTTATCTTGTAAATGTGGGCTTTTCCTTCTGAACGTGATTTCAGTTTGGTGCATTGAATTAACATGCTTTGGAATGTCACTGTGAAGGACAGCAGTTCTGTGGTCTGTGTGGGACTCTCATGGTCCTTGCCACACTTGTTGATGGTCTGCTGAAAACTGTTAGATCACATAGTGCTAGTTGTTTCTCCTGGTTCCCAGCTGCTTCTATGGGCTTTTTGGCTCTTCCTCATCTAGTTTACATATATGTAGTTCCTCACCCAAATTATAGTCCGCAGGGAATTCTTGTTTTTGAAGCTTCAACATCGTATTTTGGATTCTAGGTGGTGCTGTAGACACTTCTTTAAAACTAAACTTTTGAGCAACTTCTATGTGGATCTTTTCTCTTGCATTGTGTTTTTGTGGCTCTTAAGACAACCAAACAGTTGACAGCAGCTCCCTTTCTTATCATAGTGAAGTTTTTCTGTTGTTTAGGTACTTTTCTACAAATGCACTGATTGCTCTGCCATACCCAAATGACTGAATATGACTGCCAAATAGTGTGATCTTTTTCCCCTTAGAAATTCCTTTTAGGGCTTACTTGACCATAGATTGCATTAGAATTAACGTTGCTGACCAGTTTATTATCCTTCTATCCTTTGTAAATCTGTTGTATGCTGTAGAATGCTGGAGACTACAGCAGGTAGAACAAGAAGCAGCAAAAGCAGAGACTGCTGCTCTGAGGGGAAGGGTACAATGGGAACCAGCTGGAGCCACCCCTCCTGCCAGCACGCTTCTGGGCCCAGAACTGTGCAGGGTAGACTCCCCCCACATACTCTGGGATGCTAAGACCCAGGTGGTGCATCCTCTTCCCATCACCACATGGTGTTGGCAAAAGCAGAGAGCAGCCAGCCAGAGACTCCAGCTGGTAGAGGCAGAAATGGCCAAAGCAAAGACAGCTGGACATTCCAGTCAAAACCGTAGAAAGTTGTCTGACTTTCTCTGCCCTACACTTAGGGGCTGTTTACTCCAACCTTCCTTCTGCCCCCTCTCTCCTTACAGTTTCTTCACCCAAGCTTCACTCCTCACATGTCCCTTCTCCCATGCACTCTGCTTCCCTTCTCTTTTCTTGTCGTGTAGCTTAACTCCGACTAAGTAAACCCACCTTCCAAAAACCAAAACACAATAAAATAAAATAATTGTGGATTAACAAGAAGACATTTGCCACCATCCCATTGGTCACTCTTTTTGTGTGTTCTAACCCTTTCCCCCCTTTGTCTGCCTTGCCAATATTATCTCATTGCTTCCCTGTGCTACCCCCATCTGTATCCATTTGTTTTTTTCTTGTCTCATACTTAGTCCCTACCCAAAAGAGTTTACAAGCTATCTTTTTATTCTGTGATTATACAGCATCTAGTACAATGTGATCCTGGTCTATGACTGGGGCTTGCATAGTAAAAATAATAAACAACAATAACTACAGTTTAAATGTGGCCTGGCCAGTAACTAAGTTATCGTTCCTCAGTGTATGTTCTATACAGATAATTTCTATTCACCAGTTACTAACTGAAGTGCATTGTTAGGTGTTTCTTGCCTCAATCTTCCATTTTGTTCTTCAAGATCCTTAATCCAAATTTAAGCATCATTCATTATCCAACACCTTTAAGAACATAACTTTTAACCCTTGTAATCCCTCAAAGATTAATTAATGGCTGAAATATCTCAATCAGAACTAATACCAAATGGTATTATCTTAAATCTTTAATGTTCAAATGCATATTAAGACCGACTTTAGAACTTGGCTCACCTGACTTTGCTTGCTGAAATAAGTGAATGTTTTTGTTGCTGAAAATTTAGCTGCCGTTTCTCAAACAGTTTTTACTAAAAAAATATTTTATGGTTTGATTTAAATCACATGTATCAGTAATTACCTTTACTTTACTGGGCCTTCTAACTGCAACGATAGAATTGGTCCATCCTGTAGTTTGTTCTACTTTTATCTCTACATAATTCTCCATGTGTTTCAGCATTTACTTATCTGTTAAAGTAAATAGATTTTGGGGATGGGGTGGGCAATGAGACATTGGACGTATTAATTTGTCTAACTTAATGTAGTATTCTCCTTCCAAATAGCTTAGACCTTTGGAAGACCTCCTAGAATTCTCCTGTCATGCTCTCTGTGGTCCTGTATGTAGTTCTGTAAAGCAAGGATCTTTTTAACTAGCTATAGCTTACTATTTACTCATCTTTGCGTGGTTACTTTATGGCCCACATTTGAATCAAGCAAGAAATAGCACCAAACATGGTAATGGAGAAGTCATTTAAACCAGTTTTTGAACACTCATTCAGCAAGAAGCTTTACATTAGTGATAGCTGCTGAAAATATTGAGCCTAGAGTACAGACACAGACAATGACTTGTAAAAGTATCAGTGAGCTTCACGTCTCTGTTTTTACTACAAGTGACACTGTGGAGGAGGAACATGTCACTGATAGAGCTACATCAGAAAGAACTGAGGCTGTTCCAGTTACTGTTGTGATGGTGCTGAGACATTATCTAGAAAGAAGTCATAAACCATGTTTCAGACTTAATTTGTAGCATATTGTATATTATTGACAGTAGTTTCGATAGTAATGTATTTGTAATTTGTGTATGTTCTTTTACACTCTGGGAAGGAGTATGGACTACAGAGGAAGTGGGTGGTGTCCCTTTAAATAGTTTGAGAGCTCTCTAGAGGGCCTGTCTTCTATTGCTGTAGCCATCAGAACCCTGTCAGAGCAGGAGGCTTGCATGTTTGTGTATAGTTAATAAACATAGTTATTTGGAATCCAACTGTGTCGTTGTGCGTTCCCTGTATTATTAATGTCGTGGGAAAAGGACAAAACTGTTCCTTGCATCTTTTTGCCATTTTCCATCTCCCTTGACAAGAACTTTACAGCAGATGCTGTCAAGAATTTTAATAACCCAGGTTGTGTTTCTGACCATCTTCCTTCATTTGTCTCATATTCAGAGACCAGAACCATATTATAGCATCTAAGAGAGGGAAATGACTCTCTCTCTCTCTCGCCCTGAACACTCCATTTGCAGTGTGTGCCATGCATGTTTCCTACCTGTATCAACAAAACAAACAAAAAACCATCCACAGAGCCCACCATGCACATTTTGACAAACATATTCCCACAACAGGACAGATCATGCACATTAAGCCAGTGCACCTATGTGAGTTCCAAGAGGCATTGCATCATTGCCTCCCAGAATTCCTTGCCGGCTGCACCACCCATGAAGGGGATCTCCCTTCCACAATAAGCCATCTATATGGGCTCTGTGTGACAAAGGACCATGGCCCAGCTTTTCTCCCTGCTGTCTTTGAGGCAGCTAGCACCTCAGGTGTGCTAGGAGGGAACTGTCCTTATGCTTAAGGGAATTAATGTAACCATGAGTGACCCCTTTGTATGGGAGTTAAAAAGTTTTGTGCCCTCCCTGGCCCTTGCACACCTGTTCAGCTACAATCTGGCCCAGACCTTTGACACTTTGGTTCCACATGAGAAACACTAGTGCAATAGGGGAGTCTAACAGGACAGGTTAATTCTTTTGGATGACCCAGGCCTGAGCAGTGATCTCTGTGATTCAGGTAGGCTAAAACCTCATCTTATGTGACCTTTGGAACCTTTTGACATTTTTGACAGTGAATTCCTCCCCGAGCTAGAGAAGGCATGTGCACACCACCAAAGCTGAGTTAGCTCAGCACAGGACAGGCAGTTGTTGGGCGTCCTAGGCATGGAATCCTCACACAACTGTTGCGTGTGCATGTTTGTGTGGCTGATTGCGCTTGTTCGGATGGCTGGCTCTAAGCACCTGCTCTTTGACAAGAGCAGAAGAAAATGATGGGTTTTAGATGAATAGTCAGAATAACACAGCAAATCCGATCTCCCCTGCAAGCCCATAGGAGCACAGACACTGTGTGGGAAGAGTAGGAGCAGCAGTGGGTTAGAATGGGGTGTGCTCCCAGAACTTCTGTCCCCCAAAGAATGACATTCCATAGACCGGGGCTCCGCCAAAAGAGTCCTTAGCCACAGCTGATAGCTGTAGTGGGGTACAGCAATGAGGGTCTGCTGGGACAACGGGGGACAAGGCTCAGACCCCACCAAAACCTGCTCCAGGGCAGCAGTGAGGAATTAACAAGCCATGTCTCTATGGTCGCTGTGATCCCTCCGAATGGATGTTATTTACGTCACTACACTTCCCCTTAACCCCCCACTTTTTCTCTGCCTTTGTTTTGTTAGACTGTAAGCCGTTCTGGCCAGGGACTATTGCTTCCTAGATCTCTTCCAACAGCACCTAGCACATGTGGATCGCTTCCGCAATAATACTAAAGCTTTCTTTGCCATTTCTAAAAAAGAAAAGTACACATACCTTACTAAAGTTGATGAAACACACATTGATGAATGTGACATATGCATCAATATGACATATACATGCATAGTACATACCTATGTGACATATGTGCACCTAGAGGGTGCAGAAAATGATGCCAGATGCTTGCAACGTGACTGTACATAGAGCATATATTTGCACAGAGTAGGCAAATGGAACTATTGCATGTACACAAATGTGAACCCAAGACTCATAAACCTTGTCTAAACCCTCTAGACTTTAGATGTGGTGTGACGTCTTTCATGTGACCAGGAATATAGTATCACCAGCCAGGAAAATTCCCATTTCTAATTTTTTGTTACATATGCATCGTCAACTTCAGTAAGGTATGTGTACTAGGAATTTTCCCACCTGCTGTTGCTGTTACTGGTTTGGCTCCACCAGCTATAGTAATTTTGTGGGCCCTCGTGTGGATGGACCACTGGCAATTTTAATACCATTCCAAGTAACCCACCTCACAGCAGAGTGTTGAAAACATTGGTATCAGCCATTGACAATAGAACTCCCAGCATTGCTAATACCAGTGGAGCTGAACTGGTGTTAGCATCAGTGGGAAATGTAGACAGAGCCATGTTGTAAGTTTGCCCTGAACAACCAGGTTATGCCAAATACCAAGCAGACAACCGAACAGGAGATTTGCAGCATCCGTTCACCTGGGGCAAAAGAAAACAAACCAGGGATTTTGCCAGTGAGAAATAACCTGATTAAATGGTACACAGCTGATGCCAGCAGTAATGAAAAGAGATGCTGTCTTCTGTTTGCACTGAAGTTGCAACCTTCAAGAGAATCTAGATCATAAGTGTATTATCAGAAAAGAAGGGGCGATATGCTGTTCTTTTTGCCGGTGACCCACAATTTTGCCCTTTTCATTCTTATAAGAAAGAAACAGACATATCAGACTGGGAAGATAAAGGAATCGTGGCAAATCATTATCTGCTGCAATGGCATAAAAGAAGCAGTTGTGTAAGGCAAATTACTAAAAATGAAGTGAGGTGTTAATAGTCTTTAATGATCAGTGACTATTGTGGGGCAATTCATTTTACAGTCCCTGAACAAATGGGCGAAAACACCTTCAGTCCTCAGGAGAAAAAGCAGAGAAACTGCTCTTTAATCTAATCAACTATACATAATCCACAGGGCAGGAACCCACTGTGCTAAAATACTGTAAATGAGATGAGAGCCTGACAGAGGTATATCCATAAACTTGGCTGAAGCTTCTCAGGGAAAGGAGATGGGGGAGTATGAAGGTATAACACAAACCAAACGGGCACCATACTCTCTCCCACCACCTCAGGGGAGAGATTCTGAATCCTCTTCCTGCATGTCCATACATTTCACTGCTCCCTTTTCTAAAAAAGTGTCTTGCCAGCATTCTATTCTATTCTATATAGGTACTTAGACCACTCTCATCCCCTTGGTATCTGAGTTCCTTCCAATAGTACATTTAGCAACTTCACTAACACCAGTTACATGTGGTTCGTCCTCCCTCTCAAGTTCTACCCAGGGGGTCCAAACCATGTGTGCACAGTGGAGTGTTTTGTTTTGTAAGGTTTTGGTTTTTACAGAGTGATGCAGTCCCACAAAAACAGTGTTTTTGGACTAATGCATTTTCTACACATCCCACTTTTATATTAAAAGTTTAAATAACGTGAATAGATCGAAGTGATTATCAAATGTTGGCCTGCCATTTTGCAAGTGCAAATAAAGTCACCTGGACAGCTACATAATTGATTATACACACAAATCAGGTACCTTGGTGACCAAGGGATAGGTAAATGTAACTGTGGGTGCAAAATTGGATCTGGAATTATATAGGCCTCCAACTTGTAAAGGAAGGCCCAGGGAAGATGGACTAGAAATTTGTTTACATATAATCCCCTTTGACTACAGCCTTGATAACAAAAGCAGGAATTTTTTGCATGTATCTTCTTTAAGAGAGTTCACTTGAAATTCATCTCTTGCTGGGATGTCACAAAGGAACATGTCCACTACAGAAAGGTCTGTCTGTGCCCAATACGTTGGGAGCGTTTGGAGCTCTGACTCAGAACATGGGAAATCCTAATTCCCTGGCGTGTTCTTTGCATTAGAAGGGTGAGCTGCATTCATGTGACAGCACTGTGCGGGTGATTGGGAGAGCATCTATGACAATTATCTTTTATAAACTCAACAATTTAAAGAAAAGAAAATGGGGGTTGTGTTGTATGAACATGCAGTAAATACAGAGTCACTGCAAAATCGCAGAAAGAAATTTAGCAACGTTGGTGTATTTATAGATAGATATCCACAATACCTGGGTACGCATTCTTTTAATGAATAATTTCTGTTAAAAAACAAAACAAAAGTTACGATACTGCTTCATAGACACACAAAACAAACACACAACCTGAACTCTGCCCTCTTTCTGATGCCAGGCTCTTGTTGTACTCTTCTTTGGGAGTGGAAAATATTGTAATACTTACATATAGAAATCAAAGGATATGTTGGAACACTGCAAATAATAACTCCAGCACACATAGGCAGGACTAAATTTCCTACGGTCCTCTGCCCCCATCAGACAAAGCAACGTAAAATCAAAACAAGACAACAGCTTAGCACTAAGATACAGCACCACCAATAGATGGTGATCATGATAATCATGACTACAGTGATCATGATAATATTTGCCTAAACTGGAAAGGAAATCCCATAATTCACTGCTAGCCTCCTTATTGTGATCGCAAAGCTAGAAACAACGAAAAAGCACGTCTCCAGTTTGATTTAAAGGACCAAAGTTGTTTTGCATTATTTACAGATTTATTCTCAAGTTGAAAGACAGTACTATTACAAAAAATAAAACCCATAAATATCAGTATCTCACTAGCGTTTTAAAAAGATGGTTTTATATACATGGGTGTATTTTTTTTTCACATTAAAATCTGATATATGGTAGTCGCCAGCTTCACATAGATAAGAATTTGTGACTTTTTGTGTGATTGGACTTCAGAAGCAGAGACACAAGAAACAAAACATTGACTAAATACCACAGGAGCCCTGAGGCAAAGGCTTGCTGATGAAGATATATTATTTGTGTTGCTGTTGCACTCAGAATTGCAAACATTGTAAGATTTACTTTCTTTTCCCACATAAGAAACTTACAGAACTTCCAAAATCTTTGAGGAGGAAGCAAGTTGTCAAGAGTTTTCTGCCTTCAGAAAAAAATAAAGGTGATTTAAAAGAAATATCTATTCTGCATTCATCTTTTAATACATACCTATAAATTGCTGCAAAAAATACAAAGGGATGAGTAGATATTATCTAAACAGGCTGCATTGTTTTTTTCCTATAATTTTATAACTTATGTGTAATTATTCTTTTGAATGCTGTAAGAAATTCCTAGCATGGAGGCTCATTATATCAGTAATATGGGAAGAGTCCCTTTAAAGATGCAACAAATGTCTGAAACAGAACAGTTCTCGAAAAAGCACAGTGGAAGTATACTATTTAACATAATGCAATACCAGCTGATTATCATACAGTTCCTATTGTTTGTTTCTGGACCCATAAACTTCCAAAACTTTTAATAAAGTATTACACTTCCTTTAAAGCTGCAACATACCATGTAAATAACTGCCAGAATCAAAATGGCAATTTATTCATAAATCTTCAGATGAAAACATCAAGTTCAGTATATGTTATCACCTAGTTTGTTTGTTTGTTTGTTTTGTCATCCCTCCACCCCCATTTAAATAAACAACAGGGGAAACTTTAATCTAAAGATTCACTGAAATCATCTGAAGACATATGTTTATTGCTTTTAAACCTTCAGCTTGTAGATAATGAGATGAATGTCCTATTACCTTCCCCCACCTTTTAATATTCAATATTAAGTCATATGAAAGTGCCAAAATTAGCACTGTCATTCTCTGTGTTGCCCATTAGTTTTACTGCAGCACAGAGCTAGTGAAACACTCAAAAATATACCTGTAGTGTCTTTATAGCAACACAGTCCCCCTATTATGTTTTATTCTAACCTCACTTGAATACAAATTCAATATATATATTTTCCCTAGCAAAGAATAAATACATTTTGAGCATTAGTAATTCATCAAAACACAGAATAAATAAATCAGTGATTTGTTGTTTTTTACATTCTCTACCTCTTATGCTAATGAAAATCACTGAAAGAAAGAGAAAATGCACCTTCCCCAGCATTATTCACATTGCAGTAGACAATTCTGTACTTACAGATCTTAACAATCAAACGTCTCAGGATCTTTATAATTTTCTGCAGAACTGTTTCAAGCTCTCAGGAAGCCACACTGTTCATCCAGGCAGAACCAAGCCGTATGGAATGTCTATGCAGCTGGGAGATAATGGAACTATTTTCCCAGCTGGGACTACAAGCCTTTTATCCACTGAGCATTGCGTGTCTCTTCATTGGTACTACCCTTGAAATACACTGCTTTTTTGCTGTATTCGTGACAGGACCCACATAATTCATGCTTGAATCACATACACACACACAGCCACTACGGCTTTTGAATATTCTTATCTGGAAATCTTGTACATATAAAAATTAGCTCTCTACTAATCATTGTTCATGCAAGCTGAGAGAGCAAAAGCACAGCTATCACACCAGTAGCATTTGTTTGTAGCTCTGCATGAAAGATTAAATGTGCTCTTACCATTCGTTTCATACAGATAGGAGCTCCTGTCAGGTAATCAGAAAACCTCTCTTCTTGAAAATTGGGTCACTTACCAGTAGTAGATTTAGAGCAGGAGTGGAAATAATTTTGTTTGTTACTTCGGTTCCACAACTGCTCCGTGCACTACAGAAGATTAAGCTTGTAGGAAGTCTGGCTAGACCTCGATTACATTCTAACACAAGCGCTCTTCATGAAACATTGAAATAACCCTTCTGTGCTTTGCATATTGTGGCAAGCGGCTGGCTTCACCCTACGGGTCTCGCGCTTCTGCCTCTTGTAGTGGGCCAGGGCGTCACCAGTTACCCCATCTCCCCAGGGAGGGGGTAGGGACCCAGGCCTGTCCGCTCCTCCGGGTCCCAGCCCAGGGGCCCTATGAGTAGCAGCAATGAGCTGCTGGCAGTGTACTTGCAGCTGCAGTCTTTTCCCCTGGGCTACTTTGCCCCTTCGGTCCTTCTGGCCTCTCAGGCCCTGCTTCCTTGCTCCCTGGACTGGGCTTCCCTACCCAGGCCCCTGTGCCTGGGGGAGTATCTCAGTCCCGTCAGGGGTGGGTTCCCCCCTCCTGGGCCCATTACCTTTCTCTGGACTCCTCTGCTCTTCCACGCAACACCGTATTTCTGGCTACGTTTACACTGGTGGCGGCAAAATCGCTGCCACCAGATCGATCTTTCATGATCGATTGAGCGGTCAGTATAGACCCGTCAATCGATGAGGGAGTCAACTGAATAAGTCCACTCCCTCAACTAGCGTAGCTTTCTCCAGGTGCTGTACGCCTCCACGGAGTGTCTGGTCAAGCTCAACTGGACCCTGACCGAACCAGTCGGCTTCGGGCAAGGGGTGCGTTAAGGCTGCTCGCTGTCGGGCCAGCTGTACGCTCTGGCCATCGAGCCCTTCCTCTGTCTCCTCCGCCGGAGGTTGACAGGGTTGGTTCTCTGTGAGCCGGAGCTGAGGTTGGTCCCATCAGTGTACGCCGACGATGTACTCCTCGCGGTCCAGGACCCGGGCGACCTGGTGCAGTTGGAGACCTGCCTGGCTGTCTACTCGGCAGCCTCCTGCGCCTGGGTCAACTGGGCCAAGAGCTCTGGCCTGATGGTAGGGGCCGGGTGGAGGGTGAGCTCCCTCCCACCCGTGCTTCAAGCCATCTGGTGAAGTGTGGGTCCGCTGCTCTATCTGGGCGTTTACCTTTCCGCCACCCATCCCTCCCTGGCGGAGAACTGGCACGATTTGGAGGGCAGGGTGTCTGAGCGGCTGCAGAGATGGACAAGACTGCTCCGGTGCCTTTCCCTTTGGGGGAGGGCACTGGTGCTTACCCAGCTAGTCCTGTCCATGCTCTGGCACCAGCTCAACACCCTGGTCCCACCCCCGGGTTTCCTGGCCCACCTCCAGATGTCTGTTCTGGAGTTCTTTTGGCCAGGACTGCACTGGGTCTCTGCAGGGAATCTAAGTCTCCCCCTGGACGAAGGAGGGCAGGGCCTGTGCTGCCTCCGCAGCCAGGTCCACATCTTCCGCCTCCAGGCCCTGCAGAGACTCCTTTATGGTGCAGGTGGTCCGGTGTCAAGCCACTTGGCGCACACCTTCCTCCACCGCCTCTGGGGGCTCCGATACGACCAGCATCTCCTTTATCTCCATCGGAGGGGGTCTTCCGCGAGACCTCTCTGAGCTGCCGGTCTTCTACCAGGCCCTTCTCGGGCCTGGAGGCTGCTCACGGTCTCCAGGCCCCTTGTGGCCACCGAGGGGGCGGATCTCCTCGCGGAGCCCCTGCTACACAACCCCCACCTTTGTGTGCAGGCAGTGGATACCCTCTCGATGTGCCGGAGGTTGGTCCAGGCAGGAATCACCAAGATCGGAGATCTTCTGGACTACGACCGGGGGGACTGCGTGGATCCCCAGGCGCTGGCTCGGCGCGTGGGGCTCTCCAACCTTCGCAGCCCCCGGCGTGTACTCCAGGAGGTGAAGGCAGCCTTGCTCCCTGCTGCTCGGGTCTACCTCGAGCGGGTCTTGCAAGAGAGTTGTCCCCGCCCACCCTCAGTCCCAGTCCTCCAGTGCTCTCCATTGGGCCCCAGCCCCGCGAGCCCCTCTGGCCTCCCTCCTCCTACGCCCCGAGCCGGCTGCACAAGTTGCAGCCGGTTCTTTTTCAAACCGTGCCGAGGAACTATCTTTACATGCTCGTGCTCCACACCCTTCACTTCCTCGCCCTCGTGTCCCGCCCTGACACCAAGTGGCAGGACTTGTTACCACCTGCAGAGGGTGAGGACCCCCGGTGGGCCAGTCTGTACTCCACCCTGATCCCACGGCCCACCGGGGACATCAGTTGGCAGCTCCTTCATGGAGCCGTGAGCATGGGCGTGTACTTGGCGCGGTTCACTCCTTGCCCCAACACCTGCCCCGACTGCGGCGTGAGGGACACCCTGGCGCACGTCTATCTTGAGTGCGCCAGGCTGCAGCCCCTGTTCCGGCTCCTCCAGAACCTCTTGCTGAGGTTCTGGCTGCACTTCTCCCCGCACCTGTTTGTTTATGCATATCCTATCCATGGCCCCACAAAGTCGTGGGACTTCCTGATCAACCTCCTCCTAGCCCTGGCCAAACTGGCTATCTACAAGACAAGGGAGAGGAGGTTGGCTGGGGGGTGCTCTGCGACTGTGGGGCCTACTTCTGTCCCCTCGTATGTTCACGCATCTAGGCAGAGTTCCTCTGGGCAGCATCCGCTGGCTCCCTTGACACCTTCCGGGAGCAGTGTGTGCTGTTCGGGGTTCTCTGCTGTGTTCTCTGTCCCAATCCGGTTTCCTTTGTTTGACCCTGTGACCCCCACATCCCTCCCTGCTTTTTTCATTAGTTGTCCCCCGACATTAGTTGTATCCCGGGTCCAGTGACTCCTCCTCTTTGGCTGGGGGAGGGGTCATTAGCAGTGGGCACAAGCCCACCCACTTCCTGGTTTACAAATAGGACCACTCTCCTACTGCCCTCTGCCCTCGCTATATCACAATATTTTAAAAAATAGGCTTGTTTGTCTAAAGTAATGCATAACCAAATTTTATTTATTAATAAACTTCAAAACCACCCTGATTTCTACTACTCTTCTCGGGATTGCTCCGGTGGAGAGGCCAAGAGAGGAGGATGCTTCTACTTTAGTAAGTTATTTGTATTCACAGGAGAGGAACATGGAAATGGCATTTTACAGAACATTTCTGCCAAGAGAAGGGCATTGTTTCACAGCTATTGCTTCACCAAACAGTTTAATGTAATCCCCATGTAAATCCATTAGTTTGTAATGGGATTAATTGCACGCCTGCCTGAACAATAAGATGCCGAAAGGAAGTGAAAGTCAGGCAGCAACAGACATGCACGTGCCAAAAAGACCAAAATGACTTGCTGGTAAATAAAACAGAGAAAACATTTTATTTTGTTTAGATAATTTGGATTGACTCCAGTAATAAACATAAACCATACTTGCAATGGACCAGTTTAAGCTTCTGCATAACTCAACTGACTTTGGTGAATTTACATCATGGATTAATTGTCCTTTTTCTTTTTGAGGCAGTCAATTAGATGATGTCATATAGGAATACCTAGGATCACTTTGACATCAAGTATCTTGTAATTGTGTGCCAAGCACTTTGAAATGTACGTAATAGCTAGTATTGTTTTAGACCACTGCTCTCTTCAGGATGGAATGCCAGACCTGCTTCAGTGCATTCTACATCACCAGGCGGTGACAAGTCCTTGGACTTGCATAAACCTTTATATGATAGTACTGCAGCTAATATCAATGCTCCTTTTGCTCATCTGGCCATGTCCTGGAGTTTTGAAGATGTTCCTGAGTAAGGACTGAGGGAAGGGGGATCACGTTGATGGCGGGGTAGGGGTGGAAGCAGTTACCCCCAAAAGAGAAGAGAGATCACCTACTCTTCCTGATTTGAAAAGTCCTCTGCCAAACATGCAGGGAGGAAGGCTGGTTCTATGGCTATGGCCGTTGCCTACTACTGGCCTAAGTTCAATTCCCTTCTTAACCACAGACTTCTTATGTGACCTGGTGCAAGTCCCTTAGTCTCTGTGCCTGTAAAATTTGGATAATAGTACTTCCTTATCTCATTGGGGTTATAGTGAGACTAAAATCACTGAATATTGTAGAGCGCTCAGGTACCTTGGGGCCTCTATAAGTACCCTAGACGGAGAGTAGGCCATGTCTACCAATGTGGTGATAACTTCCCCTCCTGTTTCAACTTAATTTTAACCAGGCTTCCTGATTTCTAAAACAATATTTTGCAGTTCCTTCCATTTGAGGATCTCGAAGTGCTTTTCACACAGTTAATTAAGCCTCTCAACACTCTGTGAAGTAGGTAAATATTATTATTAATAGCTATATTAATTAGGGAGGAAATTCGAATAGATTTTTTTGTTATTTATCATTAAAATTCTTTTTCTAAAGACTGTGGGTATTTTTTTAAAGTAATATAAAGAGAAAAGTCTAAATACAGAAGTAGATACTTGCACCATAGTACACTGGTCATCTTGCTACAAACCAAAAATTAAAAATGAAACCATTTCTGCCTTTGAGATAAAACCCCTCAAAACAAATGGGATTGCCAGCAACAGAATATTTCATTTAATGGTGAAACTGGGGATTTCTTTCTCCCCCTGCCCCAGCATTTTCCAGCAGAAAAGAAAATTATTTTAGAAAACTTCCAACCAGATCTTGTTGTGTATTAAAAAGTCAATAGAAAAAAAATCCATCATATTCACCTATCCATGCTGTACTTCCAGAAATCTAAAATCCTTAAAAGAAGTGTCTCCAAAAATGAAAACATGCCTGTTATATTTATAGACTACTTTTCTCTTCTATTAATATGTTGCGCAATAGTCACTGTACTACAAAATAATTAAGAAAATTACTAAAGTGAAATTAAAAAAAAAAAAAAGGATTTCAATGCAATTTCTCCAATAGACGGCAAATTATTGGTATACGTATACAGGCAAGATTTCCATCAGCTTAAAGCCGTGTATGTTTAGCAGAATGCTGGTATGACTAAATATAAGTCTCAGATAGAATCTAGTGTGGGAACTGAAAAATAGACATGTATTAGAAGGTGTCAATCTGATGAATTTGCTGAGGAAACTTGTGAATGTCCAGAAGATATTCTCTCATGCCTCATTTTCTTTGTAAAAAGAAGAGATCTCTCAACCTTAGACTGACCACATTGAACACTGAGCTGGAATACATGAAATGGTCAACAAAAGTCCATGTAACAATTCCAGCCTATCTATATTGATTAGGGAATCTTTAACCAATGAGGTTTATTGAAATTAACTGCCAATAACTCCATGGTTGTTTATCGCAAAATACAGACATGGATAAAGAGAAACAGGAAAGAATGTTGTCCAGTAATAAGAATCTGAGTTAAGAACCAGTGGCAGAATTGGGAACAAAACTCAAAATTCCCTTTGGGCAGCATTACAGCCTTTCCATAATTCACTTTTTCCCCTCAGTAAAACTTAATTAAAGAAAGGCTGTGATGCTGCCAAAGATATACATATCACTGCCAATAAACCCGCAAGGAGGATTTTTCATTCTTACCTTTGATGCTTTTTTTCTTTTTTTTTTTTGAAGGGTGGGGTTTCAGTTTTCCTACCTATCTTCAATATGTCAGATACAAACATATAATGTTTGTATCTTAAAATAACGTACTGATCACTCAAAATGTAAGATGCACTGTGAGATCAAATCTAAGATGTTTCAGGCAAGTTCATAAAGTGTTTTTAAATCAAGGATTTTATGTCAGATATACATTTTTTCTGATGGAATCCTGCAGTATAGCATTAATTCCTTGACTTGAAACTGATGGTTTGAATGCTAAGTGGCAGTGAATAATATAGGGACAGATTCTTTCTGCTGTATTCACTTTGAATAATCCCATTGATTTAAAAGGCACAACTCATGGCGTAAATTGCTATTCCATATGAGCAAGGGCATCAGAATCTGGGCTAGGATGTGTGGTTTTTTGTTTTTGTTTTGGCAGTGCCATCTACAGCTTGGAAGCTGAATTATTAAACTACCAATTGCTATTTCGGAGCTTTGTAGGGTTTTTGCTATTGTAAGGTTCTTGTTGATCTTTATGAATCCTAAAATAGTTACATAGGCAACACTGAAAGTGGATTCTATAGGCTATGTTCTGTAATCCTTGTACAGGCAAAACTCAGTTCAAGCATAGCTTTTAGTAAAACTAAACTCCAACTATGACAGTTGGTATGACTGTTGTTTGCAGAAAACATATTTTAAACCCTTGTTTTTAAAAAGGTTCCCTAACACCTGGGAAGCACAGTGCAGAATAAGCCATAGGGCCTATGAACGGAATCTTGGATTTCTTACAGTCATAGTACCCTTCTTAGGATCTAAAATGGGAACATTTTCACAGAATTAACAGCTATGTGTAAGCTAGATTTGGGGTTTCAATCAAGCGTTCTGGCAGACAGATGTAAAAACCATGTAATAATTATTGTATACATATGCTTGTTATTCTGTTTACTATTATTAATACTGTGTGTCAGGGTAGGATTAGTCCAATGGGTGGGCAGAGAGGAAATAAGTCTTTGTGAAACAAGGCAGTAGACTAGGACCTTTCTGGATTCAGTGTCTAGGGCTCCCATAAACTTCTTGTGCGAGTGTGACTTTGGGAAAGTCATTTCATTTCTCTTTGTCTCAGTTTCCCACCTGTAAAATAGGGATAATAATATTCCTTTTCTGATTGAAGTGCTATGGTCTCTGTTATGCAGGAGGTCAGAATATTGTAATTGTTCCTTCTAGCCTTTATATCTCTGAAAAATGAAAATATACCCGTAACGAGTGAAATGCAGCATCACCATTAAAAAGTCATCATTTACCTAGATATCAAACAGTGGTTTCTGAAACCTTATAATCTTTCTCTGTACTTAGAATAGGTAAATTGCTTTTTAAATCCTTGTCTTAATTTGTCCTGAGTCCTGGTACGTGTATATGGAGTAAATAGGAACAGAAAATGATTGAAATATGAACATGATGTGAATGAGACTCTATAGTCTTTTTATCACCAAAAGTGGAAGATAGACTTTTGAAATTATTGAGGTTGTATGGTCATACTGTATAAGTCCTTTCTAATAGAGAGCTTTATGTTGGTGAATGTATGGACAACATAAAAAGTTTAGAGTAAATATTTATAAATTGTGTATTCTTATAAAATGAAAACTAATAGAAATATGAAGTCAATGGAGCTATGTGAATTTATAACAGATAAGGCTATGGTGCATAAGGTTTAACAAGTTCAATTAAAAATTTAAAAAATCAAAGATTTCTATAAGTGATTTAATTAATTAGTTTAAAATGTTACATAGCTTGGCAGAAGAGCTAAAAAAGAAGAACAAACATTGTTTAGATGATTCCAAGGCGAAAGAAATCAGAAGTACAATGAGCAATAAATTGTTCAATTTTCTTCAGGTCAGTATACCGTCAAGTAATGGTAGTTCATTTCTGCATGGTTTGGCATAACAATTAAATGTCTTGCATGTTAGATTTTAATTTAAACGTCTTATGTGTAGCAAACCTATATAGTTCAAGTCTTTGATGTGTGTGTGCATATGTAGAGTATTCATTAATATGCATTCTATTTAAAAAATGAATACGAAATTAAGTTTCAGAAAATAAAAACTCAGAACTTGGCAAATGCAACTATGGTTCACAGCTCGACCATAATTCTGTCCACTTGTGTTTCTGTCCTAAAAATTATCTTACTTTTTATCAAACTATTTGCCAGTTAATATAATTTGTCACTTATTCTTATAGTACTTTATGTTAAGGCTGGTTGGAATCTTTCAAAATTTCAATGAAAATAGAATAAAACATTTTAAATGAAATTTTCGCTGAGTGCTATGTAAAAGGTAGGGGGAATAAGCTCCTGTAACACTAAATTATGTCAGGTGACTGCAGCCCAGAAATGAAGATCGGTTTTTTGCCAGCACCCTCTGCATATCACACCCTTATCACACCACTCTTGAATGGTGTTTGTCTGTTTTGACAACTAATCATGGCTATATCATGCCTTTGGGAGAAAATCCTAACTGCCAGAGAATTATGTGAGTGTCGAATCCTAGAGTTTATTACACACACATTGTTCTGTTTCGGGAGATGTGGGGCAAGTTTGCAGTTTGCACAATCTGCACGTTCACTGAGATCTGTAGGGAAATCCCATGAGTCAGAAGGCATTTCCGGAGGGCTGGGTTATTTGTATGTTAGATCTATACCACTGCACTAACCCCTCTCACCATCCATCCCCCTCCATACTCACACTTCATGGAAAAATGATTCCCTGATAGCAGCTGTCCCCCAAAATAGCCCCTCCTCCAAGATTCTGGTACGCAGAGGCAGAAACCAGTGTAAGACAATACTGATAAGGGTCAGCATCAACTCACATTGCACATTCTCCACCAACCACAGAGAGGGTGATGCTGTAAAAAAAAAAAGCCCTGTCTTCACCCTATCATTCCAGTCACATCTCAGTGTCACAGAGCCCTGGCCACTTAGGGACGCTAAGGAGCTATTTCCATGAGCTTCCAGGAAGAAGGGAGGTGCACTCTGTGGAGCTGATGATCACCCATTTCTCACAGGCCCTTGTTCTCTTTTGTAACTTTCTTAATCTCCTGTACAGCTGACGAGAACATACAGCTGCATCACATCAGTTTAAAACGACATTTCTCTCCTCTGAAGTGTAAATACTGGTACTCTGTGGCAATTCCTTGAATTGTGAGGCACCTCATCAACACCTGCTCTTAGCGGTGGAATCTTGTCTGTGGAGAAGCTCTCTGAAACCACCAGCATCTGGTAGCACAAACACGATCTTCCAGGCCTCCTCAGGTCTCGGTCTCTCTGTACATGTTAGCAACAGGCAGACACCATCCCCCAGGCCATTCGAGCACCTCTCTGGAGTGCTCAGCCCATGTTCCACTGAACACTCACAGTGCTCTTAGATCATATAGTCCCAAAGGAATACTTTACATCAGGTAGTACTATTAAACTCAGGATCACCCACTTTGCTTAACAAGCAACACTTGATAACAAGAATACGTTTATTATCAAAGAACAGAGATTCAAATGAGAGAGAGAGACTAAGAATATTGGAAACAAGTGGTTACATATAAAACAAAATTATAACATGCTTTCTAGAGACTAAACTTAACTAAGAAGGCATTCCCCTATCTCCCACAAAATAGCTTATCCCAAGTTCTTTCCCCAGCATTTTCAACCAGGATGGTTGAGATCACTTCTCATAAGATCAAGCCTCCTGGCAACTTGTCATCACAGATTGGAAGAATATCTGGGGGTTCCTCTGTATCGCAGATATAGTTTCAAAATTTCATTGTCTTATTCTGGAAAAGGATAAGCCCTGCTGTTTGTTTTTTTTCTCCAGCCCCCCTAATCTATGAATTAGCATTTTGCTCAGACTATAAATGGATGTTCATTGTGAAACATATAATACTCATTTGTGTGTGATCAGCCAGAGTGAGATAGACATCTCTTCCATCCTGCCTGCCAGGAATGAATGTGGGGATTACCTTTTGATGACCTGTCTTAACTCACAGACCTAGAGAACATAGTTGTGTGTGTGAGTATATATATGACGTTCTTTTGCTGAACCCCGAGGATTCCTGAACCCCAATATAACCCCATGCTCTCTGGTACTGGAATCAAGAGGTTTTTGGGTCACATACTATGTAGTTGAATGTTAGCATGGCAAAATATATTGCAGTCTAGACAATGTACCCTTTAACATAGAGTGCCTTCTTCTTCTGTTACCCCTAAGGGTTTAGCTTTTACCTTAAAAGAAAATAGAGACAAAGAAGAATCTGGTGGTTTATTGCAAAGCGGTTTCAGTGAGAGTGGGAAGAATAAACTGTTTGTTTACTGGCAATTTTGAAAAGTTTAAAAAAAAAAAAAAAAAAAATTATGAGTTGAACAAAATGTTTCCTTTGATCTGAAATGAAACATTTCATTTCAATTTTGAGCATTTTGAATGTTTTCAAAGATGTTTAATAAATGAAGGGAAATTTCAAAACAAAGAATGATTTTGATTTGAAAAGTCTAAATATTTCATTTCCATAGAATCCCAGAATCATTGAAGTGTAGGACTGGAAAATGCTTCCTGAGATCATTTAATCCACCTTCTGTGCTTAGGCAGGACCAGGTATGCCTAGACCATCCCTGACAAGTGTTTGTCTAACATTTTTTTTAAAACCTGCAATGATGGGGATTCCATAACCATTCTTGGATGCCTATTCCTGTACTTAACTATCCTTATAGGTAAAAACTTTTCTTAATATCTAACTTAAATTTCCTTTGCTGCAGATTAAACCCATTAGTTCTTGTCTTACCTTCAGCGGATATGGAGAACAATTGAACACAGTTCTCTTTATAACAGCCCTTAGCATATTTTAAGACTGTTATCAAGTCCCGCTTCAGTCTTTTCTTCTCAACTCTAACATGCCCAGTTTTTTAACCTTTCCTCAGAATTCAAGTTTTCTAACTCTTTTATCATTTTTATTGCCCTTCCCTGGTTCTCTCCAGTTTGTCCACATATTTTTTTAAAGTGTGGTGCCCAGACTGGACACAGTACTCCTGCTGAGGGCTTACCAGTGCCTAGCAGAGTGGAACAATTACCTTCCATGTCTTACATACGACACCTTGGTTAATACACCCCAGACTGATATTCGCCTCTTTTTCAACTGCATCACCTTATTGACTCAGATTCAATGTTGTGATCCACTATTGGAACCCCCAGATTCTTTTTCAGCAGTACTACCACCTACCCACTTATTTCTCATTTTGTAGTTGTGCATTTGATTTTTCCTTCCTAAGTGAAGTGCTTTGAGCTTGTCTTTATTAAATTTCATCTAATTGATTTCAGATCAATTTTCTAATTTGTCAAGTTGTTTTGAATTCTAATTCTGTCCTCCAAAGTGTCTGCAACCCTTCCCAACTTGGTGTTGTCTGCAAATTTTATAAACATACTCTCTACTCCATTATCCAAGTCACTAATGAAAATATTGAATAGTACTGGACTCAGAACTGTCTCCTGTGGGATCATATTAGATACATCCTCCCAGTTTGACAGCAAAGCAATGAAAATTACTGTCTGAGTATGCTCTTTCAACCAGTTGTGCACCCATCTTATAGTCATTTCATGTAGATCACTTTTCCCTGGTTTGCTTATGAGAATGTCATGTGGGACTGTGTCAAAAACCTTATTAAGATCAAAATAAATCAAGTCTACAGCTCCACTCCTATCCACTAGGCCATTAACCCTGTCAAAGAAGGAAATTAGGTTGGTTTGGCATAATCTGTTCTTGACAAATCTATGCTGTCTGTTCCTTCTGACTCTATAATTCTCCAGGTGCTTACAAACGGAATGCTTAATAATTTGTTCCAGTATCTTTCCAGATATCTATGTTAGGCTGACTTGTCTATAATTCCCCAGATCCTTTTAGTTCCCTTTTCTAAAAATAGGTACTATGTTTGCCGTTCTCCAGACATCTGGGACCTCACCTGTCCTTCACGAGTTCTCAAAGATAATTGCTAACAGTTTCAAGATTACTTCAGCTAGTTCCTTAAGTGCCTTTGACATTGTTTTAATGAAAAGTTTTGATTCTTTTTAATGTTGAGGGTGGGGTGTTGTGTGATGATTTGGGGTTCAATACAGACCAGTGAGGGGTTGTGTCACCACCTGTCCTGTAACTCTGGATGCCTCTGTGCTGAGCAGCTCTGGTTCAGTGCCTGATACCAACAGTCTGCTTGCAGCACGCGGATCTCACCCTGGCTTCCACCAGCCTGGTTACTTCTTGCAGGGTGACACCGACAGCTCCTCCAGCCCCGGGTTTCTCCAAAACCGTCTCCCCTGTAGTGTTCAGTTCCTTCCATTGAAACACTCACAAAACCTTATCAAGTCCACTGCTCCTTTAAAGAAACAGTACACAGCACCAGCCTATTAGTTTGTCTGTGGACTTTACCCTTCAGTTTGAAACACTGCACTGAGATGGTTGTGTAATAAAACAAGATCAAGTTTCTTAACAAAGAACAAGTAGAAGTAGAAGCAAGTAGAAGAAATTGGGGTAAAAATGGTTACAAACCCACACAAGTAAACATACACTTAAAAGATGAAAACCTAATTTAACAAACTAGAGTATTTTGTTCAAAGTAGATTTTCTCACCACAGTTGTTCTTCCAGCATGGCTGGGCAGTTCTTAGCCAGGATCCAATCACAGAGCCCAGAGCACTTGGTTTCTTTGACTTTTCAGATGAAAGATGGCAAAATGGTTTTGTCTCTGCTTATATCTTCCATAGTTCAATGACCTTCCTTCAGGAGACAGGAAGGTTTCCTGGAGCTGCAGCTTCCATCCCCCATAGAGGCTGTTAAACAACCATCCTCCACACTGGTTTGTCTGATGGCTGTGTCTACTTGGCATATAAATGTAATTTCATTGTCTCTCTTTGCTCAGTTTACAGTGGAGACACATTCAAGCAGGAGAAACCACATTTTTTTTTTGTTCAGAATGGGGGGACTTAAGCCCTACCTGCCAAATACACTTTAATAACACATACCCAGCACATATTTATAATTTTTCATATATCACCTGCACATACACCACACAATAATATTAATGATGACTGTGTTGCCAGTTCACATATGATAATTTACATGACACTTTCTTGGTACAGATTATGACACCAGTAAATTGAGTTAACACTGAGCTGCTCAGGCCAGCTGACACGCATGGGGAGCCCCTGGCTTTCTTCCATCAGGATGCTCTTAGTGTCACAGGGGGGTTTATTTTTTTTTCTAAATGAACAATTCAGTGAAATGGACACAAAGCTGAGAAATGTTTCAGGGACACGGAATTTTTCTTTTTTGCCAGAAAAATGTTTTGGTAGAACAAGTTCACCCAGCTCCAGTTTCAACCACAAGCCATTTATATGTTTAGCTGATTTTTTGTTGAGCATGAAAAAGAAAATGTAAAACACTGACTTCCCTAGCTTTTTTTCCATAGCAAACCAATAAAAAAGTCAGAATATACTAGTTTATTAATTATTAATTATTATTATTATTATTTGTAGCTTCATATTCCACGCAGCTCTTTTCTCAACTTTATTTCACAACCAGTGAAATTATTTTACTGTGTCAATGATCCAAAAGAGCATGTAGACTGCAGACAATGACTGAAATTAGATATGGGACAAAATATAATTGCTAATATGGAAGTGCAACAGTTGGTAATTCTTTATTTGCATATACATAGGAATTAGCCATCAGATGAAGTCATACACATAAATAAATTAAAACAACAAGATCTTTGAACCTGGGATACTTTAACGTTATAAAAGAGAGAGCATATATTGATGAAGTTAGTCCCTGTATTAAGGTACAATGCTTGCTCTCAATCTTCACGATAAACAGAACAGTTGGGCTGGAGTTAATTGATGCAGAATTATTTCTTAATGATCATTTGGGGGCAGGGGCAGGGATTACTGTATGAATAATGCATGGAACCAAAGTCTCCAATAAACTGGTTTCTGACATTTCATTTGATCGACATTACTCTCTTTTTGCCATGGCACTTCTGTCACGTAGCAAAGGATTTGAAAAGGTTCTGTCTTCCACCGATCTGTAGTCCCAAATAGGGGGGAGGCCCAAATCAATATGTGTGAGCTTATCTATAATGGGACTGGAAGCTCTTTAACCCTAGAACTGAACTGACAGGCCTGATTGGAGATAATTGGACAATGAAGTTCTAAAACTCTAAGTAAAAATAAACACAAAAGATTTTTATTACAGTTATGTTAAAAATAGCTGCTGGTGTTGTATTGAATAAGGTTTCTATTTCAAATACATATGCAAGTATAATTCATTATTAAACAGCTTTAGACATCAAGACAATTATAACATTCTTAGTGATACTCAAGATGGCTTCGTGGCTTTATTTATTTATTCATAACATGTACCTTAAGAAACAAATTGTTTTTGTTGTTGTTGTTGCTTTCGCAATCAGCAGGCTGACAAAGCACCAGTTGTGTTTCCCGATTTTTAGGTTTTATTTGTGGCTGCTGCTTCCTAGATGTGAAATATCAGATAAGTGGGTCACTTCTCAAATTGATTTTCCTTAAGGGAAAGAAAACTAGAAGAATAGAGGCTGGAACTTGCAATGCTGCACTTCTTGAGCTTGCTAAATGGTCATTGGATCAATGTCTACCCTCTGTTCTCTGCTGAAGCCTACAAAAAAATCAGTGGCTATAAATGTAGGTACCAGATGTCACTCAATGGGTATCAGCTGGAAATAGTCAGTTAGCTGTGAGAGAACAAAACTTGGAAACTAGACTAAAATGAATTCATTTACAAAAGTTCTTTGCCATAAGAACTTATTGTGGACTTCACAAGCTTCCCCTAACGAATAAACCGTGCTTAACTGTTACTAGTGTTCTCAATTTATGTGGAGACATCACGGTTAAAACAGAATACACTGTGGCTCAGATAGAAAATGCCTTTCATTGTGAAATAGAATGAAAGTCCAAATTGTTTCATTGTACTGTAATATGGAAATTGCAGTTCAGTTTATAGTGAACCTTGCTTTGCAGTTAAACTATTGTGTAGGCACAGCAAAAGGTGGGGGGACTTCATTGCAAAAAGTTGCACTCTGATTGTGGTCTGTGGGAAAGGGAGTGCTGGTATATTGCCAGTCTAGAAATCCATGCCTGAGACCTCCTTAAGTGTGTAACTGATCCCTAACATTATATATTACTGGTCAAGTCTGAATGATATTAAATTACAAAAAAGGTATTAAAGTGACTTTAATAGCCTCTCTTAAACCCAGAGAAGCAGAGAAATTCAGAGCTAAACTGGCTGTCACTCCTCCCCTAGTAGATTTTGTTATGGAAAGAAAAAAAGCACCACTGAGGGACTCAATGTTGCCATTTTGGCTCAGACTCGTATTATCATCATTACTCATTTGTTTCCGGCGATGTCTATAAGTAACTAGTCTTTGTAGAGCTTGGGCTTCTTAGTTCAGGGAAGGGGCTCCAGCTTTGAGGATGTAGCATACACCTCGATAGGTTCCCAGACTACTCTACCGGTGTGTGACTGGGATGGGTCTTGGCCTCACTTCTCCTTCCACCTCCCCATCCCTTTGGAGTGTGAGGTCTTATTTGCCAGGGCATGCGTGAAAAGACTATATTTTATTGGAATGCTATGTCAGGGCAAAATATGGAGCTCTCTTTGTCTTCCTCTACACCCATTTTGTGCACTGATGATTCAGTCAGGCACAAACTGGTCCTCAGTAAATTGAGGACTAGAGCTAGGTGGGAACTGGATTTTCCATTTCACGGGAAATTCAGCTATTTTAATTTTTTTTTCCTATTGCAAAGCATAACAAAACCAAATAATTTTTCAATTTCCCTGAATTCTCTTTCCCCTAAAATCATGCTGGGTCTATTGAAATGTTTTGTTTTAATAAAATGGAAAAATTTCCTTCCAATTCCAGCCTTCAAAACTTAAAAAAAAGGATATTTTAAAAATGAATTTTGTTTTGAAAAGTAATTTCAAAACAAAAAATTGAAATGTTCTCTTCTGGAAAATGTAGAAATGGGACATTTCAACGTTATTGAAATGCTTGGGGTTTTTTGTTTTTGTTTGTTTGTTTGTTTGTTTTGCATTTTCTAAATGGAATAATGTCAAAATTGTCACATTTTTCAAAAGGTATCAATTTTGACCAAAAATTGTAAAAACTTGTTTTAACAAAAAAATTCTGACCATTTCTGACTATTAATATATTGAGGACAAATTTTTAGCTGGATTTCTTAGCTTTAGTAATGTATTCAAGGAGTCTTTCCACTGACCTTCAATTGGTTTTGGATTAGGCTCATCATTCCTGGTCTTTCAATGCCCACACAGAAATATAACATATTGCTGAATATGATGATAGTTATTACAGTGAAATCCATAACTTTTTGTACTTTCAGTGTGTATGTGTGAGCGAGAGAGAGAGAGAGAATTGTTTATTGTTCATGTAATCTCAGAATGTGCAAACTGGGATGTCTTATGCTAGGAACCTAGAACTGTATTTAAACACCTAAATAAAAGCAGTCTGATCTTCAGTTGCGTTGAACACCTGCAACTCTGTTTGAAACGTTTGGCCTTTTATTTCCTTTGCCTCCAACATGCAATCTCAGTTGCACTCTCAGGCCAAGTCAGTATCACTCTCTCACGCCTTAGGGGTCTGATTGGCCCAGCTAGTGGAAATAACTATGCAGGAGGAAAAGATGTATGAGAAATTTGCTGCAGCAGGGTAGCACTTACTGACTTTTGTTCAGTGACCCAGGTGTAGCTGCACTTAGCTATCAGCACTATGTCCAAAAAAAGAATAAAGGGCAGTATGAGAGCCACTGTAAAGTCCTTGTATTTACAGGTGGCCAAAGGATAACAAAACAAAAGGGGGACATCAACCGAAGACTACTGCCAGTAAGAGAATATGCCACATTAATAAGTCCTTTGAACGTGATTACGGAGGAACTGTACTGAGAATGCTTCAGAATAGAAGGGTGTCTATGCAGCAGGGTGATGACAGCTCACTACAGGTGACTGTTCCTCTTGACCACAATGAACTAGTGTTTGCAACTATGGAAAGTAATCCACACTACTGGTGCCAAGACTTGATTCTATACCTCCTTGTATATAACTGGTATAGGAGTTATGGCACCTGCTATGTCACAGTTCCAGACCTCCGTGCATGCATACAGCACATGTTCTTTAATGTCGTTCAGTGGCCCAGTCACCTTTTTTTGTGAGGATAAAGGGAGGCAGGAGGCTAACATGACACTTTTATTTGTGTTCCGAATATACATTTGGCACTCTCCCCTTGTGTGGGGGTTAGCAACATGCAGCATATGGAACTTTGTCTGCAGTTTTTACCCAATTCCGCTGTACACTATGTTGGTGCATCCAGAATAATGTTATCGACTTCATTCAGACTACTCCAGATGTTTGACATAATATTTGAGAACAGAATTTAGCTCAGTCCCTTGTTTTGACCACATGAGTGCCTTTCTACTCAGTATACACTTCATTTATGCAAGCCCAGATCTTGGCTATCTACATCTTCTGCACTGTTTTGGAGAAATGTTTCTAGTATTCCTCATACATTTTTTCTCTAGCTGCCGATATATTTTGTGAGCTGTTTTCCTTTTGCCTGTTGCACAACAGGGAATATCAATCACTAAATATCATTCCCACCCTTCTTTTTCATTTCCAAACCTCCATCTTCAAGATCAGTCACTCTACTCCACGCCTCCTGTTTCCTCCAAGCTTCTTGCTCTCATTGTGCTGCCCTAAACTCAGGCAAGAGTTGAGTAGGAGTCATTTCAAGGTGATTTTTTTTTTTACTTGTCCAACCCTCAGCGTTGCTGCTCACAAAAAATCCAAAGCAAGTTGAGACTCCCACCCATTCCGGGAGCCTTATTATTGCACTTCTAGCATCTATTTGGCAGTGATAGTTGCAGTTTCCTTCATGTGTTCTCCAGCCTCATGTTTCACACAGAATAGTCTAAACAATTTGTTATGTTTGTAAACATTGCGGGTCAGATTCTCTCATACGCCAAGATATGCTGGGTGTCAGGGAGTGGCGTGGACTGTCAGGGAGCTGATTCTTTGCCCAGCACAGCTTCCCCCTGACTCCAGCCAATTATAAAGCAGCCTCTGCAAGCAGGTGATGGTCCCTAGGGTAATTGTGAGATCAAAGACCTCTAACTGCCTGTCCCTCACAAACACTGACAATCCCCCTATCCTTTGGATGGAAGAGGGGGTAACATAAGAGTCAGCTATGCCACTATTACTGCCAACTGAGAGCTGATGATAAACCCAGCTCTGCTGGCCAGATAAACCCATTATGCAGCTCCATATGTAATTCCATACTTTCTCTCTTGTAGCTTAACAAAAATACAAGAGTTAGTGTTATTAATCTGCACCAGAAATATGGATAAAAGAAAATGAGGTTTTGATTTCCATGATATAGAGGCTAAATTTTACTGAAGAAGTAAAAATTGTCTGTAATGATATGCATGAATTGCATGACGGAAGATTCCATCAGAATTAAGCTATTCATTCTGGCAACTGCTTACTTTCTCTTTCATCTGGAGTCCAAGTGCAAAGAAGCAGATCATGGTTGATTAGAGAGACACAGGTTGGAAAATTTTAAAAATGAAACAAATAGGTAGCATAGACAAAAAAGTGGTTTTACTTAACCAGACAAAACTGAATTTCTTCTGGAAGCACTAGATACTGTAGCTGTACGTAGTGGCCAGTGCTCTTTTTTAACTGTATGTGTAAGGATCTACAGGGCTAGGAGACAGGTCTGTGGAGCCTTGGGCAGCTGATGTTCCCACATTACCACTAGGAGGCCATGTAGTGCTACTTCCAAGGAACACTGTGGAGATTAGGCACCACAGGAAATATTGTCCAAAGGGGCCAAAGTAACCCTGCAACCCTCTGACTGGCTCATACTTATTATTTAACCCTGGAGGGTACCCCAGGAAATTGTCTGAGCCACTGTGCAGACTGCTGGCTTGCTGTGGTTCCAGACCTAGCCTCGCTTTTTGATTTCCGTTCTCCAACACTGACCTGACTCTGGTCCTGATTCTTGCTGACTGATCTCAGCTCTAGCAATTACTCTGGTCCCTGCTTATTGACTACTGCCTGGTAGCCATATTTAACTTTGTGACAACAGCCCAGCAGTGACCACTAGACAAGGCCACCTACACCCTGTTCCCTTACAACAGAGCATTAAAGAGATATCTTGTCACTGAGCAGGCCTTATGACAGCACCAGATCCACAATAACTAGATAAGCCCTTGAGATCTTGATCTACCACATCTTCATTCCTTGCTGTCCTCTACAGTACAAATCCATACTGAGCATACTTCCTTCTTGAGGCGACCTTTGGAGTATTGTGTCCAGTTTTGGGCCCCCCACTACAGAAAGGATGTGGGCAAATTGGAGTCCAGCAGAGGGCAAAAAAATGATTAGGGGGTTAAAGCACAAGACTTATGAGGAGAGACTGAGGGAACTAGGCTTGTTTAGTCTGCAAAAAGAGAAGAATGAGGGGGATTTGATAGCCTTTAACTACCTGAAAGGGGGTTCCAGGGAGGATGGAGCTAGGCTGTTCTCAATGGTAGTAGATTACAGAACAAGGAATAATGGTCTCAAGTTGCAGTGGGGGAGGTCTAGGTTGGACGTTAGGAAAAAGTTTTTCACTAGGAGGGTGGTGAAGAACTGGAATAGGTTATCTAGGGAGGTGGTGGAATCTTCATCTTTAGAGGTTTTTAAGCTGCGGCTTGACAAAGCCCTGGCTGGGATGATTTAGCTGAGGTTAGCTCTGCTTGAGCAGAGGGTTGTACTAGATGACCTCCTGAGGTCTCTTCCAACTCTAATATTCAATGATTCTATGACTCTTGTGACGTGTGCATGCACTAAGATACCCTGTGTTAAGCTCCTTGGTACTGTAGTACCTCTGGAGATCCCACCTAGACCCTGGGACTCAATCACCCTGAATTTCATAGTGGATCTCCCCTATTCTGATGGCCACATGGTGGTCTTGACCATTGTAGACCAATTGATCAAAATGACACACTTCATCTCTGTGATCACCTGCCATCTGCAGAAACCACAGCTCAACTCCTGGAGGTGCATGTTATCTGTCCCCATGGTCTTCTGGACCATATCACTTCAGACCGAGACATGCAGTTTGTCTAACTCTTTTGGCATTTCTCAGATTATTATACATTTGTGCTTTTACCTCCTGCACATACCACACCCCCGGAGATGAGCGACAGAGAGAATGAACCAACTACTAGAGCAATACCTAAGGTGCTTTGTCACCAAAAAAACTGTTCTCCCTCCTGCCCTACATTGAGTTCTTGTACAACAATGCCAACCACTCCTCCACAGGACAGAGTCCCTTTTTTCCAAATTATGGATTCCGTCCTCCCTTCCTCCCTGCCTTGCTGGAAACCCAGCAGTCACCAACTGGATCCAGCATTCATCATATCCAAAAGGAGCTTAAGGACCACCTCAGAAAAAAGACTACAAATGGTATGTGCACCATCAACCACAGGAAGGCCCAGCTCTTGCAGTGGGCCAAAAGGTCTGGCTTATGGCAAAACACCTCTGTAAGATCGTTGCTCAAGCTAGATCATAGCTACTTGTAGCATCTCAGCAACTCAACCCCATCACCTTCAAAATACAGATCCCCCGGTTCCTTAAGTCTAAGATACACTCTGTTTTCCATGTATTCCTCTTGAAGTTTTGTATAGAGATCCCCTTTCCTGATCAGTCCCAATATCTGCCCCTGCTGGTCTAGGTCCAAGGACATGAGGAATATGTAGACTGAATTATCCTTGACTCTAGACTGCAGGGGGGAGACTGTACTGCCTGATTGATTGGGAGGGCTATGTTTTCAAGAGTGCTCCTGAGAACCTGCTGTTCATGTCTATGCCCCGGACTTGGT
This sequence comes from Emydura macquarii macquarii, assembly GCF_026122565.2. NCBI lineage: Eukaryota > Metazoa > Chordata > Testudines > Chelidae > Emydura > Emydura macquarii. The sequence goes on along the minus strand of NW_027130208.1, from coordinate 11,772,372 downwards.
AAAAAAAGTTTCAAGAGCATCCAGAACTAGCACGAAGAGTGAGGAAGGGTGATCTTGAAGGGAGTGGGTAATATAAGGAGCCAGAGAACTAGAACCCAGGTCTCAGGCGTTGGGGGAGGAGGGGTAGCTGGCATTCCCACACTGCCAATGGGAAACCACGTAGAGCTACCTCCAGAAGCACTGTGGAGGTTAGGGACAGCAGGAAGTACTGCTCAAAAGGGGCAGAACAGCACCTCTGATTGGCCCACAACTCCTATTTAACCCTGGAGGTTCTCCAGGAAGTAGTTTGGGCAACATGCAGACTTCTGGCTTGCTGTGGCTCCAGACTTTATCTTGTTTTCCAATCTCCGAGTCTGGCCTGCCTTTGCCTTTGCCTCTGCTCCTGCCCCTGCCTCTCAACTTCAGCCTGGCAATTACTCCTTGTCACTGGCCTCTGACCCCCGCCTGACACTGAATCTTGTCTATTTATTCTGGATCTAGTAGCGATTAATCTGATTCCTGTTCTGTGACTACTACCTCATGAACATCCTTGATTCTGTGACACCAGCCCAGCAGTGACCACTAGACCAGACCACCTATACACTGGTCCTTTAGAGAATCTATATTCATGGATTTATGTCCCCAGTCCCAATCCAAGTAAAATGGATTTGCTTAAAGATGAAATTTCTCCATTAAGCCCTTTACCTTCACCCCTTGCTTCTTCATCTAGTGAAAATAGCACCTGAAGCCTGGTAGGCCTTTTAAGCACTATTCACTGGGGTCTGAACCAATATTTCCAAAGATGAGTTTCTAAAGTTAGGTACTTAATGTACAGTTAGAGACCTAAATAAGTAGCCTATTTTTCAGAGCTACTGATCATTTAAAGTTCTTATTGACTTTGAATAACAATTTTCCCACTTGTAAAAGGAAAAGTGAGGAGGAAAATAAAATTTACAATAAGTGAAATTTTTAAAAATATAAGATGTCCACATCAGATAGGTAGCATAGGAAATATCGACATCCTTATTTCAATGGCTCCATTATCTACCAAGTAGTTTTGTGATTTTTTTATTTTTTGTTTTCCGCGCTAAAGGGACAACTTTCATATTTAGCAAAAAAGCAACTCCCTCAAATGTTGTCTATTTTCCATTTTGCGGTGAATATTTTATACTTCTTTAGCTGTGAGTGACTGAGATGTAAAGGAGGGGAAGTGAGTGGCTTAGGGGGAGGAATGTGATTGCTAAAAACATGGAGGCACTTCCACTTCCGGGCTCCCAGCTGAACTCTAGTCCTGGTTTTTAGTGACTGAAAGTTTTTACTATTGAATGGCTCAGGGCTAAAATGGCATGGTCTCAGCCCAGGTCCTGAGGACCAGGGTCCTCCATGATAACCTTCACCAACACAATTTGATACTCTTTTTGCCTAAAAAGAACCCCCTGATGAAATGTGCTGGCAATGGACCAGTTCTTTCCTAGAACTGATCCCTGCAGAAGAAAACTAATATACATTTGCAGGGCAGTGAATGGGGAAGCTTTCATTTGTTCCATGGATATACAGAAGCCTTCAATTTCCTGGGCTGCTAATCCAGCACATTTCACTAACACTACATTTGTTTACACAAAACTTAAGGAAAAGAGAATGAAATACAATCTAAGTGGGAAAAAATTACTGGTTTTTTTGGATTATGATATTTTTAAATATTTATATTAAATGGGTTGGGTCCCATTGTGCCTGTTGCTGTACAAATGTACAATATATAACCACTACATTATCAGTGTATCACCCCAACATTATTCCAGTTTTCTGCTAGTATAGCTCTCTCAGTTTAGGGTTGGTTTCAACGGTACAACACAAGTGCAAAATTAGGGTTTAATTCACCCTTGCATTGCTCTATCGATCTATTCATAAACCTCTCAACAGCGTAGTATTTGAGCACCTCCATGCTCCACCACCACTGGAGTCTAGTTCAAAATAAAAATTAACAAGAATCAACTTTATATTGTTTACTGTTATGCTTGATCTTCATCCAGGCAAGTAGTACATAAAATCCTCTTACTAATGACATATACGTGATAACAGTATATGGAATTTTATAGATCTGATTTTACTGCAGAAAATGTAGTTATTTTGGGATCTCAACAACTATAAATCTGAACGTAGATTTTTTTTTTTACAGTGTTGAATTAGCTTGGACAAAATTAAAACATAAAATTTCTCTGGATTCTTCTTTGGTTTATCTTGGGGGCATTTTTCATTTGGATTTTTATATTTTTCCAAATGGCAAACATGCAAAAAATAGTATTTTTATTTCTAGATATAGCTAAAATTAATTAAACTAATATAATATGCGGACAGGAATCACATATGTTAAGTCACTTGCTAGATGCTTTGCACAGAAATATTCTTGTGGTTTGACAACCTGATTTCTTGTTTTCTGACAGTGGAATAATTTGTTTTAAGAATTGTTTTAATCAGTTCCCAAATATTTCTTTTTCTGAGTTAGATAGAATTTTGTAAAGTTGTTTTAAGCTTTATTATGAGGAAAAAACTTTATCTATAATCCTATCAATCTCCCCTGCAAAGATACGTTTAATTAAATTAATATCTCTGAAAACAGAGCATCACTTATGAATTATAATGAAGCTGTATAAGCTAGTTTTTATATTACACACAGTAATGTTTTTCTTGCAGTATTATAGCAGGAGGTGGAATATTGTAATTAAGGATCATTCTGGCTTTCCATTTTAAACTCCTATTTTCAGATGGGTTATAAATCCTGTAAAGGCCAGAGCTTGGTATAAATCAAATCTCAACTCAGGAGGGGTTTCATTTTTAAATTAATTAAATTAAATTTAAATGGCCCCCACTCACTTCCCAAAAGGAATAGACATCAGGTGTGAGATCTTGACTCCATTGACTTCAGTGAGGTCAGGATTTCATTTACTGTTTTTAAAATGGTTACGGTATCAATTTACCTGACTCCTGTAGTTTTAATAGGCCAAATGTGTCTCATTGTCTATTTTCTGCCTTTAATCTCTCCTTGCCCTTATGTAATCCTTCCTTTCATTTCCCCTTTGACATGAATCTATTTTTCTTTTCTTTTTTTTAAATGAATGAGAAACACAATTGTAAGTGCAAAACTTATAAATTGGGAAGCATAGCTGATTTTTATAATACTCCCTAAAGTCCGTGGAAAATTTAGGAATCCTATTCTAGTCCACTGCAGCCTAATCTAGTTTTACCTATCAGAGTCTATTCCGTTCAGCTTCAGATTCTTATATGGCCTTCATCACCATGTTATCGGAGAACCTATGGGTTGTATATTTTCTCATAGAGGGGATTCAGACCATAAGGTATTAGTTACTAGGGTTTATGAATTTGGGTTTCATAGAGATGAGATCCCCCAATAAAGACAAATGAGCAAACTGCCATTCACTTACTCACTTTGAATAACACCTTACTCCACCAGTAATCCCACTGAAATGTTCTTCTTTCCCCGGCAGTTTATTGGAGTTGCCTCTTTAAAGCCTAGTTTCAGAAGATATTTGTGATACTGGCAGATCAGCTGTCAGCTCATGCCAACGCCCCGAGGCTTCACTGAACACTGACAAACGCACAGCTGGGAACCAGTCTGCTCACCTCTCTGTTAGTATTATTAAAATAAGTGTTAGATTTATAAAAATGTGTTTAGTGCTCAGACTTTATGAAATGCTTGTGAGTTGCTGCATTAATCTCACTTATACTAAGTGTATGCCATATAATAAGGTAATATTTAAGTGTTTGCTTGGTAACTATAAAAGAATTTCCTCTGAAACTGTAAACCCAGTCTGGAGAGGAGCATTATCAAGTAAGAAATACTAGATTACCAGAAGAAGTGAGGTCTCCTCTCCATCAAAAGAAGAGCTAGAAACACCAGACAAGCCATAATGGAGCATCAATGGACAAAACACTTTGCTGATTGCTCTCCCCAGAAGGATAAAAATCCTTGTTATTTTTAAAGTGCTTGAACAGCGAGGAGTGAAAATTTCTAAGCCAAAGTAAGGGATTCCCTCTGTTTGGCCAGGGTTAGCCCTAGAGGTCTTATCAATCTTGCGTATTACAGCAGCTTCTATTACCTTTTGGAACCTTTGTACCTCATTTGTGTATGTATGTTTGCCTGCTATAACCTTGTAAATAACTCTCATATATTTTTCTTAGTTAATAAATCTTTAGATAGTTTATTACAGGATTGGCTATAAATGTTGTCTTTGGTGAGAGATCTAGGGGGCAGTTGACCTGGGGTAAGTGACTGATCCTTTGGAACTGGGAGTAACTTGAATATTATTATATTATTGTCCTGCCTTGAGTGCAGGGGACTAGACTAGATGACCTGTTGAGGTCCCTTCCAGTCCCACGTCCATGATTCTACGATTATTGTGGTTTTGGTGTAAGGGACCATCTATCACAAAGGCAAACTTGCCTCAGTGACAAGATAGACTGGACTACCCAAGGGAACTGTGAAGGTTGTTATAGTGCTTGAGGAGTTCACACTTGACATTTGGTTCTTGAAATCTAAGTATAGAACTCACAGTCAGTTTGGGGTTTCCGTCCTGCTTCTTCACAGTCTGTCTTGAAGTTGGTACTCATGCTTGTGAGCAGAGGCATGCACCAGAAGGGGCAATCAGGGGCACACCCCCCCTCAATAAAAAAGGAAAAAGTTTTTCACTAGGGGGGTGTTGAAGCACTCGAACGGGTTATCTAGGGAGGTGGTGGAATCTCCATCCTTAGAGGTTTTTAAGGTGTGGCTTGACAAAGCCTTCGCTGGGATAATTTAGTTGGGGTTGGTCCTGCTTTGAGTGGGGGTTGGAGTAGATGATTTCCTGGGGTTCCTTCCAACCCTAATCTTCTATGATTCTATGATTTAATAATCATTAGGGGCACAGAACTCCCCCAGCCCTGGGGCCACAGTGGTGTTGTGGGAAGGGGACAGCGAGTTCCTCCTGGACCCGGGGACATGGGGGTGGGGAGTGGGAAAGCAAGCTCCCGCTGGGTCGGGGTGGAAGGTGAGGGAAAAGCGAGCTCCTGCCAGGGTGCAGGGGAGCAGGGCAGCTTGACATATTAATCTCCTAAACTATTACTAATATATTCCACAGTAATGGTCCACTGCACTATTACATCCTGAAGTATTTCAATTTATCAATGTCAAATATTATTGCATTTTCATAAAGGATGGCACCACAGTCACCTCATTTTCTTAGACTACCAAAACCTACCAATTCTCAAAATGAGCTCATATACAGCTAATTCCTAACAGTTTAATAGGCCCTGTAATTATCCTCTTGTAAAAACTGATGCTTTCCCCATGTTGTTGTCTTCTACATAAATCTCTGTATAGTCTCCTTTCACTGCTCAAATTTTTATGCACATTTCATCTGCATAATGGATTTTATCAGACTATTAAAAATAAACTATGTAGGCTCCATGCCACGCAATCAAAAACAAAGAAAACAAACAACCGCCCTCCCCCAGCTTGTTAAGCATTTAGTGTCAATGATCAAACACCCTGAATGTCTGAAAGGTTATATCATAACTGTTACTTAAATGAAATAAAATATGTCTTTGTAGCAACTGTGTGCACTTCTGTGGGATCTAAAAATCCTTTTGGATAAAATTTATTTCCATACACAACTTCTGATTCTGCTCCCATGAAACTGCATGCACAGCTACTAAACAAAATGTATAAACAGTCATTTGTTCATTTTAGTTCATGTCCCCAAATGTGAAACCTTCAATTTTAGGTTGTACATGAACCTTAAAGGGGCTTATATTCTGGTTCTGATTCACCTGCAGCCTCAGTCACAGAATAGTCATTCTTAAGAGAGTCCCACCTGATTTCATGAGATTTTTACCATTCAAGATAGAGCAGTTTTCATGCAGTCAGCTAATAATGAAAATCCGTGATTTGGGGCTGAAAAATCACATGAGAAAAGATAACATTTTGACACTATCCTCATTCCCCATCCTTTATTTGCCCACATACCAAAACTTCATCATGCATCTAATCCATATTCAAAACCGACTAGCTCCTGAATCCATCTTTATTGGAAAAGATGGGAGTGATTTATTGAGAGAAATTTCCAAACAAAGATAGATAGTATGTGCAGTTGCTCCCATGTCCCTGATATCATTTCTTTGAACTTGCTCAAGGCAATTCTCGCACTATTTCATTCTTTTTTGGTACATAAGTGTTACTGAAAAAGCAAATATCTCAAATGAAATTCCTAGTAGCTCATTTTAATTTTGCTTTGTGCTGTCTGAGTGCTGATAACTTAAATCAACTTGACTGCTTTTTCAACTAGTAAACAGCACAAATTACCCAGTGCATATTGCTGCTAATAGCTTGTACATAATCCTTGAGGCTAAGTGTATTCTTCTAATAATTAATGTATTAATTTGATCCCTACTGGGGCAGCAGTGGGTGTCTAAAGGTGCTAGGAAGATGTAAAATAAGAGTTTTCTGCATTCTGTGTATTCAGATCCTTCATTTTAAACACATCAAACTCCTATAATTGAACTGGGAGCGGAGGTAGGGCGGAAGCTTCTCAGGGAAAGCTTCCTAACTTAATTTCTTGGTCTTCGTTTGCACTTCCTATGCCTTGTGGATAATGTAATTAAGAAGTGTGACTTACACAAGCAATAACAGCTGCTGAAGAGGAGAACTGTATATTAGAAAATAGTGTAGTTATGACCGAAATAGCTCACAATAAGGATATATCCTCAACAGAAAATCATCATATTTAGACAGAATTGTTGGTATCGTGGTTTTATACACAGTGTGGAAAGGGCAGAAAACTATATTTATATACTGCATAAATCACAGAGCGAGTCAGGAGAAAATGAGGAGATATTTCAATTTATGTAATACAAAGTACTGTTAACAAATAGCAGTCAACGGTCTATCTTTTGATTTCCTGATCTAATCAATAGACCACACTCTCCTCCCACAGCTAAGAACAAAGCCCATTAATCACATTCTACCTTTGTCTATCAAATGACTGTTTAACTCAGGGCTTGTCTACAGAAAGACAAGTTAGCAGCAATCTGAGGGTAAATATGCGCTGGAGTAGCCTGAAGAGCAATAAGTGTCTGGGAGGAGCCTGTTGCCGCACACTAAAAGTTCCCTAGTGTGCTTTAATCTACTCCCATTTGAAAGTGGGATAGATCAAAGGGTACTCCAGAAGTTTTAGTGCATAGTGGCAGAGTCCATGCAGACACTTATCGCACAGCAAGCTACTGAGAGGTAGATTTACGTCCTAGGCTGCTGTGAATTAACTCCATGTCTACACATACAGTGCTGCAGTGGCGCGGCTGTACCAATACAGCCGCGCCACTGCAGCGTGTCTGGTGAAGATGCTCTTTGCCAACTAGAGAGCTCTCCCATCGGCATGAAAACACCATCCCCATGAGCGGCATAAACTCCCACCGACATAGTGCTGTGCACACTAATGTTTATGTCGGTGTAACCCATGTAGCTTGCGCGTGTGTGGAATATACACCTACCTGTGTGACAAAAGGTCTTCTGACATAGGCAGTAGTGTAGACATAACTTAAGTATTTGTGTCCACAAACCGTCATTGGCAAAGTTTGTGTGGCACAACCCTATTTAATGGCTAGCATACATAAAAGATAACTGATTACTAGTGCTACCAGCTGCCTAGTTATTCCTTTAGCTCGAGGTCTGAATGTGGGTCTGTAGTTCAAACCCTGCTCTTGATCCATGCAGAAGGGCATTGGAGTTGCAACTAATGGAGTATGGTCCTGAGTCAAAAACTAAATTTAATAACATTGTGCCCATCTGCTCTCCGTTATACGAATGACTTCACTGGAATGACTACAGATTTACAGTGGTTTAGAACAGAATTTAGCTCACTGAAAACAGTATTTCTCTAAGCTCCAACTCCCATTGGCTTTAATAAGAGTTAGAGCCATGTATGAGAGTAGATTTGAGTCTATTGTTCCAATATTACTGAAGACAGAAATAATTATATTGCCAATGGGGGGAAAAACATGAAGTTAAACCCTAGCTTGATTGCCAGTAATGATGGGTTAGAGAACAATTAGCTCATTTTGTGGGAATCAGAAAATCGCAAACCCAGGGTATCTGGTAAAACATAGAATCCAGAAGGAGGGAGGAAATGTGTCATTGTCATTCCTGTGTTCATGAAATTAGATTCATTATACTCACCCAGTTACTGAGAAACAAGTCTTTTAAATATCAAACCTGTGTCTAGGTCAGTGAGTAATACCATGTTGCACTGAAAGATTGTATAGAATTTCATTAAGGATGCATAATATAGTCTTTTGTGAGTGCAGTGTATGACAGAGCTGCAGCTGCAGCCTAACAAAGAGGAAGTTTACATATGGAATCATATTGTTCATTAAACGTTCTTTTTGAGCAGCTCTTATTATTCCTACTCCCATGGGGAAAAAAAAAACCCAAACAGTGTCTGTTGATGCGGGGTTGAAAAAACACTCTGCTTGAAACTGAATACGTTTGGCCACATTCTCGGGTCCAGCCAAGTTGTACTCATCACAGAACCAGCCCTTTTTGAGATCCCTGACAGCAGGCTATCAAGTGATGGCCTAATGCCTGACATAAAATATAGTAGTCTCAGGATGTTCTATTTTATAGCCAGCCATCTCTGGGCCTCATTTTCCAATGGGTACTGCACTTGTGGGCAGGGAGGGCATTACAGAAGAGCTACTACAGTGGTCAGACACCAGTGGAACATTCCACCATATGGAGGAATTCCTCAGAGGGCAGCTCTGCTGGGTTTATGGCGGCTTCACATTGGCAGGATGGCACACAGTGGTCACTGTGAAGTTACAGGGCTAGCTACATCTTGGGCCCCTTCACTCATCTCTCTGAGTGCACCCCCACAGATCTTGGCCTTCATGCCTTTGCCTCCCTCAGGGTGGAGTCCCACGATTCTCCCACTCTTGTGTATTGACTGTGCTTACCCAAGCAAGTCTAACTGTGTTTGGTACCTGAGGCTCTTTGTTTAGTTAACCATAGGAACAAAGCACAACATAAGAGTAAAAAGACTTTAAAATAAAAAAGGTCTACATGCACATCTGTCATACCTAGGATCTAATAATCCTCCCACTGGGAACCCCGATAGGTCTAATTTCCCAGATACCCAAACCTCTGGAATATGGGTTCATTTTAGCTGTCAAAAACACATCTCCCCCGGAAGGAGTGTGAGTTCATTTTAAACTCTCCCAAGTCTTTTGATTCTCAGCTCATCCCAGGAGGAAAACCTGCCTAGGAGGCCTAGAGAGGGGCTGAGTCAGGGCTTCAGAATGAATGGGTCTTCCCCTGTCTCATGTTTGGAGAGAAATGTATATCTGGATCCACCCCTCACCTTCCTAGCTGTATTTCCTAACAACCTTGCTATAGAATTAACTCAGTCTATGCATACCATAAACATCACAATAACCCAGTCAAGATACAATATTCATAAATTATTACGGGTGACACCAAATCTGTCACAGTCACCATATAGCTATGAATCTGGCCCATTATTATTAGAAAAGAAAAATCTGTTATTTCAGCATCCAAGAGAACAGAGAAACATTTCCAGAATTTAATTAATTGACACTTTTTTTTTTCATGTGTCACCTCTGAATGGCTAAGTTACCAATGGCTTGACCAAAAAAGTATTCTTTCCAGTTTCTAAGATGATATTTTGAACTACTTTCTCCTATAATGATGGTAATTGCTTCTGACTACTGACAACCATTCCTGGACAGAGGCAATGAAACAAGAGTCTCCAAGAGTTGTCAGATTCACAAGGCTTGACTCCATTTAGGTCACTGACATGTGTTCTGATTTAAGAGGTTTTCAAGGTCAAAGTATTGAAAAAATGCCTAAATATATGTCTCAAATACACAGGATAGACTTATCAAGCTGTCTGTAAGTTGGAATCAACAAAGATGTGACCTTAAAGAGGGCAAGACACACTGAGAACAATTGATCAATAAATTGATAGTTGATTGGGTGTGAGGCTTAGTTCTTGATTATATTTTATGTACTTAAGTGTCAGGGATATTTATAATATCTTAAGTATAGTATCTCATAATTCTTCATTAAGACAAACTTATATATTACAGGTATTAATCTATCCTACAATAACAGAATTCAAATTAAAAAATTAGAGTCCATCTTTTAGTTAGCCAGCTTCATTTTTTTAACCCCCTGTAAATAAATAAATAAATGAGTAAACAAACAGGATTGCAGGAAATAATATAAAACTTCAAAGAAAACTATAAAGCTCCTTTTCTTTAATTACCAATAAAATCATCTAGAGACTTCTACAGACAGTTAGCCACTTTTTTTCATATACAAGAAAGAAAATAAATGATATGTATTTCTAGGAATGCAAAGCACCTCTCAGTTTTTCCATTCTATCTATGTTGGGTACTTATATGTCCTTCATTACCATAATATCTGACTGTCACAATCTTTTTTTTTTAATGCATTTATCCTCACAGCACCCCTGTGAAGTACTACTGTCTTCATTTTGCGGATGGGGAACCAAGTCACAGAGAAGTTAAGGGACTTGTCCAAGGTCACACAATAGGAGGATAGACATGGAACCAGGTCTTGTCAAATAGTAGGGTAGAACTCTAATCTTTGGGCCATCCTTCCTCTCCGCTAGGGTGAATGGAATTGGATCACGGTCTTAATAAAGGTATCCCTTGATGAGCCTCTTGCCTGAGTAAAAACTACAGAGTAAATATCTATAAAGTCAATGGATTTCTTGTCTGTGTAAGGACCACAGACATTATTGAAAATGACAAAGGCAAATCATAACCGGGCAGTGAACCATAACATTCATCCTCCTGTCTTTCCCCCTAGAGTTCTATGGAAAATATAATCATGATAGATAAAACCCTGTCACTATTTCATCCTACAGAAAGATAAGGTACTGTTTAAAATACTTAATGCATATTTAACAAAATGTGCAGACCAACTTACGAAAGATTGCCAGAAAACATGTTCCTACAGATGTTCAAGAGTTGATTTAGATATATTCCTGTTTCTGCTACAGCTAAGCATCATTCCTTTTAAATAATGTATGTGTACATCAAAATGTCTGTTGTAATGTGGAAAAAGGTACAGAGTCACTCAAGAATCACCATTTTGTTACTGCAAATGGTGCACAGCGCAGCTTCATGAATACTCTGGTGGACTGGAATCAATTGAAATTCTTTTATTACAGATCTAAATCTACATTTTTAATGTTGCAGTATCGTATAACATTGTCATTTACCCTAAGTGCTAGAGTACATGGTAAGGGATACACTGCTGCTGTAGCTGAGATTATAGATGATAGCAATGATTTTTTCTTCTGTTACAGGTCTTTTTTACATACATAATTCATGTATTCACTTACACTCAAAGAAAGATTCTACAATAGCATATCATCTCCTTTATATCTTATAGAATGATGTGATTCATAAATAAAGGTACAAGAAATCTGATCTTTAAAAAAAAAATTCGTTAAAGATTGACAGCAGAATGTACTGATTTCACTTTTAAATCAATTGAACTTCATAGACAATTTTTTTTTGGGGGGTTAACCCCAGTGGATTTACTCTGAACTGAGAGAAAGTAGTGTAGGCTGGTGATGAGAGACTGAAACTCCTGAATTTTAATCCTGGCTTTTAATGTTTTCTGTGCTCTTTGGTAAGCTATTTAATCATTTTGTCTCACTTTCCCTATCTATAAAATTGTGATATTATTTACCTGTGCTATAGTGATTTTGTGCATTAGTTAAGTTGTATACAAGTCATGCACACAACTGTGTGCAATCTGTGCAACAAGATATTCACAGTGCAATGGTGATTGCATGCTGAAATTAATCACACAATTGCACTTGCAAATTAGGTATGCAAAGACTCTCAGTTTTGCATATGCAATAAGATAAATGATTTTGAAAGTCAGGCCCTCACTGGTTGCTTTGGGTGAAATTCTGGCTCCATTGTAATCAATGGGAGTCTTATCATTGACATCAATGGGCCAGGACTTTACCCTTTGTGCTTATGTGACAATTTTGGGGGTGAAACCCTGGCCCCATTAAAGTCAAGACACTGATTGGCTTCTACAGAGCCAGGATTACATCCTCCATTTTTAAAATCTTCTATTCTTTTCCTTAAAGCATTAATAATACAGTGATCACACTTGGAATTATGAGAATGTGTAGAGGAACAAACAATACAATGTTATTTAGTTTGAATTTAGAGTACTCCTTCCTTTCTATTAATGTCTTACTCATTTTTAGATTTTTTCCTGGAAATTTTCAGATAGCTATTGAAAATATAAAGAGATACAAAATTTAAAAAGTCCAATTCTTGTGCACCTCAAAACCAGCCATTTTTGCTGGACTTTTAATCATTTTTTCTAGCTAAACCTTTGAAAAAGCTATTCCAAGATACCAACAAACCAGTAGAATTAAATTAAAGAAGAGAGAGAACAAAAATACAGGGCAGAGGGTTGTATTTTCTTGTGTTCCTGCTCTCCCTTTGTTTTGCTTTAGCTCTGTAAATTATATTTCTCCTGAAGGGGGCATAAGAAAAGGCCCAATTGTCCTTCTATCAAAATCAGTGTCAAAACTCAAGTCCTATAGATTCATATAGGAGCAGGATTAGTTAGAAATATTAGTTGATTTATTGATCACTCTTGCAGGATATCATGTCTGTTCTTTGAGCTGATCATCCACTGTAGGTTTCTCATCAGGTGATTCCTGCTTGCTGAAAGTTGTCTGGTGGTAAGAGATTGCTGCTTTTTGTCTATGTAATTGCTTTGAAGGTTCAGGGACAGATTTTAATCTCAGAAGAGCATTATATATTTCTGTGTATCTCACAAGAAAGAAAAAGACCTGCTAATGGGGATGAAAGCACAATCACAGTAGCAGATTTTTTCACATAGTAAACGATGCATGACACGTATCTGAGATTAGAATCTGGGACTCATTAAATTTAGAAAAACAAAACAAACTAAAAAAAGGGGGCTCTTGTTAATTTCACAGCAGACTTGCTATTGGTTGTGATCTCTATCTCTTCTAATAATACTCATTGATTCCGTAGCACTTTCTGTTCAGGGATCTGTGAGTTCTTTTACAAACTTGAATGAGTTTAGCCTTCTGAACCCTCTGAGAAGGTGTATAAATATTATTCTCATTTTACAGATAAAGAAACTGCAGCACAGAAATCACAGCATTCAGGTGACACAGTGATGGCAGCTGTATAGGAACTTGAATAAAATAGAGACATTGTCTTGTCTGGTGTCATAGAAAAAGTTTGTGGGAAAGCCAAGAAAAGAATCCAGCTCTCTGACTTCAAGTCCCATGTTTTAAGTATAAGAATAAAATTCTTCCTTTCTCTTCAATTTAACTGTGGTCAAATAATGACATACGGCTGGCCTAAACATGTCAGTTAAATTGTGTTTGTTTTTTTACGTTTGCTTGGAGTGCTAGAATGGTACTTATTCAAATTTTCATTACAGTTGTCTTATTAGTTGTATTACAGGATGAAATTCATCATAGGGAAATTTAAGGAACTAGCTGAAGCAATCTCAGAACCATTAACAATTATCTTCAAGAACTCATGGAAGTTGGGCAATGTCCCAGAGATCTGGAGAAGCGCAAAAAAAAAAAAAAAGGAACAAAAAAAATGAAGAGAATTATAGACCGTTAGCCTAACTTTGGTACTGGAAAGATACTGGAACAAATTATTAAACAATCAATTAGTAAGCACCTAGAGGACAATAGGGTTATAAGGAATAGCCAGCATGGATTTGTTAAGAATAAATCCTGCCAAACCCATCTAATTTACTTCTTTGACAGGTTACTGGCCTAGAGGAGAGGGGGAAACGATAGATGTAATATATCTTGATTTTAGTACGGCTTTTGAAATAGTCCCACATGACATTCTCATAAACAAACTAGGGAAATGTGGTCTAGATGAAATTACTATAAAGTTGGTGCTCTTCTGGTTGAAATATCACACTCAAAGAGTGGTTATCAATGGTTTGCTGTGAAAATTGGAAGTCACATGTAGTGAGTCCCCAGGGGTTAGTTGTGGGTCTGGTGTTATTCAGTATTTTCATTAATGACTTAGATAATGGAGTGGAGAGTATGCTTATAAAATCTGATGATGACACCAAGCTGGAGGACAAGAATAGAATTAAAAATGACTTGACAAATTGGAGAATTGGTCTGAAATAAACAAGATAAAATTCAGTAACAGCAAGTGCAAAGCACTGCTCATAGGAAGGAAAAAACAAATGCAGTGCTACAACACGGGGAATTACTCGCTAGGTCAGTGGTGTGCAAACTGGAGGGTATGCACCCCTCAGAGGGTGGTGCAAGAGGTTCTCTGGAGGGATGTGAAGAAACTGGAATCCCATGGGTCCCGCAGGACCCACTGTCATAATAGTGGGAGCAGGATAAAAATAGAATGGACCTAGCGGGGCAGGATGGGAGTGGGAATAAAAAAATAGTCCTCCCATGCCACAAACAACATGAACGCCCTGGCCAACAGCTGCTGCTCTCCAGCTGTCCAGCTCTGGAGGCAGCGCTGCTGTCAGCAGCAGTGCAGAAGTAAGAGGGGCAATACATTCTGAGAATGGTAAGGGGGGCACAACTGGAAAAGTTTGCACACCATAGGGCTAGGTGATAGTACTGCTGAAAAGGATCTGGGGGTTGTAGTGGGTTTGAATACGAGTCAACAATGTGATGCAGTTGAGAAAAAGATGAATATCATTCTGGAGTGTCTTAACAGGCATGTCGTATGTGAGACACAAGAGGTAATTGTTCTGTTCTACTCAGCACCGGTGAGGGCTCAGCTGGAGTTCTGGGTACAGTTGTAGGCACCACGCTTTCGGAAAGATGTGGACAAATTGGAGAAAATCCAGAGGATAGCAATAAAAAATGATACAAGGTTTAGAAAAGCTGACCTATGAGGAAAGTTAAAATAACTGGCTATGTTTAGTCTTAAGAAAAGAAGACTGAGCAGGGATCTGATAACAGTCTCTGGAATGTTAAGAGGCTGTTATAAAGAGGACTGTGATCAATTGTTCTCCGTGTCCACTGAAGGTTGGACAAGAAGTAATGGGCTTAATGTGCAGCAAGGAAGATTTAGGTTCAATATTAGAAAAAAAAAACTTTCTAACTATAAGGATAATTAAGCATTGGAATAGGTTTCCAAGGCAGGCTGTGGAATCTTCATTACCTGGCTGGAATGGTCTAGGATTATTTGATTCTGTCTCAGAGCAGGCAGCTGCACTTGATGACTTCTTGAGGTCCCTTCCAGCCCTGTAATCTATGACTCAACAACTCTATTATTCGTGCCTATATACCCGGACCAAGATCAAGGCCCCATTGTGCGAGGCACTGTAGTAAGACACAGTTTTACTATGGGAGAAGAAATGATGGGAGAAGGAAAAATTATTCCAAATTATGTAGATTGGCTGAGGTAAAGAGAATTTAAATGATTTGCCTGCCTAACAACAAGTGGGAGAATTATGATAGAGCCAAGAATTGAACCCATTTCTCCTCAGTCTCAGCTCACTGCACTAGCATCTGTTTCTTTCTCTTTGTCATATGTTATGGGCGAATATATACTCTCTCAAAATGTTTATTTTCTTTTTGGTTCTTCTGTGCAGAACACAATAATCCTGACTGGTATTACATAGTCTTAGCTATTGTTAAAAGGTTACGTTTACTAGCAACCTACTGTGGGGTTCTGAAGAAAAAATTGTTGAAGTTAGGTAAATTTTCTAAAATGATGGCAGTGATTCCATAGATACAGACAACAGAACTTCCAAACCCAAATTTGGATAATACTTTATTCATTAACTCCCTTTGAAGTCATCCGAAGCATTTGGAAACCCAGCTGTTTGACAATGGTCTCAATTTGCAGTTTCAGTCCAGGTTGTTTTCTCCCTCGCTCGCTCCCTTCTTGTCATGGTACAGAAAATGATTTTCTTTGGATCATTTATTACATCAGCCTGTCAGCAAATCGAGGTGTCTTATCTCTTCCTCTGATCCTTGATTGATCCCATGTTTTCTGCATTGTGGGTTATGGGGCTAATGTCTTGGCAGGGCTGAGCTGTTGCTTGGCTTAAATCTTGTCACTTTGTGAATATGAGCGATAGTAGTTCTTGTCCTAATGTATTGTGATGTATTACAACATGATTTCCTCTTCAAAACTCTTCTTTGTCTACAAATAGCATACTATAGCTAACATTTTAAACTAGCATAGTCTTGTCCCAAACTGTATTTATTCAATAGCTAGGCAGTATTATTTATTTATTTGTCTATTTTTGCACTGTGAGATGGATTTTGGATACATAACCATAAGAGATTTCATTGTCTGTCCCCTATCTAATAATATCAGGGCTTAATATCAATTACAGTGTCACTGTTTCTGACTAGATATCTTATCATTAGGGATAAGACTTTATCGTGGACGTTTCAGAAGTCATGGAATTCATGACCTCCGTGAAATTAGTCTTTTCAGCTCCCCCACCCCGTGGCTGCGGGGTGGAAGCTGTCAGCTTCTGGGGGCTGTGTAGCTCTCATGGGGCGGCAGCAGGAATCACCAGCTCCGAGCCCAGGGCTGATGACAGGAATCCTGCGGCTCCGAGCCCCAGGCAGTAACAGTGACCCCGCCCCGCTGCTGTCAGCCGGGGCAAGCAGCAGGGACCCCACAGCGGAGCCAGGGCAGGCAACAGGGGCCCTGTGGCTTAGAGCTGCCATCGGTAACAGGAGTCCTGCGGGGGACCGGGGGGACCCCACAGCCCTAAGCCACCAGGGGGAACCCTAGAGCCTGAAGCCCCAAGCCAGTGCAAGCGGCAGCTGTGTAGCTCTGAGCTGCGGGCAGCAAGAGGACCTCGGAGCTCCAGGTTCTTTAATGCTGTTCATGGCAGCTCTGAGCTCCAGGGTCCCCACCACCCATGGCAGATGATGGCTGGTCCCCGGAGCTCCCTGTCGCTGTGGCTAGTGAAGGAACTGTGCTTCCCCCAGCCATGGCGGGCATTGAAGCGACCTTGCAGTAGTTAGCCACTGTGGGTGATGGAGGAACCCCTCTGCCTCCAGCCGTGAGGTGTTGTGGGGGGACCTCCTCAGCCATGAGCTACCATGGGGGACCCCAGCCTGGACCCCCACCCCAGTTCCCAGCCACTGCGCCCACTCCCCCACCAGCTCCCAGCTGCACCTCCTACTCCCCCCCGGGCAGGTCCCAGCTGCCACTCTGTTATTTTTAGTAAAAGTAATGGACAGGTCATGGCGTCTGTGAATTTTTCTATCTTGCCCTTGATCTGTCTGTGACTTTTACTAAAAATAACCATGCCAAATCTTAACCTTACTTATCATCAACATTTCTCCTACACATATCATTGTAGGGTCTAAGTATTGGTGTGGGTAATTAGAAGAACAGTAAGCACTTTCCAGAAAAGAATCAGTGCTCAATCTATTATGATTCTCTTTCTTGCTCTAGGTTTAATCATGGGCTGTTTATACATCTGAGCAGACTTTTTTTGCCATACTAATTACAGTGATCAGTTTTAAATCTGCTTCTCTTGGGGATGTTGTGGTCAACAGTATGACCAGAAGATGGTAAGGGTAGGACTCTTCTAGAAGTCCTTTGAAAGGAACTGTTCCGGAGCATTGGGCCTAGAACTAGGCAAAATCTTTAGTAAATAGTAAAATCAACCCCAAAAATGCATTTTCTGAGGCATTGAAACAATTTGTGAATTTGGATAGAATTAAGCAAATAGTTTCACCCCAAAAAACATTGATTTTTTTCCCCCCAAAAAAAAGCTAAGTGGCTTGTTTTGACCATTTTTAAATGAAAATTTTCAAAACACAGCTATATTTATTAAAATGTAAAAAAACCCAACAAAACACATGAAAACGAAAGGAAATGGAAAACCAAAAGCAAGCAAGCAAACAAACAAACAAGAATCATTTCAGATTGAAAAACAGCCCAACAACAAAACAAAACATTGTTTAGTTTCACGTTTTTCCATTTTATTTTGTTTTCTTTGATTGATTTGTTTCTGCCTTTAAATTTGGGAACACAACGTATGTGTGTGTGACATAATTGATGGGAGTCAGGCAAAATGTTCATGCTTTACCCCTTTTCTCCATGGCACTGTGTGGAGAAATGAGTGATCTAACAAGGGCAGCAGGGAAGCTGATGGCAACAGCACATCCTTCTACCCTGATCTGAGAAATAGGTTAGACTGGTAGATGCCTCTTCCCCTACAAGAGCCAAAGATATTTTGGAGAAACCCACCAGCACACTTCTGTATTCCCTGTTAAAGAGGCCGCTAAAGTTCCCACTCCTGTGGCAACGCTCTTCTCAAGAGCATGTAACAGCAGCTAACTCTTTCTTTTCAAGGTCAGTAAGCCACTCTTTTGTTTGTATTTGTGGCCCTGGCTGTAAATTTATCCCTGGTGTCATATTATATGCAAAGTTGGGCACCAAGCAAACCCTGAATCCAAAGAGCTCCAAATATGGGTCATTTCTCAATTCTGTGGCCCCTGAGTTATAAGGATTTATAAGTCATTATATATGAATATACCATACACTGTAATGCTGGAGGTTGTTTGTTAGTTGTTATTATTGACTGCACAGTGCGTTTAAAGAACTGGAATTGATTTGAGGGAAAAGTTTGCTTTCTGTTCTGTTGCTCATGCTGTGTTGACATGTTTTCATCAGCTAAATAGTGATACCTCTTCTATTTTAAAGGCTAATCACAGACTTGGTGTCTGCAGTTACCACCTACAAATAGAAAGATTTCTCCAAATGAGACTATAGCGTTCCTCAAACAATTTTCCACCTTCAAACCATTTTTTTTTTCATTTTCTTACCATCTGCCTTGCAATTAAGTTACTTAAAAGCCCTACATCAAAACAGTGTTCTAGCTCCCTACAAATAGACTGCACTACTGTACCTTAAGTGGTGACAAAAACAGATGTCTATCCACTTATATAGCTCTTACCAAAAAAAACCAAAAAACAAACTCTTTTCTTAGTATCTCTTAATGACTGTATCAGGGGGCTTAATCCTCAACACCTGCAAGGCAGGGGTAAGCATGCCAATTAATCATGCTCCTCACCTGGGGTGATTAATTAATTGCCATAGGAGATAGAGCTAGGCTTTATAAGTAGACTGTAGGTCTTAAGTAGGATTTAACCTACAGACAACAGTAGAGGAAGAACACTACAGGACTGGGCTAGGATTCTGCAGGAGAAGCTCTGAGATAGACCCAGAAAGGGACCTACAGTGAAGCTTGAGAGGGATGGAAGGGCTATTAGTTTGAAGATTTGTTTGGACTTTTATTTAAACAGCCTATTAGGGGGGCACTAGAGACAGTCACCCAGAGCTATGACTAGAGATGAGGGGGTACCCACAGGGGAAGACCTGCTGCTACAAACTGTTATGAAAATAGGTCATCTTTATTTGGTTTTAAATTTTTTATAAAGAAAAAAATTATGCTAACATGAAATTCAGTCATAGACACTACTGAGGTGATCTGTACTATCATGAATGTAAGCCATTTCATGGATTCTCAAATTGCATTATAAAAATGATTAAAACTTTTATACTACATGAGTCTTTAGACCTTCTATGGCAATTGATTCCTTATATAAGGAGTATAAAAATACAATTCACTGTATATCGTATAGTGTATGTGGCTTTCAAGCTTCTAGCAGGTTTCTAGCACAATCCTCATTGCAGAAAAGTCAGATCTCTTGTTTAAAAGGTGCTCATTTGGTGGTCCTTCTGTTTTGTGGACAAATGAAACTGGGAAGAGGTTAAGAAAAGAACTAAATTCTCTGGAGAAGCGAAAGAGCCAATTCAGGATCCTATGAGGTTCCTGGAGCTTTCTATTAATTGCAGTCTTTAACTGTATTATGGGGATTAACCATTTATAAAAGGCTATATTGTAAAAGGTTAAGCTACTGTTACAAGCTGAGTGAAACCTTGTTACAGATTGAGTTAAAACTTCACTGAGATTTGGTGTGAATATGTTCTCCAATTAGCATAAGTGTCAGAATGAGTTAATCAGAAGCTCCCTCCCTCCCTCCCCCTGAGCTGCTGCCCACATAAGGCAAAAACCTGCCCAGAATTTTGGAATAAGTGGTCAGAGGTCTTTTGGTGAGAGATATGGGAAGGTGGGTGTGTAGTGTACGGGGAGAGGAACACACAGCAACTAACACATAATAACAGAGAGAGAGAATGGCCGGCCCAAAGCAAGGAAGCCACCTTCTAGCCTGTGGGCACTCAGTGACTTTGGAAAAAGCTACAGAGGGCTTTTGGGTCTGGTGTTGGCTAAAGAGATTTGGGGTTCTAACCTAAGACACTGCACTTGTTCTTAGTTCATCCTGTGTTCAGAGAAGTCGGACTTTGTAAATAAACAGGATTGATTCAAAGAAAATACTAGACTCCATTAATTTTTACATCCTACTGAAACATCCCCAGCCCTGAACTTTGACTAACCTCTTGGGACGAAAAGAGGCAACTATACTAGAAAATGGCCTTGAAGTTATTAAAAAATTAATGTTGACATTTCAGTATTTTTTCTAGCCACGTTAAATCCCTCTATCCAATAATACCTCCGAAGAAAGAAGAAATATCAAGTCCTTTTTTTTTAGAAGTTTTTATCTGAAATGGCATAAAAGGCATGAAGGGAGAAATCAAAATAAAAACTTTTGTGTAATCTTTAGTGTTAGAAGTTAGAAGTTCTGTTCTCACAAGGGGAATTTAAGAGATGAAAAGTGGGAAAACATTATTTATGACTTTACAAAGAACACTTATAAAAATGGCTGAAGCTTAGAAATAATTGGAAGCTAGGGCTTCGTTTGCTCAGACAGAGCATCACCTTTGTTTCATGTACATCGGTCTCTAAATGACCTGAAACATAAGAGAGAAAATCAATGGGTTTTGTTTTGTGTTTTTGTTTGTTCCCCTCTCCCCCTCCCCCAATCATTATGATTACTCTCTCTCTTGTGCCAGGAGAAGAAGAAAGTAGATTATTCGGGGTTATTGTTCCCAAACTAAGGGCTAAATTTTGCCCTCCACCCCCGGTGATGTCAACTTTGACGTCATTTGGGTTACATAGATTTAAGTAGCTTTATGATTTTCTGGTTTCATTGTCCTGTAGGGCATATTGTATCCTATATGGGATGATTTCTTTTATTTTATTGGTAGTCTTAAATGACCAGAAAATGCATTTGTTCATAACTCTAAGATTGCAGACTAGGGTTTTAGCAGATTTAGAGTTAATGTTCTAAAAACACTATTTTGTAAAAATATATATCCCCACTGCATGTAGAGATGGCTCCTCTTCCTTCATCCCTATAGCCCTGGCATAGGCTACGGGAAAAATGTGGAGAAGGGGACTGACCACAACATGATGCATTCCAGCTATTCCCTGCTGCTAGTCCCTTGGAGACCTATGCCTGATAGTGTAAATTAGAGCAACCTTTAGCGTGTTCTAAAAATACATTGTAGCCAGGACTGGAGCAGAAAATCAGAGAATTATAACTGGATCCCTGGCAGACCATCACTCTGCTTCACTCAGCAGATACTGAGTGCAACATACAGTCCGGCTCAGTATATTCAGACAGTAGCAGACTACCCAATCCCATTAGGTTTGGTTCTTTGTTGCTAGGATTCAGTCTTTCTCCACTTCCAAGTGGCCAAATGTTTCATTGCTCCAAAGAACCAGCTTTGTCTTTTTCAGAGTTAGAAACTTCAGATTTGAGTGCTAGTGTCCACTTTACCCTTTCCTGATGACTCCAGCTTTTTTCTATTGCCAAGTTTCTAGTAGGGAGTTATCTGTCTGAGAGATTGACAATACCCATGTCACAACTGCATAATTCCCTGGTGACACAATTCCCTTTCCTTTTGAATTTGATTTGGTTCCCCCATAATTTGTGTGTTCTTAAGTCTGATTTTTTTCCTAGAATATACCGTTGAATTCATGCCTGTAAAATTCTATACTTTTCTTAAAGGAACTACCTAAAGGAATTATATTCCCACAACTGTATATCATGCAACAGTTGTCTATAAATTACAATTCCTCCTCCCTTCAGGGAAAATAAGAGCCTTTTGTTCTCCTTTCCAAAAATTCACTCACAGAAGTGCTTTTAAAACATGCAATTCCTCTGAATTTCTTGAATTTCAGTTACCTAAATGGTAATTTTAAAGAATGGGATCTGAGAAATAGGAAATAAATGAAGTAAGTCACCATGCTCTTAAAATCCATGAGATGAGGATGTAGCTAGTTCAAGACTGTGGAATTAACTTACATAGGAACTAAGGATCATCACAAACCTCACCACCTTCTGTTTTAAATGCAAGAGGGTGTGTGTGTGTGTGTGTGTGTGTGTGTGTGTGTGTGTGTAACAAAATATACATTCCAAAAAAACCCACTCCGCTGCACACCCTCACTTCTCCCACTTATTGTGCTACTGGAGGTGCTCAGATATTATGGTGAAGAGTGTGGTATAAGTACTTATATAGAATAGTCAAGCTGCACTCATGTAACTGAGGGTCTGCACCTCCCTTCATCGTGAGGCTGGCAGAAAGCCAATATGGTCCCCTCTGCAACCCAGAGGCCTCAACTATATGCTGCTCTGGTAAAGGTCTCAACCTACTGTTCAAGCAGCGGAGGTAGGCAGAGCACAGAAGCACACCAATCCCTTATCCCATTCCATGGATATGAACACTTTACTGGGTTCAAGAGGACTCTCTGATAAACGCCAGCTGGGGATTCCCCTACTGAAGCCATCTTTCAAACACTTTGCGCTGTCAGAACAGAGCCAGCACCTATCTCTAGCTAAAAAGCACCTTATGGGCTTGATCCAACTCCCATAGAAGTCCATAGAGACTTTTCATTGACTTCAACAGGCTGTGGATGAGACCCAGTATTTGTATCTGCAAATAACATCTTTTCCTGTGTTTAAAAACCAAACATTTTACATAATGGTTTAATGAATGATTTTATAAACTCTGAAGCAGTCAGCACAAAGCTTTTGTAATTCATTATCAAAAATAGAAACACTAAACAGTTTGCCTTCCTGTATTTTTTCCTTTTATTTTCATTCCAGTTATTGGAAGCTACCAAATTTGGATTTTATTCTCAAGTTTCAAGGGAATTAGGCTAATTGTTTTCAAAGCAATGTTGAAAGTAAATGTCTCAGCTATGAAAATCACTTTGTTGCTGTGTACTTGCAGTGACTGTCTTAGAAACTTCCTTGAAATTAAATTTTCAAAGAAATGAAGGATCTTAGTTGTTGAGCTCCATAAAAAGAAAGATTAGTTATTAGTTTTGATATGCTTCTTACCTACTATCACTTTACTACAACCTTGTCTTAACATGTACATTTTTAGATGCATCATTTGTACTCTGAGTCTGAGCCAAAGCCAACTGTCTATGGAAAGACTCAGATTATTTAATGGGCCTTGGATCAGTCCCTAAATGCCTCAATCTCCTCTTACCTTAGCTGCTCTAACTTTGTCCTGTATTACCTCAACAAAATCCAGTAATATAGGCTCCAGCATATGAAAAACACGGTTCCCTGTCTTCTTTCACATCCTTTCCATCCTCCAACGATTCCACTGACTTCATTCATTCAGAATGCACTTTAAAATGGCTCTGTATTTTAAACCATCTATGGTTTTGTTCTAACCTCATTTGTGAGTCTTGTCTAACTGGCTTCGTCTCTCCTCTTCTTCTTTGATCTTGCCACTGTCTGTAAGAGTCTTCTCCTCTGTTGTTACACCATAAAAATAACCTCCTTGTATCTCTCAGTTGTGTTGACTCTCCACCCTTTCTCAAACCTCATCTAAAAACATGTCACTTCACATTTTTCTGTATCACTTAAATAATAGCAGAGGGAAAGAAATGACCCCTGTAAATGTGTTCTGTATCTCCGTTTAAAAAACAAACAAACCTGTTTCCATAAGATACTATGCATAATAAACTTGTACTTTCTAAAATATATATATTAGATCTCTAAAGTCAATGGAGTTGAAATCAGTGCTGTAAAACAATGGAAATGAGATTAGAATTTGGCCACTGACTTGTTTACATGGAACCAAATCTTCCACTCATCATTCAGGGAAATTTCCCAATACATCAGAGAAAGTGTTGCCTATGGAATGAGTAAAGATGGCAGGATTTGGACCATAATATTTAGCAGTATAGATTGTTATAAAATTAAGAACCTAGTATTCCGAATAGCCAATGTTTCTTCCACAGTGCTCTGTCTTGGCCTCATCATATTCTTCTCAAGTGTTAATGAACAGGCTTTTCTTTAAGGCAAGAAACTCCAGGGTTGCATTTATTAAGGAGCAGCAGTATGGAGTTGAAAGCAGAATCACTGTAAGCAGCTCTGCTATAGAGCAGAAAAAGCCCCTGAAGGAAATGAGAGCACATACTTCGAGTGAGTCCTGTGGTGGCTCTAAATTAATATCTGAAATAAAACATTCACTTTAATAGGCAGGTGTTAATGAGCAAAAGCTTAAAGGCTTGATGTAAAGTCAAGATAATGACTGTTTCAGAGAGAAGAACCTTAACCTAAACAGAGAAAAAAACTTAAATAAAAGCACATGCAGCTGCAGCCTGACTAGCAGGGAATAAACACACTGAGCAGACCACTAAAGAAAACATAACAGATTTATATAATGCAAACACCAAGATGTTATTCCTGCAAACATCAGATTCCCATTGAAGTTTATAATGAATCATGTTAGTTTCTATCAAGTGAACTCAGAAAATCCGAAGAGTTATGTGTGACCTAATCCACTCAGCTTCTGTTACTTTGCTTTTTCTTTCAAAAACATTTTTGCTTCACCTATGTAAAGATTATTTGCACATAGCTCCTTTACAAAAATGAATAACTCAAAATCCCACATGCAATTCATGCCAGCAAAGCATACGCAGATAGGGCAACTGTCACAATCAGCATAAAAGCATATGTGAAAGGAAAGGTAGAAAATAATTAGGCTGAAAAATGACCAAGGTAGGTGAACAGAAATGTTGTTGCACACTCAATCAAAGTGCTACATGGTTTTCTATGTCCCTCATTATTAATCTCAGTTTTCAGAAGAAACCAGAATAACGCCTTCCTTAGTAACAGATATAAAAATAACTTATATTTATATAGCACCTTTCATCTCGAGATTCATCAGGTTTATAAGTTATATATAAATGAGTCCTATATAAATTTTTGCCCAGGCCATTCTGAAAAGATGGAATTTCTTTGCTTGTTTTTTTAAATCATGATGTTTGAGTACATAGGCTGTTGCCTAAGAAAAGGATTAACGAAATACGTTACATGCTAGAGACTGAAAAGAACATTAAAGGCAATGTTCTGAGTACAAAGCTGTCTTCCTTCATGATGATAAAGCAAACAGGGTGATTTCAGGACAGCTAATTGTCAGAGATAAGATACAAATGTCAGGAATGAACCTGAAATTCAGAGTTCTGCCCTGAGTACAACATCCAATAAATGTTAAACACTGTACCTGTATTACCAGCTTAACTGTTCCTCAGCAAAAGTGAGATCAGAACAGCAAGATTATGTCTCTTTCATTTGCTTCAGAAAGAGCTGTAGTGGTGATTTGTCTCAAATTCTCCAAGTTAAAGATACACTTTTAATAATCAGCAAAAAAGTTCAAGACACATTCCCTGCAGGATTTGCTTTTTCTAGAAGGAGCCTCTTATGCCACTCCAGAAACAAAAAGAAACATAAATCAGAGAGCTGTGTAAATAAAACATTTACAAGTCTGTTTTCTATCATTACCCAAACCACTTATTATAAGAATTCCTACAAGTGTCATTTTATCGTAGCCTAAGCAACATATTTGTATTACAGAAGCCTGCAATAAGTACCTATTAAAGTCACTATTCAAACTATTAAGTGGAAGCCATATATAAATATAATCTGAGTTAAATGGGATTAGTCATTCTGTAAGTATTGATAGAACCTCTTATTAGAATGACGAAAGATATTACCAACCAACCACTTACTGAGGAATAACAGTGTGTGACTGAGGAAACTGTACGGAGTTAGCTCAGTAATGCTTAGTAAAAGCTTTATTGTTATGCAGAATTTGTCTACACCATGGTTGATAGGTTCTGGTTCAACAATTATATTTCCAATATGTTTATGGTTAAGCATACACACACTCACATTCAAGTATAGATGTGATTTAGGTATCAAGATTATAGCATGTTGCTTCACGTATACCAAGGAGATAACTGGTACTGAGTATACCTAAGAATATGGATGTAGACTCTCATTTATACTAAGACCTCTTTACACTGGTCTGGCAATGAAGAGGGCCCTTAAAGTGGATTTGAATTACATTTACATGGACTCTAAGGGCCCTTTACACTGTGAAAATGCTCTTTCCTTCAAGAACCAGTATCAGGCACAATGCTCAGAGATGGTATATAACACAAAGAAGAGGGAGTTTTCAGACTCTTTAGCTGTGAGCACAAATCTAAAAAAGAAATAGATCAGAAGAAAGACTCCCTGCCTCCCCCTCCCTCATCTACACCCTGAAGAAGATACCACAAGGACAGTTTAAATAATAAAAGTAACTGAGGAATAAACTGTAAAGTAATTCTTATTTTTTTAAATTGATGACTCTGTCTTTTCCAAAACCTGCCACTGTCAATTATTATGAAGCACAATGAACAAGACCAGCCAGTCGCATGCTTTTGAACTTCACCTGAACAACATATCTCCTCTGGGGAATTTTTCTTGAAAGACATTGAAAAGGAAGAGAAGGTTAAAATAAAAGTTACAAGAAAGCATAGCAAAGCCACAAGGAATAGGGCAGGAAACAGCAATTCCCTACAGCCTATTAAATGAAAAAGGCTTACTAATTCATAAACTAAAGGTGTCTGAGGTTTAAAAGTCAAAGATTACTGTAGCTGTGCTTCCATTTGTCCAGTTTTATTAACCATATGAAGTGCTGTAGGCATTTAATTTCTTAAGTCTGAAACTTACTTAGTGCCTCAGGTCTGGTTTAAGATACCTGCCAACTCCTGGAAATAGAAATATTGTGCTGTGACAGTGTTCTCTGGCGAAAGCTCCTTTCTACTCTGAGAAAATCCATGTGGTGTCTAGAGGTTTGGAGAAGAGAAAACAGACTAGAAGAAGTAAGTGGAAAGAAATGAAAGACTGGTGAAGGAGGAAAGAAAAAAAATTGTCTCCTTCCTCCCACCAGTTACCCTCTCTCTCTTTTTTAAAAAGGATTTATTACTTGTATTACAAGAGCATCTGGAGGCCCCATTGTGCTAGGTGCTGACCAATCATTTACTTTCTGTACTGTATATAGAGAAAGGGGCTAAAGATGGCTCCATCCCAAAGATCTTACAATCTACATAAACAAAGAGTGGAATAGAGGAAGTATTATTTGCACAAAGTCACACAGGAAGTCTGTGGCAGAGTCAGGAATTGATTCCAGATCTCCTGAGTCCTAGCTCAGTGCCTCAACCAGATGGGAACTCAACCTATCTGGACTCAAAAGGTTCAGCACTTGTTGCTGAAACTAGGATTGATTAAGTCAGCTCTGAAACAATAAAATTCCCCAGGCCTGAACTTTTGCCCACTTTTAGAACTTGAGTTAGAGTGAACCTACAAGTGAGGTTCTCAAACGTTTAGATAGTTTTTTTATTTTTATTTTCCTTTCCAGTAGTATTTTGAATGGAGAATGCCAAGTAATTGATGGAAAGCCCACTGTTTGGTGTGAGACATGTGACACTCTACACGTGTGGTCTGGATGCTTCCTAGAATGTGATTTACTGAGTCTTATAGGCTAAGGGGTAGTGGTAGTTTTGAGAACACTTCAAGGGAAGAACAATCAAGTAACAGAGAGGCAAAGGGAAAAGAGTATTTTCCCTGTTTGTTCCTCTCATTTCAAGGCACAGTTCCCTTTGTTGTAAGGTAGGGTGTTCCTTACATTGCACCACTGGGAGGGATGGATATATATCACATTTACTGTTTCCTGTGGATATATCTTTCAAAGGAGAAGATAAAGGCCTGGGGTTTCATCTCTCTTTGAGATTACCCGAGGTGGCTAAAAGGAGATATTTATCTGTTTATCCAGACTTTATGTAAGTAGTTACATGGGTAGAAGATTTCTGATAGGAGAGGACTCTCTAATTTAGTACACAAAGGCATAACAAGATCTAATGACTGGAAGCTGAAGCTACATAGATTTAGGCTAGAAATAAGTCACACATTTCTAACAGTGAGGGTAATTGACCATTGGAATTTATGAGGGATGTAGGGGATTCTCCACCATTTGAACTCTTTAAATCTAGATTGGATGTCTTTATTTTTATAGATGTGGTATGGGATTGATGCAGGGATTACAGATGAAATTATACAGGAGAACAGACTAGATGCTCATTCTGGTCTTAAAATCTATGAATATATGTAAAACTGAAATCACTGTCATATATGCAAGAATCCTAAAATCTTAAATTTAAATCTTTATTTTACCTCCAAAACCTTCAGATTAAGGAAACCATTCCACAAAGTTAGGACTTTATGGCCCATCCCAAATACAATTTAGAAATCCTATTTCAGATCGTCTTGATTTTCTTTCAGGCAAGATACAGGGGAAAAGCAGTTATTCATCCCCCTATGAGCAACTTTACAAATAAATTCTCAATAGTGACCTCAGGACAAGGAGACTAACCAAGGAAGCAGTCTCTCACTAAGGAATGTTTAAATTGCATATGGACTGTAGAAGCATTGGTAGTGACTCTAGATGAAATCCTGCCCCCATTTAAGCCAATGACATTTTGCTATTGATTTCAATGAGGCCAGGATTTTGCCCTCCATCTGAAATGTTGTATTGAGGTTTAATGGACAGCCATGCAGCGGCTTGTTTGCTGTACCCTACAAAGAGGTAAGTGTCTGGGAATTCTGGGAGATATCTTGGGGAATTCACCCTGGTGGACAGCTTCACATTTCCCCCCACAGATGGCTGTGCCTAAATGACACAATCAGACCCTAAATAATTTCTAACTGAGGACCAATATGTCCACCAGGCTAGCTTTAAGCAAGACTCTGATACCCTTATTTTTCACTCCATAGTAAGTATCTTACTCAGCAAATATTTCCACAGAAATCAATGGAGTAAAGTACAGCTCACATTGAGTAAGTGAATCAGAATCTGTCTCTTTATTGTTATCTTGCTGAATTCGTTCTTTAAAATATCCTTGTACATTGTGGCAATTTGGGGAATCCGTCCATACAATTGATTAATTCTGTGTGAGACTATGAAGTCTCTGTCTGTATCTTTACCAAGCTGCAAATTCCACGTTCAGCCCTTTGCTTTCTCTGTTGTCCTTTTAACTGCGTATTGGACTGACATTTCATACAGAGCTTGCAATAGATGGTCACTGAATCTGGATGGTGCTCTATTCAAATATAAGCATCCTTGACAATATGCTGGTTCCCACTGGTTTGCCAATGGACAGGTCATCTGACAATGAAGTCAGTTGGGTGTCTGTGATTGCTTGAGAAGGCTGACCTAAGGAGTCCCCTGACAGAGGAGTCTGGAGGTTATAGAAGTGCAGAGCTGCTCTACTAACGGTCTTGAGCCATTTTCTCAATCTGAGGGAAGCAGCAGCCTGATGATGCAGGGGGGACCCAAGATAGTACCCAAAGACTCCCAAGAGAACGGTGAACTACAGAAAGATGCTTTGTGCCCAGGGGATTTGTTGTTTTCTAAATGATTTAGTCTGTCCTATGCTCTCTCTTAAGTAAATAGTAATGGTGTTTTAGACAGCTGTGCAAAGTCTGTCTATGTGTGGTATGTTCTACACCTATCTTATGCCCCCTAACAGTTAACCAGTGAACCCAGAGCACCCACAGGTGAGGAGTTCTGTGAAGGGGTGTGCATTAGCGACTGGGGAATCTTTGGGGTGATAGGATTAGTTTCAGGTCCTATGCAATTGGATCACGGGGACAGAAGGATTCCATTGCCAAGAGACGTGTCAGATACAAGATCTGTGCCTGGAGTGTGTTCCCTGAGGCCCACAGCCAGAGATAATGTCTAAACTCTGCCCAAACTCAACAAGCTATAAGCAAATGGGATTCAGCAACTGGATCCCCTCACAGCAGTCTGGTGAGTATTCAGGGGTGTGAGCCCAGTTAGATCTGTGACACACATCATTTTAAATTTTACTGTCATGTGAAATATTTAAAAATGTAGACCTCAGAAATATACAGTAACAGCTGGATGTGAAGAAGTTTTCCCATCCTGCAAGTATTTTGGAAACTTCAATTTTTTCCCCATTCCAAATCAGGACAAAAAGTCAAACTCCAACAAAATTTCATAAACCAAAATTTATTTTGGTTACGGACAATCAGAATGATTTGTTACAATAATTTTGAAACATTTTATTTTGATTCCAATCTCTTTTTCTAGTATTTTTTAATCTAATTAGGTGAAAAGTGTAAATGAAGAGTCATTTTAAACACGAAAACTAGACTTTTCAGTTTGAAAATATCTGAATTAAATGTTTCAATAATTTCAAAAAAAATTTTAAAATGTTGAGTGTTCAGAGATTTGTTAAAACCAATCCTGTTTCCCAAACAGTTTTGGTTTTGATGAATTTGCATTTTTTGTAAAAACATTGTGTAGAAAAATTCTCAAAAGCACTAATACACAAAGACAGAAAACAAAATAATTGCATTGCCAATTAAGAATATTTTGAAGTATTTTATGCATTGTATTGCATGATTAAACATTGCTGTGACATTTATTGCTCTTAATGCACAATGCTTGTAAGAGTTTGATAGTTAAATGCAAATTGGCTCCTTCAGGCTCAGTTGTAACTAATTATTCAAAATATTACTATTAGTAGTTGAGAATAAATTATATTGTGGATCAGATGTCTAAATTTAATACTGAATGAGTATGTCTGTCAGTTTTCTCTGCACATAAATTTTCAGCAATGAAAATTGCTTTACATATATTGTAATTACATAGTGATAATTTTGCAATATTAATGCCTACTGCTAATAGCAGAAACAATAATAATGATGGTAATAAAAATATATGTACTGAAGCTAACTGGATCTGAAAAATATAATCCTTTCTATCTAGTGTATAAGGAACATGTCCTGCAAAGTACTGGGAGAGATTGTGGGGACCACCTTTCCATTAACTTGACTGGCAGTTGGATCAATTAATAAATTCCATCAGTTCTCAAGTTCCATCAATTCCCATTGAAATCCATGGATCCTGGAAGCTTTCAGCACCTTTAAAGACTGGGCCCCAGATCTGTGAGGCATGACTGTAGAAGAGCATCCTTATTCAGGAAAGCATTTAAAAGTCTGCTTAGCTTTGAAGTAATTTATGTGCTGCCCTGAATAAGGGTGGAGTAAGCATGTGCTTAAATGTTTTGCTGCATGAGTGCCTAAATGTGTATGTAAACTTTTACATTTAAAATGTCCCCAGGATCCATATTTTCAGTGGAATTTATCAATAGACTTTTGGCTCGGTGGACTTCTGATCTTTTCACAATTTCCTCTTAGGTGTATTGAATTATTTTGTGGTGATGATTTTGCCAAGTGGTAAGCTGGAACCAGCTTCAGGATCTGAGTTTGTAT
Source organism: Emydura macquarii macquarii (assembly GCF_026122565.2). Taxonomy (NCBI): domain Eukaryota; kingdom Metazoa; phylum Chordata; order Testudines; family Chelidae; genus Emydura; species Emydura macquarii. Next base: position 11,740,681 of record NW_027130208.1, on the reverse strand, counting down.
GAGACCTCATGAAGCATAAAAATGTATTTACTTTATAATTCATTCAATCATTCATCATCTTCATTGAAGCCATGCAAAGTCTTCATTTGGCCTGAGCAAACCAAAGAAAAGGTCTCTGCTGTAATAAATAAATATGTAAAATCTAAACCCCTGTCTATGTTTTTTGTCTCTATACGAGGACCAGTAGAAATGAGGCTGGAGTCAAATGACTTCTGAAGCTTAGTGAAATTTAGCTGAACATAGTCAGAAAACAATGGAAAAGTAATATTCAGAAAGACCTTAAAATTTTTCATTCCACTAATTGCAAAGACAATCTTGGAAATTAATTTAAAATGGTCAGATCAAATATTCAACAAGCTAGGTCAATATTTAACTGTAAACAGGTCAGTTACAAAATTCAACACATTCTTCATGTCAGTTTTCTGTATTGTATTTTTTTTATGTACATAAACACAACTGAAAAAAAAAGTTTGTATAATAGAAAGACACAAAGTAGATCTTTACACTTCAGCACTAAAAACAGGTTAGATATACATACAAAGGAAATTTGTATCATTTTAGTGAATTTCATATCTTCAATCAAATTCTTGTTTTTCACTATATTGCAAATACGGTGGTAAAATAATTAACAATCAAATTTTGTGTCAGGAACTGTCTATTATACTAGTGAAATAACATTTATTAATCAGTCAAGTCACTGATAGGATAAGCATTATGCTTAATATGATAAGATTTAATTTCGTATTAAAAAACTTTCCTATCACATCCGGGAATTCCAGTCTCACTAACACTCTCAAAATATTTTATAATTTTAATTAGTTTAGGTTAAATAAAACAAGATATGCTGTATGATTTTACAGCAGTTTGGATATTTCCACATTAAGGTTATCCACCAATCCAAGAGCAACAGGCAATTTACTTAGCTGATTCATAGCTCATGATATGCACAGAGAGTATTTCTGACTAGAGATTTGTGAAACTTTCAATACAAAACCAGAAACCGCATGAAACTCACCTGATTTCTGGCTTCATTTCAAACTTGAAACTCAACTGAATGGTTTGCTGTGGATCATAATTTGGACCCATTTTAAAATGAAGATAGTTTGTTTATAAGTGAATGTGAGTGGGTCAATATGGGTTTAAGCAAATCTAGATAAATGTTGAGCAGATGACTGAGTTTCCCTTGGAGTTGTGGGTTTATTTCAAACTAAAACCAGTGCTGTGATACCAAGATTTTTAACAAGTGTCTCATGCTAAAATTTCTTTCTTAGTTTGTAATAAATCATCTATATTATTGGTATTACCAGTTGTATTACTATAATACCTAGGGGCCCTCATACTAGACCAGGATCTCATTGTGCTAGGTGCTGTACAAATAATCATCATCTCTTTTTTTCAATGCCAAGTTTGGGTGGGGCCAAAGTTATGAGCAGAGTCTATCCACATCTGTCTGAGCTTCCATTTGAGTCTATCTGGATGGTTTTATATACTATGTTATACCACTATCTCCTTGGATACCCCTGCCTCTCAGCACGCACTGTTCTATGGAGAACAATTTCAGGCAGATGGTATGGGGTTGTTTTAGCAACATGGCCTGACCTTTGTCGCTGGCACCTTTGGATGATTGTAATAACACACTGCACTTTTAGTCTTCCATGGATGTCAACATTTCCTAATCTGAATAGCCTTGTGACATGTAGAATAAGGTGCAGGCACCTCATTTCAAATGTTTGCTGCTTTTGCTCCAGAGACTTTGTCCGTACCTGTGTTTCCCAACCATAAAGTATTGTGGGTACAATAAGTATTGTATATGATCTAGTTTTAGTTCTCATGGACACTGATTTAAGATTTCAAATGGTTTCATTCAGGCCTGCGAACTTTCTCCTGGCAGTAGCTATCCTCTTGTCAATATCATCTTCATAGCTGTTGTCAGGTGGTTCGATGGAACCCAAGTACTTGTTCAATATCTACACTGCTAATGACTATTTTAGCCTATTTCTTCATTTTGAGGGTGTTGGGGGGTGTTACCTTTAGTCTGGTCTTTTGTTCATTCATTTTTAATCACCATTCTTTGGCTATTGAATATAGGTTAGTTTCTGCTTCTTGGCTGTATTTTTCTGATGGCATTATCACTATGATATTGTCTTCAAAGTCAAGGTGATTGATAATTTGCCCCAGTATCTTGTAGCCTACATCAGTTACTAAGGGAGTTGGAGAAAATGTTTTCTATGTGGAAAGCAAAAAGTATTGGACCGAGCATGCATCTCTGTTCGACTCCAGTTTTCACTTCAAATCACTCTGTCAGTTTGCTGCTGACTCATGCTGCGTGCCAAGCTATTCTGAAGTATTTGAATCAGCTTGCTACTAAAATGGCACTGCTTGCGCACTTCACACGGAGCCTCTCTTTTAACCACATTGCATGCTTACTTAAACTCAATGAGTGTGAAAACCAGTTGTTGTTGTTTAAACTGCATGTGTCTCCAAGATTTGATGAAAATCAAATGCGTATGTACAAATGCAGAAGACAAAGACAGTCCTGTCCCAAGGAACTTACAGTCTAAGCACAGGACAAGAGACAACAGACGGATACAGATAGACAGATTGGGGAGCCTAAGGTAACAATGAGACAATATTAGTGATGCTTGGTTGTGGTCTCAGGACACCAGCAGCCTAACCATTGTCAAGTTTTTTATACATATGCTTTCAGACCATAAGGATGAGGGACTGGTGAAGCTATATTAATTTGTTTTGTTGTTTAAATATAGGAATATAAGAATTGCCATACTGGATCAGACCCATAATCTATCTAGTTCCATATTTTGTTTCTGGCAGCTATTTCAGAGACAGGTGGAAGAAACCTCTTAATAGGTAGATGTGAGATAGTCTTTACACCATCTTTATCCCGTATGGTTATAGAGTTTGGCTTAAACCCTGAAGCATGATGTTTTATACTTTGAATATTTTATAATATTATGGTCCTGGATATTATTGTAATCTCATTAAAAGTTCAATCCCTTTTTTAATCTTCCTACATTGCTATCATCAATGGCATCTGTTAGAAATAATCAAACAGGTTGTCCCGGGGGTGGATTGGGGAGACGGAACCCTTTATTGCCTGCTCGTTTCACCTCAACGCCATGAGTGAGCAACAAGGGGATTACTTTACAATTCTTTTATCCATAACAGTATGTAAATGTATCCATTTCCAGCAACTCCCCATAGACCCTTATTTGGTTACATTGACACCTCTGAAATGAATATTAACAACTACATAATTAATATAATTATACCTGCCCCCGTTTGTTGTTTGTAGGATTACCATACAGAGATCAGGCACATCACCTTAAAACCTATACATTTTACACTAACATTCTTTGAAGTAAAGGCATGCCAGGGGGAAAAGGAAGATAATACTTTTTCCAACCAAAAGGCCTTGCACAGAAATAGCGATAGACTTCTCCCCTGAACAGATGGCCAGGAAGGGAGGAGAAGAAGAAAAAGATAACAGACTCTATCTAAAATGTATATCTATTAACAGAAACAAGATTTGCCCTTGCCATGACCACATTCCCTGTAATTTAGGCCTGACCACCTGTCCAGCTTTTAACTCTTTACTCTCCTACAGCATCCTCTGGTAATGAGTTCCATAGTCATAGATGCATAGATTCTAAGACAAAAGGGACCACTGTAATCTTCTGGGCTGACTTAATGTATAACACAAGTGTGATAGTCTCTATTATTATGGTCACCATTTTTAGAAGATTATGATAAATTTTGTATAAAATATGCCTTATTAGGTATCATTTGAAAAGTCATAATCTGCTAAATATCATTATCCTTTTAAATATGGGTAACAACACTATATATGAATTTATAAGATTTCACTATATGATTGTTACTGAAATATGTTGTAATTGTGGGTAATGCCCACAAACCAGTTTTTCAAAGACAAAGATACACTAGACCCCAGATAGGTGTTAAAGGGCCATCACCTACTTAAGCGGCCATCATCCAGCGGAAGCGGGGGGAGCACGTGTAAACAAGAAATTTACATCATCACAGTGATGATTCAAACCTCACGTCCATAATGGACTGTATATCATCATGACTTAGCAAGGATGTTTCTAGCACAAGGAATTGGATTATAAAGAGGGAGGAAAACACTTGACTTCACTCTCCTCATCCCATCTCTCTGCTGATGACATTAACAACTCTCAAAGAAGCGAACTCAGGGGGAGTTGTCCCAGGCTACAAGAAGATGCAGCCTGTGAAATTTACAGTGTATGGTGAGACAAAGCCTTTGCTTTTAAATTCATTTAGCTTGTTAAATTAGGTATTAGCTTGCAAATTACTCTTTTATTTTATTTTGTAACCAATCCTGACTTTTAAGCATCATCACTTGTAATCACTTAAAATCTAATTTTCTGTAGTTAATAAACTTGTTTTATCTTAACTAGCATGTTTGTATTAATGTGTGTGTGGAAACTCCATTTGGGATAACCAGGCTGATACACATACCATTTTCCATTGATGAAATGGCAGACTTTCTATGAGCTTGCATTGTTCAGTAGTGTGCTGGACAGTAAAAGACACATTTCTGGGGGACTAAGAATTTGAGGGTTTCGCCCAGAAATTTAATTCATGAGTGACTGGTCATAATGCTAATGTATTTAGCTGGGAGCACATTTGCAGGCTGAAGGCTGTGTGAGCAGGCCAGTAGTGGATATTCTGATAGCAAAGCAGTGTAAAAAGCACCCCAGGCTAGAGACTTAAGGGAATGCAGCTGTTCAACGGTCCAGATTGCACCCGGTGTAATGTCACAACAAGCCTAAATTAATTCCTGTTTTACCTAGAGCAGTGGTTCTCAACCTTTTTACCATCGTGGGCTGCCTATGCAGCTCTCTATGTGAGCCGCGTCCATACAATATATATACTACCTGTATGGTCCTGAGGATGTCACATGGGCCACAGCTGTGTGCTGATTGGGCTGCAAGAGGCCCATGGGCCACAGGTTGAGAACCACTGATCTAGAGTACATCTTTTAGGTAAACATCCAGTCTTGATTTAAAAATTCGCAGGGACTGAGAATCAACGCAACCCTTGAAGTTGTTCCATTGGTTAATTACCCTCACAGTTAAAAATTTGGGCCTTATTTCCAAGTCTGAATTAATCTAGTTTCAACTTCCAGCCAAGTGCACATTGTGTAAAAATTGTTTCCTTTTATCAGTTTTGTATTTGCCACTTTTCACTGGCCTTTTCTTCTTGTGTCATGAAACAGGGAGACCAGTATCTCCCTATCTGCCTTTTCTATAGCATTCATTATTTGATATGCTGTTATCATGTCCCTTCTTATTCTTCTCCTTACTAAGGTAAGCAGTCCAATTCTTTTCAATCTCTTTTAATATTAGAGGGCTTGCCCCCCATGCCTGTAATCATTCTTGTCACCTTTTTCTGAACCCCCTCTAAACTTAGTTGTTTATCCATAACCAAGGAAGGAAACACCAGGTGGCAAACAAACTTTAACTAACTGCACTTGCTGGAAGTGTTTATATTCCCCCCCCCCTTGAATGATATATTGTATATGTTGCTAATGCAGTATAGTGTCTATCTTATACATTTTGAAATGTGGGTGATAGTAACAGCTTTTCCCAGGGCCAAGGGAATCCATCCCCCTGAAAAATTAAAAAATCCCTGCCTTTCAAACCATTCCAAAGGTAAAGAATGCATTTTTCAGAAGTACCTTAATGCCCCTCAGAGATAAAACTTCCCCAGCAAGGGAAGCCCTATGAGCCCTGAGAAGCAGAGAACAGGCATAATACAGAGAGCTCTGGCCATGCCTCATACCAGCCCCCTAGAGTGGGGTCTAGGAGCAGGGCTGAGATACCATCTTAACTCCAGTGAGAATAAACCCTGTGCTGGGGGCTTTCTCAGTGTGTGGGGAGTGTATTTCTGCCTCCTTTAAGATCCCTGTATATTTTACCAGAGAAGCCTTTGGGTAACAAAGACCTAGGCCCTGCTTGTACAAACCCACCTGGACCAAGCCCAAACAAACAAGTTTATGTAAACTCCTAAAAGGGGAGAGCTGGATTTCACACAGCTATGCCTGTGACACATTTCTCATTGTAGGTAGCTGTCAGCCAAAGCTACAGAGAATTTGTATGGGTTGTGATAGATTACAAATACTAGATGGGAGGTAGAGAGAGCTCTGTCAGCAGCAATAAGTCATAATTCCTACAGTAGCAAGGACTCTAAGAATATCTCAATATAGAAAGAGAAATACTAATCTGTTTTATCACAAAGCTGATTTGTAGGCAAAAATTTCAATTGATTCTTAAGTGTTAGTTTTATAAGCCACACCATAACCTCTTTGAGACATCAGTATCTTTAAAGTTATGTGTTGAGTGTTGGTAAAAGATGCTGAACTGACAACCCTGGAGTCTAAAATGCTCTGTTTATATAGAGACAAGATGCATCTCAGGCGGCAGCAGTGCGAAATGGTTGCATGACTCTGCACCCCTCGGGCTAGACATCTTTGAGTTGTGTTGTGATTGTCTCCATATGTATTACAAAACAGACTTCCTGCCGTAATATGCATTTTTTAATTAGATGCTTTTCAGTTCTCTTGCTGCTTGCTAACACTGTAATTTGGGAAGCAGTGTTTTTATTAGCTCTGCAAATACCCACTGTTCTTTGCAAAGTCAAGTCCATTACTTCCAATAAAATTTGATTAGGCCTGGTTATCAGTTATACTAGTGATAGTGTGGTCTCTAAGGGTATATCTACACTGCAATGTAAGCCCATGTTTAGTAGGGCTCGAGTTGGCAGACCCTGGGTTTGTTAACCTTGGGCTTGAGCAACTACACTCATTTGTAAACCCAAGCTAGGAATTGTTGAACCCTAGATCCCAACCTGGGGCTCCAGTGTCTACATTGAATTATGCATGCCTGAGTCCAACAACCCATATCCTAGATTTTCCAGTGACTTTCCAAAATATGGCCACTCCAGCCCTTTGTTTGTGGTTCAGTGTGGAAAAACTTGACTGTCCACCAACTTGACTGTCCAGAGGACAAACAATCAACCTGTGGGATTGTGGAATAATTTTGGCCAACTTCCAGACCGTGCGTCTAGTGGGGTTGCATCTATACTACAAAGCAATAGCGCTTGAACCCTGCGTCCGGGCTTGACTTTGTACCCTTCACCCCAGAGAAGTCCTGGGTTAGCATGATTTGTGTGTAGACAGAAGGGGGCTTAGGCTTGAGCCTGAGTTTGGACCCTAGGCTTACATTTCAGCGTAGTCATACCCCAAATAATCCATCTCTTAACTATTCAAATTCACATGATTTAGCTACTGGTCTGTAATATAATGATCAATGGTCTCACCTGGTAGCTATTTTCTTGTGAAGAATGTCTGCTTTTCCTGAGTGACAGTGGACATCTCAGTATTCTTGAAATTTCTGAATGACTTTATCTAGCAGTTTGCAGTCTTCTTCAGATTCCCACTAGAATGCACTGTACATTCTAATGCCATAACCTTCCACGTGTAGCAGTTGGAGGATTTTGCATTCACCAATGTCTGAAAACTAGTTGTTTCCAGTAAAATACAGAAGTACTGCAATCACTTCCTCCAGTTCTCTGCCATGTTCTATTCCTGACTGAGGGATTCAGGCGGCTTCATTTTGCCAAAGGTTTCATTCACTTTTCACACTACACAATGCAATTAATTGAAATTTGTTTGCCACCTCATGTTTCCTTCCTTGTTACAGACAACCAATTAAGTTTAGAGGGGGATTCAGAAAAAAGTGACAAGAATGGCTAGAGGCCTGGGGAAAAAACCCTCTCTCATAAAAAGAGATTGAAAAGACTGGGGTTGCTTCCTTTAGAAAGAAGAACAAATGAGGATGTGATAAAAGTATATCAAACAATGAATGTTATAGAAAAGATAGAGTGTTGGTAAGAGATTGGTCTTTATATTTCCTGTCCCCAGTATCCTAACATGGGTCAGGATTACAAAAGTTAATACCTCTGTCACATGACAGGGGTCATCTTCCACCCCATCCAATGGTCATAACAGCTACGAAGTAGATTTATGGAATACACCTCACTTTATTGACATGCATGTAAGAAGCTAAAATATACAAATTAAACCTCTTGCTGCACCTTCCGGATAAAAGTAATCATGAATTGAGGAAGGATCCAGCATAGATTACACACAATTTTAGGCTTTTATGGGATATTTAACATTTTTGTAAAGCATTATTTGGAATCAATCTTTTGCATTAGCCATTGCATCCCTGACCACGTCTTTTAGAAAAACATCCAATCTTGAATTTAAGATTTCCAGTGATGTAGCATCCACCTCAACCCTTAATAAGTTATTCCAATGTTTACTGAACCTTACTGTTCAAAATGTGTGACTTATTTCTAGTCTCAATTTGTCTAGCTTCAGCTTCCTGCCATTGGGTTTTGTTATGCTTTTGTCTGCTAGACTGAAGAGCCCATTATTAAATTTTTGTTCCTCATGTAGGTACTTACCAACTGCGATCAAGTCACCCCTTAACTTTTCCTTGGTTAAGTGAGATAGATTTGAACTCCTGGTCTCTATCACTATAAAGCATGTTCCCCAACCTTTTTATCATTCTCATGGCTCTTCTGTGAACCCTTTCTAATCAGCATTCATTTTGAATTGGGGTACCACAACTGAACACAATATTCCAATAGCAGTTGCACCAGTAACGAATGCATAGGTAATATAACCTCCATTTTCTTAATCCCCTGTTTATACATCAAAATATCTCATTGCCCCTTTTGGCCACAGCGTTGCACCGGGAACTCATGTTCATCTTATTATCCACCGTGACCTTCAAGCATGAGTCAGTGCTTCATAGGATAGAGTCAATCATCTGGTAAGTATGGCCTACATTCTTTGATTCTATCTGGCTCTGCATATGTGCAGTAACGATCCAAAACGTCAGGAGATCCTTGTGTGAAACTCTGACTGAAGAGATTAACCCCAAATTGATGGCAAATGCAGAGCTTCAGGACTGGTGAACGTGAATTTTATCACCATTAAGGTGCATTACCATGGTGTTTAAACTTGTTTGAAACAATCTGAAAGCGTGAAACCTTTGCTGTATACCTATTTCCATTGAAGTCTTTCAGCAGCAGAGACATCATTAAACACCAGAGTAAAACACAAAAGATAAAGGTTTGCATTTCCTCTGATCTACTCATAAAGCCTGATGGAGTTTTCACTTCATTTACAAAATGGATCTGATTTGATCTTAATTTACAAAGAATGATCTAAGTGCAGTGAAGAGTCCACAGAGGAAAGAACATTTTCAAGTAGCACACACATACTGTGTGGCCAGGCAGAACCAGACTGCACCATTAAAGGACCTTATAATATATTCATCCCCAGAGTGTAAGTGTCTATCTGTTACATTTACAGCATTTTAAACTAGTATTTTTACCAGATATTTTGAAAGATGATTACTTTTCCCCATAGCAGGAAATATGTAATTTAGTTTTAATTTATCGTGACAAGCAGTGCTGACCATGATCTACAGATTTGTTTTAGAAAAGTATTCCAAAATTTGGATGCTTCTCAGCAGAGCTGTTTGGAAAATATCCATCCTACAGGAAATTCTGATATATTTCAACATTTGTTTTCATGCCAAAACAAGATCCCCAAAAAACCTGCCAAAATTTAGATTCAGAAATGTCATTCTTTTATATATATATATATATATACATATATATATATATAATCAAAATAAAAAGTTTTTTGTTTAAAAATGTTGAACTCTTTTATATTTTGAAATGTTGATTCAAAACAAATCATTTCCCTTTTGAAATGTTTTGATTCAAAGATTCCTTTTCAAAATCTGGAAAATGTAACAAAATTCACATTACTAACTTGAAAAAAAAATCGATTTGAGTGAAACCCATATTTCATTGGCGAGGTGTTCTGTGTCCCCCTCTTGTGGTCAGTCCATATAGAGAGTTAAAGGCCTCTGATTTTGGCAGTGAAGGTCTCAGGTTCAGTCCATGCTGATGATTTACGTATGAGGTCATTACATATGCTGTCAGTCATGACTGGATATGGTACAAGAACAATCTTTCTTCTGGCATCTAGGCCCTAATCCAACTCCAAATAAAACCAATGGAAAGATTCCTGTTAACTGCAATGGGAGCTGGAGCAAGCCTATATTCACTTCTCATTCTGATCCCAGTCAATATCTGGAAGTGAGAAGTTTACAAAAATGTAAAAAGAAATAAGTGGAATATTTTACAACCTGAAATAATGTTTAAATCAACTCCCAGTAAAAATTATACTGCAAGGGTATAAAGTGGTTTTTTTCATCCTTAATTGAGTTAGCACTTCTGAGATACAATAAATATTGCAACAATTTTTCTTTCTGTAGTTGTCTTGCCTTTACTCAGGCAAAACTCCAATTTTCTTTTTATCTATCATTATTATTTATATTATGGTTCAACCCAGAAGCCCAAGCTGAGATCAGGGGCCTTTTATTATTATTATTATTATTATTTGTTATTTGTATTACCATAGTGTCTAGAAGTCCAGGCATGGATCCTTTGTTCTAGGTACTTGTACAAACAGAAAACAAAAAGAGAGTTCTTTGGGGCAAGAACTTACTATCTAAATATAAGACAAGATATAACAGATGGATGCAAACAGATGGAGTGGGGAGTATAAGGAAACAATGAGACAATATTGGTCAGCGAGATAGGTAGTGGTCTTGGTGCACTAATTGCCTAACCACTGTCAAGTTTTTGAAGGCATCATGGCAAAGGAGAGTTTTAAGGAGGGATTTGAATGAGGATAATGAATGAGTCTTGAGGACCCTCTCCCAAGGATGAGGGGCAGCATGGGGGAAAGCTCTGTGGAATCCTGACAGAAAACTGGAGGGAGGATAAGAAGGAGTCTCTGAAGCAGTAGGCGTGATTAGAGAGATAAGAGCACAAAAGCCCAGGACAAGATTTCAGGATGAAGGGCATGTTAGACTGTGTAAAATGTGGCTGACAGGTCAAGGAGGATGAGGATGAAGTATAGTTCTGAGTTTGGCTAGAAAGAGGTCATTAGGGACTTCGGTGAGAGCAATTTCAGTGGTGTGGAAGGCGGATTGGAGAGGGTCTTCTACAAACAACATAAAAAGCAGTCCTGTTCCCAAAAGGCTCACAATTTAAATAAGTAAGAAAGCCATAAGATGGGGAAAGAAATAATATTCTCTCTATATTACTATGGAGAAGGCAGAGAGATGTCCATGGTCAGGTAGAAAGTCTGCGGCACAACCATGAACAGACTCCAGATCTCCTGAGTCCCAATATATTGCCGTGACCACAAAGCCATGCTTCTTGTAATCTTTCTGAGTGTTTGAATTTTGGGCAATAATACCAAGGAGTGGATAAAAGGGTAGAGCCTGGCTATCTGCAAAGACAATTATAATGGAAATAGATCCAATGAAACCAAAATAGTTTAAGCTTTGTGTCTAGAGTGGACTCAACAACAACACAGCTTATCTTTCCTAAATAAATGATGGTAAATATTATCAGAATAATTTCTTTTTTCATGAGGAATGATAAATGACTCAAATAATTTACTCTATACAATCTCTAATGATAATGTGCAGGATGAAAAATGCTTATTATCCTAAATGTGGGGAACCCTGCCTCCAAAATTTCCAGACCAGCTTTTCAACACCAAGAAGGTCTATCTACATTTTGGGTAAGCTTCCAAATAAACCCCCTAAACAGAACCTTATTTAGGCTTAAACATCACTACTTTCTATTCATGGTCTTCAGGGGTGCATTCTTATTGCAAAGTGCTAAAGTGCATGCTTCATTTTAAGCATGTGAAAAAGTCCCATTGAATTAACTGAAATGCTTGAAGTTAAACATGTGCTGTGCTGGACTGGGGCTTAAAGCCTGAGGCCTGTTTTGTTTTGCTGCAGGGTTTGGGGAGAGGCAGGCTGACTAGTACTGCTGGCGATGCTAGTGGATCCACAATTGTCTAGACAGGGTGATGGGCTAGCCATGAGTACAGCATTGCGCAAGGGAGTGAGCACTCAAAAGAATGAAGGTTACATTTTTTTGTCAAATGTAGCATATCAAGCACCCCCTGCAAAAGCAGAAGGCCTCCTGGAACAGGCTGTGTTTATGTCTATGGAATGTTTATGGCCCCCGGTTATCAAGAATCTGAGCATCTTGCAATCTGTACTGTATTTATCATCACCATGCCCCTGTGAGGTAGGAAAGTGCTATTATCCCCATGTCATAGATGGGGAACTGAGGCACAGAAAGACTATGTGACTTGCCCCAGGTCACACACGAAATCTGTGGCAGAATAGGGAATTGACAGTTAGGGTTTGTCTACACTAGAAGTGCTACATCGGCACAGCTGCACTGATGCAGCTGTGCCGTGATAGCACATCTGGTGAAGACGCTCTATGCCGACGGGTGAGCTCAGCATAATTACTCCACTGCTGCAAGAGGCAGACGCTATGTCCGTGGGAGAGCGTCTCCCGCCGACATAGCTCCAGTATGGATAGCACTTAAGTTACTGTAACTTGCATCGCTCAGGTGGGTGGCTTTTTTACCTCTGCGTGACGTAAATGATATTGATTTAAGCGATCGTGTACACCTGCCCTTAGTCTTTCTATTCCCAGATTAGCAACCTAACCACCGGACAATCCTCTTTCTGTTTCCCCACCAAATCCCAATCCCAGCTCTGCTTCTGCAAAAGCATAAATACCACAAAACTTTTTTCTGACACGCGTATTTTAGCTATTACCTCAATGATTTCAAGCTGCATTTGCTACCAGGGGACCAAGATTTTGTGGCATGTCATTTTTTGCTTTTGTTGTAAGATGTCCTGTTGATGTCCTATAGATGTTTATGTTGCCATGACCTTAAGAAACTCTTACCACTAAAATATATATTGTTTTATCATTTCATGAAGAAAAAGCCAAAACTAGGAAACCTTAAATTCATAAGTTGACGTTTGTCATTCGTTACTTAAAACAACAAGGCAGCACTGAAGGTAAAAATTGTAGCCCTTTTACATTACACAGTCTATAGAAAGAGCCAAATTATGGACACTCCAGCATAGCTGTACAAATAGATAAAGGTCACAGGGAGGCCTTCTGCACCTGCAAGAGGCAGTCAGAGTTGGCTCCATGTACTGGGAAATAGAGGGACATTGATTAGCAAAATCAGCCATGCTGGTGGTGACCTGAGCAGTTGAGGACAAGATTTTTTTGAAAATGCTTCCGATCATTCCTGGCAATCCCCTTCTATTCATTAAAATAAGATACTTTTGTTTTACCAAGCTGTTAAAAATGTCATAAAAAGCTTGTGTAATAGAATTTGGCATTTTGTCAGTCACCCCACAAAAAAACACCAGCAGGGGTTATCTTGTGTTGGCTTGCTAAAAGCTGATTGTGGTTTTTTTCCAGATAATGTGAGAGAAAAGACTTGTGACTACTGCATCATGTTAATCTAATACATTTATCCTTTCCTTATACTTACCCTTGTATATAGCTTCAGACATATAGAGTAGCGGTGACGATAAACAGATGTATTATACTGTCCACCTAAGTGTGCTGGGGTGACAGATAGATAAAAAGATATAGTAGACAGATTCAGTAGTGAAAGCAGAGGAAATGTCCTTGCTTCAGCAGTGTGGTGTTTTATTGCCCGCAGCACTGTAGATAGACTCTATTTACCTTTAAAAGATGGTGTACAATGCTGATCTGACAACTCTTTACATAAATACTTAAGGAAATGTTTGAGGGAAAAAAAACACCTTAGTCTCTTGAGTCCGTCAGTCTGAAAGAAGTTGCTATGAGGCTTATTTTTCTCTAGGTGATTTTCTTTTTGCTCCCCTAGAGGCAGAGCTATTAACAAGACATAAGATCTTTATTGTTTTTGTTTCAGTGCTGGAAGGAAAGAATCTTACACAATACGCTTATTAAGATGTAGTCTTTTCTCATATTGGTGTATTTTTTCCTAAATGGAGACTTTCTAAATTATATCCCTGAAATTATACTTTTTATCCCTTTCATCTGGCAAAATGGAATTGTTGTCCACCATAGGATTAAGGGAAAAACTTCTAGTCTATTTCCTAATTCACTTCAAGATGAGCTCTGGTGCCCTTGCTCACACTGAGTAATACCTTATTCCATGTGTGGTCCCATTGCTTGCAGAGAAAGGTGTTACTCAGTATGAGTAAGGGTATTAAGATTTGTCCCTTACTAACTGAATGATAGAGCAGTAAACAGAAGAAATGAGCCCAAATCAGTACCAGTAATACAAGTCAGTTTGCATGTGGGAGACTTAGATGTACAGGGACTCAAAGTTAAACCATCCCTGTCTTTGCTTTTACAAAAAACACCACCACCAACATGATTTTCCTACCCTCTAAACCATCCCTGGCTTCTGTCCTCCTGCAATATTTGTATATAGCAAAATAGCTAATCGTAAAAGAGGAGGGGTCCTACTAGAGATGTTTTGCAACATAGAAGAGACAACAGAAGGTTCTTCCTGTGGAAATTAATTATCTGTTCATAACCTTATCCAAAACCTGTTGATTCCTGTTGACTTCTTTTCACTGACTTCAATGGGCTTTAGAATAGGCCCTCAATTATATGTTTATCCGCACAACTTCTGGCTGCCAAAAAATCATGTCAGTGTTTCTGTTGTCCCTTAGTAACAGGGCTGGCTGCCTGCCATATGCCCCCTCATGGTCTAGAATCAGACAACAGACAGCCTGCCTCAGTTTCTCCTCTTGGACTTTTCAAGAAACTCAAAAAAACCCCAACACCCACTTTTGTCCATTCCCATCCCTTCGCTGGTTGTGCTTTTATAAATTTAACAAACATTCAAAATGAAGTTTTCAAGTCCATCCAAAAGTCCACACAAACAAATTTTCTCTTCTTCCTCCCTGGTCTTCCTGCTTGGGGCCTTTCCTACTTTTGTCACACCCAAGTCCCACCTGGCTGGAATTTGAGTCCGAACTCCCAGGACTCTTTTCTAGAGCCTGTTCACTCCTAGCAGTTTCTAATCCCTGATCATTCCCCCTTCGTGGCCACCTTCTGCTGTCCTTCAAGAGGCAGTCACCCTAATCTCTCTCAGGGGTAGCTCATTCTGTAATCTGGATTGGCTAGCCCCAATCTTCTAGGCCTTAAGGGAAGAGCCACACCGGTATATTCCTCATAAGTGCTGTAAAGCCAGTTTAGTGCCAATGAAAGGCACCAGTTTGATAGCACTAGAAAATGGAGTCATCTGTCCCCCAAACAAGTACACTGTAGAGAGTAGTAATTCAAGCACTGCTGTTCTGCTTCAACAACCTCAAAATCTGGCAGGTCTGCCCACAGTGGGGACAGGCCAATTCAGTCTCTGAGTGCCCATTCAGTTGATTGAGGTTCACTTCCTCATGCTCAGAACTCCCATTAGTGAGCCCATGCTCGAAGCTGAATGATAAAAGAGTTGGTATGTGAGTAAGACTTTTTGGGGGCAGTTCCTCTCCCTTAAGTGGTGACAGGATGTTTTCTTTGTTCAATACCACCATGTGCAAATGGCATGAGAGAAAGAGGTACATTTTTCCACTGCCACGAAGAAATGTCACTGAGAAGGATGCACAGAAGCCAACTGAAGTAATAAGATTCCACCAGCAATCCTAGCCCAAGGCTTTCAGGAGATTGACAGCTCCTTCCTCTGCTCCATTTGGCCTTATCTACACCAGGAAAACTAGGTCCTGTTTTTCACCACCAATGCTGTTCTACTCTTATTATCAGTAAAGGGTGTACATTTGACATTGGCTTCCATATAAGGAACATGAAACTAATGAGGAGCGAGGCAGTTAACATTAAATGTCCAATGCTATGGACATTTTCACCTTTTACTTGGTATTATAGCATAACTGAACTCACAGGCACCACCTGAATGAATAAAGACAAAAGTAGAATCTGCATTTGCTGTGCTAATAGAGTGCAGCAGCTTCTCTGCTAAAAAACTATATGCCTACTCTTAACCAGATCTTTTTTGTTTTTGTTTTATATAGGCTCAAAATGGAAGGGATTGGAACACTAGTTATTACTTAGAAATACCCAATAGAATTGGTCAGGAAATGGGAATGTTTGTCATGAAAAATAATCATGAAGAATGTATCCCTTTTTTTGGTTCATAACATTTGAGTTTTGAAATTTTCTGATCAACTCTATAGCTGGTCAAAAAAACTGGGTGAATTTCACAAAATATAATGTGAACATTTTGTCCCATTTTTTATAGGAAACATTCACAACTTTCTTTTATCCCTTTGATGAATCAGACGCATGTGGTATCACTGATCTGCTTTTCAGATAGAAAAACAAAACCTGAAAACAAGCACTCCCTTCATTTTGGTTTGGTTTTCAGTTTATTTATTTAAAAGAGCAGTTGGCCGTAACAGCCTTTGTAAAGGCATTGATGATTGACATTATCTCATTTCATCATAATACAGACTAGTATGAGAGACAAAAGTCAGTCTTTCACCTCTTTAGGAATTCCATTTACTTTGAGTTGGTGATAAATGAATACACTAGAGCCCAGTGTCTGAAATTAATCCATACGCTTGCATGGAACATAAATTTTAATGAGGGGACTCTATATTTAAGGGTCTGCCTGTTTGCATAATCAGCTATTACATTTAGATTCTGCTGATACTTGCATTTGGGGCTTCTATTATTTTGGGGAGATGCAACCCCCAAATAAGATTCTGAATACCAGTCTTCTCCCTCTCCCAGTGGTTCTCAGACTCTCCCTTCTTATTTTGAGGTGTTTTTTTGTGGGTCACTAAGTAGTCCTAGTCACCTTTGCGCTGTCTTCAAGAGAAGGCTGTTTGTCTTCTTGTTCTTCTCTACTGTTGGAATAGCTGACTGGCCAGCTGCCTTTCCCGGTTACATTATGTTAATTCATTTTCTGCTCTCCCATCCCCATATCCTCAAAACAATCATCTTCAGAAGATCAGGTAGCAATACGACCAGAAAATATTTCTTCCAGTCACATTACACTGGCTATTTATTATGCATTCTCACCCAAGTATAGTAGTTTAATGAGAAATCCCATTTAATCATCCAGTGAACTCTGGGTTACATTAGTCCCAGAATGCGAAAGAGCCAATGAAGCAGAACTGTTCATTACCAATGTGGAACTGAGGCGCACAGGCTGTGGTAGCAACTCCTTTCTCACTGAGACCAGAGGAGGGGAAATTTGAGGAACCTCCGAACTGACAGCAGGGGACAGTCAAGCCAGAGGCCTCTTAGCACACAGGCTCTTCTCATTCTCCAGCCTCTTCTTCCTAGATCTCTTTCATCTCCTTCATGTTCTGTTGTCCTGTGCATGCCCTGGCAGAGGAAGGAGACTCAACACTCTAATGTATGCAGCATTTTCACTGGGTAGAAAAGAAATAACGCTGAAGTAAATTACAGGTTCCAAAACATGTCATGGTGTTATTTGGAGATGATAAATGTACAAATATCTGGACAGTCTAAAATCACACAAGTGGGAGGGTAATTAAGGGTGAGTATTGCTAATCAGACTTAGTAACAAAACAATCAAGGATGAAAATAAGCATAGCAATGGCATATGTGCAAGCCTTATGGCCTGTAGCTCTCTGAGAAAAGAGATCCTTGGATATGTGTATTTCTCATCTGCCACATTGACCTGACTACATGATACGTGTAGATGCCTCCAGTCAATAAGTCTGAATTAAAGATGTGCCCAAACCCAAATATGGGGAGCACATGGATCCAGGGTTTTTGATTCAGACCCTCCTCTAGTCTGTATCATAAACACTACTGTTTGAAGGGGGGTTGATGCTGAGTTTCTTGTTATTAGCCAGTGAGGACTGGAAAGGACTGAGATGAAAGATGGCTTTGCAGTTAAGGTATTTAGGAGCTCTGAGTTCATTTCTGGGGCTCTGCCCCAGACTTCCTGTGCACCCTTGGGCAAGTCACCTAATCTCCTCGGGGCTCAGTTTCTCTCATCTGTAATATGAGGATAATAATCTTTTGTTTCTTTCTTCTTTGTCTATTTAGAATGAAAGTTCTTTGGGGCGAGGATTTACTATTTGAATATACAGGGCCTATCACAATGGGCGCCCTATGCAATATGAACCAGATTTTTCAAGGTCTTTAGGTGCCTAAAATTTCAGTTAAGTGCCTTGTGGGATTTTCAAAAGCATCTAGGCATGTTTGAAAATCCCACTAGATGCCTGTCTGCATCTTTCAGTGACTTTAAAAATCCGTATCATATGGAGTATTGAAATGATGCACATAAGAACTGATGATCGAATGTAACTATTAAGTAGAGCTGGGTGAATATTGAAAAAAACAAATTACACACATTTAAAAAAAATCCTCATGAGTGTTTTTGGTTTGAATGACTTTATGCCCATTTCCTGTAAATATTCCAGCAAAGGAGTTTCCTAGCAGAAATTTTCACCAAAATAGACGTTTCAGGGGAATATTCTAGAACATTCACAAAAACATTCTGAATTCATAAATGCCAGAATTTGTGCCTGAATCTTAATGATTGGAATCATAGTCCTCATTCAATTGAGGACAATAATATGCCACATGACTTATGTGTCCATCCAAACCTTTACAAATTTCAGTTACAATAAAATCTCCATGAATAAGACGTAGATGATAAGTTATTCAGAGATTAATAAATTCATCAAAACCATGAGCTGTTCATGGACAATTTGTTAACAGAAAAAAAGATGACATTTGTTGTATAAATAATTAATTATGAATTATTCCCTCAGCCTTCAACATGGGGCTGATAATATCCTGCTTTTGTATTGCTTCCAATCCCC
Organism: Emydura macquarii macquarii; assembly: GCF_026122565.2. NCBI lineage: Eukaryota > Metazoa > Chordata > Testudines > Chelidae > Emydura > Emydura macquarii. The sequence continues at coordinate 11,721,804 of NW_027130208.1, read as the reverse complement.
GCCTATTCAAGTTATTGAACCCAAACTTTTCATACAAGTAGCACAAAGAGCTTTTGATGGATCACCACACCAACTCAATTTGTTCCATAACCTTGAACACAATACACTTTAGAAGCCTGCCAATAGACATGAGTGGCTAATATATGAATATACATAATATTGCCCTCTATTTTATGTCATAAGAAAAAAAACCTTTGGTCTTGCAGCTGAAAGTTTAGCAGTATAATAGTGGTCAATAAGAAACTTTAATGATATGACATCAATGATCATCAGATAACGACTTAGCATCAATAAGAGAGATCTGAGTGGTTGCACAGTACGCAGTAATTAATTGATTGTCACCAGATTTAATAGCCTCTGACTCAGTGACTTCAATTAAATGAAAAAAGCTAACAAGTAATAGCACCTTATTCAGAAGAGTTAACTTGAAACAATTAGTAGTAGCCTGCCTTGCAGTTTAAATACAGTTTTAAATACTTGAAGAGTAAGGAAAGTCTTTGAGTCAAGAACCTGACCCAAAGTCCATTGAAGTCAATGTGGAGTCCTGCCATTGACTTCAATGAGATCTGGATCAGATACAATATCTTTTAGGCTGGTATAAGGCAAAAACTTAATGGCATTTTGCCAGAGTAAGGACTGCATTGCCCCAGTGAGCCATAAAAAAAGGTAGACTGCATAAGTTGAGTAAAAAAAAAAAAAATCACACTGCCAGCGAGGAAACAGGTATTAATTTCATTTATTCCTAGAAAGGTTTTGTTTCTTTTTTACCTTAGAAAAGGGTTTCATGTTTCAGTGATAGATAGTTATTATATTCTCAGATAACCACAGGCATCATAGTAGCTCAAGCATCCCTCCAACCTGCTGTGAGTTAACATCATTCCCAGAAGGTATGGTCCTGACATACGATGTACGGTTCGAGCAAATCAGCATTTTTGGTATAGGAAAGCAATGTTCCTTTCAAAGCTCCACAAATGATATCTAAAACACATTAGTATCCTATGGGAAGGGTAGAAATGAGGATAAGAAAGTATCTCCCTAAACACAAAGCAGCAGAATCTTTGTAGGGGGTATTTGTCCCATTTATCACATTTGTTGTCTATTTCATCTGCACAGTGTTCACATTCCTCTCTCCCCCAGCCTACAGCACAAAATCGCTTTTAAAGCCCCAAAGACAAAGTGATGCAACATGAGGGCAGATAACATACATAATAAAACTATATTTTGATTTCCCTTCCATTTACATGTGATTTAAGTGCTAATATTATTAATTTATAGCACAATAGGAATGCATGGACCTCTACGGAAGAGGAAGTTACAATCTAAAAAGGATGGACAGCTTAAAATTGCATACAGCATAGAAATGTACAAAATATTCAGAATTAAAAAAGTTGAAACCTGCACTCTGGCTATGTCCTCTTTCCCATTGGAATGTTCTCTATGCTGGGGACTTGTGGGGGAGTGACACAGAGATGCTCCAAAGGGTCACTGACTTCCAACGGAACATCAAAATATCAAGGTCTCAGTTCTTAAATTTAGGACACTCAATGGTCTTGGCCCTGGATACGTAAAAGATCAACTAAAACTCTGGGGGAGTCAACTGTGGTTGACAACTTTGCTCCTCAGGTATAATGGAGTTGGCCATTGCAAAGGTAAAACTTCTCTTTGCAGGTGACAAAGTCTTCAGGAAATGGTCCAAGGCTGTGGAATAAACTCCCATAGTTATTAAAATTAATAACTATTTTAATTTAATAGAATTAAAAACCACCACAAACCTCACTATCTTCCACTCCAAGTACAAGGAACACTCCTGTCACCTTGCTTTTGATAATATAAACATATGTGTGTGTGCATAATTTTAAAAAAAAGAAAGAAAACCACACTATACCGCACACACAATTCTCCCCCTGGGGGGAGGATGAGAAAAATAACAAGCCACACGTGACAGATATTAGTCACGACAATTAGTGTACTACTGGGAGGTGCTCAGATACTCTGGTGATAAGGATAGTAAAATATCCTGAATAGAATAAAATAGAATTTGAGGCCTTTCTCTTACTCGGGAAGAATTGCCAGGTAGCCAGCTAAATAGTTTTTCCAGCTATGTTCCACCTCTGTAGTAGTGCAAAGCAGTTGGATTACAGTGAAGGAGCTGACTGTGAAATTGTATTTTACCACATAACTTTTCAAGAGCCAAGTGTTAAAAATTATTTAAATACTTATTGGGGCCTTTGGGTATTACGACAATCTAGATAATAAATCATTAGGGTTGTGGTTTTCCAAAGCTTCTGTAGATTTTCACTGGGATTTGAGTTTTTGAATATTCCACCTTATAATAATAATAAATAATAATGAATTAATAGCACTTCCTGTAGCTTGCCATATCTCTTCACCAAATATACATTGCATATTCAGATTCTGATTCAGAAAAAGCAATTAAATCAAGCTGAGAGGAACAACAATGTGGTCTCCATGTATGGGATGGTTTCCAGGAGGGATAGTTTTCATAAGTGCCTTAAAAATATTCAGCCACATGGCTATTTAGATGCCTCTCCACAGAAGCAGTTCAATTATTCATTCAGAATAAAAACTGTTTTATTACATGTCTTGTTGTTTGAGTGGTTAGCTTGAAATGTGGGACACCGTACTCACAACAAGGTGCTGGTGTTCACATTTGTACTCGCACTTGTCCTGCAGCGTAGTAAAAGCGTTTTCAGCACCAGCTGGGAGATAGGAATCTCATTAACACATTTTGGTTTTTATCTTCAGGGTTAGTAAGAATCAAAAGTCTCTGCAGCTGAAAGTGAGAAAAGCAGCAAAATGCTGGAGTGAAAATTATTTTTCAAATGTGTTTTTTTGGCACCAATTTTAATATTTTTAGGAAAGGTGAGGATTAATGGCACCATCCCCATAGGAAATTCTGACTGGGAGAGTCAGTTCCAACCTTGCTTTCCCCTCGATTCTGAGTTGAAATGCCTTCCTGTAGCCCTGAAAAAGGCACAACTGACTCCTGCTCCGTCAAGCTCCACTGGCCAGCAAGAAACGGGGGAAACACAGCCAAGGCTCTGCCTGCTCTCTGTACCTCTCTGAGGCCTTTCTATCTGTTTACGTACAAGGTGAGGAGTATCTGAGACACAGTGACTCTACATTAGGCCAAATGGCAGGGAAAGGGTGCTTACTCCCTTTCGTGCCTGAAGAGATAGGGGCACAAGATAGTCCTTAGTTAAGAAGCTCAGAGGGTTTTGTAAGATTGATTCTGGTTGGCAAAATTTATAACACGTTTTGGAATTTATGGGATAAAGTTATTTTTGCTAGCCTTAATATCTGGCACTAATTAACACCTGTTCAACGTGGCACAACGTGGCCAGTGATGAAGATGACTGAACTGGGGGTGGCGCAACATTACAATATGTGCCTAAAATAGCAGTAAATGATTTTAAAATAATGTCCTTGAAAAAACATTGACATACCTCTGTAAAACGTTATATATAACTATGTGTACACAATACCTAGGCACTTGATTATTTTCTAATTTAAATTTCTCCTGCTGTTCTCTAACGGGCACTAATTCAGTTTCTCTTTTAAAAATAAGAGTTACTTATCACTACAATTCTTGCCTATAACCATTGCGCTGAGGAAAATATCTCCCCATCTATTTATAACTTTATATTTCCCCAAAGTCAAGAATGTCTAGTTAATTCTGGTCAGTGTTTACCCAGTAAACAAGCATGATGTCAATGTTCTGTTTTATTTTAAAATCGGATCAGTAATATTTCTCCAAAGAGCAACTACATTTGGCCGTTTTCACTTCCAGACATTCCAGAGGTAACCATATTGGCAAATGAATCATCTAATCAAACAGATGAGTTAACTTCACCACTCCATTAGCTACATAATCTCTCACTTAATTCAGATGTCCTAACTCTACCTTCCCCTTATGAGCTTGAAGTCAAGAAAGCAGATTGACCCTGCAGCCCTCACTCACAAGAGGTTAGAATGAGCTCCTACACTCAGCCCAGAGAAAAAGGCAGATGCAACTGCTCTTTCCCAGGAGCTTCCCTTGGATTAAATTATATCTTGTCAATTGTTATTGCAGCTTTAAAAAGGGAATATTTTATTCCCCCCCAATTTAGCCAGCCATTCCAGCCAGAGATTATGGGGCCAAGTCCCAACCCTTCCACTTGTCACAGGGGGAGTATCCCTAGAGCAGGAACTATGCTCCATACCAGATCTGGACCCAAGATTCAGACAGCCCAAGTTGGGACAGGACGTTTACTCCACATTTTAGCCAAGTAACACATTCTGGAACAAGTGGGTTTTACTGGTCCTAAATAAAGACCCAATCTTGCAGTAATATCCGTGCAGTGTTTTTCATCATTGTTCTCAATGAAAGCAGAGTCACATCCAAATTTTGTAAAGTGTAACTTTACTCTGAAAAGTGACTATTTAAATCTAGTCCTTACTATGAATGAATCTTTTCCCAGCATGATTTGGAGTTACAGGTCGCTTACCTTAGATATACAGAGAAGTTCATACAAATATGTATATACATGTATGCACACACACACAACTTATATTGCCACTAACTGCTTCAGACTTATATATAGATATGTGTGTGTGTGTGTGTGTGTATGCATGTGTGTGCACACTGAATACCCATTAATATTGAGAATAGTTATGTGCAAATGTAAAAAGAATAAATCTCAAATATTGGGAGGTTGTTTCCAAAGGGTGTTTAATAGAAAAAATTATACTGCAAATAAAGTTAATAATGTTTCGTTAGTCAGGACACATTCTGCAGTCTGTGTATAAAAAATTGACTGGGGGTTGATTCAGGTTTCTTATTAGCAAAGCTAATTAAAGAAAATGTCTCTGCAGGTAAGGGATTTAATTAAAGATTGTGCCAATCTGGGAAAGATTCAGGCTACATCTACACTACACACCACTAGCAGCAGCATGTAGGTATATGTCGCTACACGCTGCAGTGAAAAGCCTGCTGTGTCTACACTATGGTGCATAGATATACATGGCAGTGAAAGTGTCTGGCAGAGGGGGCATTTCACTACAGTGAGAATAGGCTCTGGCAGGGAAAGGATGAACCTCTCCCCCCTGCCTCCCCTCTGCCACAGCCTTTCCCTTTGCTGGAGTCTTTCACGGCAGCAGGGAAGGGCTCCTGCAGTGGGGCGCTTCTGGGGTGTTTCCCCACTGTCTCCCACCTTTCTGTCACGGCCTTTCCCTTTTTCTAGAGTTTTTGCCTGCATTAAGGAAAGACTGTGACTGGGGGAATGAGAGGGCAGTGGGGAAAGACTAAACCTTTCTCAGCTGCATCCCCGCTGTCAGAGCATTTCCTTACCAGTGGGTAAATGCTCCAGCAGTGGGGTGATGGCAGAGCCTTTCTTTCCTGCTAGAATCTTTCCTTGTGGTGGGGAAGGATTCCATGGTGATGGGGAGCTGGCAGCATTTCCCTGTTGCCTCCCTCGTGCTGGAGTCTTTCCTCTCAGGGGCATCAATTCCTGTGGTGAAGAAAGGCTCCAGCAGCGGGACACAACATTGCTAAAAATAGCAGTGTAGACAGGAAGGCACAGCTTAGAGGGGTAGAGAGGGTATAGGGTATGTACTTGCATACATACCCACACCCTTTAGGTGTGTCTTTACTCCACTTGCTTAAGCGGTGCCTCACCAGCAACACTGATACTTCTACCTGTGCTGGGAGGGTTATGTGGGTTTGTACTCTACACATCGTCAAAAAAAGCATGCAGTCCAGGCGGACCCTCAGAAGGGTTTATCCACCTTCAAATGATAGAAATGTAGGGCTGGAAGGGACCTTGAGAGGTCATTTAGTCCATCCCTCTGCACCGAGGCAGGACCAAATACATCTAGACCATCCCTGACAGGTGTTTGTGTAACCTGCTCTTAGAAATCTCCAGTGATGGGGATTCCATAAGCCTTCTTTGTCCTATTATGTTGGGATATAGTTTCTTCCCTGATGTTTGCCAATGGCAGGGCCTATGATACAGCAAATCATTAATGCCACCATAGCAATTAACAAATAAGAGATTAATCTGTGTGAAATATATTGTGCCCTGTTCTTAGAAGATGAAAACATCACCTATTGAGATTCTCTATCTCCATTTACATGCACAAGCACACACGTCAATTTAGGCCCAGCAGAGCAGTATGGAATTAGTCAGTCATGCTTCTTCATGATTTGTGTGAACATTTGCTTCTGTCTTGATCCACCAGAGATTATTCTCATTTCACTGAGTTTCACATTCAGATTTTGGAGCTAGATAACTTAAATTCCAATGTAAAATTCAGCTGGAACAGGGAGTTCTCCCTTGTTGTATGTAAAAATCTCTGTGGGATTATACATTTTGAATGATTTCAATGCACAATAATAAAAAATGAGCCCATGTTCACCCAAAAGTTTTGTGAACAATTCTCAGTGAAACTGTTCTGAGTTTTTAATTTATAATCTAATCCAAAACCCATGACATTTGAGCCTTACAATTTTCATGCACAGCAGGAAAGTATAGTAGTTCACATGCACACTGCAATATATTTAATCAATATGCTAATAGGTAAGTTAAAGATAGGAAAGGAAGACTGGAAAGCTTATGGCTGAAATGTAGTCTTCTCAGAACTTAGATTCTCCCTCAACAATCTTCACATAGAAAGATATTGAGTTAAAATTATCCATGAATTTTCAGTAACTTTTCCAATTAGTTATCAGAAGTGTGTATCATTCTTCTCTGCATGGAAATATCACCATAATAAAGTAAAAAATAATTCCATGTAGTTAGCAAATTTAAAAACCTTTGAGAAATTTCAGATCCAAATTCAAACTTTATGGCTGCCCCCAGTATACCTATAGTGAGCTGATCCACATTTTTAGGTCTGTATATTCTAGAACTTTGAAAAAGTTCTCATCTTGATCCATGGGCTTGGATCTCTGTGACTGTATAAGCAAAACAAAAACCTAATTTAATTTTACAGATCAGATCTGTGGACACAGTCAGAATTCTGCTGTTTCCATCCTCAGGAATCATTTGCGTGAGGCAACCTGTCAGCAAAGTAGGAACATGTGTCCAGTGAAAATTACACATTTATGAATTTGTAGTTCTTGTTGTTTTGTAGAAGAAACCAATATCTATATTAAGCAATGTACAGGTTTCTGAATGACATTGACCTAGACATATCTATCTGTGCACCTCTTCTGTGTTCCATCTGTTCATTTTCCACAAGAGGACATGTTCTTGTTTCTCAATCTTTTAACGACGTAAGATTTGCCACACATTATACAGTGAAATTTTACAGAATGAAAAGACTAATGTCAGACTAATGTTTGTACCACCAAACAAATTTAGAAATCTCAGAAACTGATTAAATCAAGATTCTTAAAACAGTTCTCTTTTTATGATACAATTATTCTGAGCCCTATTGGCTATGAGTCGAAACATGCCAGGCAAAATATTAATTTTTGGTCTGTAGTGCATTTCTAGTCCTTGGTTTTTGAAATGAGCTTATCTGGAGAATTCTGTTTATGGGAAAGAAATTGCTATGATCATTCACTATGTAGAAAGGGATCAAAGTGCTGAATCAAGAGTTGTTTTTCATTGCACTCATTCACCAAAAGAACAATGCAAGCGAGTGGTTAAATATTCTGCAAAGAAGCTACAGTTCATGTAGGTTTTTGCCACCATCTGATATGAAACCATATGTTCATATGTCTCCATTTCATCTTCCTTCCCACCCTGTATACCCTCCACACCCCCCAAATCAAATCTTGGTTCCCATGGATGAGCAGAGGACGTTGGTTGCCCAGGCTACTGTATTTTGAAACTGTGTGTGTTCTTGACAGAGTCAAAGCAAATAACAGCCCAAGTGATTTTTCTTTTACTCTGCAGTTTTGAGGGAGTACCGTCCTTTTATTAGCACCTCAGTTGTTGGAAAGCTGGGCAAAATCCAAAAGGGATGTTTTGTGGTCTCTCTCTGCAACTTTCTTCACTAGGCAAGTAGACTTTGCTTTCCTTTCCTTTCCAAGTCTCAGAAGATTGTTATGGTTTTGAAAAGACTACAGTATGTATCTGAGCTCAACAAAGAATTTCCTAGAAGAGTCTGTGAAGTTCCCTGCACCTCTCACTTCCTCTTCCAGTTCACTCTCTTACATCCTGGGCAAGCTGCCTTTCTTCCTGCATGGCTCTTTGGGATCATAGGTTAACCAGTGCTTTTGAAGATGGCTGCTTGGTGCAACCCCTGACTCACAATCCCTCAAAGACTTGATGCCCAGTCTCCTTTCTGTAGCAGAGGGACAATTATACCTTGCTTCTTCAACTCTGTGGATGACCAAATACTCCAGAACCTCTTCCACTGACACTGTGGCTAACCCAGGTGCTCCCACACTAGAGCTGGCTGGAACATTATCAACAAATGAAATTTAGTCGCTCTATGTTGCTTTGGTTTTGACAAAGTCTTCATCACAATTTTTTGGGGGGAGGGGAGAGACCAGACAGAGACTCCCCCACTACAGGATGGTAATTTAGGGCATTGGCTTGAGATGTGGGAGACTCAGCTTCCTGCTCTTCCAGAATCAGCGTGATCTGGGATAAAAACCTCTGCTTTGAATCAGCCAAATCAGAGTCTTGAAGCTGGGCCTTCCATGTTCCAGGCCAGTATTCTAACGTCCCGGACTCACAGACGCTCACTTTTGAACATTTTGACACAATTCTGTTTTTGCAAAAATCCTTTGAAAAATCTTTGGTTTTGTTCGTCTGTGACCTGAAAACAAACTATGATGCCCTGAAAGCTGCCACAAAACAGAATTGTCGTCTTCCAGTCAGCTCTGTCCCCCACTAGAAAACCTGCACCACAACACAATCCCTTGAAGAGGACCTTCCCAGTCTGGAAAAGAGTGCAGGAGAAGGGAAGGGAGACCAGGAATGGGAGCAATAGAACACTGAGCAATTGGATTTGGTTCAGAGTTTCAGATTTATGTGAACCCACAAAATGAAGCAATCCTGAAGGGTTAGTCCCTGAGAAACCCCACGAACCATGTGCACATTTTAAGATTTGCAAAACCCATATGAGCCAAAGTCTTCAAGTTTTACAAAGCTCAGCTTGACTTAAAATTACCTGGCTGTAGATTCAGTTGGATAAATTCCTACTCCCCTCCTGTCCTAGAGAGTTATGCCCTGTTGCTATGCACTGTAAAATGGCTACCATTTACCTTCTCAAAGGTGGCTGCACTTCAGTGGCAGATGAAGCAAAGGTGAAACTACATTTCTCTCTCTCACAACACACACACAAACACACTCTTAACAAAATGACAGGACTTACGCATTTTTCTCTTCTGGCCTGGTAGAAGAGCCAGGAGAGAGAGAAATGCACAAGTCCTGACACTTTGTTGTCAGACAGCCACATTATAGTAAAAGAGTTGGTATTAAATCTCTCTTACCCATACAGATGTATGAGGTGAAGTGTTCAGTGTATATCAGTTGGAGTTTGTACAGCATTTTGGGATGAGAAGTGCTGTATCATGGGTGTCAGTCTTGCAGGACAAATGCAGAGTGATGGATGTATTAGTCAGCTCTCAAGTCAATTTAAGAGTACACGGTAAGTTGGCTTGCTACCAACAGAAGCTGCCACCACCAAAAATGCATTCTACATTTTTGCAAGCAGAGCTGGCTACAAAGGAACACTAAGATCATATAGTTGTTGTAGCCATGTTGGTCCCAGGATATTAGAAAGACTAGGTGAGTGAGGTAGTATCTTTTACTGAACCAACTTCCAAGCTTACACAGAGATCTTCTTCTCCAAATCTTATCACCCTCACCAACAGAAGTCAGTCCAATGGAAGACCTCACCCACCTTGTCTCTTTAAGATCATACAGTAAATCTGCCTTTGCATCAGGCTCTGTGTGTGAAGAGGATTTGCACTTGAAAAAAGGGAAATATCAAGGATGAGAATTAGTCTCTCACTGAGAAAGAGCTGCATGATGTTGCAGCCACTTTTCCTTTTGTTAATATACACAGCTTTTCTGCCATCCTGTGGAGTGCAAAGAAAAGAGGCAGAAAGGCACAAGTAGGAGGAGGGGGACAGGTAAAATCCTCCTACGAATCTTTTTATGATAAGTAGGAGAGGATAGACTTCTTGAGTCTAGCTAAGTAGCTCTCCATAATAGAATTTCCATGTGTTCTTGTCAAGTTTCTTTCAGGTTAACAGAACTTAGAAGTTGTAGAAAGTAAAATTGTTTTTCATAAGTTTCTTCCCTTTACAGTCTTAAATTACATGATCACATACTATTTCTCAGTTATAGTTTATTGTAACATACCATATTTTCTAAATGCCTAGTTATAACTGAATGTCATTTTCTACTCTATATTCCAAACGGAGTCCAGGAGAGTCGTGCATGAAAGAAGCCCATAACAACCTGTATATCAGATGTACAAAAGTAATATTGAGAATTTGCTGACACACTTAAAGCCTTGTCTACACTAGGTATTTTAGCCACTGGTGTAACTAATCGTGGTCCATCTTACTTTCAGATAGGTAACTTGGTTTTAAAGCCACAAGATAAGCAAGGGTATGCTCATAACTATGTTAACTTAATACTTCAATAACCTTCCCAGGAGAGGAAGGGTAGTCCTGTGGTTAAGCTCCTGGCCTAGCAATCAGATGACATGGGTTCAGTTTCCTGTTTGTCTGCATGCTTTCTTTGTGATGCTGGGCAAGTCGCTTACACCTAGATCCTCCAAGGTATTTAGTTTCTCTGTGCCTCAGTTCCCCACCTGTAAAAAGGAAATTATAGCACTTCCCTACATCACAGGTGTGTTGTGAGACTAAACATATAAAAGAGTCTGAAGTGCTCATGGTACCTTCATCAGGATATAAAGACGGCACCACAGATTAAAAAGAAATGGCCCACCGTGGCACCTTTTGTCATCATTTACTCTGCTAAATCATAATTTTACACCCAGTTTACACCCAGATGTGCATGACAACACAAGGTGTGAGGCAATGAAGCATCAGGCCCAAATGTGTAGTACATGGGTCCTGAGAAAATGACCAAAATATAGACCTTACTAAGAAGAGAATTAATTAATTCCATAACAATATCTTAGTCAATACAGATACACTAATTTAATTATCATAATGGTCCAACTCATGTATAAAAGAATTTAAGGAGGCTATTTGTGAATGTGTGTATGTAAGGTTGTAGAAGATCCTGTATGCTATTATTTTGCATTTGAGAAACAACATTTATTTTATTCATTCCAAAAACATTTACCTTCAGTGTATTGTGAAAATTGAAGCTTGTACTTTTCTGACTGAAATAAGCTTAGTCAGGGCCCCCACAATGGGGGGGTGCGGGGAGTACACTTCACCGGGGCCCGGAGGCCTGGGGGGCCTGGCCCAGGCTGCAACCACCATTGCCATGAGGAAAAATTTTTTCATGGATCGTGAGATTGTATGTATGGGATGAGGTATCATGGTATGTGTGTGGGAGGGGGCCTGTGTTACAAGTTTGTACTGGGCCCCCAAAAATATGCTTGGGCCCTGAGCTTAGTACAGGATTTAAATCAAGACATGCTTTGGAGACCAATGTAAAGTTGAATCTCATTTTTTCATCTCTGAATGCTTTACACAAAGCTATTTGCGTTTATAAAAATACAAAAACACTAAGGTAAGAAAAACAAGGGTCCATTAATAGAATGGATTAAAAACTCAGTCCCAGACATATGTCTGACTTTGTTTACATACATTTTTTTCTCACATTGAAAAAATGAAAGATGACACTACTCAGCTAGGCATCTTATTAGCTAACAGTTGTCTTCAGAAATGAAACCAATACAGTCTTGCTAAGTAATAGGTCAATGTAGTGTGAAAGCATTACAGAAAAAAAAAGTTAAAAACAACACAGGAACCGACATCCACTCTAAAAAGCATACCAGAGATCACTCTCTCCACCCCCTAACACCAGTGGGGCCTTTGACAAAAATCAGTCCTTCAAACTCTTCACTAGGATTGCCCTCCCACTCCTCCACTTGGTCAGAAGGTCCCATTCATTTGCTGGGTCAGGAAGAAGGTCCTGAGTCAGTTTAAACTCAGGCTATTTTTCCAAAAGTCCTCTCTTCATCTGTTGGTCTCTGGGGAATCCAGTTTGAAATGGTATATGTGAGCCTCTCCTAGTAGTGATATTTCTCTGGAAATGTTACAATGCTAAGTGAATTTTCTAATCACCCCCCCACTGTTCTGAATTCCTGGAGGAGCTGTGGTCACGTCCCCGTGCAATTACATACAGTCGCTGGCCCACAATGATACCTAAGTTTAATATAGTAAGATCTCCCAAAGATATTGCAAGAAATTGCCATGTCTGTCACATTCATTACCTGTCTCATTACCAAGTTAACACCAGTTAACTCTCCATACAACTCTACAGAGCAATAAACCAGTTTATTATTACCGCTCCCAGAAGTCCCACTTTGTCTACCCCTGTTGTATAACATCCAGCACTGTGCCTACCTCCAAGAACCCCTCACAATAGGGCTCTAAACTCCAGAGAACTGATTCCGTGGGTGGAAAAACAATGCTGGTGAACTTCTGATATAACTCAGATTTACCCAGGGTGCCTATATTAAGACACTAACCTGAATACACTGCCTTTTTTCTGAAAGTATCTGATTTTTCCATACTAGCAGGCTAGTTCTCATGGTAGCAACATAATGGAGAAGAGCAAAGAAGTGAGAAGGAATTCTTTTGAGACTCTGCTATTTATAGTTTTCTTCCCATTGAGAAGCTCTCTTGTGAGGTTAAGAAGACTTGTCAGTGTGGCTATGTAGATATGTAAATTAAGGCATCTCCCTGCAGATGATCATAGTGCTAATAAGTATGTAACTGGAATTGATTGGGAGAGACCTCTGGTGGTAAAGAACTATAGGATTAACTGCTTTGTTGTTAAGTTTTTTTAAAAATGTGTGATAAAATTGTGATTGTAAGAGTGACTTAAGAGTGTTTAATATAGATTAATTTAGTGACCCTGGCTTAAAAAGAATAGTTATAACCAAGAAAATATATTAACTCTCTTCCTCTAAACAGCTTATATCTGACCTCTCCCCAATGTGGGGGTAATTAATAAGCTGTGGCAGAGACCCAGGAAATCATCTTTCTACAAATAAGCAGGCTATTTTAGAACAAGTATTTCAGTACAAGTAAGTAGGGGGCAAAGTCTGCTGCATTTGAAATCCTTGAATTACTTGTAGAGTAAGTTACTACTCCACATGGATGAAGGAATCAGAATCTGACTTTTCAATTCCGATATATTAGGGTAGTCCAGCTGTTTATTGCAGAATAAAACTTTCACTTTAAGAGATATTTTCAAACTCCTGATTTATAAAGCAGGTTTACCTAATGTAAGACATTGTACTGTGGTCTGTCAATCTGTGGATAAGTATCTTCAGCCAAACAATAGCAGAAAAACAGAAATTATGAGCTATTGTCTCCTTTCCCACTCTTTTCTTCAATGACATGTAAATTGCAAAACAGTCTAAGTCTCAAAGGCTTTTATGTACAGTCAAAGTACATCAGGGGAGACGTGGGACGCAATTCTTGAAACAGTGAAGTCAGGAGGCAATCATAGATATCAACAATAAAACTAATTTAAGATCCCACAAAAAGTATGTTAGCTTACAAACTTCCAGTGACATTTCAAAAAGACCCCCACCTCCCCCCCTTCATAAAAACCACCTTTCAGGGTAAGAAAACATTTGGTTAAAAAATCTGTTGTCATAGTCTAATTAGCCCTTCCCTCCCAAACTAGAAACAATTACTAGGATATAGTGAGCCTCAAAAGGCAGAGCAAACTTCTAGACATCCCGAATTCCCAGGCTTCAGTAAATGTCTGGCTACTTTGGGGACCAGTTTTGTAATTCCTTGCTTCTGCTTCTAATTGGTTTTAAGTACTCAGCCTTCTCCAGCTCAGCACAGTTTCAACCAAAAGCAGTATTGCAATATTGCATTCCTAACATGAGATGGTGCTGTATAAAGGTGTAAATAGCAGCATTTACAAGCCTCTCCGTTTTGCCATTTCACATGACCCAAAATAGAACACAAAAGCTACTAGCAAATATTGTGTCTTCTCCTGGGTTCAGAGAACATTGTGCTGAAAACATCACCCTGAGGTAAAAATGTTCAAGTCTCTCCTTTTAAAGACAAAGGCTATTTGAAGGAATGTATTCTCCAGTTGATGTCTCCTTTTCTATCTCTCCCTTGAAACTTTACATATGACTCAGTAAGGGGTTTAACTACCAATAACTGATGATATTGAATTAACCCTTCAATTAACCTATTCTCAGTGACAGCTTGCTACGTCCCATCTACGCAAGACTTTCCCCCCAGACTTTCCCGGTGTTACTTCACAGTGATGGCACTGGTGTTTTTACCACTGTGTTATCTAGACTCCCTCTGGACAGAGCTCAAGGAAACACTGATCAGAGTGTAGGGAGCTAGAGGTACCTTCTTTGCCTTCCAGCTCCCATTATCACTACTGCTGGTAGAAGTGACCTGGCATTTGCAATGGTGGGAAATCTTAGTGGGAAAAATGTTTGGTGTAAAGAGTATAGATATTCTTCTTTTTAAGGTGTTCAGCTTTCTTTATAAGGAGGCTTTTTCTTCAGCCAAGCAAAACTCAGCAGTTTTGAAACACAGTGATTTATACCCAGCTTTTCATGCAGTATCAATATGTTTAGATTCACAGCCTCTAATGAAACCTGAAATTGAAAGCAAAACTACCAAGTTTCAGCTGGTTTCATGTTGAATTCCTTCACTTCCATCCCTTGACCCGAAAAGGAGACAAACAGCATGGCACTATGAGCTTCACAAACATAAATGGCTGCAAGTTTGTGCTGATGGTCAAAGAACTTCATTGAATCTTTCTGTGCCCCTCAGCTCAATTTCAAATTTGCAACAAGAGCTTAGATTTCTGTGGCTGGAGAATAATTTCCTGAATATTCCCCCGTGGATATTTTCCTGAGCTCTAAGCCGTGCCCACTAATGATCCTTTTCTGCAAGTGGGTAGTGTTAGTGCAACCTTACCTGAGAGATTTAAACACAAAAACTCCAAGCCCAGACTGACTTTTTAACGTTACAGAATAGTTCCTATTTTCCAGGCCCACATTTAGTTCCGGAATGAAGGCAATGTAGGTGTGAGCACCATTCTGAGGATGTGTGGAGTAGAGACAGAGCAGTGTGCCGGGATCTGGCACATGGCATTTCCCAGTGGAAGCTTAGGATCGGATGTGATTTCACAGGTGAATCATGTTTCCCTCTCCACAAGCCAGTATGGGATGCAGGGTAAAAGGGAGATCCAGCCTTTTCTGAATGAAGAAGAAGTGAGTGTGAAGCATACAAGCTGGTGAGCAGTACCAATAATGAGAGGGCAAGAGAAAAGCTATTGATAGGCTAGATAGTTGTTTTTGAAGAACCACAAAATGTTGGGAGAAACTTGAATTTCCTGCATGACCTCTGTACCAGTACCAGCAGCTGGTTCTTTCTCCCTTCTTCGAGCAGTGGCAGTGCTTTTCTTATTACCCCATTGACTTGAGTGAGGTTGCATTAGGGTAGCAGAGAGCAGAATGTGATTTTAACTAACATCAAACAATGTCACAAGAAATCAACTGTAGCATTTAATTTATATATATATATATATATATATATATTGGTTTTACAGATGTCTTTATTCACCAGTGTTATTATTCAAGCTCTTGAGTGGAGAACTGACCAGAAGACATAATTAATAGGCTGTGGGATAACTGCTAAATTAAACACTTTAACATATGATCTGAATCCAATCACAGAATTTAGCAGCCATTTAAAGGGCAGTAATCTTTTCAAAGGCCAGTTCTGTTTCACATACAGTAGTTGGTGGCAGTAAGGTCAGCATTACTTAGTTTCCTGGCTCCTGTTAAGATGATGTATTCAAGTCTCGCTTTGTATCAAATATAATTGTAGGGAACAATTTCCGATATGTTCTATGTTTTGACAAGGGCAGGTTTGTCATCTCTCATTTTGGTTTCTGCTCTTAGTTCCCTAATCAAATTCATGTTTTTATTTCTAATTTTTTTACCCAATGAAATTACTTATTTCCATGACATAGAACAAAACATCGAAGGAATGTTCAATCTATCTAAATTCCGCCTGCACTGCCAATTGTTGATGATTCGTCTTCTTCTTTCTAGCCTGTCCTAAACCTAAATTGTGGGGCCTCTTTGTGCTAAGCAGAGCTGTGTGATAAAGGTTTTTTCAGTTTGCTGGCAGTTCCTATAAATAAATAAACATTGGGTTGACCTCAAACCACATTTTTTGGCATTTTTTGCAAATAAAAAAAGCAAAAATAAATACATATTTCAGATCAAATTAAAAATTTCATTTGATCCCAAAATGAAATGAATGAACTGTTTCACTTTGAATTCAGTCATTATTCAAAAATGTTTTGCATGGTGTAAAAATAATATCGAAGGTAATTCCAAAACAAAAAGTTATTTCCACTTGGATAATTGAAATGTTTTGTTTAAAAAAATGTCAAAATGAAAAGTTTAGACTTTTCTAGAATTTTTGTTTTAGGTTTCTTGGGGTTTTTTTGGGTTTTTTTAATGAACAATTTGATGAAACTGACATCAATGTACACAATTTGCAAAACACCGAATTGTCATTTTTCACCAAAAAAAATTTAACCTAGTTCTAGTGCTGAACACTGTCCAAACACCAATAAAGAGACTGCATTTCTTCTGGAGAGATAAAGCTTATGTCTGCACTGCACTGTAAACCTGGGTTTTCAGTTGCTGGACCTAGGTCTCACAACCATGCTAACACATCCATACAGTGCTCCACTGACCTTCTGACTCAGATCAACAGCTGAATCCATACGGCAAAATGACAGGGCTCGAGCCTGAGTCAGAATGGGGCTCTGGCACTGATTCACCCTTTTATCAGAGTCCCAAGACCTGGGTCCTGAGAGTTTGCTGACCTGAGTCAGAGTGATTTGCATATGGATGGAAGCAGGGATTGGGTTCTGATCTGAGTCAGACACCAATCTTGTAGTGTGCAAAGTAGAAACGCCCCAAATGCAGGTTTAACCAGATTCTTATTCTTCAAGTAAGGTGTGCTCCTGCTGGCTTTCTTGCTGATTATTGAAAGGGTAAATCTAACTTCAGTGGAACTATGCCCGTTTACTACATGAAGATTTGGTCATGAGTGCCAGCCAAAAATTTTAATCATGTACTATCACATTATTCCTGGATGACATCTTATTCTGTTTGACGGTACAAGGACACCCTGACTTTTGCCTCCACCTTTGCTAAATGTGGGTGAGTGTTCATATTAGTGCAGGTCTGTGGGAGAAAGGCTGGAAGAGATTCCATCACAAGCTGTGTGAGTCACGCTGAAAGTTTTGAAATAATTTCTTTCAGTTTTGTAAATTTAACAAATTTGTAATTTTTCCCTCACTACAACACAAGTTTAGCTAGTCATTGTGGTTGACATAACATCCTCAAGTCACTTGGACCGCAACAGACTCAAGTGCTAATTCTGAACAAGCAACTATTATGTAGCAAGTATAGTGGATTGCAGCTATGAAACTGCTTAGACTGGTCCTTCGAAGGCACGGAAACACTCCAGCAGCAAACATGTTAGCAAACACAAAAGTGCAACTGTTGTCTTCATAATTTTGTCATCCTGGTGGAAAGAAACACTGGTTCAGAACTGTGTCAGGACAGTTCAGGCTCTTTTTCTACAAGTGGGATATTAAGTGTTAACACTCAGTTTGGTCTCTGGGATAGCCCTCTTCTTAATGTTTGGGTAACAGTAACAATAAAAGCCTGGTAAATCAATTTCATAAACTATTTCATAAAGCACTTTTGTTCCAAAAACCTGTAAACATTTTGCAAATATTAATTAGTAAAACACCCCTGTGAGGGAGATAAAAGTCCAGTTACTACTCCCACAGTGAAGTTAACAGGCTTGTCCAAAAGTCACAGAACAAATATGTGACAGAACTAGGAGTAGAACCAAGCAGCCCTGACTCCCCGTCTCCTTTGCTAACACAATGCCATTTCTGCTAACACAATGGTATTTTGAATTGCATTAGTGCAAATCATGCAGCCCTGGTGTAAATCATATTTATATTAGGAGTATGCACAAGTGCAGCCACATCACTGAGTAAAATCCCAGAGCAGGCAAGACATTGCATTCATATCCTCAGAAAGAGCTAGTTGTGTTATCCATGAAAATCTCTTGTTTCTAGATTATTTTAATAATCCACATTTTTCAACAAAGCCCATCATGACATGCCTCTGGTTTTTAAGAATGATTTATACTAAAGCTAATTTTGAACAAGGCAACACTGAACAAATTGCAGAAAGGTTGGCTGTCTACTTTGTCCAAAAGAGATTTTAACGCTAATCAACCAGAGGAAGTTTAGTCTGATTTAATGAATGAGCTAGCACAAAAAGAAATAAAAGACAAGAAAAAAAAGTCAGTCTGTAGCTCAGTAAGAAGAGACGTAATCTAGTTGGGTGATATATAGAGTCTCAAAAAAGAAAGGCTGTCTTGTAACACTAGCCAATGCTACAGGAATTGGAAAATTACTGCTAGTGGGCGATATCATTCTGTTCCTAGCTGAAAGATCTTTGTCTTATAGAAGCTTTGCAGGAAGACGTGATAGTGGAGGGGCTATCACATCAGTGCATAGGCAGAGGTGAAAGGATAGCAGAGATCAAGCTTCTTAGCTCATGAATTTCTAAACAAAAAGAATATGATGAGTCTGGGAAGAACTGATAAAACAGTTGCTAGTGGTAACTAAAAGGTGTAGCCAATTATTTGATTACACTCACAGTTCATTCTTAAAAATGTTCAAGAGACCAAATAACTGAATTTAGCCAAATGTATTGTCTAAAGACAAAGTAGTACAATATAAAAAGGAGGCCTACATAGGCTTATTTTGGGAAGCAATTCTTACCTCTCAGCAAGTCCATCTTACACAGAAGATGTACTTCAAAGATACACCTTTTAACTAGTAGTGTTCATAGAATAACGTAACAAGCTACAACTCTATTTATACATCACTCAGATTTTAAGTTTAACCCACCAGGTTGTGCCAGCTTTGTCCGTAGTGGCTTCTGTGATTTCCCAGATCTAGTTTTGAATACTACATTCCATGTGTTGCTGTGCCATGCCAGTACTCCTTAACTGCACTTGGTACAAACTATTTATCATGGGCAGCACGTGACTCCTGCCTTTGGGGGGAGGAGGATGAAGACGCGTGAGCAGGGGAGCCTCAGGGGAGGGGAGCAGCGGGACTGGGCCAGGGACAGAGCAGGAGTGGAGAGGCGGTGGGACGGAGAGGCAGAGCAGGAGCTTCCCATGGCCATGTCTCTTGTACCCAATGCTCATGCTATTTATGCATTTTTGCTTTGAAAAGTTTCCTATTTTTGAATTCCAAAGCTGATTTCAGCTTTGAAAGTGTGGGATGCTTGACACGGGTAAACTGAATTGTAGGAAGAGCATAAGACATTCCGTTAACATAACTTTACAGTATCCGCATATATAATGTATATTAATACCACCTGATCCAGTGCATATAGTTTACCTAAATTTTCAGATTTCCCTCATCAAAGGCTCTTAAACAAAGTAAGGGTTAAGAGGTAAGGCTCTTAAGCAAAGTCCTGGGTTAAGAGGGAAGGTCCTCTTGTGGATCAATAATTGGTTAAAAGATAGGAAACAAAGGGTAGAAAAAATGGTCAGTTTTCAGAACGGAGAGAGGTAAATAGTGGTGTTCCCCAGGGGTCTGTACTGGGACCAGTACTGTACAACATATTCATAAAGGATCTGGAAAAAGGGGTAAACAGTGAGGCAGCAAAATTTGCAGATGATATAAAACTACTCAAGATAGTTAAGTCCAAAGCAGACTGCAAAGTGTTACAAAGGGATCTAAAAAAACTGGGTGACTGGGCAACAAAATGGCAAATGAAATTCAATGTTGCTAAATGCAAAGTAATGCACTTTGGAAAACATAATCCCAATTATACATATATAATAATAATGAGGTCTAAATTAGCTGTTATCACTCAAGAAAGAGATCTTGAAGTCATTGTGGATAGTTCTCTGAAAACATCCACTCAATGTGCAGCAGCAGTCAAAAAAGCTAACTGAATGTTAGGAATCATTAGGAAAGAGATAGATAATAAGACAGAAAATATCATATTGCCTCTTTATAAATACATGGTACGCCCACATCTTGAATACTGTGTGTAGATCTGGTTGCCCCATTTCAAAAAAGATATATTAGAATTGGAAATGGTACAGAAAAGGGCAACAAAAATGATTAGGAGTATGGAAAAGCTTCCATATGAGGAGATTTTAAGATTGGGATTTTTCAGCTTGGAAAAAAGATGTCTAAAGGGGGAATATGATAGAGGTCTATAAAATCATGACTGGTGTGGAGAAAGTAAAAAAGGAAGTGTTACTTAATCCTTCTCATAATGCAAGAACTAGAGGTCACCAAATGAAATTAATAGGCAGCAGGTTTAAAACAAACAAAAGGAAATATTTCATCATACAATGCACAGTCAACCTGTGGAACTTCTTGCCAGAGACTGTTGTGAAGGTCAAAACTATAACAGGGTTAAAAAAAGAACTAGATAAGTTCATGGAGGATAGGTCCATCAATAGCTGTTAGACAGATGGGCAGAGATTGCTGTTTGCCAGGAGCTGGGAATGGCTGACGGGATGGGTCACTTGATGATGACCTGTTCTGTTCATTCCCTTTGAAGCACCTGGCATTGGCCACTCTTGGAAGACAGGATACTGGGCTAGATGGACCATTTATCTGACCGAATATGCCTGTTCTTCAGGTCTTATGTTCATCTAGTAATACTTATTAATGTGATGTTTGCTCTATGTATTGGCTAACACTACATTTCCTAGCAGTATTATTAAAATATCCTTTCAAAACCATTTTACCCATCCTAGCAAATAATGATAGTCTCCTGTTTCATTTGCACTAACAACCTGCAATATACCAATGTGTAATTGGATAAGTGATGCTTCATTCATGCCAGTATCAAAAGCCAACCAACTCCCAGGATTAAAACAGATGGGCCAATGTGATTGCGTTTTGGTTTTGAAAAAAGCCTTGGTGGTCAAGGATGTGTTTTGTAGGCACTATGCTAAAACCATCCTTGGCTTTGGTTTTGGATTTGAAACTCATTTACACTTTGCATGTTTCCCCTATTTGCCTGTGACAGATTATATGTATGTATGTATATATTGCACCAATAATACATCTGAGGGGAATAAACCACAGAACATGCTAACCCTACTGTCCAACACTGACAGCACACACACGAGTGTATGTAGCAATCTCTCTCCCAAATTATTTTAGTGGAAAACTAACAGCAATACATAGTTTCATGTTATATGTAAGGCAAAGCCTTACAGTGCTTTTCCCTATTAAGGCTTAGATCATGCAAATGCTTATGCATGGTGCTGAACTTTCCTGCACGTTGTCTCATTTATATTAATGGAACTACTCATGTATAAGTAGTTGAAGGATTGGGGCTTTATGGAAGTGGTTTTTTTTTTCATGATAACATAGCATCTGGGTACATGCAATCAGTGAACACATACTGTGACTTGATTCTGCAACTGGCTGTGCATAGAACCCTGTGCCTGCATTGAACCCCGTTAAAGTCAGTTGACTCCGTGTAGATGCAGGGGTCCATCCAGGCAGAATAACTTGCAGGAACAGAGCCTTATTTTTTTTTAATTGTGAGATGTTTCTTTGGCCAAATGTGCACAATTCATCATTATTTTAATGTAAATGGATAAATAAAAAGTGGCTTCTGTAATTCTTAATTTCCTCAGAATTGTGGTTTCTTTCTTGCAAAACTCAAGCTTTCTTTTAAAAATAAAATAAATGTCTAGCCTTTTCATTGGTGAAGGTTTTTTACAGTACAAAGAGGAGGATGTTCTGTTGCCCTGTTAACCTAGCAGAAAACTGTCTCTTGCTAAACAATAGCAACAGCAGAGGGGGAACTGTACTCCACTATTCACCTCAGGAAGGTATTAACTTCAAAGCCTAGCTGCATCCATTTAAATGATAATAGCAACCTTTAAGAAAATCATTCAACTGAAGCCAAGGCACTTTAAAAAATGATCTTTATTTCCACTTTTTCTCTAACCCCTATTTTTTCCAGATTGACTCTTGACTGTGACACTATCTATACTGGAAGGAAATAGTGATTTTCCCTATTTTGTTTTAATTTTCCAATTGGTCTTTCTTTGCAGAAATTGCAATGTAGCACGTTAGCTCTGAATCAGACTACAGGTACTGGGCTACTTTGTTTAAAAGGAGAAAACATCATAGAAGTTCAGAGACAATCAAACGTGAAAATATAATGCCAAAAATGCAATCTGAACCTTTGGGAACCTCAATTTTCTTTTTGTCTGAGAAAAGTGTGTCTGGTCAGATATTTCTTTTTTTTGTTTACATCTATCCACATAATACAATAAAGACCTCCCTATTTATCCTTGTGCTTTATTGTCCCTAAATACAACATCAATAAAGCAATAATATTTAAATTATATTTCTGGGAAGACCTACCTCTAAAATATTGCTAGATTTAGCAAGCTAAATGGGATTGAGTATGATCAATTCCTAGATGGAAAAGCTCTAAGGAATATTAGATGCACTGATAATTATAACTAAAATGTCCTTGTCAGGATCAGTTAGAGATAATCATCTTTTTGTCTAAAAGTTATGTTTTCATTGCAAAAAAAAAAAGTGTTTTCACCTCAGAATAGTTTTCTCAATTTATCAATCTCAAGGTAAAATCCTAGTGGAAACCAGGCACAAGAAGTTTTTACTTTGATGTATCTAGTCAAAGTCAACACTATACACCTCCACCTGCGCTTCACCTCAACAAGCTACATTAAGGTAAAATTTACCTGTCTCCTAGGATTTTACAGCATGTTAGCTATTTCCATGTAAAAATACACCTTTTTGCTGTGAAGACATAGCAAGCCTGCAAAGCAGTCTTCGGTGAGCAGGATCTTATACCCATACAAAGTAGTATTGAATTCCTGTATCTGTTTTTCTGTTTGTGTTTGGAAGGTTTGATTTACAATAATAAGGACAAGAAATGAGGTTTTCTTCCCTCCAGCCTCCAGTTTTGTGACAGGGTTAATTTGTGGCATATAACATGGCTACAAAACTCAAAAATATATAGAATCAAAGAAATGTAGGGTCTTCAGGGACTTCAAGAGGTTATCTAGTCCAGTGCCCCCATGCTCTGGTTGGACTGAGTATGCCTAGACTAACCATCACAGGTGTTTTTCTAACCTGTTCTTAAAAAACCTCCGGTTATGGGGATTCCACAGCCTCCCTTGGAAGCCTATCCAGTACTTAACTATGTTTATAGCTAGAAAGCTTTTCCTAATATCTAACTTAAATTTCCCTGGCTGCAAATTAAGCTGATTACTTCTCACCCTACCTTCAGTGGATATGGAAAACAGCTGATCACCATCGTCTTTATAACAGCCCATAACATATTTGAAGACTTTCATCAGGTCCCCCCTCAGTCTTTTCTTAAAACTAAGCATTCCCAGTTTTCTTAACTTTTCTGCAAAAGTCAGGTTTTCTAAACCTTTTTATCACTTTTGCTGCTTTCCTCTGGACTCTCTCCTACTTGCCCATATATTTTCTAAAATATGGGGTCCAAAACTGGACACAGTAACTGAGGCCTCACCAGTGTAGAGCAGGACAATCACCTTAATGTCTTACATATGATCCTCCTGTTAAAATACCCCAGCTGATATGAGATTTTTTTGCTCGACTGCACCACATTTGTGGCTCATATTCAATTTCTGATCCACTATAATCTCCAGATGCCCTCAGATATAACTACACGAATCCTTGAATGTAATGTAAGAAGATCGTTAGTATTGCAAATTTCCATGCTTTATTTTAGAAGCACTCTTTTGATCTATTGTGAAGAAATTCTATTAAGATATTTTAATAAATTAAAATGTCATCGTATTATAAAAGTTATCCTTCTTTGTCAGTTTTCAGATTAATTATTGTTTAATTACATAAACAGTGGAGGACTGAAAGCTTTGTTTACATGTTTGTTCATTGTGGGCTGCCTCAACCAATCTGCAAGAGGAGTCAAAAGTGAATAGCTAAAAAGGACAATGACTTATGTTATTAATCAAGTAAATAAAACCGCTTTTCAGTCTAGATAGTATTGGCTAAAAGAAACCTGCATCATCTTGCTTACTATCTCTGCCAGTGTTATTATGAGGCTGAATCAAAAGTGCTTTACCACAGTTTGGTAAGAAATATTTATACCACTGCTTTGCCAAATATGGGCTTTTTAACTTGTATTTTTGCATTTTCTATATAATGACGTGTTTTATGGTTGGAATATAATCTAGGTAAATCAAAACTACAGAAATCTATCTAACATAATCGGATCCAAAATTTTAATCAGTATTTCATCTATTTTTGTTTTAAAGTAGCTAAGACAGAATTGATTTCAACAGTGCTGATTATAATGCCAGAGTGAATGACCTACTGGTCTAAATACAAAGGGCCTTACTTCACTCTTGCTTACAGAGGTGCAATTTCCATAGATTGCAATGGGAGTTGCATGTATAAGTGAATTTAGTACCTAGGTTTGGAATACCTTGACTTGCTTTGAACCTTAGGTTCAAATCATGGCAGTGTAGACTTAGGCCTTCATTTAGCTGAAGTAAATAAAGTGAGCATCATGGAGTATCCTATATGAGGGTCATTCAGTAGAAACAGAAACTAGTATGGGAACAGAAACAGACCTAACATATGGTTCATCTCTTTAGAAGAATTTTTAAAATGACCTCATAGAGTTCTATATTTCATGTGCCTCAGGAACGTCCAGAAATAGCTCAAATCACATATTCACAAATATTTTTTTCTCACTCAACTTCTATTGATGGTTCTTAAAACTATACTTGGGGGAAAATGTAACATTTCAATCTCCACTTATATTTTAGTTTAGTGCTTCAGTATCCTCAGCTTTGTTGGCAATTTTCAGTTTGTGTCACCTATATAAATAGACACACACACTCATATTGGGTAGTGGATATTACCAGGGGGCATTTTTATTTATGGTACACTCCTTATTCTTAACTAGTAATACCAATGGAATATTACAAATGATTTCAGATATTCTTCTTGTCTTATTATGTTTTTGTTCTTTCATGTAGCAGTAGGGAGGCTTAAGGCCAACATATTCAGTTTCATTAGTAGAAACTGTCATCTCTTGTTTCCAAAAATTCCATTATTAAAGAACGGCAGCTGCAGACGTATCTATTTATGGCAATGAAGACCTCTTGTGACCATCTGGATTCATTTATAATTATATTCTCCAAGATCCTCCAGAAAGTGTTCAATATTACCATAATTTATGCAGCATGCATTGTAAGAAAAAATAAATAACTATATCTAGAGATAGTCAAATGCAAAAAAATTAACAAATTTTCACAAATAAAAATATTGCATTCAATTCACTGTTATTTGTGTGGTCAAATTATTCACTATTCAATAAGTCAGATTGTTGCTGGGTATTCATGAATGGAACTGGTTAGAAAATGGGCTATGAGTTGCTCCTGTTTGGGAGAGTCCCCTCAGTCACCTGGAGCTTCAATGCACATAGGCTATCTCATACCTCTTTACAGAATCACATTAGGGCATGTAAAAAATGGTATGTGATGGCTTCTCTTTCCTATAGCCCTATTGTCCCACTTAGGGTCAGAGCATAATAGAAAACTATTGCATTTCAAACAATACCACTTACTTTTAGCATGGACAAGATCTAAATATAGAGTGAAGCAACCCAGTCAATAGGCCTGAAGCCAGTGGGAATTAATGGAAATTTTGCCTGAATGAAAGCCTCAGGATCGTGTTCTAATTAGTTTAAAAAAAAAATGAAATAAGATCACTTATTTTGTCTCATGCTATCTTGGACAATTGAATGTTTCAGTGGGTTTCAGTAACTCTATTCTTACTTTAATTCCTGAACAGGAGCAAACAGAATAATTCCCCTATTTGAACATACTTTGTTGAAAATATTCTTTAGGCTAGCAAAAGAAGTCTTTAACAAACCAGAAGAGAAAAACATTTCTCTATGGTCTTAGCCTTAACGAAAATATCTGTGACAATGAGACTCATATATTTCTCAAGCCAGACTAGTAAAAAGCACTGACAGGTCTGATGCCTGATATAATTACAATGTAATGGGTGTTGAGAGATCTCAGTTTAATTCTAGTGTAAAGTACTGGAGAAATGCTTTATTGTTGTCAGGCTATTGCAGTAGCTTTTCAAAAGTCAACAAACAGTAACTTGATTGATAGTAATTGCAATTTTTGTGTAATTATTAGAGCTTTGAAAGATTGGAAAAACCCAGTTGTGAAGTAACTTTTTCCATTTTCTTTATAATAAAATAAAACGTACTCTGAAATTGCAAGCGTGTGGAGTGCATAACCAATTACATGCACTATAGATATTTGACATAACTCTAGAAAAATGGCATCGGTATGGGTCAGGAAACATATATCTTGTATCTCTTGTTGCTTTGAAGTTTAGCAGTGGCACATTAAAACGAGTTTGGCCCAGAATGTGCAGGTTTCCCTATTAACACTAAGGTTTATCATATATAAAGTCAATGGAGAAATCTCCAGGGGAAAAGATTTAATATTTGAAATAAGCTAATTTGTTTTGGACTCATAATATTGTCTCTTTCCCTGCCTAGTCTAATTTTCAGATACTGCAAAAGATGGAGGGTGAAATCCTGGTCCCACTGAAGAAAATGTCAAAAGTCTTATTGTCAAAAGTCCAGTGGGCCCTCAAATATAAATTTTATTATTTATTTTTCTTTTACATTTTGCAAGTTTCCAGGTGCTATACACAATTGCGTGCTATGAGCAAATGTCCTATCGAAACTACCATTTCATTTTCACCTGTAAACTTGCAAAATGTAAAAGAAAAATAAATAATAAAATTTATACTTGAGGGCTCCACTGAAGTGTGTGTGTGCTTGTGTGTGTGTGTGTGTGTATACACATATATCGGACATATTTGGATCACATTTTATATCACCAGCAATAATTGGTTAACACTACACAGTATTCTGGGAAATGGAGAATATATATATGGACTGCTATAAAGAGAAAACCTTCACTTTAATTTTGTCATGGTAATTTCTTTTATTTTCCATTTACTTCAAATATGATATCACAGGGCAAATATGATATCTCAGGCTCCTGGAATTCTTTTATTTAATCCTTGCTCAAGCAAATACCCATTGAAGCCAATGCGTGTTTGACAGAGTTGGAGTAAAAATTGAATTAGGGCCTCTGGGTTTTTCTGTTCATGAGGTATTTTTATTGAAATGAGGTAGATGTTCAGTTTCTTTTTGGTCACTCAGTGTACCTTATCCAAGTCAAGTAACATGGTTATTTAAACTGGCAGAATAATTACCCACAATGAAATTTGATCAGATCACTAGGTCTGACATCTCTGCTCTTGTAAAAATTGCTATACGCTCCACTAACTTTCATTTAAAAGGCAGCACCCCCAGAAGTTTGGTGCCCCCTAACACCATGGTGGTGTGCCAATTCACTTCTAAGTCAGAAGAAAGATTCGCTCACCAATATCATCATCTTTCAGGCTTCCTCGAGGGTCAAATTTTCAAACTAGTGACTGACTATTCATGTGAGTGCAGTCTTTGCACATGCTCAGTTTAAGTTAAGTAAGCCTGATGTACACATGCAAGTCAGATTTGTGTGTGCACGACTAATTCTGCATGAATTCAAGTCCATCCTCTGAATGTGCATTAGGGTGACTGCATATCTAAGTGGCTCAGTATAACATTGTTATGGTATATAAAAGTTCTCCTTTTCTTTGTTCTATTCACTTTTTAGAGTATGAAACCATTGGCATCATCCCTATGGGTTTGCAATATATAATTTAAGTATGGGGTGCAAAGCTTGATATATATTGTACAGAACATGCAGCAGTGTGTACTCATGGCTACTTTGCCAGCACAAGTTGGTTCTAATGCTAGCTCATCCAGCCGTGAGAAAAGCATTCGTCTAAGTTTCCTTATCCATACTGCGCTGCTCTTTCAGCCCTTTGGGGACATTGTAACTTACAGCAGCTCTCCGAGAGCTGTAAATTATGCTAGGGAACCAGTCAGCATGCAGCCTTCCTGTGGTTGGATGAGTGCCTCCTCAGTCCAGAGCTTCAGTCTTTGCTCCTCAGCTGTATCTGATGATCTGGGCCTTAGAAGAGGCCAGCAGAGCTGTCTCACTCCATATTAATATTTTCCTATTATCTGCTTTGAAAGCCACTTCTAAGAATCCTAGCCCATTAGTTTAGTGGGCTGAAGCCAAAGCATTAAGCAGTAATCAAAGGGCTGAATCTTGCAAGCTTCACCAAGCAAAATTATTGTTTGACTAAATGAAATCTAAGTAAAAGACAGAAAATTTGGTTCAAGGAACATTTTTTTCTGTACAGCAATTAAAGGAAATAAAACCAAACTGTCAGTAAAACATGCTAAGCAGAAATACTCAACGCTGTTCACAGTTTTAAAGATTCCATAAAAATAAATTCTATTGAAAGTTTAACAATATGTAAATATATTTTATTTCAGAACACGTGCAACATTTAAAAGGTCATCGTAGGCTTTTTGAATGCCTGACTGGTTTGACAGTTTGACAGTGATTTGTAAACTAGGTTGTTGACATGCCATGCTCTACTGTCAGAGAAGATACCAAAGTTCAGATACCAGACCATTCACCACTTGAACATAAAGACACAATACTGCCTTCTGATAGATGTTTTCATTGTGGAGGAAACAAGCTTCTGTTCTTGAAACATGAAGGGCCTCGTGCAAATCTCATTCAAGTCAATAGAAAGACTGTCAATTGACTTCAGTGGGCATTATAAGGATAAGTCCTAGTTCAGTAGCATCTCTTTCTGCAACATGTATGTTGTACAGCATGCATCAGAGTGAAGCATTGAGCCACATAATTTGAAACCACTCATAAAAGAGGGATTTTATCAAGATTAGAGAGAAATAAGTAAACCTAACAAGATAATCGTATAAATGAAGACGTATTAGTATTTGTAACTTGAAGTCATGTAGTTGGAATCCACATCCAAGCATCTCCTGGGTTTCTCTCTTGCTCTCTAAATATTCTTCTGTAAATGTGAATTCATATTTTCTATCACTCAATGACTCCTAAATCTGAGAATCATGTATTGTGTCCACTATGATCTCTTTGGGATACATAAAATTAGCTTTCTGTAGAATGATCATTTGAGGTTATAACATTTATGGGTTGATTTTTTTTTAAACCAGTTCTCTAGAAATAGTTTTACTGTGAAGGATGATGCAGTCTGTTTGGATGCTAACAATCATACACATGCTTAAGTGATGTGAGTGAACGTGAAGCACTGCACCTGCGAAGTTTGTTAGCTGTGAAAAACTGCAGTTGTTCCCCTCACAATGCTATACATTACACAATAAATTGTACCATATTACATTATTAAACTTTAAATTTCCATGGCTAACAAACTTTGCAGGTGTGGTGTTAAATGCCCAGTTGCACAAGTTAATTCAGATGTTTTTTCGTTTCTGTTTTTGGTTTTTTTGCATCCTTATAGGAGATTTTGAAACAGCTCATGTGGGCAATAAAAATATTTCAACACATTGGTGGCAAAAAAGGTCAAATATTCAAATATGTTTCATTTTAATTATGTTTTTATGGAGCCATATTTTACGCAGGCCACAGAGCAAATATTCTGCAGGACAGAGATTTTCCGATATACAGACATAAGAACATTAATATTTAGGGAGGACAGTGTTCTGATACATCTGGAACAAAACTGCATACCAACATTTGCATATGACCTGAATATGACTGCATATACAGGTATGCATTTTGAAATCTAATGACCCATTTGGACATGAAATTACAGTTGTTATGCATGAACTTATGGTAATGGCATGTGGAAATGTGGGCTGCAATTGCATGTGGATTTTTGCTTGTAGAACTCTGGCTTCTTTTTCAAACAATTCTGGGCTAGCAATATCAAGTACTGTCAAGCATGTACTATCTGCAGAACACTTTATAAAGGCAAGTATCATTCATTATCCTGATTATCACAGGCTGGGAAACTGAGGCACAGAGAATGGTCCATTCCTGCTTTCATTGGCATCAGTGGCAAAACTTCAACTGACTTTGGTGGCATAGTTTTCCACCTGAAATGACTTACCAAAGGTCAAACAAGTTCCTGGCACAAGTGGATATAGAATCAAGGTCTTCTGATTCCCAGCCCCAATCTCTACCCACAAAGTGCAAGAATAAAAAAAAAAAAAAAGAGTGCTTTAATTCATATAGCAGTTGACATTTTTAGATGCATACTATTTTTGAAATATAGGTAAGTCTCAGATGCATTACTAGAAATTACTGATTTTATGGTAAGTAAAATGCAGAAGGTCATTTGAAATCTACCATATGTAAAATGCATTATGTTTGCATGCTCATTTCTGCTGCATGACACATTACTTGGTTATACATTAGGCTAATGTAGAACAATATTAATGAGGAAATCAAGGTGTAATGTTCTTGCAAGAATGCTGGCAGAAGTGAGTCTGACTTTTAAACAGGGATTGCTTGCTTTAGCATTATCTCTATTGCAGTTGAACATGTTCTACATTTTCTGGGCAAATATCACTTGGAATTAATTGAACGGAAAGACTGATGTTCAGAAATGCATCTTTAGAGTTGGTGAAGTATGACTTTTTAATCAAACTGAGTCATTGTAAACATAAATTAGGTCTTGTTCTTCCCGCTGACTTGAATATAGAGAAATGTGAACCCCTTTTAGGTGCAAATCTTTTCCTCGTGTGCTTGCAGTTTCATCCTTGTAGATGTTTGGCAGTTCTGGTAGAACTGTAATTTAATGACCATTATGTGAAAGTACAGACCTACCTTTGTACATGTAATAATTGTTAAGTATCATACATTTCCCATTATTCTACACATTCCCACTATGTCTTCCTAAAGCAAAAGTACTTCTGCATTTTTTGGTAGCACACAGTATTTAACATCCCAATGTCTCTTTAATTTAGAATTTGATTCTTATTCTTTGCATCTAGAAAGAGATAACAGTATGTTTTAAATCATAATGACCTTCATTTTATTTTAAAAACAAAATTAAAAAGAATGAATGTAAATCCTTGAGGAGAGAGTCCATGCAGTTTGTTTGCCTCCTCAGTAATAACCTGATTTTCAAAGATGCTTCATGACTTAAGGTTCCATGGTAAGTTAATCGATTTGCAGGTGTTTAGCACATGTGAATATCAGGCCATATCTGTACTGAACTCTGTCAAACTGGCTACCTATAACTGCAAATGGCTTTTAGAAAAAGGAATGGTACAGTATATAGAAAAGATTTAAGACAGATGCAAGGTACAATCACAGATACTTATCTAGTTGTGCTAAAAAGAACAATAAATTAACATCAAGATATAAAGTCGATTCAAAGAAGGGCATTGCAGACAGTCCTGGAACAATTCCTTATCGTGAATTAAAAGTATTCCAGGCAGAGCCCCCACATGGGGAGGGAATGGTACACTTCACCAGGGCCCGGAGGCCCTGAGGGGCTCAACCCAGGCTGCAACCCCCATTACCATGAGGAAAAAATTGAGGCTAAATTGTAGATCATGCCTGAGGATATTTATAGAAACTTATTTCCCTGTATCTATGTATCTGTTGTCCAGATCTTGTGAAATTTGCTGGAGCCAATCAGAAGCAATGTTAGAGCAGTCCCAAGCAACATTCTGAACTGTGAGTTGCTGGGCCTGCTGGCTCAGCCCAGGCCCTTCTCTAGAATAGAGAGTGTGTGCTTGTGCAGTTAAACTAGGACTTGTAGTTTGAGACAGAGAGATTTGTGCTCCTCTCTGTGACATGGTCTATCGTATCAAGATCAAGAACTACCAGTCCCAGAGTTCCTTGTGCATAGGCAGGAGGGAGGGACAGCTGGTGGGAGGGGCACAGCAAAGCACCATAAAACAGTGGGAGCCAGTGCTACTGCTTCTTCTGGTAGGATTTGTAGGCCCAGAATATACGTGAGTAAGTGTCTAATTCACTCACAATCACACACACGCTCAATACTTCCATGTCTGGTGGTGGCTATAAATACAAATCAGGCAGCCAGAAACGTAAGGAGGTAAAAGAAAGGGAATTAAAAGAAGCTAAAGGACACCAATCTATCCTCCGGTTTTTCAAATCAGACAAGGCCTTTCTGCAGTCAGGCAATATACTAACTAGGGAAGCAGATGAACAAAATCAAGATGAAAATGATTTCAATATAGAGACTGTGTCTGTGGCACTGGCAATTGATGGCAAAGAAAAGCTGCCAGAATATGCATTGCTTTTTTTTTTTTTTTTTTTTTTTGCATACTGCCAGTGACTGTGGCAGAAGCTGAAAGAAGTTTCAGCAAGCTAGCACTCATCACAAACTGCAGGCATTCTACAATGGGGCAAGAACAGTCAAGCCACCTAGCTATCTTGTCTATTGAGTGTGAACTTGCAAAAGAAATTGGGGGGTGGAGGGGCTAATTCATGATTTTGCAATGAAAAAGGACAGAAAAAATAAAACTTTAAAATTAATTGGCCTAATTATAAAGTGTTTGCAGTTACATTGGTCCATTAGAAGAAAAAAATCAAGACACTGACAGTATATAATACCTTTATAATGAACCAAAAAGTTACAAAATAGTCAGCAGACTTGTAGGACTCTCAGGCTGGGTGTTATGTTAAACAAAAATAGCACAGGGGGGCGGGGCATTTTTCAGAAATGTAGAATATGTAACAGTCATTTCAAAATTCAAACTTCTTTCATAGCTCATGACATTGTATGTATGGGAATAGGAATTGTGGAATGTGTGTGGGAGGGGGCCCATGTTACAAGTTTGTACTGGACCTGAAAAAATTATGCTTGAGCCCTGGTTTTCAGTATACAAGCTGCTGATCAAATATTTGAATGTCTGCACTCTCCGTCCTCCCTCCTCAGCCCCCTGAATTTTGGGAATATATTTTCAGATTGATGCCTAGTGAAGAAAGAGAAAGCATATGAGATGTAAACCTCAACCAGATGAAACTTTATAACTGTGAAATAGCCTCTCAATTCTGTCACACTTTTTATATTCATGCAAATTTCTCTTAGTCCGGATTTTTATAGATTACATACTTTTAAAAGGAAATCAAAATGTCTGAAATATGTTATTAGTAAATTCATAGGAGCACAGAGATGCTATCAAAAGGAGTATCACTAAAAAAAAACTACACCCACATGGGGGAAAGGACTGGTTTTGAATCTTGGAATTTGGTTTGTATTGCAGTATAAAAAAGTGAGATGTAACGTGCGCCCTTTGTGGACTGCTGCATCTCTTTCTTCTGATATCATTCTGTGTGTTGTACTTCCAGAGGTGGAACAACTGCACAATATGAATTTTGCCTAAGACTTTTAGGGGTGAAAATCTGATGGCTTTATATATAAATGTATTCATTCTAAAGTCAAATTGTGTATCAGTTCTATATTTACAGTGTGTTTTATTTTATTTTATTTGGGGGGTTTTGCTTTAGATTGTTAATTTAGAGGTATGTTTGAGCAGGTGGAGATTTCTGGACATAATATACTATAAAACTTGTAGGATAATATGGGTTTAGAAAATGAAATCAAATCTCAGATTAAAGGGGAGATGAAAAAGGAGCTCTTCATATTGTTTGTTAAAGAGGCTAGACACTCACTAGTGTAAATCAACAGAACTCCACTGACTTCAATGGAGAAGTTAAACCACAATGAACTGATCAGCGGATGTGATCTACAAAATGCTTGACAATGGCGAAACAGCAGTTTTTCTGTGGCTTCCATTTTCTGTGACTTTCATGTTAGTTATACCACTCTTACCTTGTTTCCCCTACTTGTTTGTTGTAGCAACCTTTGGTTTCTGTTTATGCATTTAGATTGTAAACTTTATGGGACAGGGATCATCTTTTTGTGATGCATGTGTGCAGTACCTAGTGCAATAGGTACCCAGTGCCTGAGTAGGGTCTCCAGGTTAGAGCTAGTCAGAAAATGTCCATTGAAACAGTATTCCTCTCAAAAATGTCATTGCAATTAAACAGATTTGTGTGTGTGTGTGTGTGTGTGTGTGTGTGTGTGTGTGTGTGTGTGTGTGTGTGTGTGTGTGTGTGTGTGTGTGTGAAATCATGTTGAATTCAACAATTTCCTGCAAAATATTTTTCCTGAAACAAAGAAATTAATAGAAAAATAGAATATTTTACAATATGTCTTATCAATACCCCCCACAACTAACTTTTAGGATTCATAGGTCCTGTACATGCCTATCACAACATGTGGTGTAACTCATCCAGGCCATGAAATCCTTCCCTCCCTCCAAAAATCCCCCAAACCTATATGGGGGTAACCAGACAATCACTACATTCTTGAATGAACTCACACAGAAAACACCATAACATCCATGGGTGAGCACTTTTCACAAAGTCATTACTCTGTATATAACCTCTTAGTCCTCATCCCACAAAGGAAACCTGCACAACACCTTCAAGAGGTGAGCCTGGTAGCTTAAATTCCTAACTCTGCTATACAATAAAATACACCGAATCAGAGACACTGGTTTTATGGCTCATTGTAACTATTTGTAGCCTACTAACCCTTAATTATCATTTTATGCACTATTACCATAGATGTGACATGAAATAATGTAAACTATAAATATAAAAATCAAATAAATATTTTGAAACAAAGTTCAATTTGAAATGAAGTTCTGAAGTTTTTCCAAAGCGGTAATTTTCCAAAATTTTTTTTTTTTTTCATTTCCATTTTGCAGGAAATCCTGAAAATCTTAGTTTTTGTTCCAAGTTGGAACGAAAACTAATTTCAAAATGTTAAAATTTTCTTTGAAACAGAAATTCCAATTTTTGACTGGCTCTAATGCAGTTATCATTATTGCCATGTCTCATGATTTTTTTCCCACGTCCCATGATATTTAGTCTTTTCCCCTACAGTTCCAGCTCACATGTGATTGTGAGACTCTGTTTACAGTTAAATACGAATTAAGTTTATCGTTTTCATGAAGGCAGAGGAAAATCTGAAAATGTGACTGTAGCAGCTGAAAAAACAGAAGCCAAGTAAAAATAATCCACATTTATTTATTTATATTTAAATCTCATTTTAAGATTATGATGAGTTTTGTGGCCTGACTCCTGTGTTTTGAGTGTTTGAAGGTAGGCAGTTCTGAGGTGTTACCATAATACATATAATAATCAATGATAAAGATTGGGAAAGTTGTTCACCTGGAGTATGTGGAAAATATTATAGAATACACTTGAGGTGAATGGGAACTTTCTATTGTTTAAAAGATTAGCAAAACTCCTCCTTTTAAAAAAAAAAGAGGGGGTGCGGGATAGAGGGTGGGGATAGGGAACTGAGATCCTGAGATTCTGGGATCTTTTCCTGTGTCTTAAAATAACTTATTCTGTATCTTAAGGCAAGTCACATAACTTTCCTGTGCTTCTTGTTTCCTGCTACTTGTTACTTCACAGCGACAAGGGATTGGTGTTCTGCTGTTTAAAGAGCTTCATACACATTAAGGGACTAGGGACTCAATTCTGCCACCCTTACACATATTCAGTCATCACTCAGTTAGTCCCACTGAAGTAAGTACTAATGATTTTTACCATAAACTCAGCTGGTGTTGAACTCAATGGAGATATGACAATTTCTTCCCTGAGGATATGGTCATAATGCATGTAAGATGTTGCTCTAATTATCTGAAATACTTGGATGAAGAATGCTATTTAAGTGCAAAGATTATTGTTACTTATTTTGATTTTCCACCCCCTTTTCCTTCAACCTTCCAGTTTGTCAAGCATTTTATCAGCAATTGGCACATTGCAAAAGGTAAATCAAAACCCTTTTGAGTTTAATACTAGCTTTATCAGTGGAGGTCATCTTATTCAAGTCCCTTGCAAACAAAGAAGTTGTGTGTGGCATTTTAAACCAAAACTTGCTTTCTCATATACCAACTTTCATCAAATAATAAGAATGTCTACAAAAATCTATTAGAGACACAATCGGTTAAAGTATTGAGAATCTAGATTATTTTGTTTGTCCAGGTTGCTAAGTTACATGACTGAGAGATATGAAGTAACAGGATACACTGCTTATGGAAAAGCAAAAATGTCTTATTTTTGTCTTCAGCAAAATCGATGTCATCTCTTGGGTGCTGTCTCAGATAGGAGAAGACTACAAACAGAACAGAAAATCATTGTGTCTTCCATAGAAATTGTCAGCAGATACAATGTATAAACTTTTAAAATAAATACTGGTATTATCCTTTGAAAAATACAGGTGCGGGTTGCCCAGCTTACAATACAAGGATATAGAATGTAGTTCCATGGAATAGAATTCAAGACAATTTATCCTGTATTCAGATAGTGTCATCTGTCACATTACACGGGACTTGATCAATGAGAGATACAGACTGACACTACTGAATAATACAGTCTAAACAAATACATTTTTAATTTTGACTTAAAAAAACGGAGGCTGATTTAATCAAAAAATACATTCTCAAAACGTTATGTGTAGAAAACTAAGATACTCACCTCCCCTCACAGGGGTTAAGCAGTACAAATTGCATTAACTCTAATGTGAATTGCTTGGCTAAAGCCCCCGCCCCTCATTTCAAGTAGAGATGACATACATAAATATCTTTTCTCTGTTTGAATGAAACATAACAAGAAGAAATGAATCAAAGCTGGCAACTGGTGGAGAACATGCAGCCATATCGATAAAGACTTTACTAACGGCAGAGACTCCTTACAGTGTGGGGATATTTGGAAGCTTGGGGGACAGATTATATATAGTGCCTATTTTAAGTGCCTAGCATACTGACGGCACTGAGCCAAAACCCACTGAGGTCAATTGGTCAAGGCTTCATTTGGGCTTTAACTCAGGCTGTATATACATTATACATAATAATTTAAAATACCCACATGGATCAAACTGCATACAAATGTCATCTTGCTACTATAGATCTATGCAAAACTCCACCATACTGCTACCTATAGAAGTGACAGCAGCTAATATTGAAAGGCCAGCAGCATCTACTACCTTCCGAAAGTGTTGCATTGCAAAGACACAGCTTACCAAATTAAATAGAAAGACATCTGACCACATGTTTGAGTTAGCCATCAGAAAGAAGAGAGTGTTTAAGGATACCTTTAGGTAGCTGGATGAATCAGGTATTGTGACCAGGGGGAGGTCCTATCCCTTTCTTTTGCTGTATCTACACAGACTATTTGGAGGCCTTCAGTTGTTAAACACCACCATGTAGTTTGTTCTCATTGCTCTGCCTTACTGATCCATACACCACATAATTTAGAGCACCGGATTTCTCCTCAGTCCTCAGCTGAGGAGAAAGAGATCTCTTCACTCAGAGATCCTTCTGTCTCTCTTTCCAGCATTTCCTTCCTGTGTCTCCTTCTACACTCTGTGCAAATAAGCTAATTCACTCTGTTTTCCCCAGCCCATTATAATCCACTACATAGATGCAGGCAGGTCCTTCTGGGGGGAGAAGGGGGAGAAAATTATTGTGTAAGTGATCAGAGTGCTGACTCAGCTGTTGATTCCCTCCACTCTGCCACAGGTATCTTGGCCATATTCCATGTCTCCTCAAAAGGTCATGATTATCTGGAATACAATAAATGTGTAAAACATACTTTTTTATTGCCTATTTTTATTTTGGTAGCTCAGGTTCTACAGATGAACTCAGGTGTTTTGATGATTGGGGCTGCACAAGAACTTTCCTAGAGAAGAACAAAAAGGAAGGGAGTGATTTGCCACTGCATTGAAACCGATAGAGTTTAACTTGTTAACTCGGGTAGTTCAGTGGCAGTGAACAGACCAAATTACTTTAGAACAAAGCAGCAAACCAGGGGAAATCCAAACAAACCCCAGTTACAGAAACAGTCTTAAAATTCATTCCTGCTTTCGTTATTCTTGGTAAATAATTTAGATTGTTTCAAATTCAGATCATGAGTTTACTTTCAACAAGTCAAGGAATATACTAGTTTGGTTTTGCTTTTGATAAGGAAAAATAATAAATTATCCACTGGCCTGTTAATGTCACAAGGAACTAATCAGACACATAATCATGCATGATATATTATAGTCCTCATACACTGCAATAATGTTAATGATAAGGATTCCATTTATTATTAATGTGGAAATATGTAGGCCTACTGTGTAACAGGAATTGATGGACTATAATTTTAAAGTGTTACTAATTTAGTGTTAAGTGTTTCCTAATTATCCAGGTGCTTTTTTTATTTTTGCGAGGAACGATTATGCTATGTGCAGAATCACATATCTTTTATTCCTGGATACATACAATAAATAAAATATAGGGCATGTATGTTGATGATACCGTATTTCTTTTCCCTGCAGAAAGTATAATTTCATATACAAGACAGTAGAACAGGCTGTCAAGAGTTAGATACATTGTATGGTTTAGTTGAAGAGCTATGAACAGTAACTAGCAGACACTACTGGCAAGCACTGTATGCATCCCTTTCTTTCCAGAGGTTACTGACAATTAAACATCCTTTGTCACACAGCAGCTTCAGAAAATCAGAACAAGATGTAAGAATGCAGAGAGTAGTGTCGTTGAATCGATTGTTCTTAGCTTTAATTGTTTTTGAGAGATACAATCAGGTACATTATGTGGGTCTGGACAATTGATACCTGTGGAAAGGAAAGATAGATGTGAACAGCAGCACCAGATCCACATCTCCCACATCATTCCTTATGTTTTGAGGAATCTCAGATTCATATCTGGATCTTCACTTCACTTAGTAGGTTTGTGGATTGAAATGTTGTACTTGAAACCTCTAGACTTTGAGGAAGTTCAAATATGGATCCTGATTTGCCTTCAAGCTCTGTTTCTTGAACCCATCTCTATTAGGGGGAAAAACCTCAGTAGGACTCTGATGTTTTAGGGAATTGGATGGTATCAGTACATTTTTTATAACCTCTGAGGCAGAGAACATAAGAATAGAAACATAAGAATGGCTACACTGGGTGAAACCAACGGTCCATCTAGTCCATTATCCCATCTTCCAACAATGATCAATGCCAGACGCTTCAAAGGGAATGAAGAGAACAGGGCAATTATTGAGTGAGCCATCTCCTGTCATCTGCTCCCAGCTTTAGGCAGTGAGAGCCTTAGGACGCCCAGAGTATGAGGTAGCATCACTGATCATCTTGGCTAACAGCCACTGCTGGACCTATCCTCCATGAATTTATTCTTTTTAAAACTCAGTTAAAGAAGTAGAATGGGTGCCAAAATAAAATGGTCTGAATTTGTGAGGTAGGCTGTTCTGTGTCTGTTTAAGTATTTAGTTAGGCTAGAGCCCATTGGCAGGGCTATTCAACAATTTTCCAGTGAAAGCGTTTTTCACTGGAAATTTGGATTTTTGAAAAAATAATTTCACAAAAAATATCTGCTTTCTGCAGAAAATTTCATTTTTCATCAAAAAGCCAGATGCATGAAAACAAAACAAAAAAATGTATTTTTCTACTAAAAAAATGTAATATTTTGAAGCAAAACCACACATTTCAATTTAGATTTGATGCTGTGGCGGGCATTGTAGTTCAGTTGTCTCACGTCCTTCTTGTTCTCTATAGCTGGACTTCATCTCCTATGATGAAACACAGCCATGGGACTCCCATAATGCTCCACCTCCCCTCCTGAACATCAATTACCTCCCTGTAGTCCAGTCACACAGTTTGGTCTATAGAAAAGAATAGGAGCATGAGGCATTCATACTACAACTCCCCAACACACTTCTGAACTTAAATTAGTTCCGTTTTTAATTTTTTTGCCCCAAAGTCCAATTTTTCCATGAAAGATTACCTTTTTTTTTTCATTTTCATTGGCATTTTATGCTGGGGGGGGGGGAGGGTGGAAGGAGCAGATCAAACCAGCTATGCCATCAGAATTGTCTGACATGAACCTCCCTGACTGTAATGATCTGCGTGGATCCTGTTGGGAAGATAATGTGTTGCAGAAGGCAGCAATGAAAGTCACCACTGTGTGTGAATGGCTGAGAATACTAAACTGTAGTTGGAACAGCTCAGGAAGTAGTAAATTGAATAGAGTTAGCTTAGTTTAATGAGAATGGAGTCCTCTTGTATTCTTACCTGGTACACAGAATATGAAACATCTGTTGACAAACAGAAGTAATACCATCTGGAAAGCAAAATAAACCCATAAGTTGTATTTCCAACTTGCAGTGTACTCAACACCCGCTCCCATTGCTAGCAGCTACATAACCAAAAAAGAGCAAGTTATTTACAGAACAACATTGCCGAAATGGGGACAACCAACACTATGCTCCCTTCTTGCCTATTAGTAAGTGCAAGTTCAGACTCTACCAGGACACTTACATGTCACCAGTGATTTATCTTCCTTGGCTTCACCATAAAGGCCTCTTGTATTTTCATCTGTATCTGCAACTCTTTGAGACCCAGACCAGTTTAAGCTATGTCTAAGGAAGATGATATTACTGAACTTGTTAGAATTTGGAACTGAAGTCTTAGGATAGCAGAGTGGTATATTAGTTCATACTTCTTTTGTCTTCAGAAGAGATCAGTGTGTGCAGATTTCCTTATAGAGCAAAGATAAAAACTTCTCACGCCAAATGCCCCATGCAAAATTATTAATCAATCATGAAAGAAATACAGAAAAACCTCTTGTATGAAAAATAACCAAGACTGACAGCTGGACTGTCTGTACGTATTTTGTCAGACAATAGACTATATATAGATACATACATATATAGGTATAGATATATAGAGAGAATGATACTGCTGAAGAATATATATATTGTGTGTACGTACATGAATAAGAGAGGGAGAAAAGGGGAACATTTAAAATCCTGATGTTTTCTTTGACAATTATTTACGGAAAAGTGGACTAGAATAGATGGTACTCAACCTTCCTGAGCTCCCAAAGATGCTGGAGGTAATAAGAAACAGATGGCACTTAGGTCTCTCCTGAAATGATAGTTTTTCCATCTGAGCAAGGTCTCTGTGGTGTGCAAGACACATGGTCTATTCATCATCAGAAAACAAGTAATTAATTAATAACATTTCACTGCTCAAAGATCAGGCAGATGAGAGTGCCAGTCAAGCAGCTGCCTCCAGAACTATTTGGCAGAGGAGTAGAAGAAGAGCATTAGCAATAAGAGAGAATTGTTCCCACCCCTTTCCATCTTTTACTCACAATTTAGGGACCCATCATTACCAGTAATCAAGTGCGTGAGAATTTATCATCTCTAGAACATGAATTCATTTGAAATCCAGAATGCAGAGAATCCCTGTGCAACAATAACATAGTCAGACATTAAACAATAATGGACACTAGCTGGCCAATGAAATTTTAGTTAAATCTATAATTATAAAATATATAACTTTTCTCCAATGTGATGTGCCAGTAGTGCTGGTTAACGATGTGTTGTAAATAAATTATTAGCTGAATCTGTCCACTCTTACTATTTGTGAATCATCTTTTAATCAATCTGATATGTCTGGGCCTGATTCTGCCACCATTATGATCAATTTCCAGCAGTTTCAATCTCTAGCAGTGCAAGTAATGCCTTTTACGGGTCTACACTAGGGTTTCTACCACTGCAGCTAAATTGATGACTGGAAATCGATGGCTGAAATCAGGGTGTGTTCCCAGTCTAAAAAAGGCTTAATTCATATGGTATTTTTTTTCTGCTTCAGGACTTGATGAATGAAACCTTTTAGACAGATGAATAATGAATATTGATGGGCAAATAATACAACATATGATATATGTTATCAGATAATAGACATTTGTGATAGCGCTTTTGCAATATTCATTAAAATATTTGGTTAATGATGTTCCCTTTAACTATCCTGCTGGAGATATTGACTTTTAGAATACAAGCAGCATGTTCCTTTTTAATGGGCACTTACTTTGCACTCTTTACCACATCGGTATCAAATTGGATGATTTATTCAATACAAATTCTCTTCGTTTGACAGGTTTCATTATCGTAGTTGGTGTATCTTTTGTTATTGAAATTGTCTTTTGTTCTTGAAATTAATCAGTCACTTTTGCACTTTTTCATCTATGCATTAAACTTCCTTTGTCAGCTCTTTTATATGCCCCATGGTTTTTTCAATTGTAAGGGACACTTCATAAGTGGAAATTTTATATTTTAAAGAATTGTCTCCAAAGATTGTCCAATAGTCGCTGTTTATAAATGCAGCTCTTCTAATTTTTAAAATGAGTTTTATACTGATTTACAGCTGAAGAAATTTGGATTGAGAGGCTAGATGACATTCTGACATGTTCAGATCTCACCTTTTTTTTTGGCAGACTTACAACAAGAACGTCAACTGGGTGCAAACTGTGATGTTACTTAGTGTGTGAGCTTTAGGAATTGGATGGAGAGCACATTTTATGGAAACAAAGCAGCCAGTATGGTATCAGATTTGTTAGCAATGAGTGAAGCCCGTTACCAGCCTCCTCAGTCAAGTTGTCAATAGATCATTTTTTTAGGAAAATGCTATAGTCAACAGCAGTGAAAGAGTATTGTTTGAACTAATTTTCCCCTGCTTCACTTTCCAAAGAAACTTTTATCTTACAGTGATTTGTTCCCTATTGTCCAACAATTTTTCGTTTTCTTTTTCTGGAGTTACTTAGGGTTAAATTGTATTCTACCTCAGATACTCTCTTGGGGGAAGTGGAAAGTAGGTAGAAAGACAAGGAATGCCATGTGATTCTCTTCTCAGAGGCCGTGATCCAAATTCCTTTGAAGTCAAAGGAAAAACTGCAGATCCTTGAGGAATGAATGGTAAGTCTGATAAAGGATTGGCCCTTTTGCACTTCTCCCATCCACCGGACAGAGCAGCTACAATAGAAGCCATCCTACAATTGGACCATCCACTATATAGTGGCATATAATTTACTTTTTTTGCCAAAGTGGGAATCAACACAGAGCTTAAGTTATTGTTGCTTCCATCTCCATTCAGATAGGCACAGATATCCAAGAGGATGTCCAATGCCTTTGGAGAATAAAACTTCTGGAAGCAGATGTGGACAGATCCTTGTCATCCCAACATCAAAAATACTGTTTCCTCCCAGAGCAGTGACGATAGAGAGATCAATGTTGGAATCGCACACTTTCCTCTCTGTATTCCCCTCCCCAATTGAATGTATTTCACATTTATTTCATTCATAGACGTGAAAGATGTGATTAGGAGCTACATATTCGGAAAGGTATACCCACTGTAGCCCACTGAAACACACTTTCCAGTTATTCAGCAAATTTTCTGTGCTTATCCTGTGGTCCAGTTGTTTCAGATAATGTATTCAACTTTATACACTCTCCTGTACATTCATTCATTTTTGCCAATATAGTAACACAAAATATATTCATTCTGTTTAATTAGGAACAGTTACTATCAAGGGTAATTTTAACCTGATCTTCAAGGAACTCTCATTTTAATTATGTATTTATGAATGCAATTTGTCATGCTCTAGTTGCATTAAAAATGTAAAAATACCTACTTTCCTCACAGCCTCTCAAACACACTTTAAAATGAAAAATGGACCTTCAAATAAAATTAGCTAATCCTAGACATAGAAAACATCCTATTCTGTATAAGAGACAAGGGAGACCTCACAGCAGCTCAGCAATTGTCCAACAATAGCTTTTGATACCTCCCAGAAAGAAAGTGACCCCATGATATACAGCTGTAAACCACAGATTTGCCAAGAGATCCTTCTGACATAAAATTGATCAGCTTATTTCAGTAGCAAATCATTTAAACAAAGATTTAAAACCTGATCCTCAACAATTTTGGGGGA
Source organism: Emydura macquarii macquarii (assembly GCF_026122565.2). Lineage (NCBI taxonomy): Eukaryota > Metazoa > Chordata > Testudines > Chelidae > Emydura > Emydura macquarii. The sequence continues at coordinate 11,677,710 of NW_027130208.1, read as the reverse complement.
GATATCATCAGGCCAACACGATCAAAACAGTTTCCATATGATATTAAAACCTAAAACCAAATAACTTTGGTCAAACAAATACGAAGATCCCAGTATGGTTGGAGCTGGACTGATCCAGGCCTTGGGCTACCGTTCATGGCTCCAGGCTAGGTTAAGGACTGGGGCCAGAAGATGGTGGCCCAAAGGCAGGATTAAGGTTGATGTTGGATGATTGGCTGGGGCAAAGGTTAGGGTTGAGCCTGGGACGTGATCCTGATGTAGGGTTAAGGTTAGAGCTAAAGGGTTGCCCTGACTAGAGGTAGGGTTGATTCCCAATAGTTGTTTTGGGAAAGATGTATAGATGGGGCAGATGGTGGTCCTGGTTAGGTTTATGGTTGGTGTCAGATTGTAGTCCCAGGTTGAGATCTGGTAGGGGCCAGGTTCTGGTCACTGGCTGGAGATACGGTTGAGTGTGTAGAGCAGCCTTGGCCTACCATTAAGCTTTAGTGGCTCTAGGCTAGGGTTAGGATTGTAGTTGAATGGCTTCCCCAGGAAAGATTGGGGTAGAGATTTGTATGAGGAAGAACACAGACCCTTCAATTTACATTACAGGCATATCCTGTTATGCTTTAATTATGTTATATCATCCACAGGCCAGTCACTTTTAAAAAGGAACCTTGAGTTCACCTCAGCTACACCAATGGTGATCTGTTTAAACTGACACCATGTAAGCAAATATCCCAGAACATTGGGAAACTTTGCACCTGGACATGGTTCCAGTTTATGATGTTTGCTCCATCGTTAGGGGGCTGTTCATGAGTGGGTGGGTGAAGATCTGTGCCTTGCATTATGCAGGAGGTCAGACTAGATGATCATAATGATACTTTTTGACCTTATAGTCTGAGTCTGAGTTTATGCCAAAGGAAATAGTCGGCAAATCATTTTCAATTCCTGTCTGCGCAAGAACCCCGTTGTTTTATAAATATTTTTATGTCACACTATTTTAAATTGCTTTCAGTGCCTTATTTTCCTGGATCTGGAACACATGAACACGGGGAAAAAAAAGATTTGACTTGTCAAAGGCTGCACATTTATTCCAGATTTTAACCAGTCTCCAGACTCAATTATTGTCTCTTATACTTCACCATCAGAAATGGTAACGCTTAATCACAGATACTATGTAGGGAAGCCTGTAAGAGCATTGCTGGCTCCCAGTGTCCTGTACTTTCTGTCAGACAGGAAGGTGAATTATATGTTACTGAAATCTCAGCAGAAGATGATAAAAAAATGCAAAATAAAAATAATAGGACGAAACTTTAAATATATGTTTTTGAAATAGAGAGATTAGTTATTCATCTTCTAGTAAGTTTCACTTCTGTAACATTTTTTCACTTCAAATGGCTATTACACCCTCTAGTGGAATTTAGCAGGTTTCTAGACATTAAACAGAACAAGAAATCTACAAATAGGGTATTTTTCTATTTTGTTTTGTTTGTTTTGAATACACACTATTAGCTACTGTACCCACAAGCTGCAGGCCATAGGATTACAATGATGGTTTTCAAAAGAACAATGGCTGCTGTAGAATAGAGCATCTGGCATAAAGATGCAATCAAGCGGGGATGGGGGGGGTCATGGAAAGGGAAGAACAGCCTGTAAGAGGAGGACCAGCAGATGTAGCTGTTATTGAGAAAAGTATGGGTAGGACATCTGGGAGGCTGTGTGTAATGTTTTGAGAATCAGGCTAAGATAATTAATACTGCTGTAAAGAGGAGGCTTAAAATGTGCAGTAAATTTGGGAATGGATTAGATAAAGGTTCCAATTTTTCAGAACCTCAGAATTTTTTTTACTTGTATTACCAGTTGTTTCTGATAAGGAGTTCAGTCCTGCATTTTTGCTCAGGCAAAACTCCCAATGAATCGAATGGGAATATTGCTCGAGAAAAGAAGTCTGAAATAACCAGTCAGAGCTGCCTGACTTTTTGTATGAGACCCAGTTTGTTGACCTCCTAGCAACAGACCTCCTAGTGATAAGAACTGACTGCAACAGTCGGGATGCAGGACTATTGTTCATTAGGTATTTCAACTAACGGTATGTCTACAGTGCAAGTAGACACCCGTGACTGGTCCATGCCAGCTGGCTTGGGCTCACGGGGCTTGGGCTAAGGGCTTGTTTAATTGCAGAGTACAATGGGGATGAGGTAATATATTTTGTTGGACCAGCTTCCGTGGGTGAGAGAGACAAGCTTCAAGCCAGGGTTCTAGGAGTCTGTGAGGTGGGAGGGTCCCAGAACTCAGGCTGCAGCCCAAGCCTAAATGTATAGACCAGATGACAAGGGTGACCAGATAGCAAGTGTGAAAAATCGGGACTGGGGGTGTGGGTTAATAAGCACCTATATAAGAAAAAGCCAGAACTATCAAGACTGTCCTTATAAAATCAGGACCTCTGGTCACTCTAGTCTATGCAGATCCACTGACAGCAATTCCGGGCCTCAGGGCAGATCAGTCAATGGCCCTGTGAGATGGCTGAGGTCTGAGTGGGCTTCCGCCGGAAGTTTTTACTTATATATTATGTGCCGTGCAGGTTCCCAGGCAGCTCAGGAGGCGGTATCTGATACTCAGGTTCTCCAGACCCTTAAGAGTCCCCAGGGAGTTTACTGATGAACCCAGGAAATTGAGTATCAGATACTAGCTCCTCAGCTGCCCGGGAACCTGCATGGCACATAATAAATAAACTCGGCTCAGGGCAGGGATGGAGAGCATGAGCAGAAGGGGCCTTGGGAAAAAGAAAATGTGGAGGAAAGAAGGATGCATATCTATCCTCCTATCCACCCGGGCCCTTTTATATTGCTGGGATCCTGGGCAATTGCCCCCCTTCCCCTCCCATTGGCAGGCCAGTGTCTACACCACAATTAAACAGCCTCTTAGCCTGACTCCTGCAAACCCATCAGTTGGCACGGGCCAGCCGCGGCTGTCTAATTGCAGTGTAGATATTCCCTTAGACTCTCGGGACCAAATATGGTATGTCATTGGTGTATCATCATCAGGCAATGCAATCTCACTCTGTGTAGTTTACTGAAACAAATAGTGAGCTGGTGAATCATCATTACAGTTGTTATAAGCTTAGGAACACCCAGCTGATGAGCAGGATCTCTTTACCACTTTTCTTTTAATCTAACTCTTCAAGCTGCTAAAAATCTCCTTCCAGCTCTGATCCTTTCTGAGCCTCCCCCCACATCTTCCTGCTCCACACATTAAAAGGGCAGTACACTGTATTCTATAATATACACCAAAAATACATTAAAAGAATGTTAATGTTTTACTATCAAGTACTTGTTAGGAAATGCCAGAATTAATGTTGCCTTAATTCATTCTCCTTGTGTGTACACATTGTTGTACGGTGTTTAATTATATGATCATATGCTATTTTTTCCACAGGATCCTTCCCTCATTCCGTGCACTCAGATGGGCAGTGCTCATGAATGAGCTGCTATTCAGTAATTAACCTCATTGTTCCATGTGTGACCCCCATGCCTTATTTATTGCACCCCATTGAAACCGTGCTTTGAATAAAGAATTGTTCATTTCTTCATGGAGCTTATCACAATAGCATTTGAGTGCTTCACAAACATTAATTACATCTTATTCACAATAACCCTGAGGTAATGTGAGGAGACATTATTATTCCCATTTTACAGATGTGGGACTGAGGCACAGATTATTGTAAAAATTGTACATTAATTTTGGGTGCACAATTTGAGATGCATTTGATAGCACTTTATTGGTTTACAGCATGCTTCCTTGATTTCATTTGCAGTTGTGAGTGCTCAGACCCCAGTTGTCTCAAATTAGACACCCATAAAATGAAGAACAAACAGTTAAGTGGCCATCTGTGAAAAGCTTCATTTCAATGATTTGCCTACTTTCTCACAAGGGCTCTGAAGCAGAGGTAGGGATTGTCACTCAATTGCCTTAACCATGAAACCATTCTTTCTCTTTCTGCAATCCCCTGCCTCATTCACCATACATCTTCCAACAGATCCTGTATGGAGCCAGAAGCATGGGCATGTACCTGGCACAGTTCATGAACTCCTTTGATTCCTGTCCTTTCTGTGGTGAGAGGAAGACCATGGTTCACATCTATGTAGGGTGCATCAGGTTGAAATCTCTCTTCCAGCACCTCCAGAAACTCTTTCTTAGATTCTGGATGCACTTTTGCCTGCACCTCCTGATTTTCACACACCCCATCTGTGGCCCCACAAAGTTGCAAGATCTCCTTATCAACCGCCTCCTGGCACTGGCCAAGATGGCCATTCATCACACCAGGAGGATGAAGCTGTATGGGGTGGGTGCTCTGTGACTGTGGGGATGATTTCCGTTCCCTTGTTTAATCATGCCTCCAGGCAGAGTTCCTCTGGTGGTGTCTACTGATTCCTTACATGCCTTTGAAGAGCAGTGGATGCTGTTTGGGGTTCTCTTCCCTTCCAATTACTTAATTTTCATCCTACAACCTTCATTCCCATACCCTAATTTTTTATTTGTTATCCCCAGTATACACTTCTGACCTGGGTTCACTGGCCCCTTGCTTAAGGGGGAGGGCCTTTAGTTATGGGTGAGCTTAAACTCATTGTTTCCTAGCAACTACGATAGGCCTATATCTTCCAACAGCTGCTCCATGGAGCCATGAGCACAGGCATGTATCTGGAGCCATTAATGAACTCCCTTGCCACTGGATCCTTCTGTGGTGAAAGGCAGATGCTGGCGCCCATCCATATAGAGAGGGTCAAGTTGCAGCCCCTTTTCTGGCTCCTCCAGAATCTCCTCTTGAGGTTCTGGCTGCACATTTCCCTGCAACTCCTAATTCGCATGCACCCCATCTGTGGCCCCAAGAAGTCATGAGACCTACTCTTCAACCTCTTCCTGGCACTGGCCAAGATGCCCATCCATCACACCAGGAGAAGGAAGCTGGAGAAGGGAACTGGGGGGGGGAGGAGGAGGAAGAGGAAGGGGCGGGGAGTACTCTGTGACTGTGGGGTCTATTTTATCTGATCATGCCACCAGACAGAGTTTTGTTTGGTGGTGTCCACTGACTCCTTAGCCTTTGAGGAGCAGTGGGCGCTGTTGAGAGTTCTCTGCTTGGTGTTCCCCTCCAGAGCCCTGATTTTTAACCACTCTCACCTCTATTTTTTCATTTGTTGTCCCGGTATTCATTTGTGGCCTGGATTCAATGGCTTCTATTCCTTGGTTGGGGGGGCGAGTCTTTAGGTTTGGGCAGGGTTTGGCCCTCCATCTCCCGGTAACCATCATATGTAAATAAATTCCAAATTCTGCAGTAAATGAGGCAAGGGATCTACAGCCAACAAGCTCATTAATTACACAGTTTTGATTCTTTCCAAGAGTTCTATCCATCCTCTGTGCTGAATGAGGTAGAGGCCTTTGCAAACAAACAAACAAAAAAAAAGTATGTTGTTATGTAATTAGACTATCATCACGCATATGCACAAAGGGGCCAAATTAAGGTTGCACATAACAAATTAAGGTTGATTTTGTGTCAATTATTTTCAACTTAGAATTGGCTGTACAACATATTTCTGCAGGGTAAGTCATAAGCATTCTTCATCAAAAGGACAGTCTTTCAGCTCAGCCAGTTTTGCAATTCAGTCATTCCCCCAGCACTCTCTGAAGAGAAAACTTTTAAATAACACTTAATATTTCTGCAGCTGGCACTTGAAGATTTTCTGGCTGTCGGTCTGCTGTTGCTTTCAGTGTCAGACAAAGAAAGCTGGAGCAGTGATAATGCTTTCTCTTCTTAGAATGCTAAATTTTTAGAACAAGAGAAGATTCTTTGGCCAGTTCCATAGCTTCCTCTTCACAGCTATCCTCTTTCCAGCCCTCCATCAGTTTCAAGCACTGGGTCCTTAGCCCCTTTATTTATATATTCATAAACACACACACATGCCCCTAGGAAATGTGCAAAGAAAAAAAAAAAGTAATTAATTTAGGGTAACGGTTGCTTAAGTGTGTTGCCCCATAACAAACGTTAAAATTTAATAGTGCTGTTGCAACAGGTGAACAAATCAAAGAATACAATAATTATATTTTGTCACACACCCTTGATTCCGCCCCATTAATATATTTTATTCTATAACGTGTTATGTAGAACTGATTAAAAACAGGTCATCATTTAAAAAAAATACATTTAAAGTGCTCATTATTCTGAAATTTTCATGAAAATGTTTAAATTTTAAACTTTTGTGCTAGAAAAATAAGAAGTGGGGTTTTTTTTTTTTTGTTTGTCATTGAAAAATCAGAAAATTTTGAAATTTTCAACAACATTTCAAAATACTTTCAGGGTTTGTTTTGATTCGGAACTTTTTCTCCCTTCTTTCCTTTCCTTTCCATTTTTCCGCTGCCACTCACCCACACTTCAGTGCGAAAATTAAAAACAAAACGGGGGAAAGTTTTAAAAAAAGACAGAAAAGGAATAAAACCAAAAACCTAAAAAGTGGAACAAATCTTGGTGGTTTTATTTTAAAATCAAGCCTTTCTTGTCATAAGGATTGGAAAACTTCAAAAACGCAAAAATATTTCCATCAGTGCTTTGTTTTTTGAAAAAAGGCCAGCTTTTGCCAAAATAATGTTTTGAATTAAATATTTCAGCCAGCGCAAATATTATAGAACATGGACATATAATATGTGTTTCAATATGGTTTTCTTTAGAGGTCTAGATTGAAGAGGTTGATCTGATTTATATGGAAATTCATGTAGATATAATCGATAAATGAAAACATTGAATATGTAATCAGTTTTGCATTCCTTTACGTTGTGGTGTATGCCATGTGAAGATGCTAGAATTTCAAAAAAGGCTAATTGTCATTAGATTATTAAATAATTAAAAATTTGGAGTTACGGCTGTGTTTTTCAGTGTGATTTTCATTTCTCTGGTGTTTGGACTAAAGATAAGGTCTTGTGCACTCTTAAAAGTATTGCTGCTTTAGTACTGTATGTATAATTAAAGTGGCAATACATACACAGAATAGTTACGGTTATACAGATAGTGTCTATGCCAGTATAGCTTATTCTGACACAGTGAAGTGAAACAGCTGTACCAGTCTAAAGTGCCTCATACTGGCACAACTGTATCTACTCTAGGGCTTTTACTGACACAATTAAGTCCTGACATGCACCCCCTACTAACATAATTGTGCTGGTGAAACATTTTAAGTGTTGACCAGGTCTAATAATATTGAATTGAAAGGGAGTGTGTTAAAAAGGGTATTAGTCTGTCAGCAGATTGAGTGTCATGATGGTAGAGGGCTAATGCTTGGAGACTGGCACTATGTTGGTCATGGAAGATATAGCTGATTTCCTTGTTTTTTAGTATGTGAGGAAATACATTTGAGCAACCATATTTATCTCTTTCTCTCTTTTATTTATTTATTTATTTATTTTTTGGGCAGGAAATTTAGGGCTTAATTTAACACTCTGTAAAGTTAAAGCAAGCTATCCCAGCATTGTGAGTTGGATCCAACCCTGGGTGAGTTTTCAGGTGTCAGGCTCGTTGGGGAAAAAGCACAGCATTTTGTTTGTTTGTTTTTACTAACTGCACAAGCATTCAGCTCATTCTGAGTCTGCTGAGGCTTCAGGAAATATTTAGTACCCAATAGGCATGTTCCAAATCTTAATACAGCAATTACCATGGTCACTAATGTGCCATCTCATTTGTATTGCCCTTCCCACATGGTATCCGTACCCCCTCTAGATTAAGTCGAAAGTACACACATACGCAGATATATCTCCTGTGAAAAAGTTTTAGCATGCCGAGGGGGACATCAAAGATTTATTTTAATAAAAATATCGCTTTGCTGTGAAAGTATAATGATATGAAAAGCTTCAATTTTTGTCACCATCGCCAGCAGTAAATATCTTAACTGGATCACATTATTCCCAATAAACAAATATTCCCTAACCAGCCAGCAATACTTAGCTGCATGAAATAGATTTGTTCTGGGTATAAACCAAATAGAGCAGAATATGTATTTCTTGGCCCTTGTGGATATATATGATAGAGTTGTGTTAAATGGTACAAATTAAGATGGAAAAGGTTTATAACGGGTATTCCCTGGACACAAATGTTTATACATTTCCTCCCTCCCTCTCAAGTGCAGCATATTATGACTTCCTCTCCTCACCCCCACTGATAAAGTGAAATTTAAAAGTTATATTGCATTTTGCACAATACCAGATGGATGTGCATAATACATCTCTCACGAAAAGTAACTATGCAGATGGGGCTATGAAAACTTTTGTAGTTTATGGAGCCATCATTAGCAATATCCATCACTTATGAATAATAAAAGAAAGTGGCCATTGGCAAACTTTAGTGTTTTGTTTTGCTTTTTTTCATTTGTTTTGTTTGTTTTGTGGAAATCCTTGAAGAAAACTAGCGATAAGAAATCAAGTGATCAAAGATTATAATATAAAAACCCCTTAGGTGCAGCCATGTATACCCAGCATGATTTTCACTGGCAATGTTCATTGCAGATGCAGCAAAATCCACTTTATTGTCTTCTTTTTTGTCCCTGTGATTGTACGAACAGGAAAATCTCAGTCAAAATCAGCTCTCCTCATCAGCTGTATTTTCAGTGAGCAAATAGTGATGGGTTTGGGGTTTGTTCTTTTTTTATTGTTATTAATGTACTGTAGATTTTAGTCTAGCTTTAGAATGGAAAATAAAAGAAGATATTAAATGCATACAAATAAACACACTTGGTAATGAAATTTGTCATAAAATTGGTGTAAAGAAGAAGTGGAAATGGTGAAACTCTACTCTTTCAGTTTATTGGGCAATAAACGGTGGTGAAGCATAACAGTGGCCACTGTGAGTTACACATCAAGGTCACAGAACAAGTTGTTGTAGCAAAAAAAATGCCCCAAAGTAGGTTTTAAGAATGTGCAAAATAATGAACTTTTCCTTGATTTATTTTACACTTTATTCAACCCTCCACTTGGTCTGTTTTCATGCTACACTGTCCCCTGTCACACTTTTGTGACATTTTGGGGCCCATCCAGACTGCTGAGGGGTTTTGTCACTCCCTGCCCTATAACACTGGGGCCTTTATGCTCTGCAGCTATGGTTCAATTCCCTGACACCAGTAGCTTGCCCACAAGCACAAAGTTCCACCAGCCTAGTTACTCTTTACACGGTAGCCAAAAACCTTTGTAGTCCAAGTCTCCCCAAATCTATCCTTCCTGAGTTCTTAAGTACCAGATACAGGTCATCACCCTGGAAGGCATGGAACCAGCCCCCAAGTTACGAGTTCACTTTGGTACATGCTGTTCACACAGTTTGTAGACCAGAGACCAGCTTGGGGTAAAAATAAGTAAAGAAACTGTATTTAATAGAAAAATCACTGAGTCAAAGATGAAATAGTAAGAGGAGCAAACATTTACAAGTTACCCAGAAAAAATATAAAGACACAACCTCAGATTTCACACTTTTATATTAGATAAAATCCCTTTTCTAATATGTTACCTCGTGCCTTTGAACATTTCCCAGCATACCCCCTAGAAAAGAGGGGGAACCAGTGTTCACAGACAGCTTCCCACCTAGAGTCTGTCCCTCAGTTTTTAGATGAAAACCTCAGCTACAAGCTTCTTTTTAAAAGCCTTTTTCTTCTTTTTCTTTTTCTTTTTCCCTTCCTCTCCTGGTATGGTGACTCATGGTTACTCAGAGCAGGGAAATTCTAGTTGGGATGTGTCAGTGTCTTCTCATTAACTCTAACGAGAGTGACAAGGCAGGTGAGATAATATCTTTTACTGGACCGAATACTGTTTGTGAAAGAGACAAGTTTTACAGCTTCACAGAGCTTTTCTTCAGGTCTGGTCTGAAGAAGATCTCTGTAGAGCTTGAAAGCTTATCTCTTTCCCCAACAGAAGTAGGTCCAATAAAAGATAATACCTCACCCACCTTGTCTCTCTAATATCTTGGGACCAACACCGTTACAACACTTCAGACATTAACTCTGATATACGCAGTATTCTTGTAGCCACATCAGTCCCAGGATATTAGAGATACAAGGTGGCGAGGTCCAATCTTTTACTGGATCCACTTCTGTTGGTAAGAAAGACAAGCTTTTGAGTTACATAAAGCTCTTTCTCATGTCCGGGAAAGGTACTAAGAGTGTCACAGCTGAATACAAGGTCGAAGAGATAGTTTAGCAGAAGTAGTTAGCACATATTCTAAGGAAGCATTCAAGGTGAAGTGGCCTGTTAACACCACTGTAATCATAGGACAAAGGGGAGTGGGAGCGGTTAGTGGGTTACAGATTGTCGTAATAAACCATAAATCCAGTGTCTTTATTAAGGATGTGATTTTTAGTGTCCAGCAAAGTTATAAATTTAAGCTCCCAGGTTCATCTTTTGAAAGTGTCATTCAGGTTTCCTTTGAGGATGAGGACTGGTCAGATACAGAGTGATTGCTTTGTGAAAAGTGTTCACCTGCAGGTGATAGTGTTTTTGTCTTTTATCATTTTTCGATATACGTTTATTTGAGAGCGTAGTGATTGTCTGGTTGCACCCACCTAGTTGTTGGGGCGTTTAGTGCAGTGGATGAGGTAAATCACAAGTTGCGATAGCCATGTGTAGGGCCCATGGATCTTGAAAGGTGTGTTGTGGGGGCCTGTTGCTCGTTGTAGCAGTGGAGATATGTCGGCAGGTTTTGCATCTGTTGTTCTGACAGTGTCTAGTGCTGCTTTGAGCTAGTGTGTCCTGGTCTGTGGGGACCTTGCTTCTGATCATGAGCTTGGAGAGGCTGGGGGCTGTTTGAAAACCAGAAGGGGAGGTACAGGAAAGATCTCTTTCAGGATGGTATCCCCATTGAGTATGGGTTGCAGTTGTTTGATGATACCCCATCTGGGTTCCAGTGTGGCAGGTGACAATTAGGTGAGCGCGCAGTCAGAGGGGATTTTATTTCTGCATTGAAGCGGGTTCCCTTGGGGTATTTGGGTGGCCTGTTCCATGATGTGACCTACTTCTCTGGTGGAGTGTCCTCGTTTGGTGAAGGCAGTTGTGAGCACATCAAGGTGTTAAGGTGCAATTGGTCTGAGGAGAAAGACCAGGATATACACCATTCCCAGACCTGAGGAAGAGCTCTATGTAGCTCAAAAACTTGTCTCTCTCACCAAGAGAAGTTGGTCAGATAAAAGATATTATTACCTCATACATCTTGTCTCTCTAATTAACTCTGATAGTTAATCTTTTTCTTTTCCTGGGCTGGAGAATGGATGGATACATGAAGTTTGTTTTCTGTAAAAACTGGCTTGTGAGGTGCACTGCCCTGCCAGACTATACATTGCCCTGTTATGAACTGGAGCACTGTTTCCTATATACACAAACATATAAATTCAGAACATACATAATGACTACCAAGTTCAGAACATTACAAGCCTTCAGAAAAGATCTTACTTAATACAGTTTTGTAGTACAATAATACATTGTGCAATCAGTTGGTTTATCTGCTCATTTTGGGGATTTAAATCTTCTGTTCTCTTCTTGGAGTGACTGAACCTTGATTGTCATGACACCAGCTTATGCCTGTTTACACTCATGCTAGTTAAGAAGCAAATCCTGCTCCCATCCCCAGAGTTGTGGAGGTCTCCTAGAATGTGGGACTGCTTGTTTCTAAAATGCCAAAGGGCAAGGGAGTATACCATGCAGACCCCTGTATACTACTCTGAAGAGGAAGAGCTTGGAAAGAATGGGAGGAAGGGGAGGTAATGGAGAATCCACTGATGATTTTCTGTTCCATGGAAAGGATGTATTGGAGCCATTTAACCTACTTCCATCTTTTTTGGATCATAGCAGTGTGAAACTTGGTGTTTAGTGTACATGCTCACATACATACACATTTACACAAATGAACCCATTTTAGAGTATGTAGGGCAAAGTTAGATCTACATGTTTAGCTGCCTACTTATGGTCCTTAGCAGAAATATGGGTTGCAATTCTCAGTGACACCACTCCTTTCTTTCAAGGTGGCCCCATGGGGTTATTTGGAGCAATGTCTCATTTGCCTCGAGGGGGCTTTATTATGCTGGGTATATGCACTGCACCTGCTCAACACAGATATGAGGTTCTGGGGGTAAGTGGGAGGAGAGTTTAGGAATGACACATGGTCTGCTGTGTTTCTGATGGGCTGAAGCTGCTTAGCTCTGAAGCCCTTTCTTCTCTGACCCATCCAGTATAGTGAAATTGATTATCCAGTGTTTGCATGAGTTCAGTATTTGGATGAGAGCTAGCTGGCTGAAGCTGAGACTAGACAAGACTGAGATGGTGTTGATAAGATGGGAGAGACAATGGGAAGAGTTTCTGGAGCCAATATCAGCACCCCAATTGAGGGAGAGAATCCACAGTTTGTGAGAAATAGCTCCTCAGCTCCCAGGAAGCTCCTTCATATTTGGGTAGTAGAGGAGCCAAGGGTACTTGGAGAGATGAGTGAGTCCTTTTCTTTTGGATGTGAACCTAGCTCCAATTTGCCATGTCTTTGTCACCATAATATTAGACTCAGATGCGCTCCATATGAGGCTATATCAGGTACATTAGTATTTATTTATGATGAACTGAAGGGCATGGTTAAGTAGCAAGAATTCCTGTTGTAGCCCATCCATAGGTATCGATGAAAACACCAAAGAAGAACTTGTCACAGTCAGTAAAAGATTACAACAGAGAGATATTGACCAACACCACTGACAAAAAATTCAATATTTTTTTTAACATAGTGCATATAAAGGCACAAATGAGAAAAACATCCTGGGGTATCAAAATGAACATTAATGTTTCAGTAGGGAAGGCAATGAGAAAATGATTGAGGTTTGCAGCATTATTGGCTCGATGTGTAATTGTCAGAAACTGGAAAATGATGAAAGGGAATGTGTACAAAGATTGGTTAGATTCATCATTGCCTCAGATGTAAGATTCCCAGGATCCACTACACAATGTGGCAATTTAAACAGGTTCGGGATTTGACCCTTCTCTTCAATTTCTGAAAGAATAATACACGCTTCATCCTGCCTTTGAGAATGTATAAAGTTGCTTTCATGCCTGTTTTGATTTACAGAGCTAGTCTCTATCAGACATCTGTTGCTGGATGGATTAACAACACACTGTATTTCTCTCTCTGCATAGCGATGCAAACTTCTCAGTAAAAACGAGTAAAAATATTAATGACCATAAAACTATGCAGTATTTTAAGTAAAAAAAACAACTCTAAATCCACTGGTCATATGGTAAATTATTATAACATTGTCACCATAATTTGTCATAACTGTGTCAAGGAACAAGAGGCAGAATAATAAATATTTAAATTGTTTTTAGTTACATTTGTGAATATAATATGTAGACATTTCAGATTCTATTTTATATTCTACAGTGATGGGAGCTATAAAAACACCATGCCCTGTCACGGTGACTGGCCTCTTTGTGAGGAGATGGGGCCAGCCACACTTGTATCATAATGAATGAGCTGCTTCCCAGTCTAAGGGGGCAGAGGTAAGGGGGTCAGATGATAACTTAGTGGACACCTGGGCTTTATAAAAAGACAGAGACCTCAGTCTGGGAGTTGGGAGAACAGTGAATGGGAAGGCTTCTTTGGAAGACCCCCAGCCGGGCTCTGCAAGAGGCTGGGTATTCCAGGGAAACCAGTCTGAGGTCCTACGGCTGCATATGGGAGCCAGGAAGGACACAAAGAACAGAGCCCAGAAAGGGGCTGAAAACAATATTCCAGGGGAACCCGTTGGGAGGTGGAGTGGTCTACACAGAGCCAGAAAGCCTCTCAGAGGTAGCCCAGAAAGTAGCTGTGAACACAGCCTAGGAGTGGACTGAAGATAAATCCTGAAGGGCAGAAGGATCTTTTGCTAGTTTGGGACTTTTTGCTAACCCAGAAGGGATTACATTTTGTTTGTGACTTGGCTGGAGGGGTAAACCACATCTCCAGCACAGAGTGTTTCTGGAAACATGAGGATACTCACCTGAGGAAGGAAAAGTGAGGCAGGGAGCATAAGCAGCACCATACTCAGCCAGAAGGGGGTGCTACAACATGCCCCATTTTTGCAAAGGCTACACACATGCATAATAACTTCATGGAGATGAACAGTTCCACTGACTTCATTGGAGCTTCTCCCATGCATGAAGGAAAGCATGTGGAAGTCTTTGCAGAATCAGCCCTTGAAAATTTGATTCTATCCCTGCCTCTGCCAAAGAGTTTGTGTGTGATGCTAGGCAAGTCATTTACACAAAACATTTCAGAGGTGGTCACTAACACTGTTCTTTTCATCTTCTGGATGCTCCACGGTTTCTAATTTGCAAAAGTGCTGAGGACACACAGCTGCAACTGAAGAAAACGGAAGCTGTTCCTGAATATATAAAGTGCTTTATAAAGCTAAGTACTCTGAAAAAGCAGACCCTAGATATCTCAAATTGGGGGCACAAAATTAGTGGAAAATTTTGACCTTACTCTTTCCATGTCTACATTCCCTATCTGTAAAATAAAAATAATATCACCCTTTCACTTCACAGGATAATTGTTTGTAAATTATTCCTATACTATAGTGATCCCTCAAATCAAAATCCCATGAGAAAACTAATAATTCTCTTTGCATAGCAGAGTTTGAATGGTGTGCAGTAAAAAAGGTGTGTGGCCACAAATTGAACAATGAGATAAAATAAAATATCAAATAGCTGCTCATTAATTGTGCACCATCCATCCTGTGCATTGAATAAGGCAGGGGTCCTGTGGGAAAAAAAGAGTATGTGATCATGTAATTAAAGATTGTATCATAATGCATACCCACAAGGGGCTAGAATTAGAGTTGTACATGCAACCTCAATTCTGGCATTTTCTAACTTTTCAGTGCTTGACTTTTCAACCTTAATAATGCTATTTTAATGTCTTTTTCCTGTGTCTAATATAGAATAACTTGGGAAAAAGTCATTAACTCCTCCCACCACCAACAGTTTTCAATTGGCACCCAGGCACAAGATTTTAATTATAAAGGAAGTCTGAAGTGTCTTTATTATTCCGTTAAGATCAACAGTCTGACTCTGTTGCTCAACATTTTAACCGAGAAACTAATTAACCAATTTTCTCATAAATTCTCAGAAAGTTCATTCTGTAGTCAAAGAGTAAGACCTGCAGTTTTGGGGAATATACTCTATATTCTTCATACATGAGAAAATGTTTGAATCCTAGCTTTAACTGCAAAATCCAACATGAAGTTAACTATGAAGTTTTGAGTGGTGCTTCCATAACACACACACATCTGAGTCTATTCTGCAAATACAACTTCTTTTTAAAATAAATTATCAATATAAATAAATATGTGGTAGTTTGATACAAAGGCACACATACACGTGTGTGTGCCTATATTTGTACCATCTACATATTTATCTATATGAATATAATATCTGTAAACAGGAAATAATTTCCAATTACATACTGGACACAGGTTTCCAATACCAAAGGTCTTAACTTTCATTGTGTTTGATAGGAATGACATTTTCTTTTATCTGAGGAGAGATCTGATCTCCAGTTACCAAAAGAAATAATAAAAAGTTGAAGTGGTTTTAATAGTGGGGTTCTCTGAGATGGAACATAATATATTCATTTGTATTCTCAGGTTTACTTTTTTACTTTCATTATACTATGTTGAAGTATTTCTGTAACTATATCTCTGAAAATTTAAAAAGTGCATGCTATTTAATGCCCTTAAAAAGAGGCCAGAGTTATTTTTTGTTCAATCCTATTTAAATGCAGCATCATCTCTTTATGTTTTCATGTCTGTGTGCTCCAGGGGAACTATCATTTTTTCTACATTTTCTAAAATTAACCATTATTTAAAAACCATAGAAAAGCATTTGTGCAAAGTTATCTTACATTAGTATTTTTGAAAAATCATTCCCAGCTGTAAATCGGTATACATAAAATCAAATCCATACATGAAAAAGAAACATAACAAGCTTGTGTATTTTCAACTCAATTTTTCTATTCCAATAATTTTGCACCTAAAAAAAGAAAATCAAAATAGGTAATTGTCTATAGTTTTCATCACTACACAGAAACCTCTTTCAAGACAACAACTCTAACATTTTTAAGGTGAAGAAAATCTAATGTGCTTTATGGATAGATTTGCACAAGAATAAATTCAATGAAAAGGAAGGCGTGCTGGCCTTAACAGCTAGCATAAGATTGAAGGGCAAGGCCTGGAGGGTAGTTTCTGAATTGCTTTGTTGTAGCAGTCAGCCATAGGGTTAGTGCCTCTAACAGGTGGGCTCTCCTTGAGCAGTCCTGAACTCTGGAAAAAGCTTGTAGGTTGGCTGGCAGGGCACAGGGCAGTTGACAGCAGCATGCAAGGCAGAAGAGAGGTCCTTCCTGCTCTGCCTTGAACTGTAGCAAGTTGGTATTGTTGATATGACGTTATTCCTTGGGGAAGTATTCCAGAAGGCTATGGAAAAGCAGCCAACCCTTCCCACTTATCCCTCCCCCCCCAAAAAAAGAAAAGTATGCCTGAAGTATGCCAGATCTCTGATTATCTTTCTAAATTATGTGTTTGCCACCATTTATTTTAATTGTTTGAAAAAGCTCCTTTGTGAATGCAACGTATTTTGGAATGACATTGCCACACTTTGAACCTCTTGTTGACTTCTGACTGAAAACACCTCCAGAGATTGTTTGCTCAGTATTGCTTTCATTGAAGACAAAGCTTGCACGGAAAACAGGAGCTCCCCAGTCATTGTGTCTTTTAAGGTCTTGTGAAATGTGCTGCTGTTAGCTCAATATAGATTGGTTGTTGTAGAGCCAGTGGCCGTCCCTCCTTTCAGTTTTGGAGGGAGGCCACACCCACTCCCTACCTTGCTCCGGCAGGGATTGGCCCAGCTCGGGGCAGGGAAACAGTCTCCGGGCTCGGGTGGGGCAGCCCAAAGGCAATAGCCCGAGCCCCAATGGGCAGCAAAAAGTCCAGAGGCCCCCGGTGGGGCTGCACACAGTACAGAGGCCCCTGGGGTGGTCAGGGAAGGGGGAGGTGGACGCAGGCCCAACCGACTTCACTGCGTCCCAGCCCAAGTCCCTAGCTGTGGCAGAGGGGTATGCCACGGAGTCAGCGGGTATGCCATGCAACACACTGATTCACTGACCGGTTCCCCAGTCCCTGGACTGGGTGTCCCCTCCCCTGGGCTACTTCCTGCCCCCTTTCCCTTGGATACCTGGGATGCCACAGTCCAGTCGACCTCATTGAGGTAGTCGCCCGGGGCAAGTTACAGAACCCCTCGATATGGTCAGGGGGTGGTCGGTCGGGTGGCTCATCCAGGAGGTCGGCGTAGGGCAGTTCCTTCAGGTCCGGCCCCGTCAGGGCCCTCGCTTCACCATCGGCCTCTGACCACATGATATTTTGTTTAAAAACCTTGCATTATATGGAATTAACAGGGCACACTTAAGATGAATTAAAACTGGCTAATTGACAGATCTCAAAGTGGTTGTTAATGGGGAGATATCAATAGGGCTGTTTCTAGCAGAATCCTCAGGGCTCAGTTTTCTGTCCAAGGCTATTTATTATTTTTACCAATGATCTAGATGATGGATTTATCATTGCATGGAATCCTTAATATGAAATTAGATATCTTGCCTAAAAGATATGTTTTAATTCAACTTCGGGCTGGAAGATCGTGGTGGTCCTTTCTGGCCTTGGAATCTGTGACTGTGAATCTATGAAACCCCTGTTCATTCCTTTTCTTTATAGGCCACAAGGATAAAATGATTGTCTTGATTGCCTCAACATGCTCATAACACTTTCAGTTCTGCATTAAGACAAAGACTAGCATCACTTTTCTTGTTTCAAGGCTTCAGATGGTTGTCTGAGTGAGGAGTGAGAAAGGATTTATTTTTCCCAGTGCATAATTGTCTAGATGTATTCTGGTTTTGTTTTTGTTTTGTTTTTTTACCTTCCTCTGAAACATCAGAGATTGGCACAACTGGAGATGGGACACTGGACTGGGTGTTCCAGTAGTCTGTTATGCTACAAAGAATCCTCTTTTTTTGAGGCCTGGTTGGTTTATGCACACATGTTCAAGGTCTCCCCGATCACCAGATTTGTGGTTGAGAAGGAATTTGTTAGTTAGTTTGGCAGGGACCTTGGAAGTTTTTTCACCTTTCTTTTAAGCATGGGACAGACTCACTGCTAAAATCATCTTGGTATATCTGAGTTCATCAATTCCCAGGGCTTCAGGCATTGGTGGCACATAAAGCATAAGTCATATCTTCAGTGAGTTTAAATATAAACTCCCATCCAGACAAAAGAAACTGCTTCTAAAATACTATATGCACTTTTAATGTTGAATCTACTATTTGACCTTGTCTGTCAAAGATGATTCATAAATTCATCATCATGGTGTCTCATTTTGATGATGCATTAAATTTACTGTACTGAAGAGATAATTTGCTTTGATGCTGTACATATTTATTCACTATCATAATAAAAAGAGGAAAAACAAGAATTGCAGAGGGGCTTTCCAGAGTTTGATAAATCAAGAGAAGGTGCCATCCACAAAATTGTGTACAGGGGGTAAATTTTAATTAGTACAACAAATATATGATGGCACAGAATATTGGTAATTTTCCTCACTGCAATGATGTTAAAAATTAGATCTGGTCTCAGCCTTTATTTTGAACACCACAAATTTCAGATGTCTTCAGATCTGGAAATTTTATTTTATTAAAAAGGTTTTCTGCCATGGTATTACTTAAGGTAACTGTATTTAATTTGGTTGATATACCTCTGTAAAATCTAGACCTTTGCAAATCTTCAAAAACTATCAGTGCAAATGGCAGATCCAGTAGCACAACTTTACCCACATAGCTAAAATAAACCATCTGAAGAAACTGATCCTAACAGAGCTAATAATTCTTCCTCACTCTTCCAGTTCCCTTCTCTCACAAAATCCAAGCTAATAGATGATGTCTGCATCATGGGTTGAAGGTAACAGATTCAGAGTATTTAGGATCATGGTGACTAATGAGTTCCAGAGTCAGTTCGATGAATGTGTGATATCAAAGGGCTAGACTGTGGCCCAAATTCTCTGACGGCACAATTCCACTGAAGATAGCAGAGTTATGCTGTCAAATAACTAGCCCTGAGTCAACTCGCTCTGTGTAAGGGAAAGCACATAGCTAGGGCACCCCACAAGTAGTCAAGGGAAGCTGTCACACTTTTATTCCTGCTCCCTCCCTTGTTCCTGAGGTGCTAGTGTTTTGCTAGAGCCCTTCACAGTTCAGAAATACTCCCTACCTTACAATTCCTCTCCCTTATTGTCGGGTGCATGGCAGGGGCAGAGTCAAGACTCATTGACAACTCTCATGATTTTACATGAGTGTCACAATGTTCTTAAAGGTTCAGCAGCTGGAATCAAGAAATTACATGAGAAACTCATCTTCCATTTTAAAATAGCCAGGTTCTAGCCCTCACGAATGTCAAGAAAAGCTTGACAATGTGAAGCAAATATACCCTACAGGCCAGAAGCCAGAAGACAAAGAAATGGAACTGAAGATGGATGAGAGATTTTGCAGTGCCTGACTCATGATTTTGAGTGATTGATATTGGCAATGTTGAAGACTTTAGACATCTCTGCCCCTCTCCACTGAGCTGCGTGTGTGCAGCAGGAGCCCTACAAAATGATTCAGGGGCTGTGGGATTAGGGAGGGAGGCACTTAAATACCCTTCAACCTTGCACAGAATCTTAGTCAGTTACAGTCTGGCTTATAATATTTAGGACAAACTACCTAATTTGATTGCAGTGGGTATTTGCAGAGTAACATTTTACTCAGTGAGTTGTATGGGTAGCAGATTGGGCATGGAGGAAATTGCTTGATCAAACCCCTTGTGTTTTCATAAGCAGTTGCTTAAGTTTTCCCGTTGGTAAATACAGGTGGATTCATTTCTCCAAAGTTCTGTCTCCAACAGCATACATGATTGACAGCCCTTAAGTGCACTGCCTGTCACAACAAACATAACTCACAGCCTTTAGATGGATAAAATGAGACATACAAGTGGAATAAAGTAGGTCACATTCTTTCATTGAGTAAAAGTATAGCTGATGTACAGCATAAAGCATGTATTAATAAGCATGTCAGGCCTCTGGCTTCAAAATAGAAAGTGATCAAAAAGTAAGCTAGGGGTTCAGCTACTAGTAGCAGACATCTCAGGTCTTTTCCTTTAAGTAAACATTTACTTCAAAAATATATATTTTTACTGAACAAATTATTCTTTATGTGGAGGTTTCACGCAAAGAGAATATAGGGAATGGTGTGGCAAAAAGTTTTATTGGGATGGCCATGCTACAGCTGGATGACGAAGCCATGAAGGCAGGATATCACAATTATACCTGCATAAATCAGATATTCTGTATATGCCATATATTTTAAAGGACTGTTTTATGAAGTCAGGATGATTTGGGGTTAAAGTACTGAATTGCACTGGCTGTCACAGTTCAGGCAACCACACTATATTTCCCCTCTATTGTCCAGCATGGGCACCCACTCTAGACTCCAGGCTCCCCAGCCATCACCTCTCTTGGATGGAGACACACATTTCTCTCCCTTCTGACTGAGGTATTTCCAGGCTGCACAGTTCCCTGAATATATAGTGAATACCCCACCAAAAGACAGGCTGCCTAAGTGGGCTTATTTTGCCTTCTCTTTAGAGATGGTTAACAGTGTAATTACCACAGTTAATCTACTACACAGCTCTTTCTAAGCAAGTACATTTTATTCTAAAGGTAAAAGCCCTACATAGGAAACATATTAAAAACAATAAAAAAGTCCTATGCACAAGGTAATAGGCTTACCAGAGTCCATCCCAACTCTAATATGGACTCTCTGGCACATGAGCAATCATTCAAATTCCACTGAGGATTTTCCTGTGGTTTCAAGTTCATAACAATCTTTGCACAGAAGAACAGTTTGTGGGGCCTCAGTAAGTCAGGTCCTTCCAACCCGTCCCTGAAGACTGGAGGTCTCCATGGACCCATAGGTCTGGTCTTTTTGCTGGATCAGCAAGAAGGACATGAGTCAGTTTACGATCAGGATGTTTAATTAAAAACCCTTTTTTTCATTTGTGAAGTGGTTTATGCAAACTTTTCCAGAAGATATTGCTTCTCTGGTGATGTTACAACCTGAGTGACTTTGACTAATCATCCCCCACTGTTCTCAGTTTCTGAAAGAGCTGTATTCATCTCTCTCATAGAAATGCATACAATACCTGGATCACAACAACATATAAAGTTAAACAAATGCATTTTTTTTAAAATGGACCCCAAAGGTATTAAATTTAATTCAATAAGGTTTAACTTAATTCAATAAAATTCATTTGGGATATTGCAAGAGATCTCTCTATTTGTCACACTGGGTACATTTCCTAGCTCTGAGGCAGACTTGCAGTGTGACCCTGGTTGAGTTACTTAGGGCCAATTTATAAAGATATTTAGACACCTCAAGATGCAGGTGAGATTTTCAAACTCGCCTGGATTGATTTCAATACGAGTTATGT
Organism: Emydura macquarii macquarii; assembly: GCF_026122565.2. NCBI lineage: Eukaryota > Metazoa > Chordata > Testudines > Chelidae > Emydura > Emydura macquarii. Next base: position 11,656,141 of record NW_027130208.1, on the reverse strand, counting down.
ATCTAGGTGCTTCTGAAAATTCCACTAGGAACCTATCTGCATTTTTAGGTGCCTCAATACCTTAAAAATCTGGCCCTTAATCTGTTTTATACCACAGTTCCTCATCTATAAAAAGAGAATCAGAATAAGGCCCACCTTTTGTCTTTTTTGTCTATTTAGATTGTAAACTTTGGGGCAGGGACTGCATCTTACCCTGAGTATGTATAAAGTTTACCACAAAGTCACAGTGGGGCCCAGGGTTCAGTTGCAATTTCCAGCCATGTAACAAATGTAAATAAAAATAATAATAAGAAGAAGAATGTTCGGAGAGTTTTAAAACTATTCACTGGACCTATATTTCATCCCTCCAGCTATAAAATCAAGCAGCCTTATTTCTTATGAGTTCAGCCAAACACTGACATAACCTTTGGTTGAAAATTCAGTTTCTATGGAAAAATTCTTCTGTTTTCCATTGGAAAAATCAAAATGGAATATTTTGTTTCTAGCCAAGCTGTTCCAAAGCAAAACATTTTGGTTTGTTTAACCAAATCAAAAGTTTGTATTTTTGGCAGAGTTAGACATTAATCTGGGTTCACCTGAACTATTGTGGCCTTATGAGAGTTGAACTTTGGTTGTCTTATAATATCCCCATTCTCCTCTACGGGCTAGGCTCCCTAGGTGGATTATATCTTCCATGATGCATCATTGTCCATTCTAGATGAACCATTGCAGTGCATCACAGGAACACTATGACCATGACCAATAGTAATACTACATGGATGATGCAGTCTGGCCATGGAGCCAGACCTATAGAGGAGAACAGGGTCACAAGACACCCATAATACAACTTCCATGAGCCACCATAGTGGCTCAGATGGAAGAAGTTCAATGTCCAACCAGGTTATGCTATTTCAATATTTTGTGTCAATTTTGGATGAAAACAAATGTGGAAATCTTGGAATTTCCTGTCAGATGGAAATTCTGATTTTCATATTTCATCTAGTAAATATTTATATATTTTTAAAAATACCTCTACAAGTTTCCTAAAGTAGCTGTGATCCAAGTAAAAGTGCTGCAACTTTAACATCCATTATTTTAGGATCTTCCAAGTCTTGAAGCAAGTGCTATGGATCTCATTGGGAAAGTAGGGTTATCTCCTTTCCAATGGCATTAGGCACTCATTGCTAGCCATTGTTGCACTGGTGTTACTTCATTGACTTAAGTGGATTTACTCCTGTTTTACATCAGAGTATAGGAGAGAAGAATTCAGCTCTATACCTGCACCATTCTACAAGGCCATAAAATGTTGAATATTAAATCTGTCACTGGTCTAAGACTACTTATTGCTTCATCTCAGTCTTTGGCTAGTGTAATTTTGAGGACAATTTAAAATTTCAGTATCCATTGGCTCAGCGTTGCTTGCATTGCTTGATTATGTATTTATTTCATTTTATACAAGCGTGACTTTGTAAGATCTCAGAGAAGGTTACATGTGAACTAGAGCCCTCTCTTTTGATCTGAATGGACTCCATTTACAATAGCTCAGATGCAGTACAGAGCAAGAGGAACACTTACCAGACCTGATGACTTTGCAAGACCTCCACACCAAGCAACTGCTCTACCTGCAAGGTGCTAAAGTTAGTATTGCTCCAGCCTTTCCACAGGTGGACACGTCTATGTGCTTCATAATTAATATTATAAACATGTGAATTATGAAAGCCTGTAAAAGTGGCTCTTAGAAAGAGATTAAGATTTTAGGTGCGATTTAATGTTTGCTTTTTGTTGAATAATAAATTAGTTTTGCTGTTTTTTAAAACTTTAAAATATATACAACTAACCCATCTCTTCACACAGTCAGAGACAATGGAATTAGATTCTCCATTTATTTATATCAGTGATACACTGGTGTAACTCCATTGACTTCAACAGATTTACTTATCATTTACATCAGAATGCTTGAGAAAAGAATCAATCTTTACAAATACACCATTCTACCAGTCCTGTTCTCAGCCAAATCTGACCTTTAGCTCCATTTTTTCCCAGTCCTAATATTTCTATTTTGAATGACAGGTTTATGATTAGGGGACAAGAGATGTTGTTAGCGAAATAAATGTAAGAACTGGTCACAAACTTTGTCATCCCTGAACCAAGAGGTTTCTAGAGGTTCAGATATTTCTCTAGCCTACTGGAGAAAGTAACTGTCATAAAAAGTTGTAATAAAATTTGGATTAGTTTTGGGGTAGAGCAAAACAAAATATCTGGACCTTTCGAGATCCTCATCTGTAATAGTGATTCAGTTGTTCCTTCACTGTCAAATATGTGATAAATGTCAATGTGGCAAAAGCACATTCTGTTCAGTATGAAGTTAAAGCCATGTTTGTCTTTAGACCTGTGAATTTAATACACGACATGTTTCTAAGAGAGTCACTGTTCTTTTCATCTTAACACAGCTGGTTTGAGTGAAAAAATTTAAGTTATTTTTTACACCATTAGCTTGTCTACTGGGAACAAAGACACAGCTTGTACTTAGGGAAAAAAGATTTTCTTATTTTGCTAGTCAAAAGTGTTCTTTTTTTTTTTTTAATGTGGTGTTTAAAGTTTAATGCCAGTGCCACATATTCTTAAAATGCTCATGAATTCAGAAAATGTATTTAACCTATTTGCATAGGTAACTGACAAAATGTCATTTTATCTGTCCTAACAAAAGAAATGGAAGATTTGAACATGTTTGTATTTTTCTGAAAACTAAAGGTATTCTGTGGCATTGCTATTAAGGCATGAGATATAAAAGCAGAGATATCTAAGATTTTGAAAGCCTTTTATGGATCCTTTTCCTTCAAAAAAAAAAAAAAAAATCAAGGAATATTGTGAAGATAAAATGACAACATCAGGGACTGTTCTCCAGATATTTAGACTTTTGTTATCTCTTGCCAGCTGAAGGAGGCAGCGAAAAGGTGGGGAACAAGAGAAAAGGGGTGAGTGCCAAGATAACTCCCCCCTACCAGCAGTAGATCTGTTCAAGAATTTTTTGACAAAATACTTTAGTCAGAAAATTCTGATTTGTCAAAACCAAAGCTCTTGGTGGAAACACTTCAATTTCATCAAAGCTTTCTCAGGTCCAAGACGGAATTTACGGTCACAGAGACAGAGAGACACCCCAGAAGAGCCAATAGTCTGGAGACTAACTGTGAGGTAGTAAACATAAGTTCAAGTTCTGGTTCTGAATCAGGTAAAGAAGGAACTTGAGCCTGTGTCCCAGGTGCATGCCCTAACTACTGTTCTTTTGGTTATTCTGGAGTGGGTTTCTCTGTCAAGGTGGGGTGTGTGTGTGTGTGTGTGTGTGTGTGTGTGTGTGTGTGTGTGTGTGTGTGTGTGTGTGTGTGTGTGTGTGTGTGTGTGTGTGTGTGTGTGTGTGTGTGTGTGTGTGTGTGTGTGTGTGTAATTTTGAAACATCTCATTTTCATTCCTATACAGAATGAGAACAAAATTTGAAAACTTGATATTCATTCATTCATTCATTCATTCATTCATTCATTATGAAATGGACTTTCCAGCTAGCTGTTGTACTAGGTACACCTTGAAAGTTGCAGAAGTTTAGTCTGATAAACTCTGGAAAAATATGCTTATCTATATCTCTTTGGTTTGAAATTCTCATTAGCTCAGTCGTCTTATGAGATTTCCAGTACTGCCTACTTTTGGTATTAGCTGAACATAACTTATAACTGGCTTTCCCCTATAGCACCTTGTAGTATGATCCCAGAAGAACACACAAGTTTAGACTAGGATGGGAAACCTCAACTGAGCACCTTCCCCAGTATAGTCTTGAGAGAAGTGTGCTGCTAGCAATCTTTCAAATGAGAGCTAAGCTTGAGGACTGACTCTAAATATTTGTAGCCATTAAAATATCTTATTGTGCTCTTCCTGAGCCTGATCCAAAATCCAAAGGGGTTGTTCCATTAACAGGAGTGTTCATCTTAGAAAAGAGATGACTAAGGGGGAGGGGAGGGGGGGTCAGATCTATAAAATCACAAATGCTGTGGAGAAAGTGAATAAAGAAGTGTTATTTACCCCTTCACATAACACAAGAACCAGGGCTCAACCAATGAAATGAATAGGCAGCAGGTTTAAAACAAACATAAAAAAAGGACTTCTTCACACAATGCACAGTCAACCAATGAAACTTGTTGTCAGGGGATATTGTGAAGGCCAAGACTATAACTGGGTTCAGAAAGCATTAGATAAATTCATGGAGGATAAGTCTGTCAATGGCTATTAGCCAAGTTGATCAGGGATGCAACCCCATGCTCTAGGTGTCCGTAGGTCCAGAAGCTGCGACTAGACAACAAAGAATGGATCACTTGAAAATTGCCAGTTCTGTTCATTTCCTCTGAAGCATCTGGCACCAACCACTGCCAGAGGACAGGATACAAAGCTAGATGGACCATTGGTGTGACTCATCATGGCTATTCTTATGTTTTTTATGTCAGGTGGCTTTAGATTAAGCCCCTAAGAGTAGGAGCTCTTAACCCTCATATCCTGGCTAAATTTTAACCTTGACACTTGTTTTCTTCCTACTTAAATTTGCTATGGAGTTTGAATTGGGAAAGTTTGTCTTAACTTTCTCTTCTGAATTGTGGTGCTATATGGTTGGAGACGACTAAACTGTTTGTGCATTTCACCCATGAAGTGGTTATCTTCCAGTGAAGTTATCTCTGTGTACAGTTGGTATGTTGGTTTGTTTGGTTTGTAAAGTGTAAAGAGAAAAAAAATTAGGTTAGTTGCTAATTACTTATCTCAACATTTGTGTAAGAGACTTGAGTCCTCAGTGAAAAACAACTATAAAGATCATTCCACAATTGCCTTGCAGGTGGCCATAAATATTCTTGTTCCATTAGCCTTTTTATTTGAAAATAATGAGGAAATTTACTAATTGAAATTCAGTTGTTACTGCGAGTGGGATTCAAGCTACATTAATTGATTTATATATGCAGAATGCCTTTTTTTTTTTTTTTTTTAAGTTTCGTTCTTTTTGCCCCTGATATTTTCTTCTGGGATTTTGCAAAAAAAAAAAAAAAAAAAAGTTTGATTGATTGATTGATTGATTGATTAAATGTCATTTTTCTTTTTGGGGAAGGGATGCATTTTGGGTTACGTCAGATGTGTCACATACATCCAGACAAGTTACACGATGTTTCAACTTAGTGTGGTTAATGGGTCTGTAGCTGACAGGAGACACCTGCCCCAAACACCGGGACATTTGTAAGCCCTGTCTTGCCAGGATTTTGTAGCCTGAGAGTTTTTCTTCTGAGATTTTATTTATTTATTTAACTTAAGTTCCAAAAACGTTTGCTTGCCTGCCTGTGCTGTCTCCCCCCGAAGCTTAATCTAGCTGCAGGCTAAAATCTATTCAGTATGGACCACTTAGCAAATAGGCACCTTCTTGGACATAAACTTGAAGAGTCTGAAAAGCTAGATTTTGTTCCCTCCTGCCAAGCAAGGTGTAAGAGCTAGAAAGTTAGAACAAACAAAGAGGGAGTCATTAATGAGAAGAGCTCAATAGAGAAGTGGATCATTAAGCATATTGCTAGAAAAAGAGAGAAGGGGCAGCAAAGGGAAATTTACAGCACAGAGACAGGGTCTCTCAAAAAGGTGAGAACAGTAGAATACCTCCTGAAATGGGTTTGGTGGAGTCAGAGGGGGCACTTATGTTCAGTTCTCACATGGAATAAAGCATGGAAGGGGATACGCTCGCCTCAAACAAATTATGTGACGTTTCGGGAACTGCAAGAATGAATGTCCATGCTCAGGGAAGGGCTGATGGAGACAGATTCGGCAATGATCTGGTCGGCTAGAGAGCCACTGGAAACCCAAACCCTGCCTATCCCTGGCATAGTCTTTGCATGCCTTCCATCACGGGTAGCTCATCTAGCTGATTGCCCTGTTGCTATGGGCTGCCTCTATGACGAACTTACTGATCTCTCACACACACACACACACACACACACACACACACACACCCTTGTCCGATGCTGGGCTTTGTGGTGGCTTTAACACAGAAAGCTTCTGCATTAACTTGAGGCAATTCACTGCATAAGTGAAGGCGCTCTGCCCTGTGAGCATACTGCTCAGATGAGCAGCTCTTTGACACTGAACCATCTCCTGCTGGCCTTGTCGCCATCGTATGGCCCTGAGCTCATATATTGGTCTCAGAGGAACTGACCCTAGTGAGTGAGATGCTACTGTTGCATCTGGGATTCCCTGTACTCCATACAGAGCCCTTCTCCTTACAGGATGGGCTGGATAGCTCACACTCCTTATAGCAACAAAAAGTTAGCTAATAACCCAATTATCATTTAAACATTTCTGCTGTCAAGGCATGGCTTGCTATTTCCCCCCTTCCAAAGACAGGTGCTTTGTTGTGTACTTTATAGGTTGCTGTGTACCATAGGATGATGGATTGCATGGATGCAGGGGTTGTGCGGTTTGCATAAGCAGAGACAATTGTTCATTGTTGACTTATATATGCAATGCATTGACTTTCTGGGTTACGTTATGGGACAGCAGAGAGAAATCACATCTCTTCAAAAAAAAAAAAAAGAAGTTAACTCACCCACTGAGTCTACCAGGCCTGGATTCTGTCACATGCTGCAGGCCCTCAACTCCCACTGACTGCACTGGAAGTCACCTCCCTACAGCACCTCCCTACAGCATTAGGTACCTTGCCGGACCAAACCCCTCCTGGGCAAAAATGGACTGACTGCACTAGGCTGTCAAATATGAGAATGAATGAAAGGAGGGAAGGAGCGGCTTGTACCCCAGACAAATGAAAGACATCCTTCTGCTCCATGCTGGCAGCACATTAGCGGGGCTGTGTAGGGGGAGCACTGTGTATTGCAGTACAGTCCGTTCTCTTTTGATTTCCACCAGTACCCTCTGGCTCAACTTTCTTTATTTTTTTCTTCCTTCCCAGCTCTCGGCTGCTGCCCAGGGTAAACTCACAAGCAGGCAGCCTCAGAGTTCATTACTAGATACAATGCAGCTATTTTTCTTTTAGCTTTAAAGCCAAGTACCTCCAGTGCTGTTTCTTCTGCACAGAAAATTGCCTTAGATCCTGTCAAAACACTAGCTGGGCAAAGAGCATGTGGAAACTCATACTCTAGGCCTCCCCAGATGCCGGTGATGGTGGGAAGGCGCCAAACTGATGCACAAAGGAACACTGACACCAGCTTGTAACTTTAGGCTAAGATTTAGTGTAATAGGATGTAGGTACCCCAATGCTCCCCCCAGCAAGGGAAAGGCAGAGTTAATCAATTTCCCAGGAGAGAAAACCTCTAGGGCTGTGTGCAGCTGTCAATCAAAGAGGGAGGAGCAGGCATCTGGACCTCATCAATGCAGCTTCTGAAAGAAGGAGGGGGTATTTCTACAGCAAAATTTTCATTTACAGCTTGAATCTTGGCTTCTGTCGACTATAGCAATGCTGTGTTTTGCGGGTTTTTTTATTGTAATGAGTAGCTTGATGGGATTTTTCTGCTCTTGCGGGGAGCTGTTATTCCAATTAGACTGAGACCTATTGCTGGGAGCAAATGATCAGCTACCCATGTGGAAGGCATAGTCGAACTATAAGCCAAATCCTGCATGCCATTGAATGCAGAGGCTGTAGCACATTCTGAGTATTTAACCACCATTGACACGCTGAAGAACAGCTCTGTGAGGCTTGAAAGCTTGTCTCTCTCAACAGAAGTTGGTCTAATAAAAAATACTACCTCACCCACCTTGTCTCTCTTTCTATAAATGGCTAACTTGAAATTCTGATTCTCTAGGTTAGGTATTGTAAAGTTACCTTTGCAGGATAATAAGAGAGGGAATGTGGCCTTAGGGAATAGAACTATGTGTTAACTGTTCTTTGGGACTAGTGACTTCAATAGGAATAAATGAGGCAGGAAGCACTTAGCTTTGTACATGAAGGGCAAGCAAAAATTGCCCTGTCTATTTTTGGGTACATTAACTCCCATACATTTTATGTACTCTATTCTCTCCTCCCTTAATTGTACATTGTAGAAGGGAGGGTCGTCCCTCTCCGTCAGTCTTGGAGGGAGGCTACACCTCGTCACTACCCTGCTTCAGCAGGGGTAGTCCCAGCTCAGAGCTGGGGGAAAAGTTCAAAGGCCCCCGGCACGGCAGCAAATGGTTCAAAGGCCAACAGAGTGGTCAGGGAAGGAGGAGGGGGGATGCAGGCCCACCTGACTCCACTGCATCCCAGCCCAGGTCCCTAGCTGTGGCCGAGGGGTATGCCACGGAGTCAGCAGGGTCCCAATCACAACACGCTGAGTCACCGTCCGGCTCCCCGGTCCTTGGAGCGTGTGGCCCCTCCCCTGGGCTACTTCCTTCCCCCTGTCCCTCAGGTACCTGGTGTCCTGCTGTCCAGTCGCCCTCGTCGAGGTAGGTGCCCAGGGACAGGTTGTAGAACCTCTCGATCTCGTCAGGGGGTGGCAGGTCGGGCAGCTCTTTGGGGCTGTCGGCGGGGGGCAGTTCTTCCAGGTCTGGCCCGGTCAGAGCCCTCGCCTCGCCATCATCCTCTTGCACTTCCAGGGGCAGCTCCTCCAGGTCTGGCCCTGGTAGGGCCACGTCCTCCGCGTCTGCGTCGGGCAACTCCTCCAGGTCCTCGCCCCCCTGGGATCACCCAGTCCGATGGGGTAGGTGGATCCGGGGGTACCGCTGGGCCTCAGGACTCACGCTGCTCCTTCGCCGGTACCCAGATGCCGGCCCTGGTCAGCTCGCATGGGTACCAGGCCGCAGGCAGAGCTGGAGGGCCAGGAGGGACGTCCTTCTCCTCCGGGAGCTGGCTGCCAACGGAGCTCCTGGGCCTCTTTTTTGTACTTCCCATCCCCTCACTTCTGGCCTGGCAGACAGGCAGTCTCTGGCTCCGCCCGCACAGGCCGGATCTGATACTCCCCCTCAGTCTTGGAGGGAGGCCACACCTCCTCACTACACACATCATCACTAATAGTTTTATTATTTGATCAATTTATGCTCTCCTGTGAACAAGAAAACAAGATAAGGTCACAGCCCTAAGGAGCTTGCATTAAAAACGCTTCCACAGACAAAGGAACTTATTCTCCACCGCCTTGCACCCTGTGTAATCATTTATATGTATGCAAACTAGGGAAAAACGTTATCAACTCACGATTCTTTACTTGCTTATATTGGTGGTAGCATTTTAAATTCACATTATACTGGTATAAATGACTATGCCAGGGCAAGGCAGTAGAGAATTAGACTCATACAGTGCACCTCTTGGTCAGAAGATGGCTTATTTTAAAGTACTGCAAAGAATTTACACTCTGAAAGTGTATAAAGAACTACATTTCCATCAATATTACATCCTTTTTGCTGGATTTACACTGATATTATTTAAGTAAAAACATCTCTATTCGCTATGGTCAATGTCTTCAAACTTGGATGCCTACCATTAAGCACCTTAAGGTGAAACTCTTGTCCCACTGACTTCAGTGGCGTTAGGATTTCATCTCTAAAGTTGAAAATATTGGTTGGTTAGGATAGCAAGCAGGGACAGCTTCTTCTTCAGCAACATTCGGATCGTCCTGTTTCATCATGCCTATGACAGCAGTCACATATTGTGGCTTGCTGTACCCCACATGCTCCCTTATAGTGTGATTTGTGTATCATTCATGTTCACCCTTGCAGTATAACTGCGTATTGTCTAATGCAAAGTATGTCATGGAAGGTGTTTTTGGAATGCTTATGGCATACTGAACATTATTGTTATGGCGGCATGTTTCCGGCAATGTCATGCTTATGTACAGATATGAAACGCTGCTATGTCATATCCCCAAATGGGTGTCTCACATGGCTTGAACTGATGCAGACGAACACAAAGCTGAAGTTCTACACCCAGCAGAAGCACGCATGCAGGAACAACGGACTGGCCTAAGCCCCTTTGACTCAAATGGAAGAAATCATGCCCATTGTCTGACATGGCTGATCATCTGACAGCAGGGGAAAGAGGCATCTTTGTCTCAGGGCTCTCCCTTGGAATCCATCTTCTAAGCAACATCAAGGACTGACAACTGCCCGGGGGGGAGGGGAGTGGGCGGGGCCTGGTTGCAAGAGGCATCACAGCCTGCTGTGGATAAACTAACATCACAGACTGAAAAGCTCCTGAAATATTCATCTTAGTTTAGGATGCAAGTTACTTTTTAGTTGATTGTGACCAACTCCTTGACTCATTATTAATCTCTTGATTTGGATTAATCTGATTTATGATCACTTAAAATCTCAGTGTAGTCAATAAACTTATTTGTTTGTTTTATCTAAAATACAGCATGTGGACTGAGTGTGTGTAAAAGCTTCACTTGGAGTGACAGAGCTGGTGCATATCAATTTCTTTGATAAATTGACAGACAAATGTAAATGAGCTTGCAGGGTGCCGTGTACAGCACTGAACCCTGCAAGATGACAGTTCCTGGGGTTGCATCTGGGGCTGGGAGTGTTTGCTGAGGGTCAATCTCTTCAGTGGGCCAGGGACCGATTACTCGCAGGAGGCTGGGTGTGGGCTGACTTATGTGTGGGTTGTTCACGTAGCAAAGTGGAGTAAGTTGGGGACCAGGAGTGAGAAATTGGCATGACACAGCTACACACCAGTTCAGATTGCAGGGAGGGAACGTCACACATATTTACTTGAATCTCTGACATTTTGGGTTCTGAGAAAAGAATTCCAAATATATATGATGCTATTATGCTATACTTAATTTATTATTTGCATGTGAGAATATTCACCAAAGAGTATATATATAAAGAGTGCAGAGAGGGCTAACACAGTGAGTGAACCACTGGAGTATTATATTGTGAATTCTACCTGAATGCATAGACTGCCCTGGGTTCCCTGCAAACTCAGTGCAGCTTTGCTCAAAGGTCTGCAAACCTCAGTGGCCCTTTTGTGAACATGAACTGAGTTTTAGGTTGTAAAGAAATCTGAAGTGAGTTGAATTTTACTTTGTTCTGTTTGGAAGAATTTCAGGGCTCAAGCTGTTAGACCAGCATTTTCAAGAACTCCAGACTTCATCAGCAATAAATGATTAGATGAAACAAAAAAACCTATATGAACAAAAGATCTTTCTAGGCCAACTTACCTTAGCATTGTGAATCAGAGTCTAATTTTGCACATTCTTTTAAGTTCTCCATGAAAATCCACATTTTCTTTCACATATTTCAAATTCTTCAGTGTGTTTCAGTTCTTTTCTGCACAGTTTAAAAAAAATTAAATTGGTGCTCTAATGAAATCACTTCCTGATTGCTGATCAATCAGCAACAATATACAGACTTTCCTTTTAACCTCTATTTAACTCAACTTCTGTCAAAATAATAGAATCTGTTCCTTGTGCACCTCCAATCTACTCTAGTTAATGGTGCCTTAGTTGTTTCTGAAATCATTCTTCAAAGATGATTTTTAGTGACATCTGTATAGGCCTACAGTCCTGAGTTGCCTTCTAAATTATATCCACTTGTGCCCAGGGATTTAATTAGGAATTACAAAATGCAGAAGTAGGAAGGCAAGCTTTAGAAGATTCAGCTCAAGGGTTGGTGTGTTGTTTTTTTTTTTTTTTTCCTCTTCTTCTTCTTTCTTTTGCTCAGTAGCCATGCTGCTAGAGAGAACAAGAGGCCATTCATTAATAAATTGTAAATGGGTTAATTAGATTCCATGGGATGTGATTTTTGAAGGCAAATGAGGGTAAGGGTGATAGTTAATGGGGTTCAATGGGAATGGTCCATTCCAATTACAAACTCCTATTTTAGAATCCAGTTAAATCCAAAGCCTAAACATATTTCAAGACTGAAATAGGACAGAAGTCCTTAACCCTGGGCATTTCATTTTTCATTTTTAATTGGAAACATCCAACACACACACACACACACCATCCCATTTTAACAGGTTTTGACTAAGATCCACTTTTGCAGGGTTTACCTCACTTAAATAATGCAAACTTCCCCATGGGAATTTCAGATGACACAAAGGGATTACAGAGTAGTAGCTGGATTTAGGGCCACAGGAAAATAACTCAAAAAAACAAATTTTGGACATTGTTATGCACTTAAACTAGCACAAACTGTTATCATGCTATAAATTCAGCTAAAACTATTGGACAAATTCAGACCTCTTTAAGTGGCTGCAATTTTATTAAAGGAGCAGGATTGGGTTGTAAATCAGTACAGTACTTTTTCATTTAAAAAAAAAACTCTTATAAGAATAAAACAGTTTAAACACTGTGCATACATTGTAGAGATATCTGACACCATCATAGGTTATGCAGCTGCTTTAATGGCTCCCTCTGTCCTCATACACACATCCTTTTATAACAAAAAATCAGACTGTACACTGTCTGGAATTGATAACAAATTCCAGGATTAAGGGATTTAAAGTTTTAAAAATTTTTCACAAGATCATTGTTGCTGGAAAAATTGGTATGTTGGGTATTTGCCTAATGAGAACATCTGTCTCTTTGTATCTGAGCAATTGAAGGCGGGGGGTACTCATACTGGTGGCAAAGGTTTTATTTATTACCCACGCTATATGGGATTAAATGACAACAGTTGCTTGAAGAAATCTTGTTTGTCAAGATGGTGTGTGTGGGGTGGGAGGATTGGTTTGTGTCAGTTGTATCCTAGTGATACCACAAAGTTAGGGTGTCATTATAGCACTGTTTTCACATGTAACAAGCCTTTGTTTTTCATCTGAACAACACTATCCAGGTCAACCTGAAGGAAATTATGGCTGTTCTAGGGCTATTTTCTATCTCATGTTATGCCAGTTTGGGAATACATTGGGAGTTAGCTCTGGGTAACTGTACTGTCCACCTTGAAATCACCTCTGATCCCTTCATGTACAAGCCTATCATTTCTTGTGACCCACCACATCAACCACTCCTGTCACAGGCAGTCACACGTTTGATTTAGTGACTCTCACCAGAGCAAATTTAATACTACCCAGAATGACAGAAGTAATTTGATTTATTTCATCTTCAAGTTACTGCTCCCTTCCCCCACTGCAAGTCTGACTCCTAACACCTGCTATGTAAGAATTGTAGCTATTCTTTTAGTGTGCTAGTAATTATGTGGCTCTGTACAACAAAGTACTTGAGGAGATCAGTCTATTTTTCAGGTCTAGATTTCAAAGGATTGGTCTACATGGTGTGGCAGAGCACACTAGAGCAGTGTGAATTCTAAAGTACAATAACGAATCTGTGGTGCACTAAAAGTTCTCTAGTGTCCATATGTTAATGCAAACTAGGGTACTTTTAGTGCACACCAGCAGGGTCTACATGGGCCAGTTAGTACGCAATCTAGAATTCACACCTCTCTAATTCACTTTGCTGTACCATGTAGACAAACTCAAAGTATTCAGCTACTCTAGCTGATAGATAACTGAATCCTTTGAATAAGGATAAGTGGAAAATATATGGGGAAAAATACAACTAATACTAATAATTTTGGGTTCTTTTTTGAGTGAGGGGGAGGAGGGAGACCAAAACTCAAACAGCTTAAAGGGGCCTGACTTTCAGAAAATGCTGGATACCTACCTTCAGAAAACGAGGGCCCGTTAAGGTGTCTCAAATTAGGCATCCAGAATCACTAGCCACTCTTGGAAAAATTGGAACCCAAATTTTAGTGCTTTCCAGCGGGTCAGAATCAATTGATTTCAATGGATGAAAGTAATCCAACCTTTCCAAGTTAATTAAGTTGCATTTGCTTAGGTCTGACTTTTGACCCAAATGTTTTATTTGACTAAAGTGTAATTTAACTTTGCGGCGCCAAATTCCCTCCGATCCCCTAGTTTAATTTGAGTCTGATTCATTTTGAATAAACAGCATAAAAAAAAAAAAAAAAGCAAAAAAGACTACTTTGAAGATGCACCTCTAGTTTCTATTCCCCCATCTCCTGCTCCTGTTCAGATATTCCTTAACTGAAAGTGAAGACAACCATATCCCCTCCAGCATTTTTATATATGGTATTGAATGATGTATGTGATATGTAGCTGCTGGAGAGATTATAATAGAAGAGTAACATAGTATAGCTTAAAGAAAAAATTGCTTTGGATTTTTAGAACTTCAGCTTTACAAAATTTTACCTAACTCAGTTGAACCCTGCTCTGTAACATGAAGTAGGAGTTTCACCCATGAAACTGAGAGCAGAGATAGATCCTATGGCCCTAATCTAATGTCACATAGAAAGTTTCCCGTTGACTTCAGTGGGTGTTGGACTAGGCAATGTACATTCAAGATAATGCAGCTCTTAATCCTGAAAGTACTCCCATTTAACAAAAGGTATGCAGGATTGCATACATATCTAATATAGATATTGAACTATTGACAACTATTGACAACAGGTATATGTTAATATTTTATGTGCTATTGATTTGAAAGCAGCATATATTGTATTGTCTTAACTATATATTTTGCTTAGGTGAGATACTTACTGAAGGGATACTGGTTTTTAAATATTATTGGCCAGAACTTTAAATTTAGATCCAAACTCCTACATGCAGTGGCCAGGATTGTGCATTCAAATTGGATAACTGTGCATTCAAATGAATGAAACTACTCAGTGGTAGCCATGGTTACCCAATTTGCAACTGGGCATGCAAATTAGATACCCAAATGCCTGCCTAATGTGTATGAAAACCTAGTCCATGCTGTAAACACAAACATTTTATTTACCTATGTTCCTCAGTGGGTTTGTGTGGATATGACTGTGAGCAAAATCTGACTTGCTATGCTGAATCCATTGGAAGCCTCCTAATAAAGGAACAGGCTATATGATTTGTTTAGTAGCAATTTGTGCAGCTGGCCTTTCCTTCACAACACTTTATTAATCATTAGGACCTGTAAAATGTAATATTGATTCTGAGAATTAACTGCATTTAACAAGTCTTTTATCATCTAAGGTGCATTACATAGTTTTTATGTGGAGCTGTAATCCAGCAAAGAAAGCTGAGCTAAGGATTCAAGCAATAATAGATGACCTGGATTACTTGTATCAGTGGCAATTCAATTGCTTTCCCTCTCTACACTTCTGTGTATAATGTTCAGATAAGTCAGCATCTTGGGTCCTTCCCTCAAAAGAAGCTTGGATAGCAGCCACCCAATGTCATATTGTGTTGACAGAGTGTGCATTATTTCTCCAGAAAGGCATATTGGACTGGGAGCATGTAACTGTCCAGCTAAAAATATTGTCAGTTTGTTTTGTCAGATTTTCATTATTGCTTCTGGAAAGTCTTCAAATGATACTATGAGCCAACACACTGAGAAGAGGAACAGCAGCCAACCATACTCAAAACATCTAGTAAAACATCTGGAGCTCTGACTAAGTGATAGCATTGGCCTGGCAAGGGGCTTATCTCTTTGTTCCTCTAGGACCTGAAAGAATTTAGCAGGTGGTAAAACTTGGAAAGTGGGTTGTGGAAAAGTCACATGAGCTAAATCTTATATGGTATTGAAAATCTGGAATATTTCCATATAATAGTAACACTATTGCAAACATCACTGTGTTGCCAAAAATTAAGAAGAAATAACTAAGAAAATGATCGGAGTAAATATTCTGTCATGAATGTTGTCAGTGTCCTTGCCTTTTGTGGCAAGTACATAATGGTTGTTGCCTATTTTTTTTAAGCAGGGGGAAGGTGGCACCAGTCTGAGACACTCTCCCTCTCTCCTCCCACATTTAAAGGTCACCTCCAGAAGGCTCTTGGTGCTCGTACTTTACATCATCAGAATGACTGGATATCAGGAAGTAATAATTTCCCCAAGGTGCTTACTATGTGGTTACTATTATGCACAATGAGCTAAGTGCATCACAGAGGAGCTTCCCTTTCCTCCCATGAGAGCACATAGTACAAACTATTACCAAAAGCAGATATTAAAAACAAAAACAAAACAACTTTTGTCCAAACCATCCTCCCATTTTGCGTGTAAAATTGAAGCAAAAAGAGGGGATTGGGTTAAGGCCAAGATGAAAATCAGGCCTTTTTGTCTGCTTTGATCTGGCATTTGCTTCTTATCTAAGACTTAAATCACTCAGATGGAAGATAAATGTTTTTCCCAAAGGGCTAAAGATTTAAAAAACTGCATCTTACTTTGGAAAACTTCATGCCCACCTTTAACAGTTTTTTTTTTCATACTCTTAGTTGTATTTTGAGTCTGACTTTCAAGTAAACCCTGCTCCAAATGGATCAAGTTTTGTATGACTGTGTTTCCTAGGCACTACTTAAACAATAATTCACTGGAGTCATCACAGGATGCAATCTTCCGAGAAGATTTTTTAATCTCTAATCTGGATGTAATTAATTTTTAAAAGGTGTGTTTTTTTAAACAGTCCCTTTACTAAGAGGAAAATCCAAAGAATAAAAGATTCAAGCTTAAGGTGATGGATTTTTTGGTGTAAAAATATTGCACAGAGGAGGTTATTAATGTTTGATGTTTTAAGTTTTCTGCACTCTGTGTGTCTGGAATTCTTTGTCTCTCTAATCTCTACTGTATCATTTCTTTCAAACTTTATACTCTGTGCTGCACTTTTCGCATCAAATAGCATATAGGTGCAAAAAAAAAAATCTTGACTCTCAGATACTTGCTTTTCAGCAGAATAAAATTGTGGGACAAGGAACAAAGCAAAGAGGTGCAAACAGTGTACAGAAGGTGTAGGGTTTTTTTATTTTTGTTTTCTGGGGTTCTTTTTTGTTTTTGTGGGAAGTCTGAGAAAAAAGAAAAAAGCCCTACCGAGAAGGATGGTGAAGGTCTGGTGGCCACCATTTAAAAAAGTAAATAAAAGCCATACAACTATATCTGAAATACCATAGTTACTTACTATTCTGAGTATCTCTGGTATTACAGAGTGGTAGTCAGAGGGGTTAGAGAGTAGTTCTAGCACATTGTAGTCGCTAGTGGATGACTCCTGTCTCGAAAGCTTTATGAAGTTCTCATATGCCAACCCCATAGATTCCTGCTTTGTAAAAGTCTATCTAAAAAAAGTCTGAAAGTCTATCTAAAAATCACAATCCTGTATGAGTCTGGACCCACTCTTTAGCCAATACAGGCTAAAGGTATAGGTCTTAAACTCATGAAAAATGCAAGTAGTCTTTCCTGCTGTGATATGAAACCAAATAAAATCATCCAAGTTTGGTTTTAAAGCTGTTGCCACAGTCCTGGTGTGCATCCAAACTGTGGTAAGTGCAGCTCAGAATGGGGTGGCAGGGGAGACTTGAAGCCACCTTTTTGCCCCCCCTCATCCTGCAGCTAGTTTGGTCCCTATGTTAAATGAGAAGAACATTATGGCTCCTTTATTTTACACCTAGTTCCCTATGATTGCAGGGAGCCATCCTAGCACCTGGAGAGTAGGGGAGGCAGGGAAGCAATGGTCACATTCCCTTTCTCTGGCTCCCCGCCCCCAATGTTCCAAGACAGGTGGGGTAGAACTGGTATGTTGGTGCTGTTGCTTGGTCCTCCTTTTGAGGAGAATGTTGCAGAGAGGCAGTTAGACTATGGCTACTTTGCATTATCACCAAAATGCAAAGCAGCCAAAGCATAGCCGTGAAATGCTCCTCCTTCTTTCCCCCCAGAGTTTATTTGAATCCGAAACTCAAAATGAAACTCAGGGTGTTTGAAATCCAGAGTTCAAACCAGAAAACATGTTCACATGAATTGCTACAAAACAGCTGTTGCCTCAATGGAATATTTCATTTTTATGATGTGTATCTTAAACCATCTTACTGCTCAAATATAAAAAACATCATAAACATGTCTCATGTTTGCTAATTTAATAACTAAAGCAGTTGTTGGTAACCTCTGTTCTAAATTAAACATCTTCACCTATTAAGAGGAGAATCTGAACTGTCTCTTGCAAATAATCTTAGATAAAGAGCCCGGAACCAAAGTAATACTATAGGAAATTCTTATTTAGAGAACTAATTATTGCATGCGAAGGGAAAGATGAGTCATATGGATTATGAAGTTGAACGTGTTAGTACGAGCTTCAAGATGAAAATATCAATTGAGGGAACTAGAATTTTTAATTGTGCCTTTTATTACCCTGCAGGCTCATTAAAGAAACCTTGCAGCAATCATGCAAATTAAGAAAAAAAACAAAAACGATTTTGGAGACATTTGCTTATAAAGCACCGCAATAAAGCAGCAAAAAACTGAGAATAGGCTAGTATAATTTTCTTCTCTGGTGCAGTGAATATGTGTAGGTAAATATTTCACTGGATTTATATCACTTTTATTTCTTAATATCTTTTCAAGCCTAAATGTATCACAAAGAGAGAAAATGAAGAATGTATTTTCTAACTGAGTTTTTGCACCTGGAGTGAGAATTTGTCCACAAAGTGGAGGAATTTTCAAATGGTTGTATTAAAGCTGACACCAAAATTGCATTGCTTGGAAAAATGTGTCGAGTACAGTCATGATAATATAAAGGCATTCTAATAACATACATACGTACATTAAAGAAATAGTGTGTAAAGCAAAAAGAACAAAGGAGCTTTTGCTCCTCCTGGATTTAAGAATGTGCTTAAATTAGGAAGCCACTAAAAAAGCATGGGCTTGTCAGACAGTTGTTCTTACAGAGTGTGGAGTTCCCTTGAGAATATTTTTCTCTTGAAGGAAACAAGGTTAGAACACCAGGAACAGACTATGAGAAAGTTGCAACAGGAGAGACAAACATTGATTCTGAAAATGCTCCATCCTGCACATTGCTGCAGTGTTGAGCGCCCTCAACTCTTACTGGCTTCAATGGGAAATGAAGTTATAGGGGGAGGTCTTGCAGAAATGCTTGGCACCTTTCATGGTAGAGCCATGCTTTCAACGAGCCTGGAACAGATCTTAAACCATTAGGCCAGAGGTTCCCAAACTTTTTTTGCTGCGCCTTCTTTGGAGATTCATGTTTGCCAATTTTGTAATATTTAAAAACCAGACACTCTAGGAGGAGTGCTAGAACCTCCCCGGCCCCGCCTCTTCCCCTGAAGCCCCAGCTCCTCTTTGTTCCTCTTCCCCTCTGTCTGGGGGGGGGGGGGGGGGCGCACCTGCAGAGCCATGGCTGAGAGCTGCAACCACCCAATGCAGACCAGAGGTGACCGTTGCTAAGTAGGGGCTGGCGCAGGTAGTGACCCAGTACCTCCCCGCCTCCCCCACCCACAGTAACTGTAACAGTAGATCTGACCAGACACAGTCAGTTCCCCTTTTTGACTGAACTTTCCAGTCAGAAACCAGGCACCTGGCCACCCGATCCTAGGCATGCCCTCCTCTTTGTAAGGGGGTTGTGGAGGTTGAGGAAGGCTTCAGGTCCCTGCAGTGGTCAGATGGTCTGGTCTGCAAGGACCTGACTGTCTACCTGTCTCATTCCCCACACCGCTGCACTGGGGGAAATGAATAGGGCCATGCTGAAGAGCTGGAGTCAAGAGGGGCACAGAAGGCTGCATCCTGTGAATAGTGTCTCCACCTGCCGGATATAGCCCTCTCCTGCCCCTGCCCCGTCTGCTTCCATTGTGCAGCCTCAGTCTGGTAGGAGAAGCAGATGGGGTTCTGGGGCCATGCTGAAGGGCCAGAGTCAGGAGGGGGCTCTGTCCAGAATGGAATGGGGGGTGGAGGGGGCAGTACTCCTGGTTTGCAGAATCCCTGCCAGCCTCCCCAGCAGAGGAGGGTAGCTGCCCATTGGTGGCACCTGTGGCAGTGGGATGGGTAGAGAGTCAGTTTCAGCTGCCAGGACCAATCTGCCTGGATCCCTGTCAGTTTCCCCTGACATACAGAGGCTCCTCCTGACACCAGGACATCAGCTTGCCCTGTCAGGTTCTCCTGTCCCCTCACCCTGCTAGCCTCGGTGTGCCCCACAGTTTGAAAACCTCTGCATTAGGCAAAAATGCTAATGAAGAATATTAGCCTCAGCTGTACGAGTGTGCATTTACCATGACTATACATGCAGGTAGCTGCACATACCAATGGGCAGTTACATGGATATGCATGCACAGTTATCTGATTAACTGCAGCCAGACATTGCAACTGCATGTAAACTGGGCATATTTGCATGCCTACTGTCACAGATCTGTTTGATCTCTCCCTTTTGGACACCCAGTGCACTGTTTCAGGATGATCCAATCACTGAATCCGATGAGCTCTTAGCTTCCTGGGGCTGGGCAAAGTTTAGACACCGTCCCTGATATTGGGCTTCTAGGCATATATTCCAGGTGCAGACCTCACATATGGGACCAATATAAATTGGCAGTGGGAATTCCCTGATGAAATTTTCTAGGCCCTAAAATTAAAGGTCATCTCCCTCAAGGATTCCCAGCAGTTCTTGCATATACCCCAGGATCCCATCCATAGTGTTAGCCTGCTGATTTACAGTTTACCTCTTCAGGGATATTATACAATAGTAAAAGCCAACAGCCACCCAGACTTTGTACAGAATTCTAAAACAACATTTCTTTTTACTTAGTAGCATGAGAAATACATAGCTCTGTACAAAATAATAAATACACCTATATGCATTTACAGCCTCAGGTTCCTTACCATGCTGGAGAGATTTTTTTTAGGTTTGGACTGGTCTCTCCAGGGTGCCTACGATCCTTCCCCTACAGCTCATGACTTCTCTTATGAATCATGGAGTCGTTCCAGTTTAGTTAGCTTTCTCAGACTTTGGTTGGTTCTGCAGTTAAAGAGGCCATTCCTCCCACCTGCCTTCCCCCATGAAAACTCGCTGACCTATTCCCCTCTTCTGCCCAAAGATCCCTGTTCTTATATCAGTGGGTTTCTATGGTTTATAAGTTCCACTGCTGACACCTGGTTCCTCTGTTCTGCTTCTGGTGTTTATCCACTCTTCCCTTCACCATTCCCCCCTGGAAAAACAGTTTCTCCCAGTTCCAGCCAAGCATACCTCCTTAGCATAGCAGCTGTTTGGTCCAGAGCATTCATTAAGGTTAAAGTGTTTCCATTGTATCTGGTATGGGAGAGACATGCTATAGACATACCAGCAAATGGTGGATTCCACACCCACATAGAGGCTGATACACCAATTTTCAGAATAACTTCATAACACCAGCCAGAATTTATATGAGCTATATAGACAGATTCCCCAGGTCATCATAGCTGCCATCCTGAAAATCAGACCGTAAAGACCACACTTCCTCATAAAGTCATGAGTATATTCTTTTCTTGACATGCATATAATCCCTGTTAATATAAATGAGTGTGGCCTGGGTATGGAGGTAGGAATGGAGTTATAGACAGATATCTGGTTGAAAATAAGGGTTGGATGGAGAAGTGTAACAGTGTTTTTGCTAATATATCCTGATAATTCTGTAATTTAGTGCATTTCATGTTGGCTATTTACAACACCACCTAGAGTTTAAAGTGGTGGCACTGCACATGCACTGTAAGCAACAGGCACAAGTGGCTGGGGGGTTTAGCGTTTGTTCAAAGAGAAAAATACAGGCAGAAGGGTTTGAAAAGGGGATGTGATGGCACCAAAACATGGGCTGAAATTCAAACTGTGCTCATGCAGAGTGTGTCACAGGAAAGTTGAAATAAATATGGCTGCCAATCAGCATTTGTATGACACACTTACTAACTTCAATCTAAAGCAGGAACAGCAATACCAGGGAGAAGGGTGCCCAACTTCAGTAAAGCGGGCACAATGTATCCTGTGAGCAGGAAGAGTGTTTGCACCGTGGGATTTGCAGGCTAAGCGCAAAAGATGAAGGATCAATCAGAGAACTATCCTCCCTCACATGGTAGCGGATTGGGCTATTGACAGACAAATGGAATTTTCTACTCGGCAGGCTTACAGCCACATCCTCCAACATCCATAAATTCATTTCTAACACAATCTCTTTAAAAAAAAACCAACAACACTACAAAGAGACCTTTAAAACTCATCCAGGCCTATTGTATCCCAAGTCTGAGCTTTCAGGCTTTACTAGTTTTTTTAATTATCCCTATACAATTGGGGCCAAATTTTCTTAGGTGTGTGAAAGATTTTTTTTAACCCTCAAGTAACTAAAAATGATCAAATATTTTAAAGTTGGGGGCGGGAAGAGGGAATGCTTACCTAAGGGCAAGCATGTAAAACTCAGCCCCAACAGAAAATGCTCCAGAAAGTCATGAGCATTTGAAAATAAAGGGTGGCAGTACAGAAATTGGTTTGTTACCTTCTAGGGACACCATCAACATAAAATCTAGTCAATTTCATAAATGCTAAATAGTTTCAGCCGTTTTCCGCAGGTAATGTTGTCTGAAAAAAAAAAACAGGAGGGAAGGAACAGGGAAATTCATGATTTCCTTTTTTATTTTGTTGTTGAAATCCAAAATTTCAATGAAAATCATCATTGTTGAAAAATCTCTACCAGCTCTACCCTGAGTACAATAATGCGTGTTCAATAGCTTCCAAATAAATCTGGTGATTTTTATCCCTTTCCATCTCTCCTATTGCTGTTTGAAAGACCAACATAAATGACAGAAAAGGCTTCAATCTTGGATGTGGATTCACAAAGGCAGATTCCTGTTCCTGCATGGGACCGCCATTCCAGTCTACTTCAGCATGATTCTATTGGGTGCAGTGGTCTGCTCTCATGGCTTCATTTGCTGGATCAGAGACTAACTTTCTATATGAAGAAATTGAAGGAAATGACTCTACCCAATATATTCTCAAACATATGACATAACTTGTGAAAATAGAGGAAAAATATTTTCTTCTAATCTCCTAGCCCTAACCCTATTTTTGTTACTTACAAGAATAGTAGAAAACAATCTTCAGGGAGAGGGCTGAGGCTTGCATCGTTAATTGTGTCCCTTGGCATCATTTTAGCTATTGTGCAGACGCTAATGGAGGTAAACATGAAGAGATCTCAGAAGACTTGCAATCCTGAATAGATTGCCAATTCCATACTTGCTAAGCTTCATTCTTTTTCACTCGCTGCATGGGATGTTAAGGTTCAGCAACATTTCTCTCTGAGAACTAAAAAGATAAAGTCCTTCAATTCTTGTTTCTATTGGTATTCCAGTAGCAGCCACCATATGCTAGGTACTATCCTCAAGCACACACACACACAGCTTCTGCCCCCAGAGCTATCCCAGAAATGCACTTGCTCAGCTACAGAGGCATATTGATTCTCTGTAACTAATATTACCCATGCTCTGCTCATTCCAGGACTAGGCTAGACCTGCTTTGGGATATTGATGCTGTTGCTATGCAGAGTCTCCACAGTCTCCCTTCCCCATAGAGATGTGCCAAGATAACTTGAGATTGAACTGACTGGTAGCATGTGTTATCAGCATTCTGCTCTATATACAAAGTGAGGAACCTTGCTTTTTAGTATGACATGACCATTTCCTTTCCCCATCTCATATATCAGAATGCCAGGCACCTGTAAGAAACAAAGGTATTTCAGAACTATAGTTTCAAGACAGAAAATAGGAGAATCTCTGTCTAGCATAAATCTCTCCTTTCTCAACAAATTGTTTGGCTGATGTGGCTTGGTACAAAAGTGCATTTTCAGTACAGGCTTTCATATATGGGAAATAATCACATTAAATGAGTGGTGAACAAACTGGCCATCATGGCCAATTCATCCATCCACAGGCATGCAAGCTCTCTTGCACTGGTTTCCATTTGTGCTTAAATAATTCTGGAAAGCTGTTGGGAAGGGGAAGAGAGGTCGTCTTGGAGAAGCTTATGTGCCAATATGGTATGAAGGAAAAGTCACAGGTGCCAATTTTATCCTTGGCACCTGTAGAAACTCAGAGAATACCAATGGGCTTGTATACATATAAATAAGGACAGAGTGACGCTCTGAATCACCTAGTCTAGAAAACAAACAAGAACGCTCAGAAGAAATTAGGGAATTCATTAAATTATACCATGCTTTCTGGGTTAGCTTATTGCTGTGAATCAGACAGAGTACATGGTTAATCAATATTTAGAGTCGAGTTACAATGGCAATGGTAATTTTGTGGCAAAGTTTGTTTCTGAACTGAGATATGCTGATTCTGGTATTAGCTATATAACAGCTATTAGGTCATGATGCAGAATAGCTCTTAAGTATGTGCTTCACTTTAAACCCTTGTATAGTCCCACTGATTTTCATTGGACAATTCACATACAGCTTCTATTTATGGAAGTGGCTTTGTCCACAAATACCAATTTCAGGGCAATGGACAGTTGGGTTCTAAGGTTTCTAAGATACTTTGGCCTCAGAGGATATACCGTGTGTACTATGTGTGAAGTATAAAGGAGCCAATATAAACTTAACTAACAAAATAATCAAACAAATGAAAGTTCTGCGTACAAGTAAAATTAGAGAGTTATGTTCTGAACTCATTACTTATAACGAGTAGGTATCTTCCTACCCTTGAGGATGTCTGCATAAGGAGGTGCATAATGTACCACACCAACTGCACTTGATATTTAGTCATTTCTACTCCTGACTGGAAGGAAGAACAACCTGGCAGTCCTGTGGCGACCTAGATATAAAAGACAGAGATGCTTTAGAAAATGTAAAGGCAATGTATGGCCCATTTTACCAAATCTATCTGCCCTCTTCAGAAAGATGATTCCCCCACTGTGTTCAGGAGAAGTATAATATTTCTACACAATAAACCTTCTCTTCTTATGTACCTGAGTAATTTTTTTAAAATCTAAAAAGGATCGGTCTGAAACCTGGAATCCTGTCTTTGCAGGTGCAATAAGAATACACAAAATATGCACCCACAATTCTATTCCAGGTGCCCAAATTGGGGTACTTGCACATCTCATGTTTGTCTGCAAAAGGGAGCTCTGCCTCATTATGTTACATTCTCATAGGCAAATAGGAGACTTCATCATTTAATAAAAATTGCAGGTACATTCAATTGATGCAACAGCAGCTGAATGTTCTTCTTCAGTTTCTTTTCCCATAGTGTGGACTATGGAATAGAAAGTCATTTTGTTTAGGAAAAAGCATGCAGAACTTAGTGATCAAATGCTATAGTTGCTGTAAGAATGCTTATAGCTGGCCTCTGGGCTTTGACATCAACATCTATGCCCCATATGTTCCAGTTTTAACAGTAGGGAAGAATTTTGAAAAAATGAAAGAACAAACCATCCATCAACTATAAATACCATTTCCCCACCACCACTACCACCACCACAACAACAACAACAACAACAAAGGAAATAAATTAATACTATATTAAACCATGCTTCTGCTCCTATTCAGTCTTTTTCTGAGAATTTTTCCACTGGCTTGAATGGGAGTAGGACAGAGCCCTATATGTAGTATATCCATGCAAAACTTTTGAAATTATGCAGGAATAAGGTGCAGGAAAACATTTTGAAGATTTAAGATAGAAATATATAAATGAATGCATTGGAGTTAAATGAATGAAATACAATAGTGCATACATGGCATAAGCTTAAATAACAATAACATGTACTCATTGCATTTAGTGTGGAAGTTCTCATTGTTCAGTTGATGATTTCAATGATAACTAGTTTTATTTGCAAGCTATCCTTACATCTCCACTGTTACTGAGGCCTGCTGCATTCCAGACTGGTCCCCAATGTAATTTACGAAGCCTTGGGGCTGCTCTAATTTACACTTGGCTACCCACCGATTCAGCAAGCCATTCCAGCAGAGAGGAACCAAGAGGATATGGTATAAACCAGCAGCATCCCATCTTTACCTGGACACTCTCCATAACCAGGGAGCTGGCTGAGAATATATGCAGCGACACCAATTACATGTGGACTTTGAAGGATTAGATTTTTATCAGTAAATGTTGATAAACGTCAATTTCACTGTACATACACAAAGAGATGAAAAAATATTTTTATTGATAATAACCAAAATTTACAGACAGGCAAAGTAAGAAAAATGCTGCTTGTGAACTTTTTTTAGTTTGATTCAAGGCTAAAATATTAACATATGATGTTGACAGTTTGTGTTTTAACCATTATAAATCTTTAGCTTTTTGAATCTCAATATTTACTGTCATTAAATAATTATCGAATGATCCCCACCATTGTCTGAGCTCCTATGATTTTGCATAACTGTGAACATTTAAATGGATAACTTTAAAAAATTCTTAAAAATAAACACTGATATTATCTGTCAAAATTATTTAAAAAAAATCAAATTCTGCCAAGTCTAATTATATGCCACCTTGGGATTCCCCATACACAAGGACAATCCTCAGCATCCCCGTTAATTTCCATTTGCTTTGCAGCACTACAGCACACCCAGGATTAAGGTTCAGTATATCTTTCGTAAGAATGTTTGAAAAGAATTTCTCTGGAGATTCATTGAATCCAGGTCCCTGCGAGCCCTCATTTGTCCTGAGGATGAGCTCTGGTGCAACAAGTGAATTTACTAAACTTCAGCTTCCTCCTTGCTTTGGTGCTATTTTATTATTTTACAAGAGTAGCCTTTGTCTTTTCAAAGTTCATTCCACACAAAAAATAATTAATGCTACAGCAGGTTTATAGCCGAACAGTTTCCAGATGACTAGACATTCATACCTCTGAAAGTCTGAAGAAAATAACATATATTTGTGAAAATGATACTCACATCAGCCTCCCCCTGCATTTGAAGCTAATTGGAAATCCTATCTTGCCAGGTCTCTGGCCTCATCTATAGTCATGGCACAAAGGATAGTTCCTGTCTAGGCTTCCCCAGTGAAAGCGCTATAAGCTTTTGATCAGCTCCAGTTGCATGTGTGCTCCAGCTATTTCTCTCTACTAATGACATCAAATGACAATGAATATTTTTGATTGTGTTTATAGAGTGAACCCTTGTCAAAGCACTTGGGGTTATTGTGCAGTCAGGAAAAAACAGAGTACAATAAAAATAAAATAATAAAACAAAACCCTTTATACAAATTTCAAAGGAAAACAAGAATCAAATTTTTAAGACATCTTGAAAGAGAAATTAATGAGTGCAGGGATAGCAGTGCCCACTCTAATCACATGTGTAACCTTATGGGTCAAATCCTCAGCTGGTGTAAATAGACAGTGCTGTGATTTACATCATTTTAGATCTGCCCCTATAAAAGGTGTAAAATTATAATCTAGCCTTTAACAAATAATCTGTCCTGAGTGGCACATGACTGTGCATTCCCAGGAGTAACCAAGGAGTAAACTGTGACGGTGAAAGTCACAAGTGCCTTTTTTCACTCCACTTCTCTGTCACTCACACTGAGCCAGAAACAAAGTATTTTCCTCTTAGCACTGGCTTAGAGCCATTGACTACAGTCGAAACTCCATCCATTTCCCACTCCTGTTTGCCCACTGCTACCCACCTGCACAGGGAATAATAGCAGTGTCGCTATCCCCCAACCCTTCCAGTCCATCAGACACTCTTTAATACGTAATTAATACGTAATTCGCATGGACAACAGCTGGGAGGAGAAAGGCTGGAGGTTGCACCACTGCAGCCACTCACTGCTTTCTGTATAACCCTTCATGTGTTCCTTCATACTCTTGTTCTCATTATCCCCGCAGAGGAGGGCAGAATCTGACACTGATCTGTTTGTGTGGTAGTATTTTTACAAAGCAAGAACATTCTGTGTAAGTAAAGCAAGGCTGAACTTTTACATGTGTCACTTGTGCAGATTACATGAAAAACCTTTTGTGTGGTGGGATTTGCTCTACATCACCATTCCTAATGGTATCTAGTGTGAAGTCATTTTGTACTGAGAAACTCTCCTGAAGTGAGAAAGGATTGTTTTGTAATTAAGGTGGTGGGTTGAACTCAGGAGATATGGATCGAGTTCCTGCCGCTGCCACAGACTTCTTGCATGGCCTTGAATAACTCACTTCATCTGTATGGTTAAAATTTACAAAAGCACCCAACTCCCATGGACTGTTAATCAAGTTTTGGGAGGTAAGCATCTAGATGCTTTTGTAAATCCCACTAGGCACCTGTCACACTGCCTGGTATTGGACACAGCTAAGAGCATCAATCTCATGTCAGACTACCAGATATTAAGGCATATACCCCGGACTGGAGGTACACTCTATCAGAAGATTTTACCAAACCAGTAACAAATGTGTGCTTCTGAAATACTATACTAGTTATGATGAAGACACAGATAGTCCCCTTCAGGCCATCGAACCCCTCAGGCACCAACCAGACAAGGGAGACTTTTGTGATAAAGGATTATTAAAACCAGAAATCACATATATTAGGTTCTTCCCGTTCCAAAGAACGAGGCACTCACACTAGGTGAATATGTACTTCAGAATCTCACCAAATACCCGCTGCAGCCAGTCTTTAGTAAACTAAAGTCAGACATGGGCCAGCCACAGGTGTTTAATAGCAGTGTAGACATACTGTAAGGGCCAGGTCTTCTAAGGTATTTAGACACTAAAAGATACAGCTAGGGAGTTAGGTGTCTAATCTGTTTAGGTTCCTTTAAAAATCCTACTAGGCTTCTATCTACTTGTTTAAGTCTCTAAATATCTTTAAAAATATGACCCTTAGTCCCTGTTCTGACATGCTCACATGCTATTTCAATATGCTCAGGGCCTAGCGCAACTGGTCTCCAATCTTGCTTGAGTTCTTAAGGCCCTACTGTAATACGACTGTCATTCAGACAACTTGGACTACTTTGTCAGAATATCTGTCAGAAGGAGCAATTGTGTAGTTTGTCTCTGAAAAAAACAAATGAACACTAAAGCCACCAATCACACAACACAGTATAATAGATAAAGGTAGGTGAAAAGTATTTATTTTCGTTTGATTTCACATAGGAAAAGTATTACAGATACAGAGCTCCATGTGGTCTCAAAATGAGAAAAATATGAATTGTAATAGGTCTGTTTTAGGTCAGTATGTACGTTTAGTTCCTCATATCCACAGCATTTTATTTGTAGGAGAATTGAAGATTAAAACAAGCCTCTCTGACACTGATAATCCATCCCCCACTGCACAAAATTAAAAGCACTCTATTATGGCTTGTTGGGGTTTAATCTCTATCTTCCCTTCAAGAACTATTGTTTGACAATTAGATCACACAGAGAAGAAATCTATAACTAGACTATAAGGATTACATCAGTGTCTTATCCCATTGTAATTAAAATAGCAAGTGATTGTGATGTGAAACTGTCCAATGTGATGTTCTACTTTTTATTGGTGAAACCCTGAAATTCACCAGCTTTTTGATCCTTTCTAAGCCAAGAAACAAATGAATGTTGGAAAATTAGAAGTAATGTGCTATGAAATCAGAATGGTCATAATCCATTATTTCTATGTGTGTGTTCACTTCTTTTCACCCCTTTTAACACATTTCAGAAGAAACAGCCACATGCCTAGGAAAC
Source organism: Emydura macquarii macquarii (assembly GCF_026122565.2). NCBI lineage: Eukaryota > Metazoa > Chordata > Testudines > Chelidae > Emydura > Emydura macquarii. The sequence goes on along the minus strand of NW_027130208.1, from coordinate 11,626,810 downwards.
TACTGTACCAGTTTGGATCTGAACTGATGTATTAAGTTAACTGTTAATGTACTATATTGTTCTACCTGCCAAAATGTTTACTATTTTCATAGATGACAGTTTCAAGCACCTAATTAAATAACCCTCTTCAAATAATAGAAAGAGAGTATTATTCTACAAGAATATATTTTTTTCCTATAATTGGTGATAACTGAGTAATGATGTGGCAAGCATGCAATTAGATCTAATTTGCTTATATAAGTGAGCTGAATAAAAAAAGATCAATATTCAATCTACACCTAGTTTAAAAAGCAATTAGTTTAATTAATGAAAAAGCTCTGCATCAGCTAATTACTATAAAATGACCTAACATATTTATGCAAATTTGCATTATTCAGAATACATGAGTATTTTAATTACCTAAATCATTTTTACCTATTGACTAGTATTCTTTATACTATTTACTTATGGCTTTAATGTTCAGGAAAATGTCATCTAGAAAGGGGTTTTCTTTTACACACAATGTTTTATGTTATTTTCTATTACAAAAAAACAAACAAACAAACAAAAAAAAACCAGCTAGTTATTTTCAAGGTCATCTATAGATTAAAATCCTCTTGAAAAATTGAAACCTCAGAGCACATGGTTCTGATTCTCTGAGTAGTAATTACTTGACAAAAGCCAAATGCTAAATTAACACTAAATATATAACATCCAGGTACACTTGGTGTGTAAAGTGAAACAATGGAACAGAGATCAGAGAGAGATTGAAGCCAGCGGCTGAAACTTTATTTTAAACTATTACCTAACTCAGGTAATCACCAACTGGTTGTTCCCATATGGATCTCAGCCGGTACCAATGATCCTGGAGGACTATGAACCTGATAGTAGCTGTGAAGGCCATATCCCCTCTCCACCCCCAAAGATTGCTAAGGAACCCTAGCTAGAAGCCAAAGTCTCAACCCGCCCCGGTCCCTGCTGGAGGTAGAAGAGACAAGACGAGAAGAGGGAAGCCACAAGCTGTGTGAGACATAGAGGCAAAGTGTGGGATTCATAAATTAATTTAGATGTCTAGCTCTCATTGGTTTGAAGGAGAGTTAGGCACTTCAATACCTTTGTAAATCCCACCCAAACCCCCTCACCATGCAATGCTATGCTGAGCACCAATGCCCAGGCAGGCCCAGGGGTGCCAGTCGGACCTTGCTAACCCACCAACTGCACTGGAACCTGCCAAAGTTGCAACAATTGAACCTAAATGGCCCAAACCCGCCCTCCTGGGAAGGTGAAAAAACCCTCACAGCAGTTTACTAATTTTGCCTAACAGGAAAAATCTCTTCCAGAACCAAAACGGGTGATCAGCCTAGCCTCTGGCATTACCAGAAGTCCAGCAATTAGAGTAAGGGTGGGTCTGAACCAGGTTTTCTACAATGCCTACCCCAGCTGGGCAGCAACCTGTAGAAATCTACCACCACCACACAGAAAACAATCAGCAGGCATCCGTATCAGCCCCCACTGCCCTAGGGCAGTAGCAGTGGGGTGGGTCAGGCCTGAGGCTCAGATGCAGTATGTGATCTTCCTAACCCCACTTCATACACCCTGGAGCAGGATGCAGGACTTGGAAGTGGTTGGGAGTACAAGAGAGAAGAAGTAGCAGAAGGTAAAGGAGGAGGAAGTTAAGGAGAGGAAAGCAGGTGTGTGGACCATTGCCTCTATTGTTTCCAGTTGAGATCTCCCCACCCCAGCCACAGAAGATGTTTCCATTGCTTCTGGCCCCATCAAAGTCCTGGCAAGCGAAGTAAGCATTTTCAAAGCTAAAACTTCCAAATGTAAAGTGTGGTGTGAACAAAGTACAGTAGCAATTAAACCCTTCGTAGTGGTCCTTTATCAGTCCAGTAAAGGCTAGCAGGGATATGCAATACCCACAAGAGGCCCTTCATTATCTCTACTAATTGTCACCGGGCTGATCAATGAGAGTTGGATCAGGCCTTAATTAGTTGGGTCCTTATACAAACATTTAATGTGTGAGTTAAAGGCACATTGGATTCTCGAAGGAGGCAGTCAGAATTGACTGCATACAGATATAGAAAAGCCTAGCTATAGGTTATTTTTACAGGTTTTCCCTTCTCTGAAAATTCATAAAAAGATCAATATGCAAAAATCCATCCACTGAACTTGAGGGTTCCTGCTAAAACAATTTAAATATATCATAGATTGATTTATAATAATCTGATTTACATATCGATCTGCACTCAAAATTCCACCTGCCCTGCAGTAAAGGAGTGTATTTTTCTACAGGACTGAGTGTTGTTTAATAGATTTTTACCCTGCATAGTATGAAATCGCCTGCAGAACACGTGGTATTTTCTGGCTTCACACTGTATGTTAACTTAAATGTCAGGATGGCATAAGATAATTATTAAGAGATCAAATTTTGCCATTTAAAAGAACCAAAAGGCCTCTAAAATGTAAATAAAGCTTTCTGTCTCAGCTTGTAAGCTCTCCTGGGCAGAGACTCTGTCTTCTAATATCTTTCAACAGTATTTACTGCTGCCAGACTGCAGGTAATGAATAAAATAATAATACCATGGATCATAGATTTACTGTTATGATAGGCCAATGTAGTGCATCACAACTGCCTGGACAACAGAAAAAAATATGAATGAACTATCTGGCTCTTATTCACAGGTAGATCTCCAGTCAGTCAAGAAATTGTTGGCTCCAGAAGTCTCACTGAGTCAAGAGGTTTGTTAAAATTAAGTAAATTTCTCTTTGTACATGAGGACATGTAAATGACATTCTTTTATTATGTTCTAATGAAACAGTAATAGGTTGCACTTAAATATCTTTGTGCTTGCAGTGCATTGCACAAACAACCAGTTGCACACTTCTGACATAGATAAGTGTGTAATATGATCACTGTTCTTAAATCAGAAAATTTGATGCAGATATTAGGGGATTTGACTGAGACCACACAAATCAAGCAACACTCAGCAAGAAGGAATTAAAACTGCAGAGTCCCTGGTTCCCTGTCTCGTGAAAGTCCATTAAAGTACACTGGCTACCTTTCAGCTACCCCTTCTCCTCTCCTCTGCTTCCTCCACCCTCCCCCAAAAAACAGCCATTGTGCCAGAATTGTCTTTGTGGGGTTGCGCCAGGTGTATGTCAGAGCAGGCCCGGCATTCCTGTGTTCATTAATGCTTTCGTGATCACAGGTGATGTAGCAGACTTTTTACTTTGGTCTTTGCTATTCACTCTTCATCCTTGCCATCCAAAATATTTTAATACAATCCTGCTCTTCCGCACAGCTGCATAATACAGCATTAGAATGCAGCAGAGACTTCATACATATTCCTGCAAATTATATAAAGGTGTTAAGCATGAATCTTCACAATGCCCAAGTGCATATTACAACAGCTCTGGTGACACTGTGAGCTATATTACATTTTTGTTCTGAAGTGGTGTTCCTCAGAGGGGAGGAAGAAAGTTATGTGCTGTCAGAGAGTCTTGATGTGTTTCCAGTCATATAAGTTTCATACTTGAAAAACAGAACAAAGCTTTTGGAAGGAATGCCCTGACCTTGAACTGGCGTAGGGACGTGCATGCATACAAATGATGGTTAGCATGGTAGTCAGACCTCTGGTTTGGCAATGTAGTTGCCATGGAGAGAAGAGCAAAATATTCCTAGAGAGATGTTTTACTAATTAATTATACACTGCACCATAGCAAGTGCTCAGCATTTTTAGTCATGCTGAGCACAGCTCACTATCAACTGCCTATTTGCTGCTTAACTTTTTTTCCTCCTGGCAAATAGTTTCTCTATAGTTACTCTTTTAATAAAAATGCATGAGCAGTGCACCTTGGCATGAATATATTAGTGATCAGTCAGCCAGATGTGGCATTGATCTCTAATGTCTCTAAAGATCATATGTGGCTATCATGGTAATTAATGAATATGTATGTTAACAATGACCTACTACTAACTAGAATCAGAATTGCTCAACTCCTTGTCATAGTCCCTAAACTGTTAAAAGCTAATAGATTCTCCTCTAGTCTGGGTGGTAGAAACCCTTGATCCTGAGTTTCTCCTAAACAATACAGTGTTTTATAGATGAAAGTTAACATCTTGCATAGCCCTGAGAAGCAGATGCATAATATGTGTATAGGTATAATATGTGGCATAGGTTAAAACGTGTCTAATAAACCTAAATGTCAGGATATCTACATGTCCCTCACAGAGGAAAAAATACATTAATTAAGCCCTCTGATTTTTGCCACCTCCAGATAAATCTTCATACCGTTTTTTTTTTTCTGAGTACATCATAGTCATTGAATGTGCCAGAGAACCTTGCATCACACTGGAAGTAACTGTTGTTCATGTGGGGATGAAAAGAAAAGCTGAATATAGGCTTTCATATATTACCCTGTTCATGGTCTACAGAAACTCTTCAGAAACACAGTCCGGCAATGTTCAATGGCTGGTCATATTATTTACCTCTTTATGGATAACAGTCCACATAGGAACCTTTGAGCTAATGTCCATTCATTATAAGGCTCAGTCTCATGTCCCTTGATCATTTCCCAGCAAATTCAACAGGACTACTTGCATGAATAAAATTTCCAAGACAAAATCTCTCTTTCTGAAGGTGAAGCAAAGGAGCAAATTCATCCTTAGAATAGCTCATTCCATTGATTTATACCAAGGATGATTTTTGCCCAGGTACTCTTTTAATTTGCTGCCAGCTCTCTCTACTCAACATGACTGGAGAAGATAAGGTTGATGTGTAACAGCAAGTAGATAACCTGAAGACAACATGGAAAGCACAGATAATTATTTGTGTGATTCTTACCTTGCATCTAATTATGGGAGTGTGTATGCATCCCTTTCCTTCTTGGCTCACCTTTTAAAATCTCTGAAAGTTCAAATGTGTGTTTATGCATTGACTAATGGGGGAATGCATTCCCCGATGAGATATATTGTGTACTCTTCAATACCTGTCACTATTCTATTTGACTTTACTGACTTTACCAGTGTTCTCAGGTGATATCGCCCATGATTAATGAGGGATTTGTTTTCAGCAAAGAAGGCAGTTAGGAAGCACATTTTCTCTTAATGATATGCATAAATGAATTAAGTAATGCCAATCTAGCTTATCTCATGTTGGGCTTGGAGTCTTTTTGCTGCAGTTTTACTGGCATTTTATCTTTCTTATTCAGGCTACAATTTAATCATATCTTACAAGATAAGGAGAGTCCAGGCCTGGTCAGTACTTGGATATGAAGTCTCCAAGTATGCCCATGGTGCTTCTGGAAACGGCATTAGTGATTCTTCAGGAGATGCTCTTTCCTCTGAATCAGTTACAGAACAGATGCCACAGGGCATGAGAAGGAGTTGGAGAGATACTACCCTTTGAACAATGTGCAAAGCTGAGGTCCTGGCCACTGGCACTTCTTACAAGCGTAAGGGTGCTATCTCTGATATGCTGGCCAAATTCCAAACTGCATAATTAATTGCATCCTGCTTATTTTACAGAAATCCCCTCAGCAGTTTCAGAGGATCTGGTGTTCACATATTCTGTTTTATACCTGGAAATGGATCCTGAGCCACAGCACTCAGATTCAGATCTGGAAATGAACTTTTGCAGAGGTAAGGGACAATCAGGTCTGCTTTGGTGGTCTGGAGAGTTTGCAGCTTACACTGTTGAGTATTGCTGCTGTGGACCATTAAGTAGCTGCTAGGTTTCATCCCAACAGCAACTGCATACCAGTGAAAGCAGTAAAGGGAGATGCATATTACTGTTGTGTATAATGCAGTATTATTTAGGACATCACAATTTTTTTTTAGATAGTACATTGTATAATTTTTAAAAATAATTATCTCAACTCATCTGTAACTTTCACAATTTTTTCCTTATAAATTAAGGAAAAAGCATCATCTTTAACTTTGAATTTCTCGGCTTTTGCTGGTTTGTGTTGCAATCCTATCTCTACACATAGTGTTGGTACTTACATTTCTATAGATACACTTTCAAGGTCCTTAAAGTTGTAACATAATTGGAGAAACCTTTAACCCGCTGGTTTGAAAAAACTTAAATTAATGGTGTGCTTTAAACACTGTAAAGTGTTAAACAACCTGAGTTCAAAGCCATGAACAATGTCTTCTGCCACTGGGATGAAAATATTGCTAGTTGGATACTGACCAAGGACAGAACAGATAACACGGGAATCATAATTAGAGTTTTGTCAAACCAAACCTTTATGTATTTTTAAAGTTTCAACTGCTTAAAATCTGCAGGGATACGAGATGAGATTAATGTTAACTCTTTTTGATTTTGAGCTGCTACTTGTATCTTCCAATGCCTGTAAATAAGACCAGATGTGGCGTTACTAAATGGTGTTGATTGAAGTTTTCCCAAACATCATCTAGCTTTGTGGGTATATTGCAGTTTTGGGAAGGCAGTATCTCTGTTACCTAGTCCAAGTATTATCAGAAATATGGAACCTACCTCCATATCATTAAACCAGAAAATACAGCTGTAATGTTGGTTTAAAAAAATCAAGATGGCTCATAAAATAGATTTTCATATTTTTAAATGACTAATAAGAAAAGCACCTAGCCTTTCTTATTCAGTATGAAGTGGTTAGACAAACAAATAAATGATCACAAAAGGTTTATAAACATCCCAATTATAACTACCATCTACATTACTAATGACAGAAGATTCTTCAGCCAGCATGAGCATTCATCAAAAAATAAGGGATACGGATAGTAGATGTTCAGTGATATTGATTTATTTTTTATCCACCGATAAGTGCAGTGACAGTGTACTGGAGTTTCACTCTTTTGAAATCACCTCCTTTGTATCTAAGTTGAATTTATCTTTCATTTGAAATGCAGTTGATTTAAGATCTTTAAAAAATCCCTCGGTCTCTGGCATGCCTGAATTTTTCATGTTCAATTTCAGTTCTGTATTTTGGTATGTTTTGTTATTATTAATAGATTTGCTACCACATTGTAATTTCACGTGTTTACTTACACTGTTTTCTAAACTTGTGCCTTACTTTTATTAACATTCATGGGGTTATTTAAGCAATAATTTGTCATTATATAAAGCCTGAAGCAAAGACTGCTGAGTTGCATGGGAAGTTTTACAATGATTTTGAATGGGTTTCAGAGCAGGTGCATGTGGCCAACATCTCCAGTGTTTAGCACCCATAATTGGGGTCAATTTTTTAAGCTCTCATTTCTCACTTAGCACTTTTGGCCCTTAGTTAGATGCATAAGCAGCCAGCCACACATATTGAAATACTCAGGAATATTTCAAAGTTCAAATGATTTCTGCATTCTTGGACCAATGAATTATTTTTTTCCCTCTGGATCGATCAATATTTAAATGAATGGCATTTTCTGTCTCATACCTTGGCCATTCTTTACAACCACAAAATGAATACAACTTTGCACAACATTTGACCTGTAAATAGGAAGAGATCAAGAGCTAAATACCGGCAACTGAGGGAAGCTACATTCTGAATACATGCAGCAATGCTTAAAATAGACACTTTAGAGAGCAATCGGTATAGATAATATTACCAGTGTAGGAGAGCAAGCACCAGCACAGGGCTGGTAAGCACCTAGGAGAGAAGAGACATCTGAAAGAAATCAATTACTGGTATGGAGCCAGTATCCAACTATGAGAGATACATCATAGAGAGTGATCAGGTACTGATGATATACTCACAGTCTGTTTGGTCTCAGAGGGAAGTTTCACTAGTGTAAATAAATCTCTTTATTTCTTCCAATAAATAAGTGGGTGATCTATAGTGTGGAGACAGTGTGACAGTGAAAATTCTAAATACATTCCTGATAGTTGAATAGAATATAATACAATAATAGAAATGTAGTCCTAGGAGAGACCTCAAGAGATAATCTAGTTCAGCCCCCTGCTCTGAGGCAAGATCTAATATACCTAGACCATCCATGACAGATATTTGTCCAACCTGTTCTTAAAAAACTCCAATGATGGGTATTCTGCAATATCCCCTGGAAGGTATTCCAGAATTTAACTACTCTTGTAATTAGAAAGCTTTTCCTAATATCCAATGTAAATTTCTCTTGCTGCAGATTACACCGATTACTTCTTTCAGTGGATATGGAAAGCAATTGATCATCAGCTGCTTTATAACAGTCTTTAACTTATTTGAAAACCATTATCAGGTCTTCCCCTCAGCCTCCTTTTCTCTAGACAAAACATGCCCAATATTTGTAACCCTTTCTCATACATCAGGTTTTCTAAGCCTTTAATCATTGTTGCGGCTCTCCTCAGATCTCTTCCCATTTGTCCACTTCTTTCCTATAGCGTGGCTCCCAGAACTTGATGCACAACTCTAGCTGAGTAATGCCAAGTAAAGCGGGACAATCACCTCCCATGTTATACATATGATGCTCTCCTTAATATATTCTGGACTATTAGCCTTTTTCACAATGCATCGCGTTGTTGACTCATTCAATTTGTGATCCACTATAAGGCTCAGATCTTTTTCTGCATTTGTACCACCTCACCAGTTATTCCATGTTTTGTATTTGTGCATTTGATTTTTGCTTCCTCACTGTAGTTCTTTGCACTTATCTTTATTGAATTTCTTCTTGTTGATTCCAGACCAATTCTCCTCTTTGTCAAGATTGTTTTGAATTCTAATCTTGTCCTCCAAAATGAGAGCAACCCCCTCCCAACTTGGTGTCATAATCAACTTCTATAAACATACTCTTCACTCCATTATTCAAGTAATTAATGAAAATATTGAATAGTACCAGAACCATAACAGACCCCTGCAGGACACCATGAGATATGTTTCCCAGTATGACAGCAAGTCATTATAACTATTCTTGGAGTATGGTCTTTCAACCAATTGGGCATCCATCTTATAGTAATTGTATCTAGACCACATTTCCCTAGTTTGGTTGTGAGACTGCTATGTGGGACTGTGTTAAAAAGCCTTACTAAAATCAAGATATACTATGTCTACTGATTCACTGCCTATCCACTAGGCTAGAAATCCTGTCAAAGAATGAAATAAAATTGGTCTGGCATAATTTGTTCTTGACAAATCTATGTTGACTATTCTTTCTAGTCCTATTATCCTCTAGACACTTACAAATTGATTGTTTAATAATTTGTTCCAGTATCGAAGTTAGGCTGCCTGGTCTGTACCTCTTCTGGTCCTCTGTTGTTCCCCTTTTTAAAGATAGACGTTACATGTGCCTTCTCCAGTCCTCTGGGTCCCCACCTGTTCTCTGAGTTCTCAAAGATAATTGCTAATGGTTCTGAGATTGCTTCAGCTAAATCATTAAGTGCCCTAGGATGAATTTCATTGCTAAATAAAGGACCTACATTTTCCTTCATCTTGCTCCTAATGTATTTAAAGGAACTCTTACTGCCTTTTATGTTTGTTAAAGCCTGCATTTTGGAAGTCCATTGTCCTGATTCTGCTGTTCTCAGCCCCATCCTTTTCTGTCCTTATTCTGCTGCTCTTATTCTATTGCTTTATGATCCCTTAGAATCATAAAATTTATCATTTCATGGTCACTTTCACACAAATTGCCTTAAAATTTCAGATTCACAATCGATTCCTCCCTGTTAGTCAGAATCAAGTATAAAATGGCTATTCCCCTGTTTACATCCTCCACCTTTTGAAACAAGAAGTCACTAGTAAATTCAAAGAACTTATTGGACTTTTTGTGTTTTGCCATATTATTTCTCCAACAGACATCTGGGTAGTTAAAAATCCCCCATTACTAACTGGTCGTGTGTTTTGAATATTTCTGTTGTTTGTTCTAGAAATGCCTCATCCACCTCCTCATCCTGATTTGGTGGTCTATAGTAGACCCCTGCTATAACCTCCATTTCCCCCCCTTTATGTTCACACACTGGGTGTTTTTGTATTTTGTAAAATTTGGGTGAAAAGAAAAAAATATCGCCACCAGGGGGAAAAATAAAGCAGTCCCCTCCTTTTTCATTATGCTTGACTCTCTCCTTTTTATTCAGGATTAATGAAGTGTAGTTATTCTTGGAGTATCATTGATTTTATACTTCAGTTCTTACTGAAGATGCGTGTTTTGCACTTCGTGCATTTATCACTAAAAATGAATGCAACCAGACAAAATAAATATTAGTTTTAGCTATTTAAGGACACTTTTAAAAAATGGGCAAGATACTTCAGCCATTGGCTAGAGATATGCCAGTTTACACCAGTTGAAGAGCTCCCAATGAGGGCTCCATTCCAGATTCCAGAGCTTGTCCCCTAACTCAATTCCAAAAGTTAATGGGAGTATGTGAGGTGAAAGGTGTTACTCAGTGTGAGTAAGGGTTGCAGGATTGGGCCTTTAGTACTTTATAGAATGATCAGAAAAGAACAAGAAAGAAGATAAGCTGTTCTATTCAATTTACCACAGCATGTTTTGGTGCTAAATGTTAAATAAAAAGCCATAAGATTATTTCTTTTAATTTACTCTAAGTTTATTGAATAGGGGAGGTCTAGTTCTATGATGGAAAAATAGCTGCAAATTGATAGAAATAGTTCTAACTAATTTACAGTTTTAATAAGTCTAGGGTTTTTTTGTTTTTTGTTTTTTTTAACTAAAACTAGAGGATTCAACACTCTTATTTTTGCTTGACCTTTTCTTTTTTAATACCAAAAGCTTTCTTCTACTGATTACACTCAGTAAATATTTGTGTTTGCTTTAAAATTTGCAGACCAAGGGATTCAACCACCCAAGCTAAAGGACAATCAATTACTTTTTAACAGTTGTGGACTATGATGAGCAGTTCTGGTTCTCTTCAGCAGAAGGTAGTAGAGCGTAAATACTAGCCAGTTCATTGAGTACCATGATAGCTGTACATGATCTATGGAAGCACTAGCGAAAAATATCCCTTGTTCTCTGATACATCTGATCTTTAGTGGCCAATTTCAATTCTAGATTTTAGTGCACACTTTACTATTGTTTATACAGTTGCTATCACAGTGTAATTTTTCCTGTCTACTTACACTATTTCTAAACCAGCCCTCCATTTTTTTAACATTCAAGCCCAGTGAATCAAATCAAATGAACATATTTTTATTTGTGTGAGCATGCTGGTCACATAGACCTTCCTCCGTTGCAGTGTGCTGGGAAGGCAGACGCTAATGAAAATTGTCAAAGTGAGAAAAGAGATTGTAGTTGTGAGCAAATTCCTGGGGCACGCAGTGGGATTATAAAGGAACAAAACATGTACTTATGGACTGGTAAGTGGTGTATACAAGCTTGTAAACCTACTTAACAGATTATTGTTTTACAATCAGCCTTTTTGCTGTAAATAAATTGCACATCTTTTCACTTAAAGTGCTTGTTTAAACTGTTCTCCTACCACATAGTTGTGCATGTAATGTTTCTCTTTTGGCATATTCAAAGTAGAGATGAACTTTATTCAGAACAGAAGATCCAAACCTCTTATACTTTGAGAAGCTTTGGATATGAACTCTGCACTGCAACCCGTCTACTTGCCATACCCCGCACACAGACCTAACTATACAAAATAAGAGAGTGTGTGTGTATAACTTCCCACAGCACCGTTTTAATATTTTATTGTTCATGTATTTTGACACACTGGTTATATTTACTTACCTTGCATGGTACAATTTGCATAAGCCACTGTATAGTTTCCTTTAGCACTGCTACGCAGCTACCAATTCGGCCAACCCATAAGACGTTGGGTTCTTTGAGTTTGGCCATCCTTTTTAATGCTCAAACCACTGTGCACACATACTTAAGCTAGTATGCTCATGCAAGAGACATTTAGCACCTGCACATGCATTAAATTGTTTATCACTTATGAATGTGTTAATTTGCACCTGCAAAATCTATTGGAGATAAATGATCTAATGGATGCAAATGTTACATGTTGAGAGCACACTCTCATTGTTTTTTGTCTCAGCAAAATGTGCACAGAACTATGTGAACAACAGAAATGCAGACTTGAGAATGCTCACATTAAAGCTGCGTACAGGCCCACTCAACCTGTTTCTTAACTTTGCCTATATTAAGGAAATAGTGTCTTTATTTGTTAAGCCTTATGACTCAGGAAAATAATTAATTAAATGTTATGGCAGGAAAAAGGCTTGGTGTTTGGTTTGGTTTCTTTTCTTTTCTTTAATTGAAAATCTGTTTTTCACAATTTTCTGTTTTTTAAAATGAAAAATCCTTTTTTTTAATTTTCAAGAACATTTTTTCCCAAAAATTGAAGCATTTTTACTAACCATGTTCACATTTGTTTTTTTCATAAAAATAAGCAAATATTTTTGAAGGAAAATTTAAAGAAATAAAGAATTCCCACAAAACAATTTTTTTTTTCAAACACCTTTACATCTGACTCATTCAGATATTATGGTGATGGACATCATATAAGAGAGAAATTTTTCACCAGTGGTAAATACATAAAGACTATAACACAGACTTTTAAAATAAATGAATGGATTTAGATAGGGAAATCTAAAACACTTCAAAATAAAACTGAGATCTATGATTTTAAAGAGACTAGATTGCGTCTCATGAGAAAGTTTGAAAACAATCCCCTTTAGAGAGAATTCTGCTCATATAGCGTACTGCTTGTCTGCGGGGTAGAGAAAAGGGGAAGTGTTCTTCTTTCATTTTTATTATTAGGGTGATTTGTATGAAAACAGGATCTGTGTTTCTTAAGGATTCATTGGTTCTGCATGCTTATTCTCTATGTGAAGTCATAATCTTCTGTATGTGACATTGCAGTTGGTTGGTGTGAAGATGACAGGGGAAACAAAGGATTATGACATCTGAAACGGATGGATTCCTACAGAACAAAGATCTTGTTTTCATGCAAATTGTCTTAATAATAAAAAAACCAAATACAATAAATATTGTAAGAAGAAAAATGTGCTATATCTGCATAAATTGCTTGAAGAGGCACAGTGGATGTGAGAAGTGGACCATGAGTAAGTGTTTAGTAGCAGCAGAAGCACGCTAGCGGAAGACTCTGTGGCTCAGGACCGGCCAGAAAGGGAAATTTGTGGTGGGAAGCCCTTTAAACCCCTTCACCGCTCATCCTCACATTCTATTGAGCAGTAATTGGGAATTATACCTTGGCTGTTCAGAGTGCTGTGAGTGAGTAGGGAAGTAGATGTTCCCCATAGCTTCACCTCAGGGCACCTGCACAAACCAGAACACATTGATCAGTTGTGGTGACAGAAATGGAATGCTTTAATCAAGATGAGGCTGTATAAGATTTATATCATGTCATCAATCCTGTAGTATTCTCTGCCCCTTTTTTTACACAGCCTCACAGCTTTTCTAGATTTCTTGCTCTCAGTTGTATAAAGCAAACATCTCATCTTGGCTGACCACCATGAGTCTTTGTTCCTCTTCAGACGCTAGAACTAGTTCAGAATCCAGTGTCTACAGGTATTTTAAACTAGTTCTTGTAGTGCACGTTCTTGGCACTTTTGTGTACTGAATTTCGCTGCCTTTGTGTGGCTTTTTATTTTACCTGGTTTCGTTAGGTCTTTTGAGTTGTTCACACTCCATCTTACTCTTGAATAAGGTCAAAACTTTGTGTAACCAGGTGGCAGTGTTTGCTCATTCACTCCCAGCTCCGGATCACTACTAACATGTCTGATATTAGGGTGCCTCAGAAATCAATTATTAATCCCTTTATATAATGTGAACTGACTACATCTAGCATAGTCTAGTGTTTAAGATGATCAGAAATGTAAGCCTGTTTACTTGGTGGCTTTTAGACCCTTGTATAGTTGCACTTGTGCAATTGCTAGTGTAGACATGCACCATTGTAAATTATGACTTTCACAAGTGTGCTGCAGCTGTGTCAGGAATTTGCATTGGTGCAGTTACATTAGTGTAGCTCCATTGTGGGTAAAACGGAAGTTAGACAAGGCTGTAGTCTGTATTATAATGAAAGATAATTAATATTCTTTAATTTAGCATCTCCACATGTTTTCTTTAAATAAAAATGATGTCAAATGTGAAATCCAGTTAGCATTACTTATCAGTAACCGATCAACACTTTTTTTTTTTTTTAAATATCTGCTCCAGGCTTTGTGCTGTAGATTAATTTGGTTTATAAATTTCACTGTCAAATGTTACAAAAAAGGCTTCAGAATACAAAACATGGGAGCATATTCTAGAGCAGGTTTGAAGGAGAATAAGAACCATGCATATGAGTCACTTAAAGACTAATAAAATGTAGCTAATGAAATTTTTCACACTAGCATCTTATCACACTTTCTTTTCCTAGGGTTGCATCTGAAAGGTTTTTTGTTTTTTTTTTAAGTTTGAAATAACATGAACTAGAAAGTGTATTGTTATTAAACATATTTATTATTGTTTAACTTAATGACCAACTAAGATCAGGGCCCACTTGCATAGGTACTGCCATACACAGAATAGTAGAAAGTCCCTGGCTTAAAGAGTTTATAATCTAATAGACAAGATGGATAAAGGGAGTGGAAAAGAATAACGTACAAGCAGAGTGAACAAGGCGATGGTGGCAAATGTTATGTTCTGCAATTTTTTTACCTGTAACAGCCTGGGGTGGGAGGAGAGAGAATTATCTTTGGTAGTTAACTTCTCAAAGCTTCACAAAAAATCAGAGAAGTTATGTCAATAAAGGAAATATTAATGTGAATTTTATATTTGGTTTATATATGGGGCCCCAGTCCTGCAAATGCTGAATCATGTGAGTAATGTAAGTGAAGCGAATAGCGTTTCATGAGGGCTACTTTGTATGTGTAAAAGTAGGCGTAAACAGACTCTCAAGGGGCTTTCTCTCTGTTTTTATTTGCCTAACACTTTGTGCTTAGTACTGTGTTTTCCATCTCTAAAGAACAATCATAAACTTTCAGTCAGGATACCTTTGTTTTATATTAAGAGAACAACCAAAAAAAAAAAACCCAAAACCCAAAGTAAAGTCTTCATGAAATATCATATGCCCCATAGAATCATAGAATATTAGAGTTGGAAGGGACCTCAGGAGGTCATCTAGTCCAACCCCCTGCTCAAAGCAGGACTGACCTCAGCTAAATCATCTGTAGAGGATGCAAGAACTCTGAAGGCCTTTACAGCAGAGAGGGCAGCATGCAGAACACAAGTTATAACATCTACATCCAAAGTAGGACTAAATATTGTTTAATTCAATTGGCACAAACCCTGGCCTGTCCATCTCTACCTATAGGGATCAGCACGGTGTAGTTACTCTGACTGCTGGCCACCAACTGCAGAATCGGGGCTATTCTTGAGTGTAGACAAGGCTTAAAGAAGAACCTTTCCCCTGGAAATGCATTCTAGACTGTGAGGTGTAATTTATTCAGTTTCAGTACCGCCAGCTCTATTTTATTGCCATTCTAGCAATTTTGGGTATTTTTTTTTCATAGCTCATGAAAACCCTCCTATTTGACATCAACTCCCCTTTATTCTGCAAAAGAGACAAATGTCTTTCATATTGCAAGACAGTCACATATAGCGACAGCATCAGCTTGGGGGTTGTCTCTAAGAAGTGAACGTGCTTCAAAAAAGCACATGCCCAGGTGTTGCTTATATCAGAGCTATTTTGAAGTTGAGCATAAATTAATTAAGATGCATTGAAAATTTGTAGCTGTTCAGAGTCCAAAAGTAAGTAAATGCGTTGAGCCTTCGGCACTCAGAAAGAAACCATCACTTATTCCATGCCAGAAAAATAATCAGTGTGTTTCTAGGGTGCCTACAAATGTTTTATGATATTATTCACAACTGGGCCACCAACAGGGGCTGTCCAACATTTCCTTCTAAATGGGGCATTCTCACTGCTGCATCATAGCCAAGCTTTTAAAGTGGTGCAATTGTAATTCGAGCCAGGGTTTCTCTAGCACCTTCCCTCCGATTATTTCAAAACGCTTGAAAAATATTAAGCTTCCTGATGCCTGTGTCAGGCAGGTGAGTATTTGAACTCCTGGGAAAACTCAAGAGGCAAATCCCGCTCCAAAATCCAGGTGGTTATACTGTGCCTTGAGATGGTACAGCCCATAGTAGTACCTCCTCTCCTCAGGGCTGTGATGGATTGCGTCTCCTGGATGAAGCAGTCCCGGTGCTTCCTGGAGCACAGGAGCAATGATTGCCCCTTGCCTCTGTGCAGGGCAAAGTGAAAAGCTTCTTCCACCCTCTCCCTTCCCTCTATTCCCAATACTAAAGCTAGGTAACAGCTCATAGGGAAAGTATCCTGGTGCTAATGAATAGAGTCAAGCGACAGAGTGAAGAGTGAGCGCCCACAGGGAGGGAACAAAACCATAATCAGTGATGTGGGAGATGAGGTTAATTATACATTTGTAATAACTCCCAGGTAAGTGCTTTTAATTAAAGAAAGGTCACAATTCAAAATCACAGTAAGTCCATTCTGCTAAAATCTGCAGCTCTGCTTTGTTTTGGGGCAGGGGGGGAAGGGTACTGCCATTAAAATGCTGAACGTGCCTATTTGCTTCAAACAATGCAGCACAAGAAATAAAACCAGGGATGGCGTTTGCATGGTTCTCATTCTTCCATTAGATTCGCAGGGCAGCATTAGGCTAACATACAGACTGGTCCTCTTGTTTCCTTTCAGTTCTGTGACACTGCATCCTTCCCATCTGTATGGTTCCCTTCTCCTATTTTTGTAACCTAAATGAACTCGCTCAGACTGGGTTAGTGAAACTGCCATGCCAACACAGGTTTCTAGTGGTGTTTTATATGTTTCCATGGGGTAAAATATCACCATACAAATTAAGAGGCCGATGCTTTTTTCCCACTTGTCATAAAACCTTGTTTATTAGGATTTATTTAAAAATACGCCTTTTTTTTTTGGTCTTCATTTTCAACAGCTGTGCTATGATTTTACATTGTTGTAAAAAACCTTGGGGAATCATGTGACATACAGTACATGCTGTGCTATCTCAATGCAAATCATTGTTGGCCCGCTTGCCTTTCATGTTGGATGGTCTGGCACTATAATTGCTTGGTTCCAATATTATCTGTCCCAGGGCTATCAATTCATTTTCAATTTCTCTACCTGTTGGGTTAGCTCAGGTATCCCACAGAGTTTTGTCCTAGGCATCTACTACTTAATTTAATTTATTATGCTCCTAGCTGTGGAACACAGACACCCTGAAGCATTTCTACAACCAGGGTTGTATTTGAGGGTTGCTTTTGTTTTCAGCTATTTTGGTCAGAAAATAGCTGTTTCTTCTTTTTCATATCAACCATGGCAGGAGGCTAGTTGTCGTTGCATTGCATAAATCTAATTCTTTTAACAATTAGTTGGTCAGTAATAACTTCTGCTGTGCTGGCCTATTGCCACTATGCATGCTAAGTGAATGGAAAAAATAGATGGCAAAGAGCACCTGAAGGAATAACCTCATAAATGATTGTCGCTGAATAAATTCTCCAACCTTCCCTGTTGCTAAGCTTGAAAATGACATACCGATATGATAGAACTAAACAAGTTAAGGAGGCTAAATTCTGCCTTCTGTTACACTTGCACAGCTCCCACTGATTTCAAATGGCACAATTTAATTCCCAAACAGAAAGGACGAAAACAAGATGGAATGGCAAGGAAACAAAAGTGGAAGAATACACTACCCTCCCCTCAAAAGACCAAGGTCTCGTTCCTGAGCTGGGTCTGACCTGTGCTCTGTGCAGCATGGACTGGGGAAGAGAGCAAAGGTGGTATTGAATCACCTCTGTGGGCAAAGATTCTGAGGACAGTCAGGAACGTGTTTGTGCTCCAGCATTAGATAGCTCTGTGGTATGCCTGCCAATGGACACAAAAGGCCTTCCAATAGGAATATGGAATTCAGGAATTAGGAATATGTGGAATTCAGAGGTTTCCCAGCCACACTCCTTTTTCCACTGACATGCCCCCTGTGCTGCTGGTGGTATACAGCTAGTATCTGACTGTATACAAGGGGAATCCCCAAGAAGAAAGGTCAATGAGGAAGGGATGTGTGGCTGACTGTGCACCACTGAAGCAATGCAAAACAGCCTAAGCACGGCCCAAAATCTGCCTCCTTTTTCCTGCATAAGAGCTAGATAGTGCCAATCAGCCATGCATTGAGAGAGTGTGTTGTAATTACCTTACAACTTAATTTACGAGTAAATCCAATCGTCATGTACAACACAGACATTTAAATACAACTAAAGGTAGGCAAAATTTCCAACTTCACAAATTGCTTGAGAACATTTCGAACTTTGACAGGAAAAGCAAACACACTGAAGTTTGCCTCACTCTGGACTAAATTTCACAAGCCTGCCATGAGTTGACCAAATACCTTTGATAGTGCCTTTAATATAAACTATTTTAGCAACAACAGATATAAAAATGAAGTCAAAAATAGGATTTTGCTCAAGTTTTGGCCAAGGTAAGGGGAAGAGCAGATACAGGCTAAATGGGTTTGGGTTCAGCTGCAGAGTGATGGAAGGGGGAGCATGTCCTACAAAAAACCCCAGCAAGCAAATAAACAAAGGAAAATACCAATGCTTTGCAGATGTTCCATTGTACCCACGGAAAAAGGAACCAGGTGTGAGATCATGCTTAGGCCACCTACAATTGTGAGCCACTCTGTTACACCAGGTGTCTGCTAACTTGTGTCATCTTTTATAGGAGGCCAATGGAAGGACAAAATCATGTCTCTTCCTACCAAATCCAGGATTAAAGGTGTTGGAACTCTAAATTTTTGGTGAAGTCTTTCCAGCTCAGGGTGATGACATGACACCATTTTCTTTCGGGCAACTGCTGGCTCAGAAATCCGTAATAAACTTGGGCATTGCTGAAAAATATTCTGTTCATAACATGACTACATATGCACGCCTTAAGACGGTGAGTCATCATCGTGTGTTCAAGACCAAACAAAACTGGTTAAGGTTCATTATTCAGGGTGAAAGGAGTTGTTGGTCTCCCTGTGGGACAGTTGTCTCCTTCACTGTTGCCATCTATTTTGACACTTTACATAGTGAAGCAAAAGACTGAATGAGCCATGCAATTTGAATCTCTCACCAACCTATAGGTGGGACTTTCACAGGTGCCTAAGGAGCAAAATCACATTAAAAATCAGTGGATTTATATTAACACCTAACTCTTATGTAGGGATTTTTATCAGTAATCCCAAACACTTTACAAAGAAGGTCAGTATCATTATCCTCATTTTACAGATGGAGAAACTGAGGCACAGACAGGTGACATGATCTCTTGAAAGTCATCCATTGGGCCAGCGGCAAAGCCAGCAAAAGAACCAGGTCTCTTGAGTCCCATTTCAGTGCTCTATCTTCTAGGTTGTTTGTGCTCCTAGGATTTGTTCTCCTAAGTGAGAGAGAGAGAGAGAATTTCACTATTTACCCTTTCAGTTGGATTAAGGAACAATTGTAGAGAAGAATAAATTAAGCCTGTACTGCCATGCTGGATCTATTTGTAGATAAATGGAAGGACTTATTTCAGTCTGCAGGGTCCTCAGTCCAGCAACTTACCTGAAATAAATGTAAAAGTAGACTGGACAAAACACCAATAAAGGTACAGTCCTTCACTGGGAGATGGAGTGGATGACCCACACATCATTCCCATAGTATGGTCTTTGATTAAATACACTTAAATAAGAGACAAAACTCTGAATGGCCAAAGAATATCTTTATTCCCTTCAGCCTAGGGCTCATCATAAACACAGGAAACACTGGTTTCACATGGAAAATAGGAAAAGCATTTTCAGAATTTATTCAGATAAGTCTGTTCAAGAAATAACTTCCATAGAATACAGGTTTCAATCACCTTGGAAACACAGTGTCCTTTACCAAATTGCCCCCAACACATCCTACAATCTTTCATTCTTCTTTCACATTCACAATAAAATATTGAATATTTTATGTCTAATACGTCTTCCATTTCTTGCCCGTGCACAAAGAAAGTAAAATTAGCCTTAGCAGTAGGTCTCCTGTTTTTGAAGTGCTTTAGTCAATTTAGTTTTTGATTTGTGCGAACTAAGATTGTTTGGGGCAGGAGGTCTAAGTGAAAGCAGAGTTTAAATCTTTTAGTAAAACGCTTGTTCTGCTTTTTCTTCTGGTGGAAAAAAAAAACAAAACAGAAAGATAAACAGCACAACCACTGCAGCTTGGCCTGAATCCAATCCCTGGGTTATATCTAGGCCTTTAACGCTGTCTGAGAAAGTCATTTTAAAGAAATACAGTTATTACATACATTAGTTCTCACATCCTTGGAGGTACATCCGTACTCTTCAATCTTTCTGGATTACTTCAAATGTTTCCTGAAGGCTTTTAAATCCCGTGAAGACCGATCTGAGAGAATTCTTTAGGCAATCCTTCTCTTTTGCTCACTTCATAATCAGAAAAGATTTAAAAATAGCGCACAAATTAAAAACAAAAACTCCTCACACAATTAGGAATTGGCCTTCAAAGCCACTGTGGAGAAGGAAACTTACATAATCAGAACATGTCACTAAAATTAAGTAAATTTAATTTTTCAGATTCATTTCTCAAATAATAGATTTCTGAGCTCATGGGACCAATTTTTGTTACATCTAAATTTGTTTAGCTCCATTGACTTCAGTGAAATTATGGCAATTTACACCAGCCGAGAATCTCACCTTTTGTCTTCTTCATAGCTGACGGTCTACCCAGCAGGATAGGTGTGGAGTTCTTCAGTATGAAATTCCAAATGGTGGGCATGGTACTGAACCCATTTATACTAGTTTTTCACTTGTATAGCTTAGCAGAATTGCTTCGGAGGCACATTGGTGTAAACTGAAAGCGTGCTGTGCCTTTAAATTTGAAATTATTTGAGTTAGGATAATGTGACTTTGTCCAAGAGGGCAGACCTGAAATATAGCCAGAGATACTGTCCACTACTTGATGAGCTGACATGACAACGTGCCAAAACTCTCCATGCAATATTCTGCAGCATGATACATGTCTCCAGATTTGGTTAAAGCGAAAAACAAATGCACAGTGATGTTTTGTAAGAGGATTACCCCCAACAGTTAGTTGTTCACTAATGCTGCTGTTTCCCAATTGATGACATTTGTAATGCCAACAAAACTGTTGCACTTCTCATCCCCTGCTGTTGGAGCTGTTGTGCATTTGACTTCTGGATTTTGGCCACTGTGTATTTACCATTTGTATAGCTTCTGTGCTTTGACTTCTATATTTGATGCCCTTGCCAAGGGAGAAAGACAATTTGTATGCTTGATGTTGTTCTATTAAACCTATGGAGTATGTAGTTAAAACAAGTGGTTCAATATCAGTTCATTCTGGTCAGTCAGTTGATGTGATAGATAAGCCATGCAGAGATTGTACTTGACATATATCTGTTGCATAAATCAGGTTATATACCTTAAACCTGGGACAGCTTGAGTGTGAACCACAGTCTTTTTCTCAGTTTTTCCATTTATAATGGGCTGATCTCACACAAAAATATCTATTGTATTAAATTTGAATTGGTTATAGTATTTTCTTTGCACGTCTCCTGCTATAGACCTAATGAAAGAGATTTGCTCTTACCTGAAACATCTACCCTTTTGCAGGAGGTATCACCTTAGTAAATTACGCCGGCATGTAGTAAATTGCTATTGTGAAAAGTTTCTTTGTTTGGATGATTCTCAAAAACTCACCACAGGAGGATTCTTGAAGCTGCATCTCTACTTGCAGGCAACAGATTATGGGAAATGCATTCATTTTACAGGTCATGATCCGTCAATAAAATGAATGAAGGGACTCCGCATGGATGCAGTAATCTCTGGCCTAAATAATTAGGGGATAACTTGCCGGTGTGCTGTATGTAGAAAATAAAGTTGAGAATTGAGGTTATTTGTAGAATAAAGGAAATAACCCAGTAATCTAATCTGTTTTCTATACCATTATCAGAGAAAACATGCACCATAATGACTTGACACTTACCGGGCTTTACAGATAACTTTTAATAGCGTAAGTGTGATGTTTTCCCCCTAGTGGTTTAGTTCATACAGTACAAAATAAACTGGTTTTTTTTTTCCTTCTTTCTGATAAATTGCACAACTCAAAGGTCAATAATGGTATCATGTATCACAAGTCACTTTCAGTGCCACCCAGTGCTTAAGGCCACATGTTTTAATGCAATCTGACAGCCCCTATTTAACAGATTTAGTACTTGCTTGTAATCCATTAATAGTTCCATTTTTAGATTTAGCTTGCTACCCAAATAACAGCAGGAAATTGATTGCCAGAGCAGTGGCTTGAGACTTGCACCAGACTGCTGAGCATGAATTACAGCCACAAAAATGGTAGTGAGATCCTGGAACTCAGGGTGATAAACAGGAGATGCTTTTTCAGTTAAATTGGGGAGGAGCAGGAGTTGTTATGCTCTACAGACCTGAGAAAAACCTAGCTGGCATGGCTGGAGTACCACTACTGTAGCATCATCAGAAAACATTGGTTCAAGAGAAGAGGATAAGAAACAGAAGGCAGCACAAGAGAAGATGGTCAACTTTATTTAGATATGGATTTTCAGAAAACCAAAACAAATCCTTGAAGGGCCGGTTCCTGCACAGTGACTCAGGCCCGACTCCCACTGAATACATATAACTTACACCTAAGTGAGGTGTGTTCAGTGCTATGCCCATCCCTGAGGCTCTTCTCATTGCCCTCAGGTGGAAACACAGCTCCAACATCAAGTCCTTCCCTTCTGAGGTAAAGCAGTTCTAACATAACCCAAAGCTGGCTCATTCTGAGCTTCTGAGCAACCCAAACGGTCTTATTTCCATGTTCCATAGAAAACAACTGGGCCTGATTAGTTGATGAACATTAGCTGGCTTGACTGCTCAGACCCTGAGGATGAAATTCTGGCCCCATTAACGTCAATGGCAAAACTCTCATTGACTTCAAAGGGAACAGATTCCACCCTTAATCTTGTCCTTCCTGTTTCTTAAATACTAAAGACAAGCAAGGAAAAGTGAGGTTTAATCCTTCTCTGATATTCTTACCTTCTCTATCCAAGGTAATTTTGAGACCTATATGGCCAGTATTCTGTATCACAGTGCCTAAAACAAAAGGGAGTATAGTCAGTTTAGTAATCCACTGGACATTTTAACTTTGTTTCACAATCCAAAATTATTTCCTAGATGCCAAGCACACTATTGGCAATTAAATAGTAAAATAATCCATTAATGATAGATAATTCATCTCATACCCACCATCTCAAAATTAGTAATTCATGGTGAGTTTTGCATCCTGAGGAATAATAAATTATGATTCTAAATAATTTAGATTAGCTAATCAGAATGTTATAACTGACTTATTTACTAAAATAAGGAATTTTCAGATTGGTTAATAGTTTATTCATTAAAGTACCATCGTATATTTCAGCTACTCTTATGAATAACTGGTTTCAGATGTAACAAATCCAATTTGCTCTCTAAATCTATCAAAATTCAGCTATTCAGTAAAAGTATAGAAACACATGTGCCCTAGCATTTGGTACACAAATTACATCGGTGATTATTTGACATAACCAAAATAAAATCATGGTGAAAGAAAGTTGTCAAAGCACAAATATCTTGCCCTTAATGAATGTTTCAATATTGCAATCATTTTTATGGTTGATGAATAGCTTTACAATACTTCAAATTCTCTAGTGGTGGCAGACCATTAGCCCGTGACAAACTTCTATTCCCTCAGAAGACCTCTTAATTAGGCTATTATTTCAAAATGTTACCTGACTATTAAAGGAAAGCTTTAATACATCTTCCACTTTTGATAGTTCATTATCCATATGCAGTAGCTCCACATCTTCATTTATAGTATTTTGCTACACCAAAGAATCCCATATTGAGAAAAAAAGTCCTAAACTAAATTCAGCAAGAACTATAAACATCACGAGAGAGAAATATGGGGAGCACTGTATATTTTAAGTAAACTTACCATTCTGTTGTTTGAGCCTATTTTAAAATGTCCCGTCCCTAATTAAATCTGAGAAACTCTGAAGGACCTTTCTATGACTACTTAGAAACTCTGAAGTATCTCCTTTAATGACTTAGCTTTAGAGAAATATTCTTGCTGGTAGATTTCTTTTTATTTAGTTTCTTGTCCTGGCCTGTTTATGTATTGCCAAGGGTGATTGTACTCTGAAATACAGTTCCTCCTAGGGAAATGTAGTGCTACAACAGATCTAAGAAAATTCTACCAGAAGTTCACTTGTACTAACTCTGTTTTGGCTGAATATTAATTGTTTTTTACTTAAATATTGGGCCAGATCATCACTGGTATAAATCATCATACTTCCATTGACAGTTGCTGCTAGGATTTTCTTAGACCTCCTGCGATTTTGCTAGACAAAGTTTTATAGGGCAGGGTAACCAAATATAGGGTGTATAATGAAACATGGGTGTAGTCTTAACTGAGGGGATCTCCATAATGGGTGGAAAAGATAGAGTGATTATTTAACAGTTTTTAGAACTGTTTTTAAACGCTTATAGTTTGTCCCTTTTATAATAGTATTTGTTGTTCTCTTTCTATTCTTTTTCTGAGACATTCAACAGGTATATTTTTAAAGTATATATATTTGGTGAAAGCAACTGTTTTCCAATAATTATGACATTTAAGCCCTTGTCCTAATTACCACTTTACGTGCCTAACGCCAACATTTAGGTGCCACAGGCATTCAAAAAATGCCTGATAAGCTTCCCTCTAACCTTGTAAGTGCCTAAAATTCCTAGGCACTTGTTTCTGTTGTCAACCTCCAAGATGCCCTCATTTCAGATTGCCCAGCAATTTGAGCCCTAACTGATGTCTAAGCCACAACAGGATTCAGAAACTGGGTGGTCCTCTGCCTACCTTGCTTTTCGGCCTAATCCAGGAGCATGCGTAAAACCACACAAGACAGTAAAGGAGATGGGTGTGTCCCCTGTTTATAACTGTTAGCCCAGTGATTAGGCATTCACCCAGAAGTGGGAGGGCTGGGTTCAGTCCCGTCTCCCTCCCCAATGTGGAGAAGGGATTTGAACTTGGATCTTCCACCTCCCAGATGAGGAGCTGCCAACACTTTCTCCTTAGTTTTTCCTTGAAAAAAACCTGACAGGGATTAGATGCCTAAATCCAGGAGAGGATTGATGGCTGTGAATCCCAAGTAGCAATAAGCAGCTCCTACCAGCCCAGAGTCAGGCTCCAAACTCCCAGAGAGGGGTGGGACCTATGCTACACCTGTGTCTCAGCAATTCCTACTGGTTAATTTTGGTAGCTCCCCACTCAGTTTGCTGGTTTTTGTGCATCCCATTCTTATGTATTTTAACTCTGTCCCCGCATTATATAGGAAGCCAAGGCATCTTACCCAAGGTTGTAAACTCAGCTTGGTGGCAGGTTGTCTAAAAGTTGGACACTGAAAGGTCTCAGACCCCTTTGTGAATCTCATCCATTGCCTTCTTCTTTGCAGAATTGAGGCCTTAATCCATAATCTACAACCATGAGTTTAACACCTCACAAAGTACTTGTGGCTTTCAAGTGATTCCTCTATGATAAAGATTTTTTTTCTTACACCTTGAAAGCTTCAATGCACTAAATAATTGACAGCTAGTCAAATAAAGAATTGGTTTACCCCAAATCAACTGAAGTCAATAGTCACTGAAGTCATTGATTTCAATGGGCTTTGAAACAGGCTGTTAATCATTTTAATTAACTAGGACCTGAAATGTTTTAGGACCCTACTCTTTTAATCTTTGAGTCATGGAGCACGTATCAATAAAATGCTTTGGAAATATCCCAAGTATAGCAGAAGTTGGGCAGAGAAGCCAATAAAACATGTCTCCCACTCCAGGACACCTGGAGAACCCTGGAACCAGCTGCATTTGTGGCATCTTTAGGTTTGGGGCATAGCTACTCAGTGAGATACATGCACACAAACAGTTCTAAATTATATTTATTAACAACACACACTGCCCAAGAATATGCCGTATGACTTGCTGTAACTATAGAAGAGCTGTTGGGAGCGGAGAACTCTGTAACTTATTCCAATACCTTACGACACCGAGTCAGACGGCCAGCAGCTTTGGGAGAAATAAAAAAGGATATGTATCAAATTTGGGAAATGTCAGGGCTAAGGAGCAGTCATTTTACACCACATGTTCCACTCAAAAACTTGGTGGACATTCTATCAGTAAAACCAATGGAGTTAATAACTGGTAGGAGCAATACCGGCTCTGCGTTATCCTTCCACATGGCATGGTAGCAGCTGGGGTGGCAATTGATAGTGTAACTTCTCAAAACTCATGCTTGCAGGTAGGGAAGAAGCCCCGGAGCAATACAGGGGTGAGCCACCCTTCTACAACGTTGGCACTTTCATTCATCACCAGTTGGCAACATAGGTCATATGGTATAAGAAGCACCCTGCAGAGAATGTGGAGGGAGGTCCACAGGTTCCAAGAAGGAAGAGTTTTGAGGGGATAACAGGAAGACAGTCTGTGCTCTTGACTGGAATATGAGCTGCACCTGCACCAACTCTGTCAAACAGAGAGCTAGTTTAGCTTGAGAAGCTTGTTACTCCCCAGCATGTGGTACATGAAGCGGTATGTTTCAGTTCCCTGACTGGATGAGATTAAACTCCTCAGCTCAGCTTATCTGTGTGAATATGACATAGAAATTCACTATCCATGAATACCTTGCAATATTGCCTAAATGTGGCTGCTTTGCTGAACATTATTCCTAGCAAACATACTTGTTAGAACATCTGCAGGGAGTGAATGGAGGCGAGCTGGGATACACCAGAAGCAAGTTTGTTTAGAAATGCAAACAAATAATCAAAGAACACTTTGAAGTATTCACCCAGCTCCATCAGTGAGGGCAAAGGCCTTCGCTTCCAGGCTGGTAGGGCTGCCTAAAGGTTCCTGAGCCAATCTGCCAGCACGTTACAGGATGGCTCATGGGGACTGAGGCAAAAGTGCTTGACACGCCTCACCAAAGTAACAAACAAACAAACAGCAACTCTCCTCAGTAGTCCCAGTGGCCAAAGGAAGTATATGAGTGGGTAGAGCAGAGATCTATTCATACAGGATGGCCTAGGGCTCCTCAATCACCATGTGACGTTGCCTAGGGGCTGAGGCGTATTGGCTGCTCCCTTAGACAGGTTGGAAGCCTGCCCAACTGCTGAGCCTGTGCACTAGGAAGAAATATCTGAATGCACAAAGGAATGAGGTATCATGGTGCAGAGCCAAGAGTGAGTGACTGACCATGACACTGTAGCCTGGTGAGTAGAGCACTCCCCCAGGAGCTGGGAGAACCAGTCCCCTTGCTCCAATGACTTTTTCATTATTCAGTAGGAGAGACTGAGGGAGCCTCCACGTCAGAAAGTTCCATTTCCCAATGGTTAGAGCACTCATCTGAAAGGTGGCAGGCTCTGCTCAACTTCTCCCCTAAGGTAGTGGGGGCACTTGAACCAGGGGGATCTCCTACATCCCAGGTGAGTACCCTAATCACTGGGCTAAAGGTTATGAGGGAGATCTGTCCCCCTCACAGCAGTTCTGTAGGAACTCACCTGAGGAGCCCAAACTGGTCAGCAGACGCACCCTTGATTGCTATCTTCCCTGGTTTATGAATTGGTCTGGTGCTTAGGTGGGAGATAGGTATTTGGACACCTAGAGGGAGGCTACAGTGCACATGATCAGAGGCATAAACATAGGTTTCGAGGGAACTTTACTGTAAACACTTAAGCACCAAGTGAGTTTGGGCACCAACAGGGGTCAGTGGACGTATTGTGCATTGCAGTGCTCCTGAGACTGGGACTTAGGCACCTAACTCCCTTTACGTTTATGTCAGAGCCTTTTGCCTTCCTCTTCGCAGCACACTCGTGATTGCCCTAAGAATGTAGGTCTCTGAGCTAAATGATTGACGTTTTCCTTAAAACACTATGTCCCTGCTCCAAAGCCTATTGAAATCAATGGGAGTCTTTCCAGTGTCTTCGGTGAGCTTTGGATTGGCATTGGACCCTAAAGTCTCTTGTGTCCACACAGTTGGTAAGATCTCATCATCCTTTCAAACCAAGGATTTTTTTATTATTTTGTAAGATAGGATATACAGTGCATTCGTGCTGTTTTGAAAACCAAATTATTCTTGCAGACACTTTCAACTCTGCAGCTATGGCTTTCTTCTTTGGGAAAAAAAAACTCTATTATAGGGAAGAGAATACAGATCTAAGATTTAGTTCCATTTTGTCAAAATAAAAAGGCTCCTGACTATATTTACAAAGCGGAACTTTCCTTCATGAGAGAGACACGTATCAAACGATGCTTTGCAGTTTAGCTTTAATTTCTGTTTCATCATCTGTATTTAGTTTGCTTCTGTTGGTCTCCCTTTGTACTGTCACTTCCTTCTCTTTCGTGAGGTGACGGTAAGGCTCAGGGTTCTTGATAGGAACATAAAATCCTGCGTCAATTGTCAGCAATAAAATGTTATTTGTTTATTTAACTGTAAAAACTCCTGCAACATGAGCTAATGCAACAGCAACGCACTCTGGCAATTTTTAAAGAGCATTACCCTCTATTAGTTTTAATCACTGGATCTTTCTCTCTCTCTTTTTTTAAAAAAATGCATCTGTGAGGATAACTTAAGAAGTAAGCAGATGAGAAGGCATCATTCTCTGAAGGCAGAAGTTTTCGGTTCTGCAGTACTAAACAGTGTAGCACTGAAAAATTAAGTGTCTTTCAGTAGGCCCAGATCCACAAAGCTATTTAGGATCCTAACTTCCACTGACAATCACCTTCAGTTGAAATTAATGGAAGTTAGGCTCTGAGCCTTAGTTGCCACAAGCCCTTCATTAGTATTACTTCTATTGGCATCACCTAACTTGCATGTTTGTGCCCTTAGTTTCTGCTAAGTGAAGTTATTTAACCATAAAAGGCTCTACTCCTACAGTGAGCTCTGAATGGGCGCATCCCTCACTCTGTGATTGAGGTGTGAAAGAACCAAATTCTGCCCTCGCATGCATATGTGGTTCCCATTGATTTCACTGGGGGCCAAGAAGTAATGGGGTCTAATTGTGTAAATAGTGCTGCTCTGATGTCTTTGTGCAGCATTATATTAGTAGAGGAATCTCATTCGGCCTAGCCTATATTTATGGAATATAACTTCAAGCATATGAATCAACCAAAGGACGAGCAAACGAGAAATGAATGACTAATGCATGGTATCCTTCCCACAACCCTTTGTAGCCCCTTGCACAATAACTAACACTGAATGACAATTTTTTATGCACCAAATTTTATTAAAACATAAGAGAGCTGGTTCCTCAAAATATAGCAAAGCTGTTTCAAAAGAGGCCCTTTTTCTTTAATTGAAGTGTAGGATTAGTGCTAAATTAGTATTTTATAGTCCATTTTATACAGTTGCACTGAAACTACCTTTGATTGAGTCAATTCTTTTAGTTCCTACTCTTCAGATAAAGAATCATGCAAATTATTCTGCACATATACAAGACTGGATTGACTTTAAATTTAATATCTGCAATATATCTCACCATTGACTGCTGAACCATTTTTTTTCTATGAAATGTATTTAGAAAGGAAACTCAATAGTAAAATTGCTTCAGAAAAGATTAACTGTACCTCAAAGAGTAATAGGAAGCTTAAGAAAGATTCGTAACTTAAGAGAGATAAGAAATTGCGCCTTCGCCACTAGACACCTCACTTGTGGAATCGCACAAAGATCAATTTCCTCTATTGTTCAATACTACATCTCTATGCAGCTACTAACTGAACTGGTCAGATGATATGGACTCGAGTGCCAGCAATATGCAGATAACACACCATTTCCCTATTCTTCATCACATATGACCACTCCTCAACCACCAAGATGATTCACTATTTGGTTGAGATGAAATTATGTTCGTGGGCAAAGAAAAGTGCTTTGAAGAATTGGCAGCCAGGGTGAAGGCTTCTTTGGTTTAAGGCACCCACCAACAATTGGTTAGGTCTATCTGTTGTTTAAGAGTGTCCCTGGATTCCTCACTGATTCTAAACTCTTACATGGCAGCTTTCTAAAATCCCCAGTTGGCTAAGACACACCTTTGTCACCTCATCTGGTTGACAGCAATGCAATATGTGTGAACACAAAATCATCAACTCTTAGAAAATTCCAACTAGTACAAGATACTCTAGAACATCTTCTTTGCAACACAGGCTACTGGAAGCACATCAAATCTGTCCTTCATTTTCTACACCGGCTTCCCAGGTATTGAGTGAAGTTCAAAGTCCTTATCTCCAAGGTACTAAATGGTCTGGGCTCATGTTGTCTAAAAGATCACCTAAAGCTCTGTGATGAAGACTGTAATTGACAAATCCACTCCTCAGGCATAATGGAACTTTCTGTCATATGGGTAAAGTTCATCTTTGAAGAGGACAGTTTTCTCAGAGAATGTGAATCAAACTTCCACAGGAATGACTTTCCATCATAAACCTCACCATCTTCCACTCCAAGCACATGGCACACTTCTTTGACCTGCCCTCTCTAACATAAATACAGAACAGCACATACATTTACAAATGTGGTTAGAATGTAGAGGAATTAAGGAAAATAAGAAGGAGTTTTTAAAATATATTAGGAAAAAAAAGAATCTTGACAATGGTATTGGTCCATTACTAACTGTAAATGGTAGAATAATCCATAATAATGCAGAAAATGCAGAAGTGTGCGATACAAATTTTTATTCTTTATCTAGGGGGAAAAATACTGGTGATATTGTTTCATCACTTGATGATAATGACACTCTTTCCATTCTACTAGACTCAAACTTTAAGGTCAGAAGGGACCACCATGATCATGTAATCCAGTGGTTCTCAACCTGTGGCCCTATCAGCACATAACTGTGGCCCAGAATGGTAAATAGATTGAGATCCACTGAGCTAGTCTGACCTCCTACACATTGCAGGCCACAAAACCTCACCCACCCACTCTTGTAATAGATCCCTAACCTCTGGCTGAGTTACTGAAGTCCTCAAATCATGATTTAAAGACTTCAAGTTACAGAGAATCCACCATTTACACTAGTTTAAACCCGCAAGTGACCCATGCTGCAGAGGAAGGCAAAAAGACCCCAGGGTGTCTGCCAATCTGACCCAGGAGAAAATTTCTTCCCAACCACAAATATGGTGATCAGTTAGACCATGAGCATGTGAGCAAAACTCACCAGCCAGACTCCTGGGAAAGAATTCTCTGTAATAACTCAGAGTCCCTCACATCTAGTGTCCCATCACCGGCTGTTGGAGATATTTGCTGCTAGCAGTCGCAGATTTGCTACATGTCATTGTAGGCAGTCTTATCACAGTATCCCTTCCAAAATCTTATCAAGCTTATTCTTGAAGCCAGCTAGGTTTTTTGCTCCCATTGGAAGGCTGTTCCAGAACTTCACTGCTTTGATGATTAGAAACCTTTGTCTAATTTCAAGCCTAAACTTGTTGATGAACAGTTTATATCTATTTGTTCATGTGTCCATGCAGGTTCTGAACTTAAATAACTCCTCTCCCTCACTGATATTTATCCCTCTGATGTATTTATAGAGCCCAATTAAATCTCCCCTCAGCCTTCTTTTGGTTAAGCTAAATAAGTCATGCTCTTTGAGGCTCCTGTCTTAAGGTAGGTTTTCCATTCCTCTGATCATCCTAGTGGCCCTTCTTTCTACCTGTTTCAGTTTAAATTAATCTTTCATAAACAAGGGATGCCAGAACTACACCCAGCATTACAGATGAGGTCTCACCAGTGCCCTGTATTATAGTGCTAACACTTCCCTGTCTCAACTGGAAATACTTCGCCTGATGCATCATAGGATTGCATTAGCCTTTTTCATGGCTGCATCACATTGACTGCTTATAGTCATCCTATGATCAACCAATAAACCCAGGTCTTTCTCCTCTGTCCATTTCTGGTGCCCACAATTCAAGAAGAATGTTGATAAATTGGAGAGGGTTCAGAGAAGAGCTACAAGAATGATTAAAGGACAAGAAAACCTGTCTTATAATGCTATACACAAAGAGATCAATCTATTTAGCTTAACAAAGAGAAGGTTAAGGGATGTATTGATTACAGTCTGTAAGTATCTATATGAGGAATAAGGAATTAATAAGGGGCTCTTCAGTCTAGCAGAGGAAGGTATAACATAATCCAATAGCTGGAAGTTAAAGCTAGACAAATTCAGACGGCCTAATTTTTTAATGGTGAAAGTAATTAACCATTGGAACAAATTACTAAGGATCATGGTGGATTCTTCATCACTGACAATTTTTAAATCAAGATTAGATGTTTTTATAAAATACATGCTTTAGGAATTATTTTGGATCCGTTCTATGGCCTGTGTTATACAGGAGGTCTGATTAGATTATGGTCCCTTATGGCCTTGGAATTTATGACTCTGAAATAATATTGCTTAACACACTTCTGGAAGCACGGTACCATGGTGATGAGGGTGGTAAGAGATCCTAAAGAGAATGAAAAATAATAGATTGGCTCTTAACTTAACATTAGAAACAAGGGCATGGGCCCAAATTATTTTGTACTGTGATAATTGGTGAGTGAGTATGGACATCAGTGTGTTCCAATGAACTGAGTCAGATTTTATCAGATGTGTTCAGTAGTCCATATACTGCTAATACCCACAGGAGATATTTTAATTTGCTCAAATGACTGAGGTTTGTAGTTTTGGAGACGAAGGTTGCAGGTTCTTCTATCACCATTGATCCAAAGAGTTATGCGTCTACCACAAAGAATTCCTCGGTGGCCATGGAATAATCACTCCTCTCCCTGGAAATCCAAACTTCTTTACTTTTCAGGGAGAGGAACAATAATTCAGTCCTGATCCAAACTTCACATTACAGGACTTTTTCTGTAACGAGCATATATGGTACATTCTGAACTCTGGGGAAGCATGAATTTGGATCTATGTTTAGAACTGAACCATAGATCAGGCTTATCGCTAATTTTAACTGAGCTCAGTGGGAATTTCATGCACATATCCTAGCAAGTTGAACTTGGCCAAGGATATGCACATCTCTCTATGCAAGTGTGGGATACATTTTTTTATGGCAAGAAATAAAATTAAACGGTTAATGAACAGTTAAGAATGCTTTCAGAATAACCTGCAGCAGCCTGTGAATGTACAGAGAAGATTGAAAAACAAAGGTTAGCAAAACCATATACAAGGACACAGGGGTGTGCAGAAGGGGGCAGCCCCTACCCATGAATAAGTGTAAAGGGAACAGAACTCCTCTGGTCCCAGTGCTGCAGGGGCACGGGGAGAAGAGCAAGCTCCTCCCGGGGACGGGGAGCACAGAATGCGCCCCTCTAAAAGGGGTCAAATTTAAATTTGTGTGCATGCCCCTGCAAAGACAGAGTTAAAGCAAACCTGAACTCCTCATGTGCTCTTGTTCTCTCATTGTTGCCTCTTTCATTCTCCTTCAATTAAAGCAGAAAGCAAATGAAAAATCTCAAACAGTTTTTGCTGGACCGTTCGAAAAATTAAGGAAGATACTCAAGAGCTTTTATTTTAGAAAGTGATAGGTTCATCTCCAAAAGCACACAGATAACACTGAGACTGGCTCATGTATCTACAAATGAATGGGGTATTAGCAACATATCCCTCTTCTTGCAGTGGTTTCTTCCTTTCATTCATTACTGTTTGTGAGTGCAGTGAGCTTGATTTCAATAAGATTTTTGCCTATATGTAGACTGTAGGAACATGCTTTTTATGCAGTAAATGTACCTTTCACTTGAATGAGCATGACATAAGAGGTAATATAAGATATTGCTTAGCATAGTCCACTTTAGAAACCTTTGCAAAGTTTGCCTGGGTTTGCATTTAGAGATCTGTCCTAAAATCTTCAAGACCAATCTTAAACTTCTAAGGAATACTGCATGAGAAAAGGAAAGCACAAAACGGGAAGATTAGCTTCAACGGGAGTTTTGCACAGGTAAGGAGTGCAGGATCAGGATTTGATGGGTCCTTTCATTATACTAAATAAACATAAGAATCACAGACTTTCCAACCCATCTAATCTATACACTTTACTATGAAAAGCAGCTTAAAAAAACAATGTGATTAATAGTGTATTGCATGAACATTATATAAGATATTGATGTCGCCATATATATGAACTAGAGCTACTAGCATTCCAGTTTCTACTTGACCCGCTATTGTAAAGAGTGGGCCAGATCCTCAGCTGGTTTAAATCAGCATTGTTCTATTGAGTTGGTACTCTAGTTTACACCAGAAGAGGATCTGGTCCGTAATATTGAAGCACTTTGTTTAAATAACGTCCTAATGGATGGGAGGTGGGGGTGGGGCATCAGGTCTTAAATTATGATTCTTTAAAGATCAATGGCTGTAAGTAGTACAGTTAGTCTGAGGCACTGATATAGGTAGTACTTTGATTCTTTTTCCTCATAAAACACCATTTACTATCGAGTACCAGTAACATTAGGATTATAAAACAATGTAGAATATAAAAATATTTATTGGGCCTCTATCTTAAGCTTTCTTCTGGATTTCCTGGCGAAGGAAATAAACATAAAAATAAAATCAAAAGCTTTAGACATTCTGGAGTTGACTGTTTTAAATAGCCTATTAACATCTTCCACACAGCGACTGCAATGACATAAATGAGGTCCCATATTAGTAATAACACAATATAGTTGCAAGGGTCCCCTTGTCTGGTCTTAGATATATTGTAAACATTTAGTGCTATTCATCTGTACTATGGACTATGCATATAAAATAGATCGGCACAAATTTTGTTAAAGCAAATTCTTCCAAGTCCTTCCAGCAGGGCAGGAATTAAAGACCCATCCTGCAATGTGCTGAGTACTCCTATAAAATCAATGGGTTCTCCCCGTGCTCAGCACATTGCAGGATTTCACTCTAATAAGTAATTTGCCTCCTTTCAAGTGAAGACAGTTCTAATCAGTTGTCACTGAATTAAGAGACTTTTACAGATGATTTGTGTCTGGTTAATTCCTTAAGTGTCAGATACAAGCACAGCTAATTCATTGTAGAAGTATAAAGGCCATTAAATGTTACCAATAAAAAAGGGCTCAAGGGTTGTTCTGCCTAACATGACATCATTTTAATATTTCTCTGGACCCTGTGAGCTTTGTTATGTAATATTAGTATAGGACAATTAATGCAGTGCTACTAGAAAGGACTTATAAATTATGACAAACCAGAGACCGCAGGGTTTTTAATTGTGCATGAAATTCATTTCATGTCTCATCCATCAAAAAGAAGAAGTAAATTCTAACAAACTTGATTATGAATTTGAAGTTTGAAAGTCACGGAAAGGAATGGTAACCATGGAATGGTCATGTCAAGAGTTCTAAAGGTGCGAGCTACCAATTGTTAGGAGGAGCTACCATGTAAACGGCTGTGTAACAGGGTTGCACTCACTACTCTTGTGCCTTCTGCTGGTTAGTCTGGGGAATCACTCTGCAGCTCCCAGCACCCCCCCAATGGTTGTGTCTTGTCTGCCATTATCTTCGCCTTAGGACCCAAGTCTCTCCCAAACCCACACCGTCTGCTTCATGACATAGTCCTCCGGCTGTGCCACAATCTGTGCTCTCCCCCCTTCCCGGGATTCTGCAATCCCACTCTAGCCACTTCCTCCAGTGACAGATGCAGTCCACTGTCTGGCTCTTACATCAGTACTCTCAGCCGCTCCTTCTCCAGAGCCAGTCACTGCTCTGTCTGAGGTGCTGACCTCTCTCAGCCTGCAGGGAAGCCAGCCTTCCCTCCCCAAGCTCCTGGAAGTGACTGCCTTCTCTGTTCTCTGCTGGCTGCCTATATAGGGCCTCCTTGGCCCTGATTAGCTGCTCCTAGAACTAGTGTGGGGCAGCCACCCCACCACAGGCTGAGATTTTAAAAAACAATGCCTAATCTAAATTTAGGCGCCTAAATAATTGGTATATGATTTTTCAAAAGAGACCTGTGCACCCAGTCTCTCCTCCTGACATCAGTGGGATCTGCTGGTTGCTCAGAATTTTTAAAAATCAGGCCACTTTATTTAGGGAGAGAAATGCTGATCCTATAGAAATCAATGGCAAAATTCCCATTGACTTCAGTGGGCCAGGATTTCACCCAAGTAGCCGAAGTATTGACAAAGGAGCTAGGGAAGCTAAAGGTCAACGTTGAATTTTCCCTTGATGTGTTCCACCCATTCTTAGATGCAGTGTTACACGTGTTCAGCAGAGTAAGATGTGGGGGCTGACATGATTGCAGAGAAAGAGCAGTGGCTGTATGTTGTACCTTTATACCCAATGCAGAGGAGCAACCTGTGGAACTGAATGATTGTAGCAACGCCGATGCCATAATTTCTGAATATATTTCAGGGTATACTGGTTATGAAGTTATGTCTCCAGTATCAGCATCACTGGACACTTCTCAGGTACCTAGGCCTCAAATCACTTACAGTGGGCCTATCAAAAGGAGTTAAGAGTTAGGTGAGTAGGTGCTTTTGAAAACCCACTATTAGTGCTTTGTAGATCAAAACGAGCACCCTGAACTCCACCTAGATTTAGGGATTTGCATTCCACTGTCACAAAGGGATGAAGGAATAAAACCAGCATTTAGAAATTAAGAGAGAGATTGTTCTGAAGCTGGCTAATTCACCTCCATTTTTGCTAGCACAAATACATCTGGTTCTGAAAACATTAAAAATGATTACTGAAGCTGTAAAAGGCCCAACTTCTCTACCCCTTTTCTAATTATTATTTAAAACTATTACCTGGGGAAAAATATACCCATTTATTTGAATCTTGAATGTCACACAATAAAATCTACCTGCATCCATGTGTGACAAAGATATAAAACCTAATCCAATATAAACGGTGAATTATACTGTGTAAATGTAATAAATATGGATTAGTTTATGTTACAGATGTACATCTAGTGAAACATATATAAGTTCCTAATAAAGAATTCAAAATTGTATTGAAAAAATACTCAAATGTGACCAGCTACCACCATTTATTTTGGTAAACCTGAAGTTTGAACATAGCCTCTCCTTTGTCTCCCACTGTAACTTAATTTTTGTTGTTGTTTCTTTGATTGCTTTTTTCATGTGTTTGTTTTGTTTTTGTTAGGGTCAATTTTGGAAACAGCCTGATGAAGTTAATGCAGAATACTGCTTCGTATCATTTGACAAAATCGCTGTCTGATCCTGATAACTGCTCCTGATTATTCTGTTATCTTGCCCTGTATACAAGCCCTAAAATAAGAGCCCTTTTGAAAATAAAACATTATGATATGAAGTTTCCATATTATAATTAAAGAGTAGAAAATGTTACTGGTAAAGACATCTAACCATGTGAAATATTTGTGAATGACCATAGAAAACATCATGACTTTCTAGGAAAATAAAATCTGAATGGAAATCTTTCTTACTGGCTGAACTAATCCAGTTTTGTTGTAATACATTATTTAATCTGGACATGGTCTTCCACTGAATCACTTTTGTTTCATCCCTATTGCATTTAACATAACCGAGTGAATTTTGAGGTAAGATTAATTTGATTTGACAGAGTAAATTAGCAACCAGTTCAGCACCAAACTCTATAAAGCACCCAACGAGGTGACATTTTTAACATAGAATAAATGTAACCACTCTTGCAGTTTGCCAACAGCAGGAAAAAGATATCATTCTGTTAGTTAAATATAAATTGATTTATTCACTTAGGAAAAGGATAGAAGAGTAAAAGCTCTGTATTAACAGATATGATGAGATTGATTCTGCATTCTGGGAATGAAAACACATGACATTTAAAAGTTGGTTGTATCAAGGAAGAATGAGTGATTAAGATGAACATATGCAGAAACAGAATGAGTTGGATTAACAGTAAGAAATGTGTGAATCATTTAAAAATTAACTAGTAGTCAGAGGGCTGGGGAAGCCACTGGTTTATGAAGTGTCTGCCTATTATGTAAATTTAAGGATTTCAGTGGGATTGTTCACATACTTACAGTTAGACACATATTTAGGCCTAATTCAACAAAATATTTAAGTGATTAAAAGGATTATACCATTGTTGAGAAAAAAATTATTTGTATCTATCTGTCTCAGATATTTCTAAAGGGTATGTGATCAAAGAATGCAAGCAATGATACTGATGGTATCAAATTGTGTTAGTGTCATTTTTTGGCAGGCCATAAAAATATTGCTGAATTCTAAAGAGGGTAACGTTCACAATGACACAAAACACCACCAAATAATAGCAGCAAATTTGCCTTCTATTACTGATGGGGAAACAGATTTGAATAAAATAAAAATGAACCATAACCGATCCTCAAAAGTTTGAAATTGTTCTGAACTGAACTTTTCTGGATTCCAAATGTTTAGAAATTTTATTTCATTGTTCATCTTCATACACTATGCACTTCCTGGTTGCAACCAGAATCTTAGGTACCTAAATGCTTTGAGAGTCCATGCTGGGAGTCATGCCAAACTAAAAGCAGAGAGTGCTAGTAATCGCACAAG
This sequence comes from Emydura macquarii macquarii, assembly GCF_026122565.2. Lineage (NCBI taxonomy): Eukaryota > Metazoa > Chordata > Testudines > Chelidae > Emydura > Emydura macquarii. Next base: position 11,588,284 of record NW_027130208.1, on the reverse strand, counting down.
AATCTATTCTGTTTGACAGACCCCAAACTCCGGAGTTCAGATAGGTTTTAGATAAGTATTTTCACATTAGTTCCTTAGTAGCCCTTCACTACTTTCAATGGATCATTTCCCAAGACTCCAAGAGATGTTTCAATTTATGATATCAACTTGGATCCAAGTAGCATTAATATCACACTTTAGCAGTCTACAAGGGTTGATATAGATTCCTTTAAACAATAATATTTTGTCATTTCAGAATACAGCTCGGCAACAAAAAATTCTTGCTTTCAGGCAAAATTAATCTATTTGCAACATTTACTGAACTTAGTCTACTGTAGAAAACCAAGATGAATTACGGCAGCTTGCTTTCAGTGGGTCCTGCTTTTACCTAATATTCTGGCTGCCTTTGACTGAGAAATAAGGTCAAGTAACTGTCTCAATTTTACCAAATGCTAATATGATTTTATATATAAACATGCACATATACAGAAAGATATACGTTATAAACCTGTGTCTCAAACATTAGTCAAACATCCTCAACCAATTCTTCTGGCTCCTTCCTCTAGCCTATCAACATCACCTCAGCCCCATCACCACCACATACCAGGAAGAGAGGTAGGTTTTCATTCTTATGGTCTTTATGCTTTTTAAAATGGGGAAGTGAAGCCTTAAGAAAACTCAGGGCTATTGGAGCCATCAGAAAAGGATCAAACTAAAAAGCCCCTCTCTGATCCTGTGTTTAGGGAACAGGTAGTAATAAGTAACATGCCTGGGAGGTCAAAAGCCACTTGAGGTCATCGGGCAGGCCAGTCAAATGGTGAATAGCCCATTTTCAGTTTAGGGCATGAGAGGAGCTCTATGAGCACGTTCACCAGTATCTCTAATGACACTCTCAAGAACTTGCTCACGTGATGAGAATTCTGAGCCTGAGCGCTCTGAGCCTGATGAATCGTTTGCAATAATAATCTGTGAGTTCTATACGTTCAGCCAATCGCAAGAAAGAGTCTAGCCAGGTGACCCCAAGTCAGGTATACGGTCTTCTAATGAAAGCAGTTACTCCAGTCTGCTCAACATGGCTACCTTGCTGGGGATGCTCCTGGCTATCTGGTAGTTCTGATTGACTGCTTCAGCTCCTGCTCAAGCTACAGCCGATCGATTGGCTGTCTGAATAGTCAGTGGGACGGTCAGAGTCAAAGAATAAAGTGATTTAAAATAAAGAGTCTTAAAAAGAGGTTGCTCTAGAAAAGACAATGACACAAATGATGTCATGTCCAATAGTAAAGGGGAATTCAGTTTTCTAAGCACAGTGAAACATTTAAAAAATAAAATAAAATAAATGAAAAATCCTGTTGCTGATGACTTCATAAATAAACCTTTGAGCAGTCAGAGAAAAACTAAAAATGTGTTTATGAACAATTCTGAAGGTATTATTTGCTCCTTCAAAAAAAGAATATATTGCTAGTCAATTACCTGAGCAGTCATCACTACATACTGGTCATGCAGTGAGATAGACTTAACTCATTAACCTGTCACAATGGTAAAAGGCCATTTATCACGATGTCTATCATTGTGTCAATCATCAGGTCCTTCCAAGAACATATCTGTCCATCATGGTCAAGATCTTCTCATTAGACAATCCATTATTTTGAATGGCACAAAAATAGTTTCATCACTGTCTGTTGCTTCACAAAATAGTTACCTAATTCCATGAAAGGATTACGTAAAAGGGAAACCTATTTTCACACCAGGGAATAAGTTAAACTCTAAAAGACGATGGTATAGTTAAAGTAAAGAATGTGGATTTGTAAATAAGAGATGATGACTAACTAAATCTGGCTGAAGATTTGTGGGCCAAATTGAGTGGATTTCCTCCATGGATTTATTGTGCCAAGATTAAGGAAAGTCTGAGGCGTGCGTGCATGCACGCACACGTTTTTAATCTAATTTAGCAAAGATCAAATAAAATATATTAGTCAAGTTGAAAAAAAAAATAAAAGTCCCAGAACCTCTCCTTCACTCTTACTAGCATACATATCAGCATCTGGAGCCATGTGGATTAGGAGGTATTCGATTGGACTGGACTAAATTGGACTAAAAGAGGACTGGCCTGGCACAGGGTACATCTACATTGGAGCTGGAAGGAGAGAGTCCCAGCTCAAAGAGATGTATCTACTCTATCCTTGCTCCAGCTAGCTACAAATAGCAGTGTGTCCATGGTGTAGCTGCTCAAGCGAGCTGCCCCAAGTACAATCCCGGCTGATCCCCTAGGTACATAGGCTGGCTAGCCTGAACTCTTGCCTGTACTACCTTGAACCCACTGCTATATTTAGGGACTAGCTCAATCAGAGCGAGCATGAGTATATCTATGCGAGCTGGGAGTCAGCTCAAATGCAGACATGCTCACACTGGTCTTTGCACTCTCCTAATCCTAGGCTGGATGTGTCAAGTGAGTTCTCTGGAATAATTTAGAATAGCCTGAAGGCTGTTCAGTGTTGCGCTAGCTGCCAATTGCCCCCAGATGCTGATACATAAGTCAGGATCAGCCCTGGATATGCCCTTTCCTCAGCCTGGACTCCTAGTGAACAGGGAGGTGGGGTGGAGTAGTAGATATTATGATGGCTGTAAATCCCTTGACCAACACCCTACATTGGGACTGATGACCTCCGGGCCAACAATGGTGGGTATAGTGCTGCTTTGTGCCAGCAATGTAGCAAACAGTAGGCACAACATAAGGGAGAGTCTGGGACAACATCGACAGGTGGAGGACACCATAAGGCAGAATCTATGTGAATGCAAATGCCTGGCCATAAAAATGCATTTAAAGTAATGGGGTGGATGATATGATGGTATGATGATATATATGTATGATATATAATGGGGTGTTTGCTCCCAGAACAGACCAATCTGCCAAAACTTCAGCTGATGCAAATTGACATAGCTCTATTGACATCAGTGGAGCTATGGTAAAGCCAGAAAACTGAGAGCACTTATAAAGGCAGTAAAGCTTTCTCGAAGAAGCAATGAAAATATACTAGACTTTAATTAATCAATTATAAACTGCTTGAATGGTGCGTTGGGGCATTATTATCGCTACCCTACATGATTTCTTATTAGAACAACTCATTTTGGACTGCAGAAGTCTGTCCTGGAATATGTTAGTGAAAATCTCACGGGACTACAGTATTCCCAGGTATAAAAGCAATAGGTCTGAACACACAATCCAGCATGTGAGTCATTTACTTTTATTTATGCATTAAGCTTTTGATCTAAACCACAAACCAAATTCGAACTACATTCTGACTGACTGAAATATAGGGCTGAAATAACTATTTTGAATATTTTTAATGTATGAAGAGCAGAAATGGTGAAAAAAAATCCAGAAATATCATGCTAGTAGTATTATATTACTTTTATTTACCCAACTGATTGGTGTGGATACTTCTATCGAAGTTTTGTTTTTCAATCCGAATTCAATTAGACAGAAATCAACAAATGAAAACACTGCAGTTAAACATGAAACAATAGTTATAAATTAAATTGCCTTTCCATTTCCCTGCTCTCATATGCCCTACAACATTATTTTTAAGATTGGGCTTTTGTATAGATAATAATAATAACTATAGTCAGAAGAGAATGAATTTTATTAGGCATGTTTGCTTGCAGATATTAATATCATAAGCTTTCATGGTTCTTTATTGTCAATGAAGCCAAATAATATTGAAGAAAAAACACTTGTGAAGTTGGAAAAATGTGTACAGATGTAGTAAAACATTTTATCTGCTTTCAAGAGAAAATGGTCTCAGATACTGTAAGAATCTACAACAGAGGAAGCTGAAAGTTTATAGGCAAAACTGACACAATATATATGCTCAGAACCAAAATACACAACCAGCAATGGATAAAAATTGATTGCATAGCTGACTCAACAGAGTAGTTCAGCTCTGCTTTCACTGAAGAACCTCTTTCCAACAAAGAGTGAAATTTATACTAGGCACTATCTACTGAACTGCATTCACAATTGGATCTGGAATATAGCAACAATAGCGATGAAGATGTGTTAAAGTAGTTAAAATAACACATCCATGAAAGGTCTAATGAAGATCAATTGTGTTGTCTTTTCAGTAACTGTACTGTGACATTATTGCTGCAGGACTTCAGTGAATTACATCCCTGTCTCACCCTTTTAGTATTTCAAGTGCTATAATGTAATGGAAACAAGTGATTCTGTGAGAGCAGTAGCTTCAGGATGGTACCAGCTCCCATATGGCTCAAATTCATCAGCTAATAATTAGATATCCACCCAAGAAAACCCGACTAGCTACTGCAAAGTTTGGAAGTAACTGAAGTCTATCTCACCCTGGAGCCAAATCCTGCTTATTTTGCTCACACAAATAATTCCTATTGATCAAAAGGGACTTCATCGAACTTCACTGGGATTACTTACACGAGTAAAAGAAACAGGAGTTGGCCGAAGGCTCAGCCCATCTGGGCAACACCTTTCTCACAGTACGCAAACCATATTTAAATTTGGCAGAAGTCCCATCTTTTATCTTCACATTGCAGCCAGGCCAGTGTATAAAATGAAATAAAATCAGTGCACACTTACCTTTTTCACTCACAATTACTCTTGCCTACTTCCAAAGCCCATGACATTGCAAAGGTTAACAGTGGAGTTTCTAGCAAATTGCTACATGTTTAGCAAGAAAACAGTCAGGTAAATAGAACCCATTAGCCTTTTTATTTATTTGATTTTATTTTCTTCCAGCTAAGACTGGGAGAGAGGGCTTAATAAGAACACTAAAAAGAAGCGCTATTCATTGGGTGTGCTCTTTGGAGATAGGCAGCTAAATTCCCCCATGCTGACCAGACTTTTTAATTTAAGCTGTTTAGGCTGAAATGCTGCTCCTGGAAATGAGTCCTTTTCTACCCTTACAAGGATAACAGAGATCAGTAATCTGAAAAATGAAGATGATATGGTTCTTATCTCTGCTATGTGGTGCTGGCCAACATAATCAGGTGGGAAAAAAAAACAATTTCCACAAGTATCTATTTTGGCTGTCTTTGAATATCCATAAAGAAAGTAGACAGGTATCATTGCAGAAGTGGGTCCAGGGTTATTGGATTGTTTTATTTACACCTCCTAATGAGGACATCTCCTATGAAAAACTCTTAGCCTTATTAAATACCTCTATAATTAATTAACATAGCACTCAAAGTGCCTGACACTGAATATATCTTCAGACAGTAACAAGCTTCTGATAGCCCCTTAATCTGTAAGGTAAGAGCAAGGAATATAGCAAGTTGGTATGTGCAGTTTCACAGTTAAGTGATCCTGCAAATTATTCCACGAAGGGCAGACCTCTCCTCACCCCCAATGCCTCACTCAACTCAGAGGGACTCTGCGTGGGTCTGCCTTCATAGAACAGTTTTGCAGGGTTAGGGTGTAAATCTGATGAATTTATTTTCATGAGAGAAAGAGTGCAAATGTGATATTTAGTTGTTGGGACTGAACAAAAATTGCCTTGCAACACTCATATTTAACTTCTAAGAAATGAGTGTGACCATTACCAAATATCCCAGGCTTGAAATCCATTTTCCTCTTTTATCTGCTATTAGGGACTTATATGTTTGCAAAGCTATTTTTTGCGCATCAAAGTGCCTCATACCGATCATTTGACTGGGAACCCTGCTTTGCTATGAATATCCTACTATATATATATATATAAACAAACATATAGTTTGGGACATCCACCAAGCCTAGAGAGAAGTGCATTGACAACTTCATCAATTACCTAAAATCTATATACGTGCAGAAGTTTAAATTTACTGTGGTTAACTACCTCTTCTGAAGGATTGTTGCTGATTTTCCCCAAGAGGAAAATAATAAATGGAACCTTATCTATTCAGCCCTATAGTTAGATAATTTATTGAAGGATCTAGATTCACTGTAGTCATTTAAGGTATAAAGGATGGTAAAATATAGTGCCCAGATCCTCAGAGAAATACTTAAAATTTTATCTTGAAAAAGAGTGAAAACATTCTTAAAGCTTTGACAAGACCTGCCACATGCTACAAATTGTGCTTTATTCCCAAAGCCTGTATCTCTATAAGTTTATTGGGGTAAGATTTAGTCATCATGCTCCATAGACAAGTGACAAACAAAAATGTCCATCTAACTTGCCCAGATTTTTGTGTTTGCTTTAATATTTGTTTCTCTCTGTTTCCTTCAACTTTCTTCTTCGTATTACTGAACAACAGTCCCATCTCTTATATTAATAAAGAACCTTAGTTGTTAACCATACATACTCTTACAGTGATGACTACACTTTGCAAGGTTTGGAGTTCAGGTTCATATTAGCTCAACATCCAAATATTTCCAATGGAGATATGAAGCTGCTTGGTAAGAGTATCACGTATAAAACCAAGAGTGTATCATCAATATATTGAGGATACAAAATTGTAGATCTTTTGCCCTGTACACTTTACTGGGTAAAATCCCAACCCTGCAAACGTTTGTACATGCACTTAGGTTTCCTAATATGTCACAATAGTAAAGTTAATCACTCACATATGTGTTTGCAGGTACAGGGATTAAGTCTCTGTTGGAAGGACTGTTTCCCTGATACTTTCAATTACTTTAATTGGCACTAGCTTTTCTTCAGTTTGGGAAAACAGAAATCTTGCTGTTGAGTAGAGGTCAGCTAAATCACAAAGGTCCCTTCTCTGTCATGCTTTTTAAGGGAATTTAATCGGAGACAGTTTAAGAATTATGCTATCACAAGTGACCATACCTCATTCCAGCAGTGATGAGATGAAGCTATGATAGTGCATGTATCTTATCTATGATTATTGTTTATTTCTCTGTAGCCTGCTTACTTTGTGTGGTCAGCTGAGTAAAGACCTCAAAAGACGAGATTATGAGTATTGGTTCCTATTAAAAAAAAATTAAAAATTGAACTCACACTCCTTTTTACTCACTTTTTTTTTTTTTTTTGAATATCCCAACAGACATGTTCATCAGCAGAAATGTTCATGGAAAGAACACATTTGAATCTAATACCATCCAATACTCATGGAGAGCAAACATCTGACTATAAATTTGTATTTTTACAGCATCTAGCACAATGGGATCATTGGGGCACATAGGTGCTACCACAACATAAATAATTAATTATCTTCTTCCTCCTTGTATTAATTCCATCAAATGGGGTCCCCTCTACTAGTTCTATCTCTCCAAAGTGCTCTGTTCGTTGCTATGTCCTCTGCCCCACATGCTAACATGTCTTCCTTTGTGATATCCGACCACTTTTTCTTGCGTTGGCCTCTGTCTTTTTTAATTCAGTCTTTATCTGTTGGACTTTCTTACCAACAGAGCTGTCAGGTCTGCACTTCACATGGCCAAACAATCTGAGCCTGCATTCCCCCTCTCTCTCTCTCTCTTTTTTCCCCCATGTGCAGGTGTTACTTTGAGGATGTTTCTAATATACCAATTCCTCTTGTGTTTTTTTTCTTGCTAGAACCATTCATTCATCTCATCTCAACATTCGTATTTCTGTGGAACAGATCCTTTGCTCATGTTTCATCTTTGTTGCCAAATTAATTAAATAATACTAAATAACCAAATAGTGAAAGACAAAGTTAGGGGAAACAGCTATGGATAATTTGCACAACTCAAATGGAACAAAATAGTCAGAGTGAATGCCCAGAGGGAACAGCAACACTAGAGGCAGTACAGTAAGTTCTATAAATAGCCACTATTGTGTGTCTATTAGAAATTCATAGTGGGACTAAACAGTAAGTAAGGAGGTATTTAAGTGCCACCTGGTGGATATCTTATGAACTCTCCCTCTGTCACACCTTTTCTGAACTCCTATAAATTACACTCCAATGTACAACTGACCTCAGCAGGGTTGACATACATGTTATAGACGCACGTGCACTAGAATAGCATGGATTGTGTTATTTTTGATATTAGAAAGTTTGAGCTTGCAGTTAAGATTGTTCAGCTGAGTGTGCTGTGGAGGAATTAGATGTATGAATTGTGGTCCATGTCAGAAGTGCAAGGCATCCTCTTGAGGTGAGTGTGTAAGTTGTTTTGGTTACTATGAGATAGGTTAATTAAGGCGTATGAACTAAGGTGGCCTTAATGGGTGATTACCTTGATTTTCAGTTATTGTTGGTGGGTTTGGAAGCCACCCACAATAATCCCAGTACTGTGTGTAGGCTCCAGTGGGACTACTCACACACTTCAAATCAGGACCATGTAGGGCTGCCGTTGTGTGTGGGTGTAGCATACAGGGTCTCTGATCTACTTTTGGAGTCTCTGTGCCCTAGCACAATACAAATAATTAGCATATTAAAATAATGATTTCATGTTTTGCTGGATCAGGGCTATAGTTTGTAAATCCTCTTGCAAACTTTGCAAAATGCTTTTGGATCATGGCATGAAAGGCACAGTATAAATGCCAGTCATTTATTTATTAACTACATTATTAATGGCTCGGCCCTTTGATTTCTGAAGCCCGTGGTCCTTATAAACAACTCAGCTACCATGGGCTAGGGCAGCATAGTGACTGAAGCTGCCTCAGAAGGAACAAAACTGATCAATAATGTACCCCCTGAATAAGCAAAAGCAATCACTTGCATTGACTTTAGTGGGAATTTGTGTTCATCTTACATTGCAGCTGCATATGAACAAGGAGAGCAGGAAAAAGGTAAACGTGGCAGCACGTCAATTGATATTGGTGGTTGTGGCCAATTTCTGGAATTAAAATAACCTTGTTCAGAATATAGCAGGATTAGCTGTTGACCCTGTTGGCCTAATACAGTTCTATTATGCTATTATGCTTATTTTCATCAGGCCTTCTGCCCTAACACAACCGATTATGCTGTAATTGAAAGCACCCACTGCTGTGTGTATTGATGCTGCTTCTGCCTTCAGAACTCAAAAGCTTTTAGTTATTCAGTTAACTGGTGTGGGGAAATATCTAAGTAAAATATTGGTAGATAGAGCAAGAGCAACTGAAAGAAAAATAATTCAGTAACTACTGTTTGAGTGAAGCAGGCCACTGACAGCTGCCCTGCTCAAATAGCTGTCTGGAAGCTACAAAAATCAGTTTTGGTTAATTTTGTCATATCTGTATGTAATTTTCTAAAAAAATTAGAAATACTTATGTTCTACTCCTTTCTTCCAAAGATGTATGGTATTGACTTGTTGATCTTATTCATGGTTAGTGAAGAATGTCATAAGTTGGGAAACCTAAAGAAATGGGTGTTATTCCCTTTTATTACCATTCTAGGGCTTGACTGTGCACTGGCTATATTGATGAGCCTTTGCTTAAACTCAGTGATGGGAATGCTCGTGTTTTTGAGTAAGGGCTCACCAGCATACGGAGGAGTTGATTTTAGGGATCAATCCAGTGTCCACTGAAGTGAATAGAAGTAAATGGTTCTATTGCCTTTAGTTGAAATGGACTAAGGCCCAGTTTCTCAAATGATTTCGATGGGAGTTAGGTTCCTAATTACTTTTGATAATATATACCTTTATTTTAAACTGTATCTAATATGTTTCATTTGTTTGTTGTAATTTACACACAACACAATTTCAGAGATGCCTATTACACATTTCAGGATGCCTCTGATGAACCACAGTCACAGCCACATCCAGAACTAAACTTGGTTTCCATCACATGCGAATACCTCAACAAGGTTAAAATATCCTATTTTAGACACTGCCAGTCTGCTATGTGTTGAGACTAACTGTAAACTAGATGCTTCAGAGCATGAACAGAAACAGATAGCTAAGTATTCTAAGTGAGATGTCCATTAACTGTTAGATGAAACGTATTCAATTTTCCCTTGATAGAGAATGTCTCATAGAATCAGATCTGATCCCAACAACATGCACACTGCAAGAAGAAAGGCAAATTTCACCCTCAGTGAAGTCCCAGCTCTGTTCAAGCATGAAGAGGTCCTTTCCTCCTAAACTGTCAGACTGTCATGTATAACAAGAAGCTTCTATAACAAGAAGGCCAACTGGCAGGTTGTCTTGCTTGAAGATTTTATATCAGTTCCTCCCGTAGCCCACTGTGCAGAGAGACAGAGAGAAACAAGAATACAGGGGCATCTACATTATAATAAGGTTAGCTATACAGATCTACCTACTTTTTATAAAATGATCTATCTTACATATAGTTCATGAAGACTCCTGATAGGGCCGGAATGTGGGCACAGGAAGGAGAGTGAAACAGACTCTGTGTGTGGGATTCAGATCTCCCAGAGGAAGACTTTGCAGTCATAAAGGGATGAGGCCAAGGGTGAGGAGACTGCCTGCAGTAGAAATAGGATACCTGGAGCTACCACTTCAGATTGCAGGTATGTTGACTCAGTGAAGTGATTCAGGGAGTGAATCCAGGAAACCCATGAATAAAATAACCAACATGTGAGCATGAATGAGATCTGTGACCTCCTGACCTAGACTGTGGATTTGTTGAGGCAGCAAATTAGATGACAACACAAGGGGAATTAAATCTCCTTTCAGACTATCCTGCTTTCTGAATACCAGTTTCTGTACCTCTGTATGCCCAGGTGAACTGTCCTTGGTAGTGTCTGATGACAGCAAGGCTAGGGGAAGTGGAATGGCCCATCAGGAAATATGAGATGTGGATTCTATTTGCAAGAATACATCGCTGGAGTGAGGGACATTCACAGCAGAAGTTCAAAAGCCTTGCTGTAAAAGTAACTATTTTTTTCTCACTTTAACTCTTGCTGTTAGATACCATCTGTTGAAAAAACAAAAATCACATTTAGTTGTATATGGAGGTGATTATAATTGTTTTCAACAAAAAAGGGCCATTGTGATTTAGGCAACACGGGCATAGATATGTACAAAATCTGTGCCCAAATGTCTGATTGCTCTTTCACTTGCTGAACCAGTTCATGGGTGAGGAGTACATTTAGCTATAGGGGGCTGTGTTAATGTGAACTCATTCCTTGATTCAGGCATGAAGAGGCATTATTGACTAAAATGTTATGCTTATTCAGACTATTTACCTGAATAGTTATTGAAAGCAAAAATAAAGAAGATAAACTATTCAGAGTGAGTAAAGAAGGGTAGAAATAAAAGGTCATAGTTTTCAAAATAAACTGAAGTCTGCGATACTAAAAAGTAAAAAGGAAAAAACATAATACATAAAAGTGATTTGAAGGAACTGAATGTTTAAGGAAGGACTGGATTTGTGCTAAGCAGAAACCCACTGAACTCAATTACTCCAGTTACTACAGGCTTTTCTACAGATGCAAAAGTAGTTTACTCACTCATGAGTCATTCCTTACAGAATTATAATCTATCATAGCCTCATCTTTTCTGTACTCCCTTGTGAATACAGAAAGGAAAGCAAATCTATAAATAAACAAACATATAAAAACAAAAAGACAGCTATAAAATGCTGCTCATCCATCAGGAGAACAGTCAATATTAAACATCTTTTACTTTGCCAATGATTGATTGCTCCTTGCCGACCATGTCATGACAAAAGAAGGTGTTTTGGAACATGCAAATATCTGGACACCTCTAAAGAAAAAAGAGACCCGTCCCCAAAATTTCAGAACTGTTTCTGCCTCACATCACTTTCTTTTATATCAATGAGTAGATGTCCCCGAAGAATGAAAAAAACCTCATTTAGGGCTTGTGATCCAAAGCTCATTGAAGTCAAACACTGAGGGTGCAATTTTGAACTCACTGAAATCAAGGGCAAAACTCCCATTGGCTTCATTGAGGCAAAGATTTCCCCCTGAATATTCTCGGGAACCCATACACTATAGAATAACTAGGTTTATTCTGCCTCTCACACATGGCTTTCCACCACTAGCACAAACATTACTCTAAGAGGGAGCAAAAATCTCCACTCCAGAAACTAATGCGGTCTTTTTTTTCTTAAAAAATTTATCAAAGCTTCCTATCACTACTAATGACTATACAAAACAATACAATATTTCAGTGTCTGTTCTTGAATGTTTGGGTGCTATGGGTGCTTGTCACTACATTTTTGCCATTTGGAAAACTAAACTGGAAATTCCTGACAATCAAAAACTACAGGACAACTTCAGATACTTTCTTAATATTTTTTTAAATATGAATATGCAGCTTTGGGAATCATTCATGTAATAATATTACAAGATCATCAAAGAGAATGATTCTGCATTGGAATGTTCATTTTGAGACTGAGACACCTAAAAATGAGATGGTCAGCAAAGTGGGGAACAAAATAGTTTCCCTCTTTTCAAGGAAATTTTTCCAATCTGTACTACTTTTGGCACTGAAATGCTGATGAGATTTGAGCACTAATCACTGAAGTTAATGGAGTTGCAAATGTTCAGCATCTAATACTATCAGACCCCAAATACATAAGGGCTCTCCATACATGGCAACTCAAATTTGAAAACTGGACTTTCTAGTTAATAAATAAGGATCCTCATTCAACCACCCCATCTAAAACAGGCCAGCTTCAAAAATGTATGCTGACGATCCTTAATTGGCATCTTTCCCTCTACACTGTTGGTTTTTCTGACTATAAAAAAATAGTTAGAAGAGAGAGTCTAGAGCATTTTATTGGGGATGTTCACTAGCTTTATAGAGCTTTTTATGATAGTTAATCTATTTTTAATAGAGCAATACTTCAGTGGCCATATCAGCATTGTCTTTGTTTTTGTTGAGCCACACAGATCCATGCTAGTGTCAGGATAAACTAATTTAAAATTAGATTAGCGAGAATAATGTTTCCATCCACTTAGAATGCTTGAAGTGAAGAAAGAAAGGAAACTCCATAACTTTTAGTTCTCCACTGAATGCACACTGGGCACAGAGTCTTCAGCTTCATATTTAGACTTTTATACAATTCCTCAGCCAGATTTATACCCACATGTATGGAAGCCAGAAAACTTTTTGTGGCAAAAAGAATTTTTAATTAAGCCACTGAGAATCCTTACAATTAGTTTATGAAAGTAATCTAAGAACCTACGTATATTCCACGGTATTTTGAGGAACTAAATGTTTCAGTTCATTGAAATATTGTCTAGTTTGTAGATAATACTGTTGATATTTCTGTAAAATTAAGATACAAACTACCCATACTTTCCTTGCTGTTATAGCATATAATCGTATATGGACATACTCAAATTAATATATATGATGTGAAGAAAAAACTGTGTGTATTTTATTGTGATGAAATGCATACCAAATTTTGTATCGGTTATTATAGACCTTAAAGAACTGAAAGCCATTTTACTGATCAAACAGTAAAGAAATATATTATATAATGGCTGCGGCAGCGTTTTAGATTTCAGACCTGGATTTTATTTATTTCAGTGGCCTTTTTAATAATTCTCTGCAAGTTATTTATTATTATTTCCATCAGCTGAATGACAGGCCTTGAGGTAAATTTAACAACAATATAAATGTTATTCAAATATCTTCTGGTAAAGGATATTATTTATAGAAGAAAAGAAGGAAATCCTTTCCAAGTTACAGCAGTGATAGACATTTAATATTTCCTTCATCAGTAATGGTGAGATTCATTCTGTGCACAGAACCTACATAGTGAATATGTGACACTGAAGTTTCATTAAAGTTGCAGATAAACCATCTATAGAGGGGTGAATTTCACCATAATGGAAATACAGGCAATGTCAATACAACAGTCCCCATATTTTTTTCATAACATCAACCATTTCTTTAATAACATCCACCATTTTTCTTATGTTCCACATCCTTGCCCTTTTGAAATCATACATCTTCCCTGTGCCAATTACAAGGGCTTACATGGAACTATTGTATTATTAAAATATTTAATTAATTTTTAGATACCTACTAGTCTAATTTAGCACCTAAATCACCTTGAAAATGTGGTCTTTATAAGTCTATATCTCATTGAAAGTCAATGGACATAGAATCCTTGAAAGTATTAGGTGCCTAACTCTCATTGATTTCAGTGGGAGTTAGGCACCTTACTACCTTTCAGGATCTGGTCCGAAGTGTCTTTTGAAAACTGGATTTAGGCTCCTAAATCATTAAATATTTTAGAAAATTTTACTCTTAAAAATAAAGATATGTAGCGTAAAATTATAGCTGCATTGTAGTCAATGGCAATACTACCACTCTCCTGGAATTCTCTTTCTCAGGGAATTAAGTCCATTTCTGGGCCAAATACTGTCACATCTTTGGACCACAAAGGCACCCAAAGTCATGCAGTTCCACTACAAAGAATGAAATAAACTGCAGACAGTTCATCCAAGAAGAAGAGTACCATTGCACATTACGGAACACTGCTCCCTGTGTGTATTTTATTGTGATGAAATGCATACCAAATTATGTATCGGTTATTATAGACCTTAAAGAAATGAAAGCCATTTTACTATGTCACCATTTTGGGATGCTTCAGGGTAGGTGTGGCATTGACAGGTCAGGAAGAAGGGATGCAAGAAGACTATGCAAACCCTCTGTGCAATCCTCAGATTGCCTCTATATATGGAAGATGACCGCATGCATTTTTATAGCCCTTTGACTTCTCCCACCCATTGAAGTAGAGGTGTTGTATGGGTGTTTGTGGCATTGCTGGATATGTTCTCCCCTCCCAATCCCATGTTATTCCCCAATGCAAAGGCCATTTGCTTGGTTTTGGTAGCAATTAAAAGTATTTGGCCTCCTTTCTAAAGTCCATGAAATCTTGTTATTTTATGAAACATTGCTTTAAACCTCCATATTTCTGTTTAATACTTTGTAATTCTTTGTGCTGTGTGACTGACAGAGATAGAATCGATAATATACTAAATATGGTTCTCTCTTTTTTTTCCCCACACATATGTTTTAAACTGCAGTAGCATTCTAAAAGTTGTGTTTTTCTGATCCTTCATGGGTGTAAGTCAATGTAGTACCATTGACTCTAAAGGACCTACAGCAGCTGAAGATTTGGCCCTATGTCTTTAATATACAGTACACATTTTTCACTTAACACCCAAAAGATATTTTTGTTTGTTTGTTTCTATGGAGCTATCCTCAGAGTATTCTTCAATGAAAATAAAATGATTGTTTTATAGACAGCAATATATTGAAGAAGATATTCAAGAAATGCTAAGACTCCTAAGGCCTGAACATAACATGTGCACAATTAAACCTTGGAGAACCATTTTTAAAGGTTGCCTTTTATAGCAAATGGTTTTTGGAATTAAAATGGAATCTTATCCAATATAACATAGTTTAATAGATTTTTTAAAAAGTTCTATTATGTTTCATTATTGTAACAAAAGTACATCTATTCTCTTATATGACACTATATTTGCTAGCTTGCCAATTCTGTGAGTTAGTTATCTTTTAAGAAAATCATATTACATTTGACTGAATGATATGCTGCTGCTGGAAGGAGTGGTTATTGAACCATAGGTTTCATTTCTTGTATTACTAGTTTCCTGTAAAAATGCAAGAGAAGCTACCTGTAACGAGGCGCAACACTTACCACTGGACTGGCACCTCCTCTTGGTTATCTGGGTGATTAGCTCAAGGATGACACCCTCCTGTCCATGGTTTGCCCACCATCACTCTGTCTCCACTACCACTGGTAGTCTCTCCAGGAAATTTTCAGAGGGGTAGTAATGTTAGTCTGTATACAGCAAAAACAACGAGAGTCCTGTAGCACTTTAAAGACTAACAAATTTAATTTCTGCAGGCATAAGCTTTCGTAGGCTTCAATCCACTTTGTCAGATACAAGAAATAGAAATCAGATAGGGGGTAAATATATACACATCCAAGGGTAAGGAACAACAATGGGGAGGGTAGGTGTTAGCAAAGTCCATTCAGTTAAAGTAGATGGGGCCTATTCATAACCATTGATTAGAAGGTGAGAAAGTGTGAACAGTGACAATTACTTCTTGTAATGAGATAACCATTCCAAGTCCCTATTCAGACCTAGTTTGATTGTATCAAGTTTGCATATGAGTTCCAGCTCTGCAGTTTCTCGCTGAAATCTATTTTTGAAGTTTTTTTTGTAGAAGTATGGCAACTTTCAAGTCAGCTACACAGTGTTCTGGGAGATTGAAGTGCTCTTCGACCGGTTTATGGATGTTACAATTTTTTATGTCTGATTTGTGTCCATTTATTCTTTTGCATACCTCCTTTTGAGTAGGTTGGAGGGCTGTCTGTAAGCAAGGATAGGTCTGCTCCCAAGGCTTGAGCGAGTGAGGGATCAACTGCTAGGATAGGTTGTAGATCCTTAATGATGTGTTGTAGAGATTTTAGCTGGGGGCTGTAGGTGATGGCCAGTGATGTTCTGTTGTTTTCTTTGTTGGGTCTGTCCTGTAGTAGGTGACTTCTGGGTACCCGTCTGGCTCTGTCAATTTGTTTCTTCACCTCTCCAGGTGGACATTGTAGTTTTAAGAATGTTTTATGGAGATCCTGTAGGTTTTTGTCTCTGTCTGAGGGATCGGAGCAAATCCGGTTGTATATTAGGGCTTGGCTGTAGACAATGGATCATGTAATGTGTCCAGGGTGGAAGCTGGAGGCATGAAGATATGTATTGCGGTCAGTTGGTTTTCGGTATAGGGTGGTATTAATGTGATCATCCTTTATTTGTATTGTAGTGTCCAGGAAGTGGATTTCTTGTGTGGACTGGTCCAGGCTGAGGTTGATGGTGAGGTGGAAATTATTAAAATCTCGGTGGAATTCTTCGAGGGACTCTTTCCGGTAGGTCCAGATGATGAAAATATCATCAAGGTAGCGTAAGTAAAGGAGAGGTGCTTGGGGACAAGTTTTGAGGAAGCGGTGTTCTAGGTCAGCCATAAAAATGTTGGCCTACTGTGGGGCCATGCGGGTGCCCATAGCTGTGCCACTGACTTGAAGGTATAGATTGCCTCCAAATCTGAAGTGGTTATGGGTCAGGACAAAGTCACAAAGTTCAGCTACCAGGTGTTCCATATCATCATCAGGGAAAATGTTTCTGATGGCTTGTAGTCCATCTTTGTGTGGAATGTTGGTGTAGAGAGCTTCTACATCCATAGTAGCTAGGATGGTGTTTTCTGGGAGATCACCGACGGATTGTAGTTTTCTCAGGAAGTCAGTGGTATCACAAAGATAGCTAGGAGTGCTAGTGGCATAGGGCCTGAGGAGAGAGTCCACATAGCCTTACAGTCCTGCTGTGAGAGTGCCAATGCTAAGATGATGGGGCATCCGGGATTCCCAGGTTTGTGGATCTTGGGTACCAGATAGAATAACCCTGGTCGGGACTCAGGGGGTGTGTCTGTGTAGATTTGTTCCTGTGTTTCTTTAGGGAGTTTCTTAAGTAGATGTTGTAGTTTCTTTTGGTATTCCTCAGTGGGATCGGACGGTAGTGGCTTGTAGAATGTGGTGTTGGAGAATTGTCTGACATCCTCTTCATGACTCAACCCTCCAGCCATGTCACCATCTGTGTTTCCCCCTTCTGGAGGTCCTTCCATCCAGCCACTTCCCTCCGTCGTGAATGGGGAAGACCCGAGCCAACCCACTACTCTGGGCTCCACCCCCATGGACCCTGTAGTTGTCAGCCATGTGCTGTGTCCACTCCAACTGTTCAATACATTGCTCTTGAGCACAGCCCCAGCACCTTCTTCACGCTTACTTCAGGGCGTTGGCTACTTAGTCCCAGCAGTCAGCACAGATCTTCCTCTCCTTCCTCTGGTTCCAGTCAGCAACTGCGCTGTCCATGGTGCTATTGCCTCTTTGACTTGTTAGGAAAACATACATTTCCCCTGGAGCCCAGGCCACAACTTCCTGACTCTGGCCCATAGCTCCTTTCATCTGAGCCCTGCTGAGCCCGGATTGGTTGCTCTCTGCAACCCCTCTCTTATTGGTTGCAGCCCGTGCAGCCACTCTAGGCCACTTGGAGGACTCACCTCCACTTCTCCCTCCTGGGGTTAACCCCATCCATGCCAGTGTGGGGACAGACACTCCATCACACCACCATATATAGATTCATGGATTATAAGGCCAAAAAGGAACACTGTGATCATCTCATCTGACCTCCCACATGACAAAGGCCAAAGAACTTCCCAGAATTAATTCCTGTTTGGACTAGACAGGGCATATCTTTTAGAAAAACATAACCAATCTTTATTTTAAAATTCTTGGTGATGGAGAATCCACCACAGCCTTTGGTGAATTGTTCCAGTGGTTAATTACCATAACATCTTATTCCAGTCTGAATTGGTCTAGCTTTTACTTCCAATCATTGGATCTTGTTATATTTTTGTCTACCAGACTGAAGAACCCATGATCAATTTTTCCTCCACATCAGTACTGATAGATCAATCAATTTGTTCCATCTTTCTAACTGGCTCATTCTGCTTTTTTGAGATGGGGGAAGTATACCTGCATTGGCTGATTCAGTAATATTTGTCATACTTGAGCCAAACTCTTGCTTCCCCAGCTACATAGGTCCACTGAAACAGAGTGACCCAAAATGAAAGACAGAAGAAAAATAATAGTGCCTGTCCACAAGAAGCCTAAAGTAATAAAGGGTTAAATTATTAGCATAGCTAACTTTCCTTGATACTTCAGTTTTCATGATTCAGCATTTTAGATGTAAATAATTTACAAAAACCTCAATGAGAAGTGAAGGGTCTGTACTCAAATTTGTGTTTTAAATGGCTGTGTTTTCTTTCAGCTATTTCTAAACCATCATTCCGTAGCTTTGTCTAAGTTCCCTTACTCAGGAATGTAAGAATAGAATCTTCTTTTCCCATTGTGCAATCACAGCACTGTGGCTCTAATGCAGTGGGTTTAATAGGGTGAACACACATTCTGTAATAGAGAATGAAACAGTTTAGATCTGCTAACACATTTTTCTGCTTTATCAAGCAGAGCATATAATTCTCTGTGTATAGCAACACATTAGACTTGCTTAATTTTAGCGTGTAATAAAAATAAAGTTTCTGCATTCACTCTGCAAACTTCTCACATTCTCTCTGAAATTCATGGAGCCTACAAGAGATTAGTTCATGGGTGAAGAGCATCTTGCTCAAGCTGATTTCAGGCAAGACCAAAGTGTTGCTGGTCAGAAAGAGGAGATGCTCTGAAGAACTAGCCAAGACATTGTTTCCATCTTCCACCAAAGTCATACAGCCCGTATTCATCAAAGTGGTGTGAAGCCTTAGAGTTTTGTTTTCCTCCTCACTATGTTTGGATGACCAGGTAGCAGTACTGTACTAAAATGCCTTCATTCACCATCAGCTTACTAGCAAACTTCATCGTTTTTCTCTCAGACAAGGACTAGCCATAGAGATCCATGCATTTGTCAACTCTAGGCTGTATTAGGCCTGGCCTACACTGCTGGCAAAATTCGGCGACACTCAACGGGAGTTATGCAAGCTACGCAGAGTAGTTTGCATAACTCCCGTCGACGTTGTAACTTCCCTTTAGCGCACCGTCTCCACTGTGCTGCGCTGATGGGAAATGCGTATCCGTCAACACAGCGCTATGCTTTTGGGGAGGTGGTTTAATTGAATTGACTTCTGGATTGATTGAGCGAGTCTTCACTTCCGCTCAATGATCTGGATAGATCGATCTGACAGCAGCAAATTTGCCACTGTCAGTGTGTTCAAACCCTTAATGTAACTAATGAACAGGACCCTACAGGGCCATGGACAGAATTTTAGGCCTATAAAGCACATTTTAAAAATACTATTTTGGTTGCTTTAATTAATTGAATGGAAGGAAGAAATAAGTATTCCCTGGAGAGTTTACCTGCAGGTTGGATTTCTCCTCTTTCCTGAAAAGCTAAGGGGTGGAAGCTGAAAAATCTCCCAAAGTACCAGGGAGGTATGGGGAGGCTGCTTTATAGGTGAACATTATTCTTGATTAGAAAGACATCTGATGGCAAGAGAATTCATTTGTTATTTACAATTTATTTGTCAAACTTAATTTAAATAAAACTTCCATGAAGTCTTTATACTGCAAGGATATCATAATTTGACCCAATATGCATAAACTTCCAGCGTGCTCTTATTACGCTTTTGGGATCTGAAAACTACAGTCATAACAATGATGTTAGGGGGTGTAGATTTATGCTGTGGGAGACAGGTTTCTTATGCTGGTTTTTGAGTCTATTCAGCAGTACTGAATTAGTTTTATCGTACATTTTGTCTTGCATCCATAGTCGAGTTACAATGGTAGGTTGGCTGGATACAGTACATTTAATAAATCAAAGGAGCCTCAATACAATACATGGAGAGTGTGAGAAAATTTCAGATACAGGTGTGAGAGAAATAACTGAAACGCTATTTAAAAAGAAAAGAAAAGAAAGAAAAGAAGATTAGGAAGATGACATAAGCAATAGAATTTCAGACGATGCTTAGGGCAGAAAACTATCAAAGAGGTGCCTCAAGAGTAACTCAGGAAAAAACAGGTTGGCATGCATGTATACTATTTACATTTTTTTTAAAGTGCCTGAAAAGTTTTGTGGGTGATTAGTTGTATTCATTAGTATTTCTACACTTTCTGGGCCTAATTCTACTCTAACATGCCCTTGGAGGTCCATTGACTTCATCTCTATGGAACTATATTTTAATTTCTCTCTTTCTGAAGGATTATCAAACTCCATATTATATGTTAGGTAGAGCATATAGCAGGTTGGATTGCTGGAGTTCATTGTATTGAGTAAACTTAAGGAGTGGTGATTTTAGCATGTCAATAAAATTCAGCAGTTTGGCCCATCAGTGGTATAAACTTCTCTGTCTGCTTCTGCTGTCAGTTCAAGGCTGTGATCCTTTTTCTTCAAAGCCATGAATGGGTGACGACCTTGGTATGTCAGCACTTGCATTTCCATCCATGCCCTACCTACACAGTTACACTTGTCTCAGACAATTCTGTTCACAAAGCACTGGGCAAAATTCTTTGAATACTTTTAGGAATGAAAAATAGCCAAATTTTGCCATTCCTTAAACCAGCTACATGACTTGCTAGTTGGCTGAATTCACCCCCCATGAGTGCAGGAGCTCTAGTTTGCAATTAGCACTTTCTATCTGTGTGGGGTTACTTGCATTGGTAGGAGGCCTGCCACTACCTCTCTCCTTTTGAGAGGCTTTGCCATAGGAGGCCTGCCAACAGGAGTTGCCCCAAAGAGAGGTTAGATGAGCACATCTCCCAGATGTCTCCACACTGCCCCTTCCCACATCACCCTTGACCATCTGGAGTTTCATTGGCTGTCTCAGCTATTCAGAATAGCAGGGATGGGATGTGGCTTGTGTCATTTCAACCCAGGTCCATAAGGATTTCTGCCCCCAGTGGTTTGTAGCCTTAATTGTAATTTCAGTGGAGCAAATCCAGCCTTGTGACTTTTCCTTGATCTTAAACTATAAACCCCATGGCATTTAGTGAAATTTCGGCATGTTTTATTAAAACAACAACAACAGCTGATACATAGTTAACAATTAGTAATATGGAAAGAATCAATGTCAGGCTGGTCATTCTGCTTTAGCATCTAATCTAAATTTGACAGGATTATATGTGTATCCAGAGATGAAACCAGTTTTCCATAGTTGATTAAAAATATGTTCAGTTGTTCATCACTTATCATCACTGAACTAAGCCCATTCTTTATAACTAAAAGAAGGGTTTGTGGTGGGTTTTTTGGTTTTGGTTTTTGTATAACACAGTACATAGAATATAGTATTTCACTTGTAATTTAAAAATTCTAAGGACCAAGGCTAGGATTTTTAAAGGTTCCTAAGGGAATTAGGAATCCAATTCCCAGTGAAATTCAGTGGGGTTTGAGCAATGGCATACCGAAAGGAGGGGGTGGGGAAGGATCCCAGGTGCCGACCTGGGGGAGGGCATCAGCCAGGCCCTTCACGACATGCAGAGGGTGGGGCTGAATGGAGCCCAGGGGCAGGCAGAGGGTGGGGAGTGGTGGGTGACCAGGAGGAGGAACTTCCCCCTCGCTACCCTCCGCCTGGCAGGGGGAACCAGCACCAGATCCAAATTTGCTATGGGGCTGGAGTGGGAAAGGCCGCTATGAGTGCCAGAAAGTCCCTGGGTCACAGGAGAAAGAAAGCGGTCTGTCTCTCCCAAAGGTACAGATGCCCCCTTCCCGAGGCTGCTTGCGGGGTTTGGCACCATCTGGTGGGTCTCCTGCCCTGCATGGGGGGGAGCGCTGGAGACCCACGGTACGCCACTGGATTTGAATAGCTTAGGCTATGTCTACACAGCATTGTAAACTTGGGCGAAGACTCAGGTTTGAGTCCAACCCTACCTATTGACCACATTCAAAACTGTCTGACCCGGGTCAATAAACACTCAGGACCCAAGTCCTAGCACCTACATGGGGAAATGGATCTGAATCTGAGTTCTACTGATATGCAGGTCTGAGCCTGTCATTTTACAGAGTAGACGCAGCTCAAGCCTCAGATCCGAGTTAGAAGATCTGCATAGTGCAATGTGGACACGTTGGCATGGTTTTGAGACCTGGGTCAAGCAATTGTCTGGTGGGTTTACAAAAATATTGATTTAACTCACAGACTCCCACATTTGCAAATTGGCTACTTAAGTGCATGAACCTCATTTTGTATAGGTCAATGCAGGTTTGCAAATGAGTATTTGACTGTCTGTGGACCCAGTTTCCGTTAGCAAATGCCACTTTGAAGCATGTATGCAGGTTTAGAGGCATGTAATGAATGCGTGTGAATTGTTATGAGAGGTGTTGTGCTCTCCAATGACAATTAGTCTCTGAAAGCCATTTTGTGATAAATAACCAATGGCAACATCATAAGGCTTGAAAATAATTTACCTTGTGTTACACAAATTCCCCTGTTTGTACAAGCAAAGAAAAGATGAGCTAGAAGTGAACAAAGATAAAAATATAATCCATCATTTTTGGAGAGAGTTCAGTTAACTATTTTATTGTCTTATCTGACAAACCAAAAGGACATTTTAAAAAATGACGAGATGGAAATAATGGTTGTTCATTTCATGGTACTGAACTAATTCTTGAAGAAATATGTTCACTGAAAAAGGCGTATGAGGACATTCATGGGCTGAAGCTACACTGATTTACATTAGCTGAGGATTGCTACCCATTATTATAAAAGTTATGTATGGGTAATAATACAATATTTCCTCTCCACATAGTTTCATACATCTTTTGACCACTCAGAAATCTATGAAATTCAAAATACATGGTTATGTGTAATTAAGATTAATTAATTTGCTTATCTCTTCACACAAATCCAAGCATGTGTAAACAACCATGTCATAACTGTGGATTAATTCAAATTCTAATTATAAATATAACCACTTAAACCATTTCCGTTAAAAGCTCCAACTTGAAAATATCATATTTCTGCATTTCATGAGGTTGCAGCGGATAGAAATCTTTCTTCTTGTTATTTAAAAGCCATCCTTACGAAATGCACTTCACCCGCCACATTTCCTTTTTCTCTTCTTCCCCCTCACTCCCCTTTCTGTTTGCTTTAACAGATAAACAGCAAAATGTGCTTACAGGAAACCAGAACCACCATCATTTCAGTTTATAAATACAGCAGTAAGTCTTTAAAATGAAATTCAATCAGACTTTTCACAGATGTTCTTCCTGAAGGGAAATAATAGTAGATTTTGAGCACTTTTCATTCCTGGGAGCTTAAAATGTCCTTGCAGAAAATCTCCTCAGCAATGCCACATATTGTGCTGCCCCTCTACCAAATGGAAGCATAAAAGAAAAGATATGAACACAAAGAAGAGTATCTCCCAATACTTTCTAAAATATGGACTAATATTATACTGTATATTCAGCTAGGGCCAAATTCAGTATGCCTAGCTTTTTCTATACACAGATAAACCTCCCACTGAAGTAAAGGGGGCAAGGATTTCGGAACAGGGTCTTCATATTAGTATGCAGACTGTGTTTATGCAAACCAGGCAGGAAGATGTACTATCAGCTACTGTAACTAGTGAGCAAGCTTTGTTGTAAACTTCTCTAATGTTGCTGGGTTTGCCACCCTCTGGTTAGTTTAATTAAAATCAGTGGAGTTTTTTTTTAAGTGAGTGGGATAAATAGGACACGTTTCATATCTTCTCTGCAGACTTTCTCTCTAAAGGATTCACTTCTCCAAAATACCCTAAGAAAAGCAAACAGCACCTGGAGTGTTTTGCACAGGCATAAATTCAATCCTATGCATTTGGCACATACAGTAATTACCTTATTTCCCATTTGCTATAAAGTAGCAAGCCAACAGTATCCAGGTTTTTTCTAGAGGGTTGATTACCCACTGTTGTTGCAATTTCCCAGGCAATCCAATTACTAATAAATATTCCCAACAAAAAGCAGAGCAATCTGAGCTAGAGTCCTTGCTCTCACCTTCCCCCAGGCTGCATCACTATACTCACCACATTTCCAAAAGTCAGGTCATTGGCAAGGATGTTGTTTTTCCTGGAATTAGACACATTCAGGTGGAAACGAGAGTTAACGATATAACAGGACGAGTACTAGATAGCCCAGAGAATGCTATGGATTTTCCACTGATTATGTCCCATGCGATAACAAATGACACTAGTGAAGAAGTATTTCCTATAACAGAATAATTTAAGATGAAATCATCACAGGTCCTGGTCAATCAAAGTTCCTGGTGGGACCAAGTTGGAGCAAAGAAAGGAGAGAGCAGAGCAATGCAAAGACTGCAAAGAAAGATTCAGCCTGGAAAATATTAATTAATATGTCTGGAACAAAATAATCCAGCACAATAATCAGAAGGAAGGAAGAGGTATGGAGAAGGACCTAGGATGATAGTGAACAGCAAATTGGACATGAGCACTGAATGAAAATAAAAGGACTGACACAATTTTCAGTTGCATTAACAAAGGAATCTCATCATGGCTTAAGGATGCAATTGTCCCTTTTTGTGCAGTCTGGGGCAGCTACAGCTGCAATACAGTGTTTAGTTCTGGACACCACATGGTCGAACATCATGGCACACAAGAGGAAGATCAGAGTGGAGTAACAGTAGCAGTCAGGAGCGTGGAGAGATTTACTTTCTCCCCCTCCCCTCCGCCCCTCCCCCCACTCCTATCTGATTGCCTGTATCCTCTTGTTTTATATTTTGATTATAAACTCTTTGGGGCAGGGGTGGAATGAAGATGCAGGGAGAGCAAGCAGGGAAGAATCTTGCAGCTGAAACCATAACGGTCACTGTCCTATCTTCTCTGCATTGATGTTAAAGTTCCCATAGCACTTTTCCATAAGGGTAAAGTTTTGCTCTAGTGTCATCGGGCAAAGAATACGTTTCCTGCCCAAACCACTGTATAGTGTTCTAGAGTCGACACGCTCTGCCTCATTGCAGAGGTGTAGTAGTACACAATTTGTAAAGGGATTTGGCACCTTCTTTGGGCTAGACCCCGTAACTGGGTCCACTGAGTTGCAACCCACTAACTTCACTTGGGCTTCATGTGGGCTCAGAGTTGTGTCTGACTGGATGCTGTATATACTCTTGCGAAAGCAGTCAAGGACACAAATAGGCATTTGTTTTGCATTAACCCTAGCAATGCTCCCTGCCTACTGCTTAGAGAACTACAACAAGGTGTTACAGACACCTGCCCTCTGCAGGCAAAATGACGGAATAGCACATTGAAATGGACGAATATCTTACGCATTTCATCCAAGGAATTTGGTGGGAACCCAGATACCTGAACCAGCATAAACTCACAAGGCAGGCTCTGCGCATACTTCAGTGACTGTAGGTTGGCCTGGAAGGATTCAGTTTTTATCAGGCTATGCATATAAATGTTGATTTCACTGTACACATACAAACCAATGAAAAAATATTTCCATCTATAATAATAAAAATGTACAGACAGGCAAAGTAAGAAAAGCCTGTTTCAGAACTTATTAGAGTTTGATTTAAAGCCATTCACTTTGTATATTTTGACATATAATGTTGACAGTTTGTGTTTTAATGGTTATAAAGCTTTAACTTTTTTGAATCTCAGCATCTACTATTAGTAAATAAATATTGTCTGACTTCCCCCCCTAATTTCCCAGAACTGAAAACTTAAATTGATAAAAATAGAAAAAATATTTAAACACAATTTTTGCAGTTGTGAATAGTTACATGGAAGAAAATTTAAAAAATGCTTAAAAATAAACTTTGATATTATCCATAAAAGTTATAAAAAAAATAAAAATTTGAATCTCCCAAACCTAACTATAGCTAACACTGTGCACATCTGGTAATTATTTGTTCTTGTCAAATGCCAAATATGTCTATGTTGCTTTCTAAAATATATTTTTCATAAGATAATTGGCTGGTTCCTGCACTGCCAATACTTAATAATGAAGAAAACATTAAAATTAAAATGTATTTTTCATGCTTTATACATTGAAAAAGGAAAAGTATAGTTTAAATTCCTGTGGTTTTTAAATGAGTAATGAGGCATATTAATTAGCTGTTGATTTGAAAAAAGGAACATTTCTAGGGGGGAAAAGAAATCCCCAGGGAGATGATTGTAACCTTTTTTTAATAGAAAAGCATTTTTTAAATGTTACATTCTATTTAATGACAATATAATTAAAGGGTGAAATAATAGTACTGACATCTGTGTGATGATTCAACAAACAGCTAAGATAGCTAGCATTATAGATTCAAACAAACCCAGGCTAAGATAGAAAGTGTTATAACAGCTGCATCACGTACTTCAAAATGTCTGTGATTCAAGAATGTTTCATCGATTCTAAGGCCAGGAGGAACGACTGTGATCGTCCAGTCTGTCTGCCTGCATAACATAGACGAAGATCTTCCCCGAAATAATTCCTAAAGCATGTCTTTTAGAAAGAAAAAACCAGCATTGTCAGTGATGGAGAATCCACCAAGACCCACTGTAAATTGTTCCAATGGTTTACCACTGTCACTGTTAAAAAATTAGGTCTTATTTCCAGTCTGAATTTGTCTAGCTTCAACTTCCAGCCATTGGACTGTGTTATATCTTTCTCTGTTAGATTGAAGAGCCCCTTATTAATAATTGTTCCTCATGTAGATACTTATAGATTGTAATCAAGTCACCCCTTGACCTTTTCTTTGTTAAGCTAAATAAAATGAGCTCTTTGAAGCACTATAAAGCATGTTTTCTTGTCCTTTAATCACTCTCGTGGCTATTTTCTGAACCTCTCCAATTTATCAACATCCTTCTTTAATTGTGGGCACCAGAACTATTACGGAAGTGGTTGCACCAGTGCCAAATACAGAGGAAAAATAATCTCTCTACTCCTACTACAGATTCCCCTGTTTATGCATCCCAAGTTCACATTGGCTCTTTTGGCCACACCACTACACTGGGAGCTCTTGTTTGGATGATTATCCACCCAGAGTAATTTTTCAGAGTCACTGCCCTGCCCCGCCCACCCGGATAGAAGTATGGCGTCTGTCAGTAAGTACGGCTTACATTCTTTGTTCCTAGATGTATATGTTTACAGTTAGCCATATTAAAACCCACCCTGCTTGCTTGTGCCCCGCTTACCAAGTGACCCAGACCATTCTGAATCAGTGACCGGTTGTCTTTATTATTTATCACTCCCTCAGTTTTTGTGTCATCTTCAAATTTTACCAGTGATTACTTTTTTTCTTCCAGGTCATTGATAAAATTGTTAAATGGCATAGGGCCAAGCATCGTTGTGGGACCCCACTGGAAATGACCAAGTCAATGATGATTCCCCGTTTACCATTACATTTTGAGACCAGTTAGTTTTGGTTTCATCCACTTTGATGGTCATCTATTTTTAAAAGGTTGGGTGTTAAAATATCCAATAAGGGACAATGTCCAATGTCACTTTAGAGATCCAGGAAAGGATCTGAGCTCTGTTGGCTTAAAGATATCTTTATGGCTGGGTGGAGATCATTATGGGGGTTATTGGGTTGTGTCGCCCACTGGTGTTCTGAACATATATATTAGCGATGGAATCTCTAAAGGGGAGACTGTCTAGGTCTGTAAGTGATGCTACCATCATGTGGGAGGATAAATGGAAGGATGAAGTGGACACAGCACAGAATACGATAGTGAGAGAAAAATATTCAGATCTTCAGAAGAAAAAAAAAATCAAATAGCCCAACCCTGCAAATCCCTACTCATGCAAATAGTGCATGTCAATGTATGTGTATGTCTATATTACATAGTCCCACTTGAGGTCAGTAGAACGGTTCAGATGGACATGATTGGGCAGAATCGGACAGTGACAAATTGGAATGTTTTCCTGATTCCCAATATGTTTTGTTTATTTTTTTCTCAATAGAAAGTGAGTCAAAGTGTCTACTGCACCACAAATCATTGCTGAAGGAGCAGCCAGGCAGTGAGGTGACAGAGGTAAGGAGAGAGGTCCAGATAGGTTTGGGAATCTTTAAAACAAAAACAGAGAGAGTCAGAACATAATATAGCACGGAAAATTTATTGACATACTGCTCTTTTCATGTATCCTTTGACAAGGAACTCTTTTTCTCACTGGAAAGAATCAATGCACATTTTCCTCAGTGTTGAACATAAAGGCTCAGGTACTCTAATGAGTCTACTCCCATTAGAGTCCTGAATAAAGTTGTCACATAAGTTTTCACAATGTTCTCTAAATGCCTGATCCAAACCTTTGAAGTCAATGGGAGTCTTTGTACTGCCATCATTGGTCTCTGGATCAGACCCATAATAATGCTTAAATTTACTTGATCTTTGGAATCATATCTTGCTATACATTTGAGATACTGTAGCAGAAAAATAATTGAAGGATGGTTAATTTCTAAAGACTCTATTACCCTTTCCAGACTGTCAATTTTTGGAGTCTGACAGGTAAGACGGGAAATGGCTGATTTGATCATTTACTACACAATCTGTCAAATGCTATCAATTTCAATCTCATTATATTACATGACTCTTAATGTGACTGTAGTCTGGTGGCATGGTCCAACAGGGGCGTTGCAACCCTTCCTTGGCCCAGGCTCCGAGGAAGACCACGGCACCGTTGTCTAAGTGAATAAGCTCCCGGCTTATGACACTTTAGCCCCAGCACCCAAGCGGGGCGGCCTTTCCTGACAGTCTGTAGCCCGCTGGCCCTCCCGTAGGGCAGGGTTGGTAAGGAGTCCACGAATCCCACCTTCCAACAGGCGGGGTGGGCAAGCAGTCTATTGCCCCCAGCCCTCAGGCAGGGCGGGGCAGGCAAAGTAGTCTTTAGCCCCTGGCCCTCAAGCCAGGCAGGGCTGGTGAGGCAGTCAACAGCCCATGGCCCCAACCTGGTGGGGCAGTTAAAATAGTCTAGAGCCCTCGGCCTTGCAGGCAGGCAGAGCCGGTAAAGCTCGGTATCCTCTCAAATGCTCAGAGGAAGACAATCACCCCTGGGGTGGTTAGGGAAGGGGGATGCAGGCCCACCTGACTCCACTGCATCCCAGCCCAGGGCACTATCAGTGGCAAAGAGGTTTGCCACTGAGTTAGCGGGGATCCAACCACAACACACTGACTGGTCCAACCCCAGACTCAGCCACTCTAGAGTCGGCTGTCCCTGGGCTAGTTCCTCCCACCCTGTCCCCGGGTACCTGTTGCCAGTCGTCTCCCTCTGGGTCGCTGGGGTAGATGGCAAGTGGGAGTCCTAAGAGTCCCTCACCGGCAACCAGTGGCAGGTATGGAAACTCCTCAAGGTAGTCCGCGGAGGGCAGCTCCTCCAGGTCACAGTGTCCTAGGGGTTCCTTCAGTACACTAGTCTCAGTCCGCTCTTGTGGGTCCCTGACGTTGGGCAGCTCCTCCAGGTCAGGGCCGGCCTCAGGGGGTTTCTCCCACTCGACGATCTCGAATACCTTCTCCCAGTCTCTCAGGCCCAGCGGCCCTCTCCAGTCTCTTGGGCCCGGCAATCGGAGCAGGCTTTGGAGGCTCCGGTTGGTGGGGTGGTTGCTCCAAACAGCCGCAGAGCCTGGGTCAGGCCTAGACCACAGCCTCTGGGAAGACACGTCTGCCTCCAGCAGCAGCTTCCCCCTGACTGAGCTGCTGGGCCGGCCTTTTATACTGTCCTTTCCTGCTCTGGATCTGCCCCCCTGATTCTGGGTGGTTTGTCCTGCAGGGCCTGGTTCTGCCCAGTAGGGGCGTCGTGACCCTTTCTTGGGCCCAGGCTCCAAGGAAGGCCACTGCGCCTTGCCACAGTGACATGACTTAAAGAAGTGGACATACCACAATCCCCATGAAATGGGCAGGAAAAGGGATTTCTCTCGTCTTACTTTTTAAAAATGTGTCTATGTAAACATATATATTGGAGATGAAATAGTTAAGCTAGTGCAAATAAATGACCATGTAGATTGGGGACCTAAACCACTTAAAGTCTGTAATAATAGAGAAAAAAATCAACACTAATAACTCAATACACTCAACTTTCTTTGCTAAGTTGTAATTTAGTTTTTCCCCAAAAGATTAAATTCACTCTTTTGTGGAAGATCAACAAAAGGCTCTTTATACACCAATGTGCATACACAGCACCCATGTGCAGTGGAAGCCAGAATGGAGGGTGTTGTGGAAGAGGATTCAACAATGATTCTGAGTAGACTGATCCAATGGGGTACACTTGACTTCTACAGATCCAGTGGTGAGGAACTCCCACATCGAGTGAGTGGAGATACAGCTGCACAAGGGTTGTGCAGGATCCCAGCAGTCTGCCCAGAGTGTGTGCTCTCAGAATTATCCCCAAAGCTGTTTATCTATGTTTGGTGAGGGGAGCTTTATCCTAGTGAAATCAGGAGGCTGAAAAGTAGTCAGCTCCAACAGTGGCACTGCATCACCTGAGGTGACCTTCCGTACATCCTGATTGCTATCCCAAGACTTAACCTGTGAACAATACCCTGCCTACCCACAGAGAACCACCAACCTGAACCCTGTGCCAATGAGGAGAGAGCCAGCTAGAGACAGATGGCCTCCTACATTCCTAGAAGATTACTTAAGATCTTGAGAATTCAAGAAAGTCAAAGGACTAGTAGACAAATGTCTTAAAAGGATGGAATAAATCCTGAAGATTCAGACCTTCACCTCAATTATGATGTCTCTGTCATCGCTACCCAAACATCTAAGTCAATTCATTCAGACAAGACTGAAACCAAACTTTTCCTTTTTCATTACTGAGGGATTCACTTTATATCAGTGTGAGAAGTTTCACAACATTCAAGGATGCAATATTGTCCACAACCTTCGTTCTTTCAGTTGGACTGAAAGCTCTTCACGATACTATAGTTTAAAATGAATTTTGTTTGCTATTGGAAAATGAATACTGTATAGAAGGAAAAGTATCTCTTGTGCAGTGTGGTTAGAATGTGAGGTCAGCACACTGAACAAATCATGTTATAAAATGAGGGGAGATTAAAACCCTTCTTACAGTTGCATTATGTTGAAAGGGTTAGAAATAAATGTAAAGTAATGCTTCCATCTGAAAGATAATGTGTATCACACAATAGAATTTCATAAATTAAATACAATGAGGTGAATTAGCAACCCATGGAGATATTTTATTTATATGCCTTCTTTCTTTCAAAGATTTTGTAAACACTACAGAGACACTTAAAAACCATTTTAGAGTAG
Source organism: Emydura macquarii macquarii (assembly GCF_026122565.2). NCBI lineage: Eukaryota > Metazoa > Chordata > Testudines > Chelidae > Emydura > Emydura macquarii. The sequence continues at coordinate 11,556,716 of NW_027130208.1, read as the reverse complement.
CTGGCTTTTTAACCAATTTTACTTGGGTTAAATTATTTGAAATGAAAAAAATAACACAAGTTATCATAGAGTAAGACTTTCTCATCTATACTATTAGTTTAAAGGCATTTGATAACATGGTGGCGATAGAGACATCATAGGAAGGGCTTTAAAATTTTTATATCACAAGGAAATCAAGAAAATGTAAACTGGACATGATCCTATTGTCAATTACCCCGTTTTAGCAGCAGTCTGATTTCATCTACTTCAGTGAAGTTAATCCTGATTTACAGCAGTGGAACTGAGAACAGGCTCAGACCCATTGTATTTTGTGCAGGGGTTTGCATATCTGAAAGTAACAATGTTCAGCATCCGTCGCTGTATAGTGATCCATTTGGGAGGACATATTTGTGCACATTACTTGTGCATGAACATTACAATGCTTATGTATACATATATATATATATATATATGCATAATGTATAATGTATAAACATTATAATGCTTATTAACATATATACATAGGCAAACATAGCGGGAACCTTATTCACCCCTAAATGTAAGCCACAAGTGGTCACCTACTCTCTTGGTATATTTGGCATGGAAGGTGATGTAAAGCAGGGAGAGACTAGGAGAGTGTTTGGGGAAGATTCCCAAAGACACAGATAGTAGCTAGGTTTTTACCAATCATTGAAACCCAGCCCTCCAAAGAAAGGGGGGGGGGGGAAGTGGCCCATCCAGGACCCCTCGGAAGACCAGGTGAAAAGGGGTCAGCAGAAGAGAATGATGGAAATGAAGGGAGTCCTCAGAAGGCAACATAAAGGGGCGTTTGAGGAGGAAGTGTCCTGGAGGGAGGAGGTGTCTGGAGGAATAAAGGGGAAGGGTGGTTGAAGTGTGGTTCTGGGTAATAGTAATCTTCAACAAAAACTTGCAAGTTTCAGTAGTCTTCCTGCAGAGAGAGAGAGAGAGTGAGAGATGCACCCACCCATACGTACACACATGCACCCTGCTTGGTCTTCCTATAGCTTGCAACTTGGAAAATGCTTGTATTCTGTGGGTTATTATGACATGCCAGAAATTATTAGAGAGCCATGTTTGTTACAAAGAAAGTTTCTACTCTGCTTACCCAGCCATTTTTATTCCTATCTCTTAGCCTAGCATCTTCTACTATTTCTCACTCCCTTTGACATTTCTTTTATTGCTCTCTAGAGAACTGGCTCATGTTTACACATGTTTGAAAAGTAACATCTTTCTGTAGTACTTTTTTAATTAGTTTGTACATTCCCTCTGGGACCTCTGTTTGCTTTAAAGCTTTCTGCAGGTGCCTATTTCATACCATATATGACAGTATATTACCTGTGCACTATATAACCTCTCTGCCAGTATTTGTAGCAATCATTTCACTTTTAGGTTGTCATCCATTCTTTCTCCCCCAGGCCTGACCCTCCATGGGCAATGAAAATTACTGGAGGCATGGAAGGAATTTCTGTATGAGGAAAGACTGGAAAGATTAGAACAGAAATTTTCAAAATCACTTCTGAGATTTAGACATTCAGTATCCATTAGTGTTAAGTTTAGAGTGGAAATGAGTACAAGGGGACATGAGAGGTATACGACGTAATTAGGCTGACCAGATAGCAAGTGTGAAAAATGGGGACAGAGGGTGGAGGGAAATAGACACCTATATAAGACAAAGCTCAAATATTGGGATTGTCCCTATAAAATCAGGACGTCTGGTCACCCTACATGTAATGAGTGATCTTTTGTACCTATTGAAAAAAATCACGAGACTCAATGGGAACCTACTGCTACTATTTATGTGACTAAGATTTGCAGGATTGGTCCTTAACTCTGCTATATTCCTTCTACTCTATAGATTCTTAAATATTTCTACAGTAACTATCAGTTAAGTTCCCTCTATTCAGTAGCTTGTTCCCCATCCATTTGTACTTCTGCCTTCCTTTAATAATTATTTTTACATTGTACATCTTGTACCTATATTATCTTTGCTTTTTTTTAACCCAATGCACCATGCTAATCTCAGCATGTTTTATGAAACACATGTTGTTTTTATATATCTGCTCATCAGCGATTCTGTTTCTCTTATTCATGGAATGTCTAAAATAGCTGTCAATCTAACCTTGCAGTTCTTTCCCTAATATCTTGATTTACTTTCTAACACCTGGTGTCCTGACTTTGCTTATGTGAGACTATTTAATCACAATAGTTCCTTTTGTGTGCTGTAGCTGACAACTGTATTCAGATGAGTTATTGTAATGTTATCCATGTATCATAGTTCTACAGATGATCTACATTCTACAGCTAGAGCTTTTGCTACTAAAATAATCACGTCAAAATACAAAATCACTGATAAGATAGAATAGATGGAACAAATGCCTACAGCCCTTACTTGGGCAGAACTCCCATTAGTACTTCAGTCCCTCTGGACTTTCACTGGGAGTTTTGCCTGAGTAAGAACTAGGTAAAAACTGCAACATCCTCTTCTCTGGATTTGAACAAATCCCATCTCGTCCTGGTCATAACCACTCAGAATGTTTCTGCAAAAATCATTTTCCTAGTTCATCGCTTTGACCCTATCACCCGTCTATGAATCCCCTCCACTCATTCCTCTTTCTTCATTGCATCAAACATAAGCTACTTGTCTCCACTATCAAGACTATCCACTATCATCTGTCATGCACTGTTGAAATGCCAACTCCTGCGCTAATCAAGCCCTGATATCAGCTTCCGCTGGCTACTCGTTAAATTTGCAGACGCACCTTCAGGCTTTTCCCCCTACTTCCCCCCATGCATGTGAGGAACTTCCTATAAGCATCTGTGAAATCTCATTATCCTCCTTCAGTAACCTCTTTAAAACTTGTTGGCTATGCCTACACTGCAGCCTGTGTGGTGAAGATGCTTTATGCTGACGAGAGAGTGTCAGCATAAAAACCCCACCCCCCACGAACGGCATAAGCTATGTTGGCAGGAGAAGCTCTCCTGCCGACATAGCACTGGGCACACTGGTGTTTATGTCAGTGTAACTCATGTCGCTCAGGGTGGTGGAATATTCACACTCCTGAGCAACATAAATTTTGCCGACGTAAGTGGTAGTGTAGGTATAACCTTAGTCATGATGCTCACAAAAACTTGACACGGGTTAGGGAGCTGGAGTGCTGAGACGCCAGCATATCTCCTCTCACTGTGCACCTTGGTCTTGCTGTATCGTTGTCTGATATGTACATTGTAAGCTTTTTGTTCTGTATTTGTGCAGCATCTAGTACAAAGGGATTCTGGTGTTTGACTGACGTCCTGGGCACTACCTTAATATAAATAATTAATAATAGCACTTCCTTGTTTACATAACAGCTTGCTGTTATACTGCATGCTTCCACAAAAATACTTTTTAAAACAATCTTCTTGGTCTAAGCGATGTATTGACAAAAACATTTCCTCTGCCTTTTCTGACACAGCCCTGTTTCCACTAACCAACTTCAGTCACATGCAGCTTGGTGTCTGGGTTTTTTTTAATTTGCCAATTTAATGAGCTGGGAAATCATTCTTGTGTTCTCCATGTGAGTGGAGAAGATAGCGATTCTTTCTTAATTAGTTGATGTATCTATTTATGCATTTCTTAGCACATTAAGGTTAATCAATTATCCTTACTGCTAGAGTGGGTAAAAAAAAACCCAGCTTAGCTGCCCTAACTATTAAAAATTGAAATCAGTTTAAACTTCTGTATCCTTTGACTCATCTACTCTTTTGCTACTCTAGCTTATGGGGCTGTATGCCTTGTTATTTACCTAGCAAAACCGCCATTGTTTTTAATGGGAATTTTGTGGTAAATCCTTTGAGATTAGGGAGAAGATAGTTTCATTGGGGATGGACACATTGTTTGGATAAAATAAGTACTCACAGAAGAGTGAGTAATTTCTGCAAGAGGCTGAAGGTGAAATTGATGTGGACTGTACAGCAGATCTATAGAGCAATCAAGCCCCACTTATGCCCTATTTGGCAGACTTCAGTGGGATTCATGTCATGCATAGACCTTGTGCAGGACCTGTTCAGAGGAGTGAATTTCATCCTGAGTCTCTTCAGTGCCCATTTTAATGCCTCCTTTTCAGATTACCTATGTTACTTCCACATTTGTGCAGCTGTGTCTGTTTGTATCACTGGAGCACTACACTCATTACTAAAAGTTTGCATGTCCGGCCTTAAATATGCCTAATAGCACCCAAGTTTGAAAAGTTTGGCAGATGTGTAGTGGGCACAAAGAGATTAAACTTTGATGGTTTCCAATGGATTAAAACAAAGACAAAAATAACAGGGAAAATGTTGTATACTATTGATTTTGTTTTCTTCATGAAGATGAATGATAGTTTGTGGTTTTAGACAGTAATACAGTTCTGACTCATTTTAGACATTAATTCATATTTTTTACTATTCTTGCCTACTAGTGTAACAACTCCTGTTATATTCCCATGTTATTTCTGAGAGAAGTGGATACAAAATTGAAACCTGAGTTTCAATCATTCACCTTCACTCCTTTTTAGCATCATCCATCACTTTCATCATTATTTTTTTCAAGATGGAGATTAAAACGGCTGAGCAAGAATAAATAAATAAATAAAACAAAATATTTTCAGACCTAAAATAGTGCACAGATTTTCTGGAGAGCAAGTCAGTTTATCAAGCTGCCTGGGAGAAAAAAAAAAAAGATTTGGGTTGATAACAATAAGCAATTTTGGACACCATTCGTAATCTTGATAAAGTCCATAAAACATCACACCAATCAGAATCACAAGTTTATATATAAAGGATAAAAAGAAAGTAGCATCCTGGCAAATATCAGCTGTGACACCAGTGTTGAAAATCATTTAAAATAATAAATGTGTGCAAACCAGAACCTGTGTACAAACTTCAAGGGCAAGCATTTTCAAGAGTACACTGAGGACAATGCACAGATTGAAGTCAATAGGAGTTTGGCTATTGACTTCAATGGGAGCTAGTGCTTAATCTTTCACTGAAGTGCATTATATTTATGTAAATGATAGGTTTAAAAAGGTATATACTAATTGAGGACAAGCGTCTCATACTTGGATATATTCTCATTTTATAGAGATCAATTGTAGTGGATTTTTGTTTATGCAGCACAAAATCTGAACATTAAATTGATCTATGAGTTATACAAGTGTTAATTTTCTACAAAAGGGAAAAGACTAGTAAATATGTATGTCAGGAAAATTGCATTTGACTAAAGTAGCAATCTGCAGCCCCGCTAGCTATCAAAGAGTTGTTTGTGATTCTGTATTCTCTAACACGTTAATTGCATCAGTTTAACTATTGCTACACTAAGGGCCTGATCACAATGGAAAGAATCCCTCTGACTACATTGGGGGTTGTATTAGACCCTAAATACCTTAATCAGATATCCGGAGAAACACTTTTTCTAACAACATAAAGGACCGAATTCTTCTACCCTCTTTCACGTTGGGTAGTGTGTTACTCCATCAGTTCTCTCACTGATTTAAATGGGATGACTTGCATACTAAGGTACTATGCCTAGTAAACAGGATAGCAGGGTCTGGCCAAACTGTATGCCATTCAGTTGCATGCGTACAATAGTCTTGTTGTAACAGGGAAAAAAAATAGATGAAAAGCAAACAGTGGCTACCATGAAAACATCAACATTTCCAATCGGTGTTTTGGCATGTGTTGACTTTCCAGTGATGACCACTTTATTTGCTCATGCTCACTTAGCCATTGCCGTAAGATTCTCACAAAGCGTCTCCCTCTCACGCCACTCACAATCCCCCTGGTCCATGACCTGCTCTCCAAAAATATTGTGTATGGCAGAATGTGACAAGAATTGCACAAACTGATGGACTAGAAAGTGGAGTTATCTTAGTCTGGAAAAGGTGAACATGTGCAATGGTTCCACATGCAGTTAGAATCATACTGTACCTGCCATTCCTTCTAGTAAGGAAACACTCCCAAACTTAGGGTGTGTCTACACTGTGCAGTTAATGTGGGCCAATCTATCTCACCCCCTCATCCCGAAACCTACAGGAAAACCTCTAACCTGAGTTTGAAGGTGTTTTAAGCCTGGGCAAGCTTACCTAATAGGAGGTGTAAATTATAGCCCAGATGTTTTTACTCAGGCTGGACCCTCTCCAGTTTTCAGAGAGGATACAGGCAAAATTACTTGAATGCTGATAGTCTTCCAATGCCCTTCTCATAATTTCCACTGAAGGACAGAGAAGTTCCACTGGGTTTGACACAAGTTACTGGGAAAGAATCTTAGAACATTTCAGCACAAAGACATATGTAGGATGTACCTGCAGGTACGCACACGGGTGAGTACAGAAACAGTGAGGACATAATAATGCAGATAGGGTTTTGCTGTGGGAACACTCACACCTAGGTTAGGCTCACCTGGGTACTCAGACCTTGGTGACAGTCACCTTGGTTAACTGTGCAGTGAAGACCTAGCAGGAGAGGTAAATGAACCATTTCGGTTTGGCCCCTCACCATAATTGCATCTGGAAACTTGTTTGAAACCACTGTATTTGGGAACTACCAGGCCTAGCAAAGCAGCTCCTTCTCACTTATAAATACTCTAAACAGGCTCCATCATGGAAATAAACAAGGCTTTTAATTATTTTCTCTGATGAGAATCAATGAGTTTATCTGTAGTTAAAATGTACACTCACCATTTTTTCAACCAGACAATTAAACACCAATTTGCAAGGACAAAATTGCAGACAAAGGAATTAGTGCATGCATCAGTGGCTCTTCATTAATAAATGCAGCTGGAATTGGTCTAGGCGGGATGTGAGAGGCAAAATGCTGATATGCGCCCTTCATCGGTAACTTACGGCTCTTCCCTTTCTAAGAATACGTTTCAAACTATCCTAAGCTTAGCTCTGTCAAATGCAGCCGCACTCGCTCATATATACGTGTCAGTATGAGGTGTCAAAGAGGAAAATATTGTGCATATCCCTGCGGACACACAGTACTGCCAAACCATGTATACAGCCAATTCCTCCCACCGAGGGAGGCAAAATAGCTGGCCTTGGTGCACGGGGGTTAAAGAAGGAGAAAGGAAGCCTTCACTCAAAGCCTGCAGGAAACAATCGGAGCCACTTTGTGGCTGGTGCTGCAGGCTTGAGGCTGAACTAATTCATACTAGTTCTGCTGCTGTGTCCTTTGGCCATGCGGGATAAAGGTCAGTGGCTCTGTGACATGGCTGATCCCCATATCTCCATGTGCATGCACCCCGGATTATAGCTCCATATGTGGGGGAATCAAACTGCTCCCACTCCAGCTGTGGAGGAGGGATCCTCTGGGATGTGCTCCATAGCGAATTTATGATATAGAGATGGGAAAACAGACCATTTCCTAGCCCATTCTCTGGCGGAAATATGCAGCTCTTTAAGCCCTCCCCACCAGCGGGCAGCTGTTATGAAAGATCCGATCATAATACTTGCCTCCGAAGCTTAGCATAATTAGCAAGAGGTACATTTCAACAGCGATTTTAGAGAGAGTTCAGCATAACTCCAGCTGAAGAGCAGAGGAAGGGTGCAGTGACATAATGGTGAAATATGCTCAGCATTAAGAAAAAGGATGGTTACTACTGGACATATAAACAGTTTGACATTCCCTTAGAAAAGTCATGACCTACCTCTAGCTCTTTCTGTGGGTGTTTAATTTAAAGACACTAAACACACAAAGCTGGCAACTTGTGATTTCTGTTTTTAACTCAGACCAATCTCTAGAGCGGACAACTGTTTTTTCTGAAAAAGGTCATGTGTGAATTGAATAAATTTGATCCAGGAATGACAAACGATTTCCTAGTGGCTTTGCAATTTTCCGTGCCACATTGCAGCAGCCTGTGATCATACTAACCGGCTGTATCCACAGATGAGATTATGCCAACCAGGAGTAACAACTTCTGCAGGCTCACGGAAGCCCAACGGCATAATCTCCAATCATACAAGAGAAGTAGTTTAACTACTTTGTAGCATCATTCCACCACGTTTAATGGTTACAGCCAATGGTTACACTTAAAGTTTATGATCTGTGGTGAACGTAAAATCTAAACACATAATAGCCATAGAAAGGAGGTTCACACTGAATATTTTAATTAAAGTTTTATTTATGAGCGTTGACTACAACTTTATATTTTATTAAATATTTATAGACAATGCAATTTGGTGTGCAACTGAGATCCTGAAAAGGAATCTGATTATTTTACATTTTAAGTGTTTCATGTCGTGCAAACAGAAGCTGAATTCTGGATTTTTTTTAAATAAACTGAATAGGGCACAGTTAGAAAAACAATAATCATTGCTCTTAATGGTTCAGTTCATTAAAGGAACAAATGTGGCTATTCTATTAAAAGACAACATTTATCCCTACAAAATATAGAGCTCAGACCAATATGTTCAAACTTGGAAACCTAAAGTTAAGCATCTAAGTCTGTATTTCAATACCAAATCATCATCATTTTTAAAGGTACTGGGTATCGTTACCTTCTGTCAACTCTACTTTAGTGGCTGCTTAGCACTTTTTCAGGCCACTTTTATTTAGGTACCTAACTTTTGGCACCTAGATTTGCACATACTTGCCTTGAGTCCTGATTTTCAGATGTGATGACAGCTTCAACTGACTCTAGGGGGAATTGCAGGTGCCCATTATCACAGAAGTGGAGCTGATAGGTAGTATTGTCATGAATACTTTAGGAGCTGCTGTGTAAGAATGGATATATAACCTAGTTATTCAGAAAGACTGTCATTTATATTGGGGGTAATAAAATGTTCATTATATGCCAAATTTCTTGAATTCAATAAGGGCTGTAGAACTAACAAACAGGGAAACAATACAGTGGTGTCTCAGATAAGAATATGTAGGTACCCATTTGAGGGAGGAGGGCCAGCCTGTTAGTTTTGGGGATTCTCTGTCTCCAGGGATTTGCAAATCTTTTAGTGCCAAAGCTAGGAGCCTGGAGATCAAAAGGAGACTAAAGGGTTAAAATCTCTTTTTGATGGGAGTGAATGGGGCTCACTTGTCAGCAGCTGTCTAGAAAGCCAGGATGACACAAGCTATGGAGGAACCTGAAGGAACTGGGATTCCCCAGTTTCAGGGAATGGTCAACCTTAGGAAAGAACTAGACATGCATAGTCTGATTGTTTTTAAGATCTTTTTCCTCTGAAATGTTTGTGCTCTAAAAAAAAAAAACATTTGGCTTTAAGGATACTGTCTGGCCGCAGGTTGCCTTGCCCCAGCGAGGAGAGAATTGCAGGGTCTGGATATAAGTCAGATCTGCTGAGGTAAATCCTGGGTGACACACAGGGGACTGCAACCCAGGGCCCTGGTTTGACATTGGAAGAACAGTGTAATTCCACCTGGAAACCAGGTGATAGCTAGAGGCCTGAGAACTGGGGTGTGTGTATACTCAATGAAACCAAGAGGGGTCACAGTGGTGCAGTTCACCCTGTAAATGTGATATCCACCATCACTAAAAATTTGGCCTTTAATTTATAACAAACATGGCAAAAACTATGTAAGAATAAATTAGTTTTGATAAAATAAGAACTAGACATAACTTTTGCCTGTCCCTTCAATCACACTTTCATGGAAGCTCTGAAAATATTTGGTTAGAATTCCTGGTAAACCTCACCAGCTTGATGGCTATTTCCTCTTGCAAATCATTATTAAATGAACCTTTAGTAGACAGATACGTATTAAACAGCATTAGTCCCAGAGACAATTCCTGAACTTGCTATCTTCCCTGCACTCTTTTTTTTCTCATTCATCCGTTCATTCATACATTCATTCATTCATTCTAAATCTAGATGACATTTCTTCCTTTATAGATACTTATAAAGTACCTTATCAGAAGCATTTTGAGAATTCAAGCAAATCACGAATACCCAAGTTCACTTTTATTGACTATTGAAGTTTTTCAAAGAATTTTTAAATCTCTGAGGGCCATGAAGTTCCCATTTTGTTTGCCTCTCCTGGGTTATCCTTAGCCAAATATTATCCTGTCCTTAGTCATTTAGTCATTTAGTCATTTTCCCAAGAACTGAACTGGTCTTTCCAATCTCTAATTCCTAGGTTCCCACTTAACTGCTTTCTTTTAATTTAAGATAGTACTATGTTAATGATGGAACAATGTTATGTAATGCTTCCCCTATTTCACACTTTATTTCCTTAAGAACTTCTGTGTACATACTGTTCCTGGTGATTAAAAGTTTAATGCTCTGACAGTGTGAGTCCTATCAGGCTGCACTGTCTATATTTAGTGTTAAAGGTACTCAGGATCTCACAAGATTGCTGCATTGTTGTTTCTCAAGTGGCTCCTTAGCCTACTCTTTTTAAATATAATATTCTTTAGGGCATGCACTGGTCTCCTTTGAAAAGTGAAATAGGAATTTTCCATTTCCCTCAACTCTTTGGACCAACGTATATAACAGTAATAATTTATTTCTTCCCCTTTTTCACCATCTTCTTTAATTAACCTCCCTTGGAGGTATAAGGCTTAATCCTGTAGGCTGCTGAGAGAGGGCTGCTGAGAGAGGTGAAGATAGGCCTGGTTTACACTGCTGCCGGTGGTCGAGGGAAATACGTAAGCTACATACTGTAGCTTACGTGTGTCCCGTCAACTTATTTACATCGCCGTATCATGGCATCTTCACTGTGCTGTGTTGACAGGAGTCACCCTCTGGTCCACCTTTCAGGGAGGTGGACTAATCACGTCGACCGGAGAGCATGTCCGGGATCGATTGAGCAGGACTTCACAGCCTGCTCAATCGATCTCGCTGCATCCATCCTCATGGAGCTGGCAGTGTAGACATACCCATAGTCAAAGCACCAGTACTGAGCCCTCAGTGGTGACTGAGCACTTGTAAAATGAGAAGTTTCTGCATAGTGTGGCTAAATATGCAGAGACAGTGCTCAGTAATATGAAAGTCACTTTACTTCTGCACTCAACAGAGAGTTATTTAGTAGTAAATATAGGAAATACAGGAGAATACATGAAATTTCTGGGGCACATATATATACACACAAAACAAATTGCATGTTTAGCATTAATCTTTAGGATTTTCAGTTACTCCTTTAACCTTCTAGGAACTGTAGCTTAGTTGAGTGTGTTAAGAGATGCACTCAGAATGAAATGAATCCAGAGGCAGTCATAAGAGCTAGCCACTTACACAAATGCTTCTGGTGGCTCCCATGAAAAATAATCACTTATAGGCAGCTGCTCAATGTATTTTGGCCACAGTGTTCTTGCCAACCCACCAGTCTATAGCACCTGCTACCCTCACATTACTTATTGGAATATGAGTTGTAAATCATCATGCTCATCCCTGCAGCTGCCCAAAGTGGATGTCCCACACATTGATTGGTTCTTTGATGTGGGATATGAAGCTCTCATTAATATGAAGAGAAGACAGAGGCACCCAACACAGGAAGAATAGAATATGCTGGTCACAGGGGCTCCATTCATTGTTTGGTTGCAATAGCTATAGCATATAATAGGGATATGGATAGGTCTGTTAGCATGCACTAGGTATGTTTTTTTTTAAAAACCAAATATTTTTCAGACACAAACACTAAGATCACCCAGTCTCTGAATTTCAGTACAACAGTTATTGCAATTTGTATTCTGAGAGATATTGTCAGTGCTGAATATTATGCTGTAACTCACTAGAATAAAACTGAACTAATTCCCACTGGAATTTCATGCTGCTTGAGAATTTATGAATTTGATTTTCAAGGGCCAATACTAAGCTCAAAGCAATTTTCAAAGGAGTAGGCAGAAAGTCTAGCAACACTTTGAAAATAAATTGTAGCTTTTCTACACTAGCAAGATTTGTGACCTAGGTTACATGAACATTATTATGATTATTCATTGGTTATCATTTCTGGTACTCTTAAAGTAATCAGAAATAAAATTATTGCATATTACACGTCATGTCTACTACCTATTAGGATTCCCCCGAGACCTTTTCCTCTCTGCTTCTCCAGAATACCTTTTTCAGTTCCGGGAGAACACTTTATTCAGTTCTCTGGTATCAAAAAATGTGGTTCAAATCCAGACTCATCACTGAGGTTTCTTTATTGGCAGTTCATAAAGCAATACCTGGGGTGATCAGGCTGAGGTGTAGAGGGGTGTGTTAGGGTGCTCCACAAAAGTACATAATTATAAATCAGATCATGTTCATATTCTAAAACTGACTGACACTTGCATATTACATTCTACATTGTATTACACGCTTTATGATTAGTTTACTAATTTTGTGAGCCAATCCCTGTATAGATCATGAGCTACAAAATGTGCTAGTAAGCAAAACTGTAGCTGCAATCTTATCACATTACTCTTCTTCTTGCTATTTCTTTATCTACTATCTACATATTATTTACAAGGCCACTTGTGAATTAATGCTTTATTCATTTTTAACCTCTGTTCCCTTACTTCTCTTTTCTTTCATTGTTCATGCAACGCCTACCCCACCAGACCTCTAAATCTTCCATTACTGTGGATTATATAGAATATGATAACTAATTTGTACCAAAACACTTAATATTCTTTGTGCTTCTATTGGAAGATCCAAAGAGGTCAATAATAAATACAATCTGGGATACAACATGGCACATGAAGATTTAACCCAGAAGAAAGGTATTTTTTCCTGGTTTTAATTGCAAAAAGAGTTGGGTTAGTTGATCTGTTTGTTAGTTACTTGGTTGAAGGAAATTAAAAGAACTTAGATTATTTTCTCTTTTTTAGCCAAACAGAAAGCAAAGTTTTTAACAATGGAATCTTAGTGGGCATTTAGGTAGAGATTGTCAAAGGCTCCCAGAGCAGTTAGGTTCCAACTCCTTTTGAAAGTCACTGGAATTTGGACACCTAAGTCCCCTTTGCGCCTTTGAAAATCTCCCCTGAACAGTGTGTCTGCACCAGGAGTTCGGAGATGGGATTCCCAGCATAGGTAGTCAGACTCACGCTAGCTCAAGCACAGCTAACACTGTGGACATTGCAGCAAGGGTGGTGGTTTGGGCTAGCTGCCCGAGCTCAGACCCAGGGGATCCATGGAGCTTGGACTCAGATGGCTACCTCACGCTGTGCCTATGCCACGATATCCACACCACTAGTTTTAGGGTGCTAGCTCACGGTGTGCTAGTATGAGTCTGTTTATCCCACCGCTCAGCTGCAGAGTAGAAATATTCACAGTAAACCATACTGAGATGTATTGGGCCTATTCTATAAAGTCTGTTTTGCATCTGGTGCAGGGACCCTATGTGACACAGTGGCCCATTGGTGGTTCACCACTCCTTGTCAGCAATTCTTGTCGGGCCTGACATATTCACTATACCTAAGACATTGTTGTCATGATATATACCCCAGATGTGGCATATAATATAGCATTGCAGATCTAATAACTCACTAATCATTAATATTCTTGTGAGATGTATGGATAGGGTATGTACAAAGACTTATGGATATGTGTTAGAATTATGTTTTTAAAGTGTGTTTGGCAAACAGAGCATAAGCCAGTCTGCCCTAGACAAAAAAATGTGTATTTGTTTGTCATCAGGCAGAGACAATGAAGGCACATTTACATAAAAGGTAAACTAAGCCATCAACCTAGAGAGCAGGGGACTGAGTCTCAAATGATAAGTAACTTAATCAACAGATTTTATACAATATTACTGTATCATAAAAATATATCAAGTAAGGTCTTTTATGAAAGCTGATGACACACTGGTGATCAATATAATTGTGAAATGTATGCATTAATACTATATGAGGAAATGTAGATACTTAATGATATTATGCTTTAAAGACAGTGACCAAACACAGGGAGAAACAGGGTCTCTCTCACACAGGAGGATAGAGAGCTAGCCACTTGTCTCCCATGAAATTAAGCAAGGTGTGACTAAAAACAATGGAATCTCCAGTTACACACAAATCAGCAGGGGGATGAGAAGTACACGGACAGGAAGAACAGTATGTGCTCACACTGAATCTGGGGGCAAAACAGTGTGTTTGGGAAGATATAAGGAGAGAGAGAAGAAAACAGCTTAATATCCATCACCAGACACAAAGGGCCAGAGCTGTTACAAGTTGAGAAAGATGGATCCTTCAACCAAAAGTGTTGAAGTCTCTTGGAACTGAATATAGGTGAGAAACCTGCTGGGCAAAGATCTTTCACCTAGGAAGACAAGGGAAACCAGCATTTTGTACTTCTGTGGAAGATCCTAAGTAGGAGAGAGTCAGCTAAATCTGGAAAGATGCAAGATTGGTAAGAAATCTACTTTTAACAACTACTTTAACAACTCAAGGGTGTATTTTACTTTTATTTGTTTGTAAACATTGTAAAACCTTAAAATCTTTTTGCTAAACAACTTGTTTTACATTTCAATATAAACCAACCTAGTGCTGTGTTTCAAATTACAGTGATTCTTTACCCCAGTTAAAGTAATAAGCTGTGCTGTAGTCTCTTTAAGGGAGCAACAAACCTTATTCATTTTTTGACAATTCCAGGAGAGGGCAGGAGACTTCATGGTAGATGGTTTGAGGGAAATTTGGGGCTGGAGGGAGGGTTGCAAGTAATAACCAAGCAAGTCATAACCAAAACACCATGCAAGTAATAACCAAGGCTGGTGGAAACTGCGATGGGGCTGTTGTGTTATAGGCAGGCTGCTGGGACCAGAGTGCTGAACCAGAGTCGCACAGCACGCACACACTCAGAAAACTGAATGCTTGTCTGCTGGTGTCCAGGCCTGGGCCCCAGCAGCAGATCATTTAAGGCTCTCAGGGTTATAGGGCAGGCGGTCACAGCCTCTCACTGGTCTGAATTTCATCCCAAAATGTGACACACAGTGACTCAGACACAGCCTGGAGAATACACAACCCCACCCAAAGCTACAAATATGGCTGGCCCATTCCGCAGACCAGAGTCTGCATGAGAGCAATGGAGCATAGCCCTGGCTCCTTCCACTCTCTGTAGCGTTCAGTGATCACTTGCTGAACTTGCTGAGCATAACAAAAGCTTCATAGTGACCCACCAAGACCTTAGGTCTTGGAAAAAGCAGCATTTACTGGCACAGTCCCCAACATGACACTCTCCATCTATTGCTTTCCTCATGGGGGTGAAGTGATAGCCTAGGGTTAGATGGAGGTAACAAACCCTGTACTTCCTTGAAGTTAGAGATTAAGACTAACATGGGAGCTTCCCTAATGGTGCATGAATCAGTGAACAGAAGACTCCATGTACCCACAGTTATTCCTTCATACAATAACATTTAATAAAAAAAAAAAAATATGTACCAACAGGGTAGGAAGGGGAAGTGTCATAAAATTCATGTATGATCTTTTATCAAGCCCCTCCCTGGAGCCTCTGTCCTGCTGCCAATTGTAAAGTTTACCTTGCAGGTTTTCACTGTTTACCAACTGCAAATTTTGTTCCATAAGGTCATGTCACAGTATTGTACAGTACGAAAATAGAGAAAGATAGAAAGAAAAAATTGATGAGTGGGCAGGCCTATTGCTGCTGACAGTGATCCAAGGACTAGACTTGGACTATCACACTGGTCCTTGTCCCCGAAAAAGGTACCTGTATGTTCTTATCTGGGCCATTGTATTGTTTCCCTGTTTGTGCTTCCCACAGCCCCTACTGAATTCAGGTATTCTGGCATCTAAAACATTTACTACCACAATATAAATTATACAGTCTTGCTCAATAACTAAGTTATTAGCTTCTTAGATTATTATGTAGCAGCTCCTAAAATATTGTTTACTGTCTGGAGATGAACTATTTGGTCCTCTTGATCAAGAAATGTGGTCAATGTGTCCTTTGCTAATAGGAAATATTAATTCCCACATTGTCATACAAATAGACTCACGTTATCTTGTGATATATGAGAAATCAAACCTCACTAATGCACAGAGCATAAATTATTTTCTGTTATATTCTTCAAGTGTATGATTTTATTTGTGATACAACAATGGATTCATTTGAATCCATACTGTCTAAAAATTAGAGATGCACAGCTGAAAACTAGGTAATTCCTATGCAAATTTACTGCAGGATTCTATTTTTCTGAATAGAATCCAGTGGAATTTAAGAGCATGCTGGCTGGAGAGCGCTTTCAAATTATGAAGAGAGCAAAATAGCTCCTATTATGTTATTTCCCAGTTCATTTTAGCTGTTTCTGTCTTTCCGGGTTGACACTGCCTGAAGTAAGATGCATCAGCTGTTCCTCCAGAGAGGAGACAAGGCTGCTGGAAATACAAAAACATAAATCATTGTATTTTACTATAAAGCAGCAATATACATGAAGAGACTGTCTTTTAAAACATTATATTACTGGTTTTGGCCTAGCGGGCTAATAACACAAGAGGTTAATTTAAGTATGGGTTTCCAGCAAATTTGCATTTAAACACTATCATCCATAAAACCATATTTTCCACGTGCAGCCTGAAGGCTCAAAATTGTTTTGCAGTAAAGAGACTTAGGTTTCACATTTATTTCCTACTTTGTGCACTTCAGTCAAGGTGAACTTTTTTCTTATGCATAAGTGCACTGCAAGAAAAAGATGCTATTATTGATTGCTAAGGCTATGGTTAATTAAAAAAAACCCCACCAGGTTGTATTTATCATTTATTTAGTTTAAGATGTATTTAAGGCAAGATTTCTTCCAGATACATGTTTTGTGGGTCAATCTTCCTTAAGTACAAGTCAGGCAATGACTTACCTATAAAGCTATTCTTCTTTGAATTTAGGTGGCCTATACATGCCACCAAATTTGTACTATTGCCTATGTTTTGTACTTCATATGTAGTATGCAGTGTGAGTAAGCAACACTGTGTACTTTTCATATGACTTTAATGGACTCACAGTACAACTAAGGGCTTTATCTGAAACCAGCTTATTTTCTCATTCACCTCTTATGTCTTGTCTTTTAGACTGTAAGCTCATTGGGGCAGGGACTATCATTTGCACGTTATCTAGCACTATATAGCCCTGACCAGCTTGACCTCCACTGTGATATCTATGTTAAACAACAATAATAAGGGGCTACACATGTATCTAAAGAGGTAGGTGCTATTGTGTGATATTATACTGTGTCCTTTGATAAACAGTAGGTATTCATGTAATTAAATGCTCTGTTATAGTGCACATCCACAAAAGAATAGAGTTGAGGCTAAATTAGCTGCATTTTTATGCCACGTGCAGCCTAAGCTTTTAGCTGCACTTTGCACAAACCTGGCAATAAAACAAACAAAAACAGTCAAACTGTTCTGCACATGTACTGTGCATAGCAAATTTCCACTTTCCACCTCCATTCGATTCTGCTGAAGAGCTGCTCAAAATAAGTGGCAAATATTATAGATATATAGAGAGACACACATACAGATAAAATAAAAGCAGCAAAAGAAAATGTTGTTGCCTCCTGTCACACTCGAGAGTTGCAGAACCCTTTTTCCTCAGACTTGCCAAAAAAGATGGAAAAAATCAGCTCACCGTCAAAGAGACCACATCCAGAATATTCTGGGCCAAAAGCTGAAAGCTTTTTTATATGACTGAAAATGAGCAGTTAGACTGATAACCCTTTGGTAACATTAACTCCAGCTGTTAGTTGTCTTTTCTGACATGGGCCCCAATTCTGCAAAGCACTTAAGCATATATTGAAGCATGTGAGTTGTCCTGTTGATTACGGTGGGACTATAACGTCCTTAAAGATAAGCATATGTAAGTATTTTGCTGGATGGGGGACAGAGAATCTGAGCACCTTGCAAAATCAAGCTCATAATGAACACTACTGAGGAAGGACGGGCTCCACCATACCAAAACAGAAAAAAGACGGTTGGCATTTAAAATTCAAAAGGTCATGGAGGAGGGCTGGGGGAAAGCCAACAGATGTAGAGGAGCACACGGTTCAGACCGAGAAATTCTTTAAGGGAGGATTTATTAAAAAGGGATACACTATATTCTAGTAAAGAGGAGGTATAGAAGTTGATAAAGTACAGGTAGGAACTGAAGAGACACAGTCAAAGAAAAAAAGAGTCCCATTCAATTACATCACATGAAGGCAGAAACTAGATATTGACACATTTTAGAAGTGCTTGTATACAAATGCTAGAAGTCTAAATGTTAAGATGGGTGACCCTGACAGTGAAATGTTAAGATGGGTGACACTCTCTAGCCTTAGAGGAAAAAAAGGGGGAAACCAGGGAGAATAGAAGCTCTGGTATACTGGCCCTGAGGGAAGGGTGTCTCCAGAGGAAGGTGGAGAAAGAGGTGAAGATCCTGACAGAGGTACAGGAGAAGCAGCAGCAAGGTTTGAGACCGAGTAGCTCTTGGCCCCTGGTTGTAGGGTCCCGGGGCTGGAATCTAGATTAGTGGGTGGTCTTTGGTTCCCCCATAAACTACTGGGAAAGTGGCACAGACCAGGCAGTGGAGAAGAAGACAGTCATCCAGTAGGACTTTGATACCCCAGAAGGGAAAACGCACAGTGAGATGGCCAAGCCACAAAGGGAAAGCACCCTGAGTTGCAGAGAAAGCACAGTATATGAATGAGCAGCAGACAGGGGCATCAGACCTAGAAAGAGCAAATCCCCAGAGTAGCCAGGAGAAGATGTCATAGGGTCTACTTACCACTAGGGTAAGTCTAAAGTAGCTGTTACCATCAAAGACATCTCTGAGTCATCGTGGATAGTTCTCTGAAAACATCTGCTTAATGTGCAGTAGCAGTCAAAAAAGATAACAATATTAGGAACCATTTGGAAAGTGACAGGCAAAACAAAAAATATAATGCTACTGTCTAAATCCATGGTATGCCCACACATTGAATACTGCCTGCAGTTCTTGTCACCCCATTGCAAAAAAAGATATATTAGAACTGGTGAAAGTACAGAGAAAGGCAACAAAAATATTACAAGTATGGAACAGCTTCCATACAAGGAGAGATTAAAAAGACTAGGACTGTTCATCCTAGAAAAGAGATGACTAAGGGGGCTGTAATAGAAGTTTATAAAATTGTGAATGGTGTGGAGAAAGTGACTAAGGAAGTGTTATTTATCTCTTTTCATAACACAAGAACTAGGGCTCACCCAACAAAATTAATAGATAGCAAGTTTAAAACAAATAGAAGGAAGTACTTCTTCACACAACACACAGTCAAGCTGTGGAATTTGTTGCCGAGGTATGTTGTGAAGGACTAAAATATAACTAGGTTCAAAAAAGAATTAGGTAAATTCAGGGAAGACAGATCCATCACTGGCTATTAGCCAAGATAGTCAGGGGGACAACTCCATGCTCTGGGTGCTCCTAAATCTCTGACTTCCAAATGCTGGCACTGGATGCATTGCTCAATTATTTCCCTGTTCCGTTCATTCTCTCTCGTACATATGACACTGGCTACTGTTGGAAGACAGGATACTGGGCTAGAGGGACCATTGGTCTGACACAGTATGGCCATTCTTATGTTCCTAATTTTACATTAATGTAACTGGGTTATTAACAGCTTTCCAGATCACCCCTCCCATGGGAGTGTGTCAAGGAGCAGGAAAACTCTCTGAAGAGGCTACCCTTTTGGTGTTTTCCTCAGATTGTTCTGTCAGAGGAGTCGGATTTACTCCCAAAACTATGGATAGGAGGTTTACTGGGGGCCCGGGATATGTGAACAGAGTTCCTGGCTGAAATTCTGGCCCCACTAAAATCAATGGCAAAATTCTCTCTGACTTCAGTGGGGTCAGATTTTCACCTCTTGGGCCTCCACATCATCTGGGAGTGTCATGTTCCTTCTCTGGTTTGATGCCAGATAAATGGTCCCGGAACAAAAGTGATTTCATAGCAGGGATGAGTCCCACAGAAGAGTTAATACCGCCTCAAGCCACTCTCCTTTGTGAGGATTATTCTGATAAATCTCTCCCCCTCTATTCTGGAAAGGCTGTAAATCAAAAAGTAATTGCATACTCATACTGTATATTTTGTTCGGAGACTTTTGTGTGCAATAAAGAACTACCCAGCTCCAAAGTTTGTCAGGACCAAAGCAGCTGTTAATCTTATAGTGATAATATACCATTGTTCTTGAGTACGCACTTCTGAGGTTGAAAGCATATTCGGAATTCTAATCTGAAGCAACTCAGGTAAATTAAAGCGATGAAGGGTTTTTAATGTATTTAAATGAAATGCAAGATAAATTTCACTTCTGGAAAGAAGAATTGAATGAACTCCTTTTGATAGCACTATATAATAATATTTTAAATTCTCTTTCCAAGCAGCCATCTTTTAATTACATGCATTTCAGTATAGTTGTCTGTATCAAACACCTTTTAGAATTGTTCTTTAATCCAATAAATTGGGTGAAAATATTGTATTTTTATTACTAGCTTGATAGCTTAAAATGCACCGATCATTTAACTATTAACCTTGATATGAAAAAAGGACAGACTCTTCAATGATTTAGGAATTCAAAGGAATCTTATCTTTTGAATGAAGTTTATAGGCTTGGTTTAAAACCAACATATGTTAACTTCACAGGAAGTCATACAATTTCCTTGAAGGAAAAGGAAAACCAGCATTAACTGCAATATTCTCTGTGGTACTAAATGGTTACATTTCCACAGGGATGTATCTTATCACAAAGTGTTGCTGTATACTGTAGATACAAGCTCTCAGGATAGTTAATTATTCCTACATATGTTATCAGTAGGCATAGGGCACTAGTTCTGCTACTTTTAGTAGCCTTGGAGATATTTTGGTTTGTAATTAAGAGAGAGATTTTGTGGGAGCTTATAAATGAGCTAAATTATTTCCTTTGACATCTGCATTTTTTATTGAGGAGTGTTATTGCTGTCAATCATACTTCCTATCTGACATGATAATTTTAAAAGTGTTTCATCTTATTTGCCTCTTTTTTGCTTGTGTGATAAAGAGGAATCTGTGCTGCAAATAGAACATTTACTACCTATGCAGCTTTCTCCTTTTAGTCATTTTTTTATTGTTTAACATTGCGGCTTCCACATGCTTTGTAGTGCTACTACTGCATACGTACAATATTAGGCCGCCACATTCATTCATCTCTGTTGGTCTGTCATGTGTAGACTAAACTTGTTTTCAGTTCACAACTTACTAGGTTGATTTTTGCTGTCCTCAGACTGGTCATAGTGTGCTCCACAGTGTTGTGCTTAACTTCCCTTTACATCTCCTCATTCCAGGTGCCTTCTGCTGTGGAATCAGTTGGTAGTTAGTTTTTGAATTTGAATTATTGAATTGAATAGATAGACTTTGTTAGCCCAAATTGAAAAAAACAGTTTCTTTCATGTTACTGTTCCTTTTTTGGAGAGCGGACTCTCCCAGCACTGGTGGATGACACTGATGTCAGACTTCCCAACCAGCCACAAACAGTGCTTCTGACTCCCCACACTAGTTATCAAGAAGCCAAAATAAAGATGTACACAGCCCCCTTTACTGCATTTCAGTCTCTGGCTCCCAATCAGCCACTAGGTCCAGTAAAGAGATCAGTTATTTAAACTCTATGCTCTTTACCAAAAAGGTTTCTCCTGACCCCAAAGGGTCAGCCACGGTACCAGATCAATATAAGTTTAGATCTTACCCAAAATACCATGCTGCCAGCCCATCCTTTAGTAACTAAAACTAAAGGTTTATTATAAAAAGAAAGAAACAAACTATAAGAGAAATGTTAAAGGATTAAAGCAATCAGATACATGCAAATGATCTGAAAGTCCATATATATCAGGTTTCTAGAAGAATTGTGGAGTTTGCAGGCTTGTATAGTCCCTCTGGTATACGTCCAGTACTTGGATGAGTCTCAGTCCTTTGTTTCACAGCTTCAGTAGATGAGCTGATCCAGAGGCAGGTGATGACTGAAAGACAGACTGAAGACAAAATGGATCGCGGGCCTCTCCCTTTTATGTCCTCTGGCTTTTTTTCATGCGGCTTGTGGAATTTTACAGGAACCAAAATGGAGTCCAGGTCACATGAGTAAGTCCTGGTGACTCATCAGGTACATCCCTGGCGTCTCCCCCTGGGTCCCTTGTACCTGTGAATTTCTTAATGGGCCATCAAGCAGGCTTTTGTTCTGCAGCCATCCTGTCTGGTGTGTGACCCAGACACAGCACAATTTGACTACAGATATAGCAACCATATCCATAACTTCCATTACACATATAACACATGAACATAAACATTATCATCTTACTTACACATTATAGCCTTTCTAATAGTACCTGACATGGCATATACCACATGAATTATTATGATTTTGACATATTGATGTCCAACAATATATTAAATGCCCCCTTCCCTCCAATCCAGCCAGCGTGACACTTAGTTTTGTTGATTCTAGTTGTTTACTATGGTGAAGTTCACCCTATTGAAGAGAACCCATTCCACCTTGAGGTTTACTGACATCCTTTATGGGTGTAAGGGACTGGACAAAGAGCCTAAAAAAGTCATAGCACTGTTCATTATAAAGCAGAAGCCCCATGATGGCTCTAAAGAGAGAATATAGCTGATACTATTCACATGGAGCGGGAAAGGAGCTAATAGATCCTTACACATGCAGATCCCATGGTTCCAAAATATCACAGAGTAATAGCAACTACTGCTGGGCAGAGATAGGTGAAAATTTTCAACTGAATAGTAAACTTACCAAAAAAAAAAAAAAAAGTTTTGGGACAAGTTTTGGGAATGCTGCCCAAATTTGGCAAATAGTTTCATTCAAATAAAATGGGGGGAGTGAGGGGAGAAATTAAGTGCATCATTCTGCCATTTTTTAAACAAAATATTCTGACTTTGTGTTAAGAAAGACTGCATCATTTCAAAATTTAGCCTATTTATTGATTTATTTTTAAAGATTGAAAAACACCTCCAAAACTAATAAACCCCCCCAAATCTTTTGTTTTGGGCCAAACAAAATGTTTTGACCAATCTAATCATGGCTAGAAAAAGAAATAAAACAAAATATAAGTTTTGATTTGAAATAAACCAATTTTTTTTTTTTTTGGTTGAAGCCTCCAGACTGAAAACTCAGTTATTTACTTAGCCATACTGCTGAGCAGTATAGCCCAGTGGTCTTATCTTTGGCAGAGACTATGAATTCCTTCCCCTCCCACTGCTATGGTGCTACCCCGACAAAGCCCAATCACTCAGGCTTTGTGAGGAGAGAAGTGAATTTCCCCTCCTATGCATACCTGAACTTTTGTGTTTTATGTCACCATGGCATATTTCTTTGGCTACATATTTAAAGAAGACCATGAATCACTTGTAAAAAGTCATCCCTCCTGTTGACATTTCTATCTCATTTGTGTTGCTTTAACAGAGCTAGAATGTAAGCTGGGATAACAACCGAGTCTTCTCATTGTCTTTAGTTCTCTAGATGTGCTTGGCACTTTATAGATGTGAATAATCCAGAGCAATAGTATGGCCTTTCCTCTTCCAATAATCAATGGAGATGTAAGAGCAATAGGAGCCTGAGGATAATAATGTTTGTTTTCTAGTTCTAATAAAATAAAAATATATCATCATTTGGGTCAGAAGGGGGCTGATGAATGCTAGCATTCCACTACTCCACCATACATTGTAAGGGCCCATGAAAATCAATAGGCATTATGCCTCCACTTTCGATGATGTGGTCCCAGATAAGTGATGATTCATGGATCCACTTATGTGGTAAACATGAAAAATGAAAATGACCTACTCGTTAACTTAATAATGATTCCATCCCCTCTGTATCCTTTTCTGAGGCAGAAAAAAGCACTGAGTTGAGGCAGATGATGTTGTAATTGAGATTTTTTTCTTATTTGAAGGAACCAGTTTCTAAAGGTCATTGATGGAATCCAATGGAAGTAAGCCTTTATATTATGAATATAGCTGACTAAAGTGAGTCTTTGGAGGCAAGCTCATGCAAAAGAACCACCACTGCATTTAGAAAAGTATGGCCAAATTCTTCTCCCCTTCACATCCTAGGGGAGGGAGAAGTAGAAGCTCACAACAGAACCCTAAGTATATTATAAGCATCACACTTAAAACAAAACCAGACAGATTTCCTGAAGCATTGATATCTGTGAGGATGTTAAGACTGGAAAGCAGTGGGAAGGAGAAAATGAGGGAGTGAAGAGTAACAGCTGAGTTAATTTTGTTCCCTTCTCCGTTCTTAGGCTCAAGTCACACTGGGAAAAATTGCTTTAATTCTTCCACTTCTTCTCAGGGCTTGTCTATGGTGCCTCACAATTTGGACTATGGGAGTGCAAATATCAGTACATACCAAAGTTCTGTGTTGTAATTACCCCATGTGGACACCATGGGTGTTACCTGAAAGTTCTGGATTTCATATTAAAATATTCCTCTTTCAGTCTTTGGTGTAATGTCAACTTTCCTGCATTTTTCTCTTAGCATACTTTTCTTATCTTTATTCTACAATGAAAGGTGGCAAAAGTGACTTGAGTCTCATTAGCAAAGTTTGTTTTTGCAAGTCTGGAAGCAGATTTATAAGCCTCCAACAATTGATATTTTAGGATTTGGTTTTCTTTTAAATGCTAAGGACTAATTAGTTGCTAAATATAATGTTTACATCTCAAATGTAGTTTTAGAAAAGTATAACCAAAAATTAGTATGTTATCTCATATCCTGATAAAACAGACATAGTATTTCTCCTCCAGAATTTGTTAAATAAAATAATAACAATTCTTTCCTTTGTAAAGACCGTGTATGCCAACTTTTAGAACAAATATTGATAGCTATTATAAACATTTGAAGAATGAGGTTTGTAATGCTTGTGCTTACATAACCTTAACTACCATGGCACAAACATGCTGCTAACATACATCTCCCTTGGACAGCTGGTAAGGTCTGATACACAGCAGATAAAAGAATCAAGGAGAAGGACCAATATAGACTAGAATACAAAAGGGAGATAAAAGACTTCACAAGCAACAGTCTCATTCTTAGTGCAAAAAAAATCAAACAAGTTCATCTTTTTAAGAATGACATATAGCTCGAATACATAGTCCCTCTGCAGACAAATGGAAGCTAAATTTACCAAGATCTCAGGAAAAAGGGATGGATTGATAATGAGAATTATGTTACATGATAGCAAACTGTATCACTAAGTAGAATAAGAGAATAAAGTAATAGATAATGTTTGAGTAGGAAAATCAGAGAACATGTCAAGAGACAGAATGTTACCATAAGGACAGATGATGGATACAGGGAGAAAGTGACAAGAGGATGCTAACAGCTGGTCATCAGACCTCAGAAAGAAAAAAAAAACCCTAACTATATAAACCTGTATAAAAGATTAACTATATAACTGGTGTAAAAGCATCAGGAATGCAGAGAGAGAAAAGCATGTGGGAAGAGTGGGTTTATCCAGAGTGGTGCAGAAGACATTGTTTAAAAAAAAATTGGATATAATCTGAAACCGAATTTATTGATCATCTCCATCAGATCAACATCTCTTGACAAATGGTAGGACATGAGATTGTCGAACCAGGTTTGGCCAATTTCTGGGAGCACCTCAAAGCAAATCTTTAAGTGGGTGTTGTTTTGAAGAATGTTACAGAGTATAACAGACTCCGATTTGATAGTAGCAATATGCTACTACTTTGTGTCAATCAAGAAGGACATAAATAAACATGACAACATTTTATATATTTGTAACAGTAGTTAGTATAAAGACCAGCTTCTTATTAGCACTGTTGTATGTTTCACCTTATTATGACATTAATTCTATTGCAAGGAGCTACTTGCAAAGAGTTGCAAAACCAATGCAAAACTAGTGATTGATTCAGCTTTTTGCTAGTCCAAGTAAGGTAAGAAAATGTCTGTCAATTCACCCGAAATGTTTGCATTGTTGGAAGAATCAGTTTTCATATTCATAAACTCCATTTCCCAACAATAAATAGCCTTTTATTAATGGAGGAAAAATAAACAAGGATTATATACATTCTAAGACTAGGTTGAATTAATTCTGTTTAAATACGTCTCAAGAGAGAGTCTAGGCTTTATATCCATCTTTTAAGAGACTTCCCTGTTTTGTAACTACCTGGTCTAATCAGAAGTCAGGGTGCATCTAAACAGTCTAACCTAGAGAGAGATGTTTGTCATGTGCCCCGTTAACCTCTCCTGTTGCAGCCTAAGGGCCAGATTTTCAAAAGCACTCAACACCCAGCAGCTCCCCTTGTTCTCTTGGAGAACTACTGGCTGCTGAACGCATCTGAATAGCAAGCTCCAATAAATATTAACATAAACCCTTTGTTTTAGGTCACAAAGCACCCATTTGGACAAGAAGGGAGTTGGAGATCTACAGACCAAACAACGTGAGCGCCACAGGATTTCATAAAGACCAAGAGCACCATCTACCATGCCCTCACTTCTCTTCACAATATTCCCAGACATCCTCCCCCAGAGCTCTGAAAAACCCACTCGATTCAGTTTGCACAAGGCTTTAGCCAGGCTCATTTTACTGTTCCACAAGTCTCTAGTTTCACTGAAGGTTCAGGTTCATATGAACCCAAATCTCAATGCAAAACTCTGACAAAAGTATAAAGTTTCTTTGTGTTTTCCTGGTTTCAGTTTGAGTTTCAATAACCACTTTCATAATGGAAGTCCAGTGACAAAACTCACAGGTTATTGGTGAAAACTTTCACTGTCTATTCTTTTCTATATAGATTAAATGTTCACAATGTTAAATGCCTGTGTGTAGAGGGGCATATTAGCAATCAGCCAGGTGTCCAAGACACTGCCAATTATTAGGATGGACTACCAATTATTGGATAAATGGAATTACAGGATTGATTCCCCATTTTCATGGGTCTAAGCCTGGAATAGTCAATGAGGGCATCAACTCAACTCCTTTGCTTTGTTTAAGGAAGCATCTCTTGACACCTTCTTTGTGCACATGTGTCTCCTTACTCATCCATTTGGAAACAGATTATCGTTTCTTTACCAATAGATTCAATATCACATTATAAGCCAGCACAACTAGCAAGACTGAACAGAGGCTATGACTTTATCAGGGGAGAGATGTGGTCACAAACATGAGGATAGGTTCTCAATTGGTTTAAATTGTCATAGACCCATTGAAATCAAGCCATGGCAATTTACATCAGCTGAGAATCTGCTTTGTGGACTTCCTGAATATCCCAAGGTGAAGTCCCAAACCCACTTGAGTGGATATTTCTTTTATTGTGCAGTGAGTTTCTTCTGCAATAGCTGAGGACAGGAAACACAGTAGAAAAGAAGGGGGTTATCCCTAATATTAGCAGTATTTTCTCAGTGGTCAAAAATGTGATAAGGACTTATAGAAATACTGCTATGATCCCTGTGCAGAGGAGCATAAACTCTAAATGTGATGTGATACAATCAAAGTGAATGGGAAGCAAAAAAAGCATGGGAAAGATTAGAGAGAAGGACAAAGTGACAGCAATACCATTGCCCGGTGACTATGGTCTGTGTGGCATGTAGGCATCTTGTTGGTTACTTTTTTTTTTTTTTTTTTTTTGATATTTTCCAGTGAAAAGTTTTGTATCAATGTAAATTAAAATTTCCAACATTAAAACTTCTATCCAAACCCTGTGACTTCACTTAGTATTTGAGGAAATATTAAAAGTTGTCCATTATGCCCCTATTTCCCATAGCTCTTCCTGTCTGTCCTTAACACCTAAGCCATCTGCCTATCATTTGTTGGCGCGCTCCATACCTCATCATAAATAAACCATCTGTTCAGTGCCTTCAAATTTCTATGTACAATACCCTTTTTACAACTCTATGTATATGTCAAAATTTTAATTATACAGTCACATATTAGGATGTCACCTACTCAGGGCACTTTTTCTAACAATCGTGTCTCGGATGGTCTAGAAAGCATCTGAAATGCATTTTATGGCTCAGTGATATATGGTATTTATGAAACATACAACACATTTTCAAGTGAGGAAGGAGATGATGTATGAAGTCAATAATTGTTCCAAGACAGCCCCAAATGATTGATGTCTACATAATTCTACAAATGCTGTCACTTTATTAAAACACAATAACAATATTGATTTATATGAAAATTTAGTTCTGCCAACAGCTAATGCATTTAAATTTCATGTAATCTAACAATACAATCGTCCTTTTGTCTCTTGTCAAGCTGGAAAAAGGAGAAGGTTACTTCTGGATCATCCACTATAGAAACCCGCTACAGATAAAATGTAAGTAGTTGTATTTTTATAAATACAAAAATATGATTAAGAAATCAAACTGTCTGAAAATATGGGCGAAACTAATCTGGTAAACTTGATTGAAAATGGCTGCACTTGAAAGCACAAAAGACTGGTACATTTTAATTTTTTCATTGCTGTCAAAGCAAAGTTACAGTTTCATTCCCTCCTCCAATCTAGAGTAGAACTGGGAAAAATGAATGAAACGTTTTTCACAGAAATGTATGTAAAAACATGCTCCCAATTAATTCCTGATGACTTTGCATCCCTGATATTTTGCATTGTTTGTAGAATCTCAAGAGAGTGAATATGTTGCCAAGTGACATGAAAAAAACTCAAAATGACCCTTTCCATGACATTTTGGCCATGAGGATTTGTGCATATTTTCCAGGATTGGTACAAAAATTAGAGGAGCATTCTGCCACTGATTTGCATTGTGACCCTTGAACATGTTACATAAGCCTCTGCTTTCCTAGCTGTAAAATGGAGCACTGATGCTTGCCTGTTTGTTGGGAGGCCAAGTGCTATGCAAAAGTGATAAGTGGATCCTTACTATGCCAAGATGGCTTACGCACAGAAACACTAAATAAATAAATACATCTAAATAAAACACCTTTCAAATGACCTTAGTACAATTCTAAGAAACAGATGTTAGAAATCCAGCTGATGGGAGTGAATAACAACTGACTCTAAAGCACACCAGATAACCCTCTCAAATTACTTGATAGCAAATTGCTATGTAAATACACTGCAGATGGATTATCCATAACAGATAGCAGTGCATGAGAAATCAGCATATAAACAGACAGATTTTTCTGAGTGGTTACCCCACTGTTGTTACACACTCATACTCATTCACTCTCTATCTATCTCTTTCTGACACGACTAATGTTAATCCTTCACCCGAATGCGCTTGAGCCAACAAACCCATACCAGCACGATAAGCCTGCATTGGAATCTACAATTCTGTTCCAGATACAAATACATGCAGCTGTACAAGGGACACAGCTGAACCATTTGCACATCAGTTTGATTCAAGGTGGGCTGGGAGATGGAATCCTGTAGAGAGAAAGTCAGCAACACAATTAAACCTCTCTACCCATCACTGATCTCCTTGTGTATCTCCCCTCTCAGCTCAATTTTTTTCCCCTCCTTGCCAACACATCAGAGCAAGCTGCTGATTGCTGCAATCCACAGCAGTCATTTCCAGGGAATGTGCTTTGGTACCAAATGCCCCCAATGTTTCTGTGCTGCCCTGTTACTTACAGGTAGTTGGATGATTTTAGTCCCTCTTTATCTCCATCAAACTCCACATGTCAAATGGGTTTTGGTTTCCTGTGTGAGCACATCCACATGTGCAGGTTTGTGTGTGAAATTTTATGAGCTTTACCAGAGCGAGCAGATGTCACGCAAGTGGAGTTGTACACCCCACTCCTCTTTTTTTTTAACTGCCTGATTAAGATAAGTAAATAAAAACTTGGATGTCTTTAAAGGAGCCACTACATTATGTGAATAACATTCCTTTCCCCTTAATTAGTCTTTTGCTTTTGTTGGCTTGGCAGTTTGTGTTATGATTCTAGTCTCAGATACATAGATGCAGATCTCCATCTAATGTTCTTGGATACACAGATTCCCAGGTTTTTAAAATAAATGCAGCAACACATGTCCTTGATGTTATTTAAGAACAATTTCTTTTTAAAAAATGTAACACAAGCATTCAACTTTCCAGCTGTTTGTTTTCTTGCTTCATAACCATTTCCACCTGCATGCATGATAACAATGCACCAGTGTTGAAGGAATGTGGATTTTTTTCTCTGTTCTAATTCTTACCACCGTGATTGCTTTAATTAATTCTGCTCTTGGTTGTTAGTGCATGAGATATTTTTTGATGATGGTGAAGAATAAGGCAGAACTTAATACACCCCTGGGTAAACAAAAGAGCAGAGTAAACATATTTTGTGTTGCACCTATTCCAAATCATTTCTTTTCCCATGCAGGCAAAAAGACTTTCTACTGCTAATCACATAGGATCAGATTCTGGCACCCTTACTTAAACTGAGTTATAGTTTACTTGACAAGTAGCCATTATGGGTCCATCAGGTTCTGATTTCAAAGAGATTAGTCATGGAATACAGCACTAATTGACCTGGGGAGGAGAGTCTGAAGTTGTGCAGAATGTTTGCAACAAATTAATCTGTTTGGGGTTTCTTTTTACTGACTAATACCACATTCAGCAAAAGTCTCACGGTCACTGGGCCAGCTGCCCCCTGAGTGCTCCCTCATGGCCAGAGGGTGCTTTGCTGTGGCCTGCCTCAATTTGCTCCCCTTCCAGGGGCTTGTGGATATCTACACACAGACTTTTCATGGGTCCAAAGACAACAGCCCTCCTAAAGGTCTGGTTTATTAACTTAAAGTTCAAAAATAAACACAAGTATTTCCCCCAGCCTTAAGTGGGGCACAGCCCCAAACTTCCTTGCTGCCTCAGGGTCCTTCCTGCAGGTTACTCCCAGCCCTTCCTCCCTGGAGCAACTCCACTGGTCTCAGTCTCTTCCCCGACGGAGGCTTTCTCATGCTCTGCAGTCTCTCTACAACTTCCTGAGCATTCTCTCTTCTATGCAGCTTCCTGCTGTTCTTCATAGGAAAATCAACTTTTCTAGACACAGCTGGACCATTCCTCTTGTTCCACAGCAGGATCCCTGCTCTGCAGGGTGAATGCTGTTGAGTAACACCCAGTTCTAGTAAAAATAAACACCAAATAAATAAAACAAACCTCCTTTCAAGTTCGAATTTTAAGGCTCCAGAACATCATTGCATTCAGAAGTTAAATCTGATTTCTATCTAAAGTAAATTTGTTAGTGATAGCAATACAAAACAACCTGGGTCTCAGAAATTACAGTAAAAAAAGTGTCAATAATGGGCCTGATACTGATGTTCCAGTGCATGCAAATCTCCCAACACAAGCAAAACAGGCTCATGGGTTGCAACTTTTTCCACGGAAAAAGTTCACTCATAGAATCATAGGCAGAACTAGCAGTGCTGGTTGCTGGTCACTTCCTATGATAAGAACCTGTTTTCAGGTGTTTGTAATAGTGACAAACTAGTGAGACTGAAATGTCACACAGTGGGTATCTGCTTCAGGCTGAATTTTTTGTGAAAGTTTCAGCAGAAAAGGTTCCACCATTTCCAAGAAAAAGATTAGGGAAAAAGACATTGTTTTGTCCATGTTAAAAACGTTCTTACAGATGTTTCATAGAGAAGTGTTAATGCCTCTATGTTTGGAGCAAGAATTTGAAATCTATAAGAACACCAGAGATGTGCCTTTTGCTGTCCCATAAAAAAACACTCAACATTTGGTCAAGTGATAAGTCAGTGAAAAAATTCATTTTGCACATCCTCAGCAGAGACTTGTTAGACGTTGGCAGTTAAATTCTCCACAGATTCCATTTGCACTGGGCAAGGTCCAGCCCAGGGCTTCAGGGGTTGAACAGGACTTTCCCTGCAATTGCTTCTTGCAGCCAACAGGCACTACTGTGGCACCAGCACAAAAACTAAAATGAGATGGGTGAGGGATGAGGTGGGGTTGCAGAAACAAAGGGGGGACAGGAGATGGGGGAGGGAGAGGAGGAGGGGGGAGCTGGTGGGATGGATAGATGCAAAGAGAAAGGGGGGTAGGAGCCAGGGGATGCATGGGTTTGGGTAAGAGTGGAGTGGAGAAGAAGGAGGACAGGAGCCAGGGGGTGTGGGGATTCAGCTAATTAAATCTAGTTACATAATTACCCTAGTTTAAAACCGATGTAAGTGAGAAGACAATCGGGCCTTTTTGATCCAAATCACTTGAAAGCAAATGCATGTCTGAATTTATTTTTCCTGTGGTGATTCATTGTGGCGCACAACCAGAGGTAAATGTAAGGAGTAGGAGCCAGAAAGCCAGTCGGAGCAGCGTTTTGTTGCTACCACCAGAAGCTCAGTAAGATACCTGGCATCCAATTTTTCCTCCCAGTTCTCTGAAAACTTTGGGTGAAGCAACCCAGAGTCCAGCCTTTCAATAGTTCCTCTGTACGTTTTGTGCGCACCACTTGTCAGTTCACGGCGGGGAAGTTGACCAGACATCCCGATATTATCAGGACTGTCTCAACATTAGAGGTTTTGTCTTATATATGCAACCGTACTTCACATTTGCTATCTGATCACCCTAATCCAATGGTCCCCAAACTGTGGGGTTTGCCCCCCCACCCAGCCGTAGTTCCACTCCACCCTCCGCTCTCTCTCAGTCCAGCTCCACCTCTGCCTCCAGTTGCAGCTCCACTCTGCCCTACTCCGCCCCCAAGCCCATCTCTGGCTCCCAGTCGCAGTACATTCCATCCTCAGCCTAATTCCTCCCCCATCCCCAGTGCTTTCCCCCAGCTCTGGTTTCACCCCGAGTTCCTCTGCTGAGCCAACTGTGGGGGAGGGGTGTGGACAGATTTTATTACTGGTATGTGGGGGGCGCAACAGGAAACGTTTGAGCACCACTGCTCTAACCACAGGAGTGATCCTCTTCTGTCTCTCACATTTCAATCCATAGAGAAAGCAGAGGGGGGCTTTGGTTCTCAGCTTTGCCAATTTGGTTCTCATCTTTGGTTCTCACCTTTCCAGCATGGCTTCTTCTCCGACACTATTGATGGTTGCGGGGACACTTTGGTGTTGATAACCAAAGTGACCCTCAGACTCTGACTTCAACCAAGAAGTGAAGGGAGGGAATAGGAAAGAAGCTAAGACAGCAGCATGAATTTCAATTTTAAAACACTCCATATTTGTGGGTTTACTCTGAATACTCTTACTGTATTTTCATCAGTTTAACGTTCTTCACACTCAGATCAGAGATGGGACCTCGGCCATTTAGCATTATCATCTTTTCCATAAATTCCAGATGACACAGTAGCAGCTTCTTCCACAGACATGCAGTATGAACAATTAGATCATGACTCTGATTACGCTTGTACAAGCACCAAATCAATCCAGCTGTACCAAACAAAATACACTGCAATATTGAAACTTGCAGACTAAACGTAAGCGAGTATTTTTAAGTATGCCACATACTATCTTTGTCAAAGCAGGTATGTCTAGGATTAAAGTTGCATTGATTTTTTTTAAATGACAGATTTGAAACATAGCTTGTAAAGTTTGCATAGATGCATTGGAGACATGAATGACATTCTGTGCCAAATAGTCAACCCTAGTTACCTACCATTTGCCCTTTTAGGGTTTCAACCCCTGCATATTGTAAAGGGGCCATAATTTTCCTGCAACTGGGTTGTGGCAAAATTTTTCAACTGGCATAAAAGCAGGACAGCTGGCTTCCATACCAGCCTCCACCTACCCATGGCATAGGGAGAGCGTTGAAGAAATGAAGTAGTGTGAAGAGATGGAGATTAAAGGGGAGGTACAGATTTTCTACTAATTTGCCATATAATTATTCAGTATTTGCTACTCAGACATGTTCTGGATAGAATGCCTGTTTATGTTAAGATTTTGCAGCACCTAGTTGAATAACTTTACATATATTTTTAAACACATATACTCTAGATGAAGAAGGTACAGTCCAGAAATATCACAACTTTTCACCTCTATTGCTGGGAATTTCCAGCCAACAGTGTGGATTTCACTGCCTAACACCGAGTTCCTATTTTTCTGTTTAAAGACTCTCTCTTCCATAAGGCCAGGTGGAAGTTTATGGTCTGTAGTCTGTAAGTATGATTTCTTAGTTGCTTCACAAAAAAAAGTATTAACCCTCCGGCCAAAGCGCAGCCATAATCAAGCAGAAAGCAAACAAGTCAGTAAATCATTTCAATAAAAATACCACTGAGCAGCTCCATTGCAGTCTGCGCGGCGATGCTGATTTACTGCAGCTGACAATCTAGCCCCACTTGCCGAGAAGGCTGTTGTATTACTATTATGTAAACACACTGGGCTGATATCCATTCAGAATAGTATATCTTGGCTTTTGTCACTCTGTTTTCAGAGAGGTTATAGAACCAGAAAGGGATTAAAGAGAAGCAAAACAAGCAGAATACTGTCAAATTAGTGAGTTCCAAAGACAGCTTCATGCACATGGATTTCTAACAAAGGAGACAGGTGAATAAATAGTAGACAGTACAATTTTTGTAAGTTACCAAAAGAGAACAGGCCATTGTTTAGTCCTGCAGCAATCAGGATGTTTTGTATTTCTATTATTAATTACAAAAAAAAAAAAAAAAAAAAAAAGCCAAAAAGCATTCTGGGCCACATTTTACCCAGTAACACCTCACTCCTCAAATAGCTATTGATTTCAGAAGAGTTATATGTGGTATAAAGAACTAGTCAACCTAAGTGAGTCAGAAGCTGGCCCTAGGGCTGGTTTAAGATGATCTCCAATCCCAGTTCAGAATCCTGCTTGTACCTCTCCTTTTGTCAAAATGTCTTTTGAAGGCTGCCCTCTCTTACAGTCAAAACATGTCATGCACACACTCACCCACAGAAAGCAGGGAAGGCTCTAAAACCTATCTTGAAGCATGTTTGATTTCCTGGCTGCCTTATTTGTTTACAACAATGCTCTTAAAATTGTCTACCATCTGTGTGGCTTCTAGTTGTTTGAATGAGAATGAGATATTAAAATGCCATCCAGATGTCTAGATGCATATCAGCATTAATGTATTATGCAAATTTTCACAAAGATAAGGGTTTTTTTTCCTTTCTTAAACAAAAAAAAAATATTTTCAGAGAGACTGGAAAGAAGTAAATCTGCTAAGGCTGACAAGGAAAAAAAGCAAACAAGATGCACTGACTATACACAGCAGAACTTCTGAGTCATGTCTTATGCAATAGTTCAGGTACAAAGTGTCTTTGGTTGTTTCTACTATAGGGAGTAAAATTGTATGAAAACACAAATTTAAAATAAAATAGCCACATTGCAGAGGGGAAACATCACCAGGTTTGAAGATCTGACAAAGTGAACCTGAAAAAGTTTAAATGTAAAGTTGTCTCCCATATATTTTGCTGTTGCATGTAACTCTTCACACACAAAAGAAATCTGCTAGCTGTTGAACATCTGATTTAAAAGAACCCTTATGCCCTAACCCTGCCTGAATTTATGCCTAAGAGAAGGCCATTGAACTCGATGCAGGATTAGGCCTTATCTCAGTGGAATTATTTCTGCATAGGGTTATTGTCATACACAGGACCAGAGAATTAAGGCTAATCCATTGTCTCTGGGGCCATGTCTACACTGCCGAGGGAAGTCGACTTACTTACTTACTTTAAGTCGACTTTCAGTAGCCGATTTTAGAAGTCACAGCAGAGTGTACACACTACGCTGTTTGCACAGGTCTCGTGCGTCCACACTCACCACGCTTATTTTGACTTTCAAAGCAGTGCAATGTGGGTAGCTATCCCACAGTGCAACTAGCCGCGGTGGCTGTGGGGACAAGTGTCATCGTCCCAGGATGCAATGCTGCTTCCCCCTCCCTTCTTCCCCCAAACAAACAGGAAAAGTATTTTCGCGCCATTTTTTTAACTCCCCGCGCTGGCCATTGCTGCAGAGACATGGAGCCAGCTCAACTCTGCTCTATTATTGTGAGCGTCACAAATACATCGCGGCTTATCATCTAGTATTTTTGAAGTAGATCAAGAAGCCGAAGCACAGACAACAGCGATGCCACCGAGGCTGCCCTGCTACAAGCCATGGAGCGGAACAATTCCCGACTGCTGCAGGCTGTAACGAATCATCTGCAGTCCGTGGAGTGCTGGTTCTGGTCCAGGGAAACAAGCACAGACTGGTGGGACCGCAGTGTTGTGCAGCTGTTGGATGATGACCTGTGGCTGCAAAACTTTTGTATGCGAAAGGCATCTTTCCTCAAACTGTGCTCGGAGCTGGCCCCATCCCTGAAGCGCATGAATACTCGCTTGAGACAAGCTCTGACGGTGGAGAAGAGAGTTGCCATTGCTCTATGGAAGCTGACAACCCCCGACTATTATCGCTTGGTTGGGAATCAATTCAGAATCAGTAAATCTACAGTGGGCATCGCAGTGATTCATGTATGCAGGGCCATCAATAGACTTCTGCTACAAAGAATAGTGACTTTGGGTAATGTGCAGGACATAGTGGAGGGGTTTGCCATGATGGGATTCCCAAACTGCAGGGGGGCCATTGATGGGACGCACATCCCTATCTTAGCGCCTGCCCACCTAGCAACCGAGTACATAAACCACAAGGGGTACTTTTCCATGGTCCTGCAGGGTCTTGTGGATCACAGGGGTCATTTCACTGATATCTATGAGGGATGGTCTGGGAAGGTGCATTTTGTATTTTGTAATTCGGGATTGTTCGCTAATATGCAGGCAGGCACTTTTTTCCTGACCAAAAAATTCACATCGGGGGTGTGGAAATGCCCATAGTGATCTTGGGGGATCCTGCTTACCCCTTGCTCCCTTGGCTAATGAAGCCGTACACCAGGCACCTTGACAGTGACAAGGAGTGTTTTAATAACAGGTTAAGCAGTTGCAGAATGGTTGTAGAACGTGGGTTTGGGCGTTTAAAGGGTAGATGGAGAAGTCTCCTCACTAGGCTGGACATGACTGAGAAGAACCTCCCTTCTGTGATATCTGCTCGCTGTGTTCTTCATAATGTGTGTGAAGCAAAGGGTGAAAGGTTCCCACAGGGTTGGGCTGTGAAGGTAGAAAGACTGGCCGCCAATTATGAGCAGCCAGATGCCAGCAGAGAGCGAACCGTGGAGCGCTTTGCATTAGGGAAGCTTTGGAAACCAGGTTCTGCAATGAGATGCAGGACTGATTTCTGTTCCTGTGTGTTGTTTGCCTTTGGTGAACACCCCCCTCCCCAATCAATATCTGTACCCACCAAATCCCTCCAGAACAAGATATGATTTAATAAAGAACCATGTTGAAATAATGCAAACTTTTATTTATGAACATTCAGTCACGGGGGATAGGGGGAGAGTGTCCGTTCACTGTCTCAAGGGATAGGGTGGTAGCTTGCTGACCAGCTGTCAGCGTGTCAACTGCAGCCTGGCCAGTCTCCTCCAAGACCTCTTGCTGGCGTGGGAGGGGCAGGGCAGCAAAGCCCTCGGTTGAGGAGCATTATGGAGGGGCTGCAGCGGGACTCTGTCCTGCCTCTGCTCCTCCTGAAGCTCCAGCGTGTCTTCCTGGTCCCACATGATTGGCAGCATCTCCTGCGTGGTGCTGCGATCATGCCCCATCATTTCTCTGCGACTCTCCCTGTCCATGTCCATGTTCTGGGACAAGGTCAGC
Organism: Emydura macquarii macquarii; assembly: GCF_026122565.2. NCBI lineage: Eukaryota > Metazoa > Chordata > Testudines > Chelidae > Emydura > Emydura macquarii. The sequence goes on along the minus strand of NW_027130208.1, from coordinate 11,519,209 downwards.
TGCCACGCTCTGAGCTCTGTCTCTGCGGCAGCTGAGGTGTTCATGAGCTCGCCAAACATGTCATCTCTGGTTTGGTTTGTTTTTTTTCCCCCCTTTCTGATCTGCGATAGTCTTTCCGCAGCATTTCTTGAGCTTGGGGTCGAGGCCGAGGTTTCTACAGAATGAAAGCAAAATAACAAGGTAGCCATTCTTAGCAGAGTGAAGAAAACGATCCAATTGCAACGAGGCAGACAATACTCCCAGTGCAGTGCACAGGGCAAACCCAGACCCTCAGTCCATTCCTGACGTCCCAGAAGGGTCTGCTCTCTGTGCCTTTACAGACGGCGTGCGGGGTGTATATAGTCTCTGCCTAAACCAAATAAAAGTAATCCAGGTGACTTGGTAGGACACTGCAATGGGGAATACAAAGGCACGGGGCATCTGCTGTATAGCTCTGGTATTTTAAACACTCACCATCGTCCCTAGGTGACCATGAGCGATATCAGTCTCCTGAGGGTCACGCAGGAGGAAAGGGAAGTTTTGCTGCACGCAGCGGGGTATCAGCTGTGTTCCGCCATGATGCAGGCTCCCTTGATTTCAGCGTGACTCAGCAAAGTATCCTACCGTGGAGGGAGGAACAAAGCAGCCCGCCCCAGAAACCTTGTGCAAAGGATAACAGATTACCTACACTAAAGTTTTCTGTGAGATATCAACTGATGATTATCAGAGCATATCTCATCACATAAATAAACTGTTCTATGGGTAACCCCCCCAGCACAGTCACCGAAACACCTGAAATCCCCTTCCTGCCCTCCCCCCCAATGTAAAAGGACAGAACTGCTAAGAAGAAAAAAACCTCACCAGACGTGCCTTCCCTGGGATCATTAGTGCTGTTCTGTGTGCTGCTGGACTGCTCGGGGGTCAGGAATATGTGCTGACTTTCAGGGAGAACGGACACCCCGCTCTCCTGCACCCTGCTCTCCTCAGTCTCCTCCTCCTCCTTGTCCACGGAGTCCTCATCATTGTCCATGGACTGTGACCTAGCGGAGATATCGATGCTGCAGAGCGGCACCCTGGTGGGATCGCCACCGAGAATTGCATGCACCTCATTGTAGAAGCGGCATGTTTTGAGCGAGGAGCCAGAAAGGCTGTTAGCTTCCCTGGCTTTCTAATATGACTGACGCAGCTCCTTGATCTTCACGCAGCACTGCTGCGTGTCCCTCTTGTGACCCTTCTCCAGTATGCCCTGGGATATCTTCCCATAAATGTCCAGATTCTGTTTGCTGGCTCTAAGCTGAGCCAGAACAGACTCCTCACCCCACAGACCGAAGAGATCTAAGACCTCTGGTCGACTCCATGCTGGAAGTGCGTTTGGGCTTTGCAGTAGCCATGCGGAGTACAGTGGCAAAGCTCTCTCCACGCTGGCAGCACAGGAAATGAAAATTCAAATCCTCCCGGGGCTTGAGGGGAGGGGACATTTCCTGGTACTGTGATCACAGAATAGCACAGTGCGACTGTCCAGAGCGGTCAAAACGCCTTGTGGGATATTTCCCGGAGTGCAATTAAGTTGATTTAAATGAAGTTGTGACTACACTGACTAACTAAGAAATTTGAATTAGGAGCTACACCACTTGCAGAGGTGGTCTTATTAAGTCGACTTTTGCCGTGACTTAATTCGACTTAACAGTAGTGCCAGTGTAGATGCAGGTGTACAGAGGTTAACGTAAGTGACTTTATGTCGTCCTAAGTCGCCAGGGTAGACCAGGCCTAGATTGCTATGATTCGGGAGCTTGAATCCTACAATAGAAATGTTTGATTTGTTTTTAAAGTTAAAAATTCTTAAGAATTAATCTAATAATGGAAACGCGCACCAAAATGCTAAAAAAAAATACCTGAATGCACAAACAAGAATTCATGTTGTAAATCTCCTTGCAGTCAATCTCAGAGCAAGGACGTGAGGGAGAGAAAGTGGGCATCCATAGCAGCTTACGGTGGGTGGTTAGATAATATGGTGATAAATTCATTAGAAATATTTAGAATAAGACCTGTATCCCGCAAGAGGCTGTAGGAAATTTGCCATACATGGAGCATCCGGTTAATTAAATGGACCTCTGTTCTTATGCAATTAATACAATGAATGGGCCATATTCTGCATTCACATATACCCAGTGCAATGCTAGAGTTACACAAAATGTTAATCAGCCCAAAAATTTGGCCACATGTCTTTTAAAATATTGGAGTCTTCCAGTATTGTAAGAAACAATCTTAAACGTTCTTTATTTCCTTAAATAATATAAATTAAATAATATAAATAAAAATACCTTCATGCATCCGATGAAGTGGGTTTCTGCCCATGAAAGTTTATGCCCAAATAAATTTGTTAGTCTTTAAGGTGCTATAGAACTCTTGCTGTTTTGCTAAAAACAGAGTAACATGGCTACCCATCTGGAACATTATTTCTTTGAGAGTCACCATGATATCTTCCTGTATTTTCTTACTTGGAGTATATGCTTGAAAACAAGATCAATATTCTTTTACACCTCCCCCTTCCAAAGTGTTATTTCAATCCACATTCACACTTAACGTCATAAAATTATATTGGTATCTTTAAAAATAATTATGATGTCACAATCAGGGACTTTGATAACTTCTGCCTGTCTGATATATCTAGGTAATTAGACCTTGCTTTTACCACTCACAGATTTTAAGAAACTATTAGATCATGTAGTCTAAAATCCTATAGAACACAGACCAAATCATTTCATCCAGTTACCTCTGTATTAAGTCCAACTAGTGTTTGACTAAAGCATATCTGCCAGAAAGGCATCCAGGCTTGACATCAAGAGACAGAAAGTCCACCACTTCCCACTCAGCCCAGAATGGTAAAATTCACCTCTTTGCAGAGAGACAGTACAAAAACTTTGTACCATCTCCTTTAAGCCTTCCAGCTAGGTAACTTAAGTGCATGGACATTGGGCTGGTCCTGTGGACAGAAGTGAATTTCACCCTGTGTGAACACTGTAAGGATTCAAGTGTAACTGTGTAATGGCTGCAATAGCAAACAGTATTGTAAAAAAAAAAAATCAAGAAAAATGGACAAGAAATCACATACTAAATAATTATTTTCTAAAACAAACCAGATGTAACTTTAATAAAAAGCAAGGGGCCTGATTTTACTATGCTTACTCATGTTCGATAGTACCTTACTCCTTGAGTAATTCCATTGATTTCAAGGGCAAAAATACAACTTATCATGAGTAAGGATATGACAGTCTAGCCCTGTGAGTCACTTGCTAATATTGGGGTGAAAATCACCACATGCCAAGGAACAGCATACAACTATATGCCATTTAAGTCTCAAAAATAGCGCTGCTTTAAGCCAAATGTTATGGTTATAAGTGAAGCTCTGATCTTTCCTATTCCTCTGTGCAGGGTGTATTTCACTCTGTGTCCTAGAAGTTTATGCTAGCACTTTTCCCATCTTTTCATCAGCAGCACAGGGCTGAGCAGTTTCCGCTCTGTCTTTTGGCGAGATCATTTTATGAATCCATTTTTCTCCTCACAGGTTTTAGCTTTCAGATATGTGAATTGAGGTGGACATTTTGCTTAAACATACATTGCTTACAGAAGAGCTTTTCTCCTAAATCAATTATATTGAAATCAATATGTGGTGTGCAGCAACAGCACTTTTATGATAGCTTGAGTGACACCGTTCAGGGAGAAATAAACTAACAGTCATTGCTTCAGAACATTTTTCCTAACAATTATGTTCTATAAGCTACCTGAATGACAATCTTTAAAACTGCATTTGTTTGTTACAGAGAGTGTCGATTTAAAAAAAAAAAATCAAACTAAGTGTCTGCAGTTTGGCATTTAAATCTAGCATATTTAGGTATCTAAGTGATTGCATTTTAGAGGCACTGAGCGGCTAAAAAACTGCTACCATGAAGGCTTATAGCAAATCTTTGTGTTACAACCAAAAATAATTGCTTTAAGTGTAGAAGGAGAGAAAACACATCACATCACTGGGAATAACGTGGTGTAACCCACACTTCCACAATATGGCTTTCTGTCCCCTTCCTGTGGCTGGACCGCATAGCCAGTCATGAGACTTTGAAGGCAGCCAGCTTGCTCTTTTAATTAAAAAAGATGAGGTTTATGCTTTTAGATCCAGATGTCACGGGTTTGATACCAACGGCTGATATCCCACCCAGGGCCTGAGCATTATCACTGAAATACAAGTCTAATAGTAGAAGTGGTTGTAAGAAGGCAAAACAGTTTTGTGAAAAAAATGATGTTCAAAATAATGTTCTTTTGAAATTTGGATATTATGAAATTTCAAGGGGGGGAGTGTTCTTTCTCCCTTTTCTCTCACATTTCTTTTTTCTAGTTTCCACTGAATGCAACAGAATGAATGATGTTCAAAATTTTATTTTCACTTCTGCATTTTTCTTTCTTTCCCAGAATTCGTCACAGATAATATGGCCACGGGATAGGATGGTGATAATCCCCATCTGCCAGAATGGCTCTTTGGGAGATGTGGGCAGCCAACCTAAGGAAGAACAGCTTCAAGGCTGTTCTGTATAAAACCAGGATGGGTAGAGGGGTGCAAAAAAATCAAGCTTCGGGATATGATCCTTTATTAATAACACACACACAACATCATGCAAGGCATGATGGTTGATTCTATTACATCACCAGTTTGAAAACGTGAAGTTTGTGATTTTGGTAATTCTGGTGTTATGAATTAGCTACCTCAAAAACGTTTTCAGCAGGATGGGATTAAAAAAAGAAGCTTTACTCCTGTTAGCAGGATAATTTGAGAAGATGGATTTTTTTAACTGTAATTAAGCCCAAATTGCCAAAATAGCTACTTTTTGAGTACTGTGCTGTTAGCAAAAGTCTTATAGGCTGTGGAGAACAGTTAGAAGTTATTTAAAAACTTACACAATGATATAAAAAATTTTGGGGTTGATGCATTTCAACTGCAATTCAGGGGCATATGTTACATTAGTTAGACTGGGTCCTTAGTGCACAAAGACATTTAAAAAACAGTAGTAGTTCTCCTACAACTGACAGGAAAAATAAGGTATAAAAAGGTACCACACTTGTAACAGAGCAAGAGAAAAGACTTTAAAAGAGGTTTTCTGAAGAAGCTGCAAGCCATCATGGATAGATTGTTGTTGATGCGGGAAAACTAAAGTGTGATTGTAAAGGGATGAATAGAGATTTTATGCTGGGCATAGTCAGTGTAAACAATAAAGAGACTCCATGGGAGGCATTTTAAACAAAGTGGTGCTAAATGATGCACTTTAAAAGTACATTCTAGCACATAAACAGTCCAACACACTTGCTATTCGAGTGTGTGAAATGTGTGCAATGGAACCTGAAATTGTATAAATGTTACTCAGTTTTGAGGTTCTTTATAAAGTCTAGATTCAAGAGTTTTTGAACAAACATGGCACAATTTTATTGTCTGGCACCAACCTCATGCAATCTTCATGAAAAGAGTGAGTGTTATGTGTCCTGCTCTGTGCCTAATTTATGGAGAATACAAGTCCAGTACTGACGACTGTCCCTTAGCTCAGTCTGTAGCTGCTCTGGTTTTAGTTCTGGAGTTCCTGGTTCAATCGCTAGGCCAAAATGACATTTATGACATAAGTCGATTTTACTTTGAGATTTTGGGTTTCTTCCAATGGAGAGTGAAATTTTGATTGAGAGACCTTATGCGCATCAAAAATAAATATTTGCACAACCTACTGATGAGCAAAACTTCCAAATTTTATATAATTCGAATTGTGCACTTTTTGAACCTAGAAACAGTACAGAATTTTAATGGCCACTTCCACTATCAACATAGGTCACAGGAGAAAAATGAAACCTGACTGCATATTTCAGTTTCTTCTGTAATTAAAATAGAAGTTCTCTCCAGGGAGACAAATATTGCTGCTTTGGGGACAGTTAACCATTCAGAGGATAAATCTGTTTGTGGATTATTCACTGCAAAGTAAAAGCCTATTTGCTGCTCTTTATGTGGGTTTGCTCTGAGTATCTGCAGCCAGAGATACATTCATCTGCAAACAAAAGTGTTTTACTCTCCCCTCATACAATGCACAAAGCTTCATTTATGGTTCATGGGAGTGATGAACTGGCATCAAAGAGACAACAAATATAACCTCACTTTTTTTTTTTTTTTGCTATCTTGAGTCTTTGATGTTTTAGCACAACATATATAGAGTTCAATTAATGACTCTTAAAACAACTGGTTTCTACTTTAAAAGTTGTTGTAACTGAATAACATAAAACATCTTGTTGGCAAAGTCTTCTAAACAATAAAAGCAGATCCTCTCAGCATACCAATACAATCAAAGGACAGAGCTCAGTAAATCTGAGATTTCTGTACAACAAAATATAGCAGAAATACAGTAAAACTTCTTCTTACAAAGGAAAAAAATAGTAATCAATTTTGTTTAATTTAGATTCTAATATTCTATGAAAATCCTCCCTGAAAGCAGCCAGGCCTTATTTACAGCATGATATTTTTAACATTACCCCTAAACTTGATAAAGCTCTAATTATAACGAGATCTCTGAACATCCATTATACAGGTGGAGCAGAAGATAAATGATGACTTTCTATTCCCTGTTACCAGCAGAATGAATCTCTGCTGTTTATTTGAGCCCTAAAAATATGCATGACAACTAATGTAAATTGGTTCTAACACACATTCTTGGAATTCTTAACTTCCTCTTGCATAGCCTGGCAGAGGACAGACTATCTTGTTTTAAGTGGTGTGAGGGGAATTTCAGTTGGATTGTAATTGTTTTCACTCTCTCTGCTTTTATATTTTAGTTGTTGTTCAAGCTGGTCAGCTTCAATATTATCTAGATATTAGCAGTGTCCATATGACTTAGATTTTTCACATACTTTTCATTTTAAACCGTTCCTGACATTTTCAAGAATGGTCAGTTGTGGCTGTCCAATCCCTCACTGAAGGCCTGATTCAAATACTACTACATCAATGGAAAGTCTCCGACTTACTTCAATGAACTTTAGATCAGACTGTCAGTGCCTTTATTCCATGTTTGATCCAGGTTGGTTACCGGCAATGCAGCCTCGTTTTCATGGGACAAACCTTTCACATTCTATCTCCTGGATTATCTCTGTTGTTGTTTTGCACTAATCTGACCCCTTGTCTACAGAACTACACCAAGGGAATTAGTGGATTCTCCATCTCTTGAGGTGTTGAGGTCAAGACTTGAAATGCCTGTTTTGGAAAATATGCTTTAATCAAACGGAAGTTATTGGAATCAATACAGGATTAACAGGGTGAAATTCTGTGACTTGTGTTATGCAGGAGGTCAGACTAGAATAATCTAATGGTTCCTTCTGGCCTAAAAAGCCATGAATGTATGAACTAAATTTGACCAAATAAAATAGTTTTGTAGGAATATCCAAAAATGTATTTTGATTTGACTACATTCATGAGCCCTTCATGTTGGCTTTCCTCAGGCTCTCACTAGGTTGAGTAAGAATAACGAGAGTTCTGTAGCACTTTAAAGAGTAACACATTTAATTTCTGCAGGCATAAGTTTTGTGGGCTGTAACCCATTTCATCAGATGTAAGGAATAGAAGTCACATAGGAGGCATATATATATACATATCCAAGGGAAGTAACAACAATGGGGAAGGTGGATGAAAGCAAAGGTCGAGTGTCAACAGCACCAAAGCTCACAAAAAAGCAAATTTTAAGCATAAATATTTGTCTAAAGTGGATTTCGTATTTCATACTGTCATAGTATGTGTTCTCCATCTACTGCATTTGTTGTTCACATAAAGCATTTGATTAAGAACAAACAGAATGCCAGGTACATTGCTTTGAAGAAATTCACAAATAATTTTTAATAATGAAAGCTTTTAAGTGTTATGCAATCTGCTCATGACCATTTCACAAAGAGACAAGTGGTGAAAATGTTAATATTGAATTACTTGCTCAACTCAGTACAGACTAGAACAACATTTTTAACCAATTAGTCAGCAGCTCTAGGAGGTAGGAGTAAAAGTGTATGTTTTTTGGTTTATTTTTTTCCTCTCACCTCATTAGGCATTATGGACAGCAATAGGTCTTAACTTCTCCTGAGACCTTAAAATCTTCAAGTTGTCTTCTGGAATATAAAAAAATAGTTGTGCCCAAGGAGAAGAGAACCATAGAGCCTACTTTGAAAGGGAGTTGTTGGAATTTGAAATGGATCCAAATTGCCACACCAGATTTGAATTCTCTGAAATCACATCTGGATGCAAATCAAGATCTGAACTTCATGGCTTAAGTCCATCTATAAAGGTCTTGAACCAGATCACCCTCTCTGAACAGTCCAGCTCCATGGAAAATTACACTCATAGTCTCAGACTATAAAGTCAGAAAATACCATTATGATAATCTAGTTATGCTAATCTAGTCTGATCACAATGCAGGCCACAGAACTTCACCCGCCCACTCCTGTAATAGACCCCTAACCTATGACTGAGTTATTGAAGTCCTCAAATAATGATTTAAAGACTTCAAGGTACAGAGAATCCACCAGCAAGTGACCTATGTCCCACGTTACAGAGGAAGGCAAAAAAAAACCCAGGGCCTATGCCAATCTGCCTTCGGCGAAAATTCCTTCCTGACCCCAAATATGGTGCTCAGTTAAATCCTGGGTATGTGGGCAAGACTCACCAACCAGACACCCAGAAAGAATTCTCTGTAGTAACTCAAAACCCACCCCATCTAACATCCCTTAACAGGCTGTTGGCCATATTTACCGCTAGTAATCTAAGATCAGTCCATTGCCAAATTAGGCTCTCCCATCATACCATCCCTTCCATAAACTTATCAAGATAAGTCTTGAAGCCAGCTAGATTTCTTGCCCCCACTGCTCCTTTTGGAAGGCTGTTCCAGAACTTCACTCCTCTGATGGTTAGAAACCTTCGTCTAATTTCAAGTCTAAACTTCCTGATGGCCAGTTTATATCCATTGGTTCTTGTGTCCACATTGGTGCTGAACTTAAATAACTCCTCTCTCTCCCTGGTATTTATCCCTCTGATGCATTTATAGAGAGCAATCACATCTCCCCTCAGTCTTCTTTTAGCTAGGCTAAACAAGCCAAGCTCTTTGAGTCTCCTTTCATAAGGCAGGTTTTCCATTCCTCAGATCATCCTAGTAGTCCTTCTCTGCACCTGTTCCAGTTTGAATTCATCTTTTTTAAACATGGGGGACCAGAACTGCACACAGTATTCCAGATGAGGTCTGACTAACACCTTGTATAATTGTACTAACACCTCCCTCTCTCTACTGGAAATACCTCGTCTGATGCATCCTAGGACTGCATTAGCTTTTTCACGGCCACATCACATTGGCAGTTCCTAGTCATCCTGTGATCAACCAGTACACCCAAGTCCTTCTCTTCCTCTGTCACATTTAACTGATGCATCCCCAGTTTATAGGAAAAGTTATTGTTATTAGTCCCAAGTGCATGACCTTGCACTTTCCACTATTAAATTTCATCCTATTTCTATTACTCCAGTTTACAAGATCATCCAGATCTTGTTGTATGACATCCCAGTCTTTCTCTGTATTAGCAATACCTCCCCACTTTGTATCACCCACAAACTTTATTAGTACACTCCCACCTTTTGTGCCAAGGGAAATAATAAATAGGTTAAATAAGATCGATCCCAAGACTGATCCCTGAAGAACTCCACTAGTAACCTCCCTCCAGCCTGACAGTTCACCTTTCAGTATGACCCATTGTAGTCTCCCCTTTAACCAGCTCCTTATCCAACTTCCAATTTACATATCCCCATCTTTTCTAATTTAACTAATATTTCCCCATGTGGAACTGTATCAAATGCCTTACTGAAATCTAGTTAAATTATGTCCACTGCATTCCCTTTCTCTAAAAAATCTGTTATCTTCTCAAAAAAGGAGATCAGGTTGGTCTGGCATGATCTACCTTTTGTAAAGCCATGTTGTATTTTGTCCCAATTACCGTTAAACTTGATGTCCTTAACTACTTTCCCTTTCAAAAAATTTTCCAACACCTTGCATGCTACTGAGATCAAACTAAAAGGCCTGTAATTATCTGGATCGCTTTTTTTCCCTTTCTTAAAAATAGGAATTATGTTAGCAATTCTCCAGTCATACGGTACAAGCCCTGAGTTTACAGATTCATTAAGAATCCTTGCTAATGGGCTTGCAATTTCACGTGCCAGTTCCTTTAATATCCTTGGATAGAGATTATCTGGGCCCTCTGATTTAGTCCCATTAAGCAGTGCAAGTTTGGCTTCTACCTCGGATGTGGTAATTTCTACCACCATATCCTCAAACCCATTAGCCTCCCTATCACTATTCCTAAACTCTTCATTAGCCTCATTAAAAACTGAGGCAAAATGTTTGTTTAGATATTGGGCCATGCCTAGATTATCCTTAACCTCCACCGCATCCTCAGTGCTTAGCCGTTTCATTTCTTCTTTCTTTGTTTTCTTCCTGTTTATATGGCTATAGAATCTTTTACTATTGGTTTTAATTACCTTTGCAAGATTCAACTCTACTTGGCTTTTGGCATTTCTCACTTTGTCTCTACATGGTCTGACTTCCAAGAGGTAGCTTTCATTGCTGATTCCTCCCATCTTCCACCTCTTGTAGGCTTTCTGCTTTCTCTTAATCACCTGTCTGAGATGCTTGCTCATACAGCTTGGTCTACAACCCTTGCCTATGAATTTTTTCCTCTTCCTTAGGATGCAGGTTTCTGATGGTTCCTGCAGCTTTGACTTGAAGTAATCCCAAGCCTCCTCCACCTTTAGATTCATTAGTTCTTCAGTCCAGTCCACTTCCCTAACTAATTTCCTTATTTTTTTAAAGTTGCCCTTTTGAAATCAAAGACCATAGATCTATTTTTGTTCATCCTTCCATTTAGTTTGAACTGAATTATCTCATGGTTGCTTGAACCAAGGTTATCCCCTACAACCAGTTCTTCTACAAGAACCTCACCAATATCAAATCTAAAATGGCATCCCCTCTTGTTGGTTCAGCAACTATTTGATGAAGGAATCTGCCAGCTATCGCACTCAGGAAAATCTGAGCCCTATTATTAATAGCACTAATCTTCCAGTCTATATCTGGGAAATTAAAATGTCCCATAATCACACAGTTCCCAGTAGTATTTACTTCATTAAAAACATTAAGGAGGTCTCTATTCACATCCAAATCAGATCCCAGTGGTCTGTAGCACACCCCAAGCATTATCCCAGGGGAAGCTCAAGCAGTTTTTTTCCCCAATGTGATTTTTTCCCAGACAGACTCTGTCTTATCCATTGCATCACTTCTAATTTCTTTACAGTCTACTTCATCACTGATATATAATGCTACTCCAACACCTTTGCCTTTATTTCTGTCTTTCCTAAACAGTACATAACCATCAATACCTGTACTCCAGTCATGACTACTATTCCACCATATTTCTGTTATCCCACTCAAATTCGGATTCATAACTAGAATTAAACTCTATGGTCCGGGTCCATCTCTAACTGGAATGAATAATTATCTACTATTCACTGATTGCAAATTGGATAGATTGTACCTTTGTAAGCACAGCTCTGTTTTAGGGACAGTGAAGAATCACCCAGCCCCAATGCCTCCTGGAACTGCCCAGTGTGCACTCTGGGCACAAACTACTAAGTGGTATCATGCCTCTGCCTACTTTGCTCCTATGTAACTAGTATCCAAATCAGGGTGCTCTGCACCCCAGAAAGAGTAAGTTGGGAGCTATCTCCTGAGTGCAAGGATTGAAGGTCTGGTTGACCCTTAAGCAGGCTACAGAGAAAAGGCTTTTTACTATCCCCCCATAAATGTGCACCTGTATAAGAACAGGGCAAAATCCAGCCCTGCAGATCCCTGCTGTCAAGGTGACCCAGGTGGGTTTTGTTGGCTTGCTCTGATTAGTCTATTGATTTTGATTTACTACTAGCCTTTTCAGAAACAATGATATCAATATGTCTCAGTTGGGTTTCCATTGATTTTAGTCAACATAAGAAAGCTGACCTCTGCCTCTGAAAAAGAGTGGATGAACTGTTAGGTTTATTAATATAATCTAACCTTGACCTAGGGGGGCAAAATGTGTCACCATTATTATTCTTTCTGGTTGCTGGCCAGAATGAAAATAACATCATGCTACCCTCAGAGAGAGAGCACAATCTATGTCCAGTGATTTTCACAGATGATGTTTTCTCTGTTGGAAATATAAACAGGATATTTTATATTGTTGAACATTAGGGATTTGAACCCTCAGCCCTTACATGAATATATCTCATGTTGCAGCATATGGGACTTTTGAGTGTGCAGTGTCTGGCTGTAACATTTGTACGTGATATTATGTTTCTGTATTTAACCCTAATGACTAACTCTATCTTTTGCTTTTACTTTTTACCCTTCCTGTTTTATTATTTTATTGGCTTTTAAACGTAGTTCTAAGTCGTAATGAACTAGAGAAAGAATATGGTACATAGTGGGAAATTTATTTGTTAGTCTTTTGGATACACCTCACTGAAAAATTAATAGCACATCTTCCTCCTCACACAGACTTCAGATATGATTAGTGGGCAGATTTTATTGCCATCCCTAAAAATAATAAGAAAGTACAGATGTAAAAGGGGATTCAACATCAGGGTTTTATGTAGGCTTAAAATATGTCAATAATACAAATATGAACAATTAAATATGAGCAATATATAAAAATATCAAAGGAAAAAAATTATAAAAGGCATCAGAAAGCAATTTTTCAAATCCAACTACACTAAAGCCAAAAAAAAAAAAAAAAGGACCCACTAACCAAGGTAACCAATTTATAAACTGAGGTTTCGAGGGAAAACACTTCAGTCCCACCAGAAACAATTAGAAGATCCTGTGGAAATAGTGCATTAAAAAAGATGAGTCTCAAAAGGACAGAACTGCTTTTTCCTCATACTGTTTTCACGGAATTCATCTAACTGCCTGTTTTCTCTGCTCTCTTTGAATTTTGCCTTCCCCATACAGTATGATTATCTGTCCTCCATTGTAAAAAGATATGAGTAAGCTAACACTTTCAAGGCTGCTGAAAGGTATGAAGTCCTTTTATTTATTTGTCTTTGTAGAACACAAAGAGTGTACGAGGGAGATAGCAAAAAGTTGCCCATTTCTAACACAGTTTAGAAACTTACATGGCTTATTTACTCCCAGCACAAATGTACAACATGAAATAAAGCACAGATTCATTTAAGTAAACAAGCTAATGATATGGGGCTAAATCCTGCCATCTACTGTGCAAGGGATATGGTTGAAAAGGGCAGAATCCCTGTGCAGCTAGGAGAAAGCTTAAGTATTTATGAGGGAAATTCACCCCTTTGCAGAGGGTTAGCTCAAGGCCTTTGTACCTTTTACATTTTACTTTGGAGGGCTTAGTGAAACTTGAGTGGTGCATAGTTTTTGTGCAGCTCCTCTGCATAGTGGTGAAATTCATTCCTCTCTGCGCATCACATGTCCCAGAGTGCTCAGTCTATGATTTAGAGGGTTTGACCAGGCCACAAGTCATCTAGCACATGTGGTTTCAAAATACATCCATCAGTGGAATTCTCTAATTCTAGTCACATGTGAAGTAGAAAGGCTCTGTTAGATCACTGAATCCATCTTCTTTTATGTATGTGTTAATTATTGTTCTTTTGGAAGGTGCGTGAGGAGATAGCAAAATGTTGCTCTTCTCCATCCCATGAAACATATTATGGATAAAGGTTAGTGGATTCTGTGATCCATGAGCTCTGAATTGTTTGCCTTTTCTAGAAATAATGAAAACATGTTGAGAATATTGAGTTAAAATCAGTAATTTATGGAATAAAAATCAGCCATAAATGTACATGTTTAATCTGGGCAAATCATTCATTACCCTTGATACTGCGTAGAGTAATGGATTGGAACAAAAGCCTGCTGGAATTGATTGGAATGCTTTATCCGCATGCACTGTGTTTTCACAATATAAAAAATATTTTTCTTTGATTAAAATAACATTGCTAAGCATATTCACTGCTGTTAAGGACTTATCCTAGTTAGGAATCTGAGCCATGCACATTTTCCTAGTGATTTACCTACACCAGATGCATTTATCCAGTTTCTCCCAAAATACATTGACTGTTCTGACTGGGTTGAGTCCTAATTCAAACTGTCCTGGTTTTTGATTTACAAATCTAATCTGAGACATTGCACACATGCAAACCCAGTATATGAGTATGCACACCCACATGTACAAGGCTTTTGTGGGGGGAGGGCATCACATTTCCATGTGTGCACTTTTGAAAATGGATCCCTCAGTGTGCAAAGCCACATGGTTTCATTCAGTTTAAATGTGGTAAGATGCATCCTTAGTCTTAATTAACAGGACCAGCTACTAAGGGATGTAGTTCAGATCAAATACAAGTCACATCTAAGCCCGGGTCTACACTTACCTGGCGATTCAGCGGCAGTCGACGGGAGTTATGCAAACCATGCAGAGTAGATTGCGTAACTCCCGTTGACTGCTGTGCTTTCCTTCTGTGCGCCATCTTCACTGCATTGCGCTGACGGGAACTGTGTTCCTGTCGACACAGCACTACGCTACTTGAGGGGGTGGTTTTACTCAGTTGACTTCCTGATTGATTGAGCAGGTCTACACTGACCACTCAATCGATCCAGAAAGATCGATCTGGCGGCGGCAATATTGCCACCGTCAGTGTAGACATACCCTAAGGATTAACGTGGGAGACATTTCTAAGAGAAAAAGAGAGAACTACACGTTATACATGTTAGTTAGCTTGCTTAATGCACTTCTGAAAGGCACTCTGATACTATGGTGATGGGCTGTATATGAACTCATAACAATTAGTATAACTTTGTAAATACAGAAATAAAGTATTATTAGACTCCTACATTCTCAAAACAGATGTACACAGGTCAACCTGTTACAAAACAAACATTATGATAAAATCATAATTTTCTTTATATCTCTATCTGTTGTTTCACTTTAGAAGAAATAAACCAAATAATGTTATACACAATGTTATCGCTTTAAAATTTCAATGATTATTATTTTTGACATTTGTAAAATAATGCTAAACTGTGTTTTGGAGTTCCCAGTGTGCATTAGTAACAACTTTCTGAGTAGAACCCCACACATGAATATTTCACATGACTTAATAATATGGGCCAAATTCTTCTTACCTTACTTTTGTCAAACTTGATTCAAAGCTCTTTCTGTTGATTCCAATGGATTTTGGTTAAGGCCCATAAGAAGTTTTACTGAAGTCAATGGGACGAGTCAAGTGAAAATATTAACTTGAATTTTACCCTAAAACTTTTTATGGAAATCAGGATATTTTATCTATATTGCAACCCTTCTACCTTGAAAAGTTATTTTCTTGTCTAAAAGTGAAAGTTGTTGCTATTAGTGCTAGAACATTGCTTCTCAAACTGGGAGTCATTATGTGGTTATATGGGGGTCATGAGCTGTGAGCCCTGACCCTGGCCAGGGATGGGGCTGTGAGCTTCCCTACTTCCTCCGGAGGAGGAACACGGGGGGAGAGGGGTGAGCAGTGACAGATAGATACTGCTCACCCCGCATCCACGTTCCTCCGCACCCCTCTTGGGGCTGTGAGGGGGGGAACAAGGAGCAACACCAAGGCTCCTTGTATCCAGGTCACTATTCCCACCTGGGCAGTCCTGTGAGGGGAGCATCAGGAGCTGCTGCTCCTTGCCTTCCCCTTATGCAGCCTAGGTGGGGAAAGTGACCTGGATGCAAGGAGCCCAGAGCATCATTAGAGGGGGAAGCGAGCAGCAATACCAACCACTCAGTGCATGCAGTTCTGTTTCCCTAGGTGGGCACAGGAGGGGGTGTGCAAGGGTTAGGGGAGAAGAGGGAGAGTGCAGGGGTTAGGGGCGAAGGGAGAGTGGGAAATCCACAAGGGCCAGGCAAGAAGGGGAAGTGAGGAGGCCACTCCCTTGGGGGTCGGGACAATAAGAGGGTTGCCTTGGAGGCCAAGGGATCACATTCGGAGGCTTGCTGTGTGAAAGGGATCACCAATACAAAAAGTTTGAGAACCACTTGCTAGAATCTCATCCTCCACAAAACACATACATTTTGGATCTGTCCATGGCTACTCCAAATGGCACCTATTGAGCTGAAACCCTATAGTCATAGCTGTCTTCCAATAGTGTAGAGGGCAGGCAAGCAGCTTTCTTTCAGGAAGATACATGAACAGTACCACCTGAATAGCCAAAACCACAAAACGGGCACAGAACTAGCATCTGAACAGTATTAATCCCATTGCTCACATTCATGCTTTCATCTACCTACCATGACAGGAATGTGCCCGTTAGTCCTTAAAAGAGACACACACACACACAAATCTGTGTGGGCAAAAGGTGTCTTAATGAATTAAAAGAATTCTCTCTGCCAGGGAAATCAATAATATGTGTGTGTGTGTGTGTGTGTGTGTGCCCGCACGCATGCATGCATGGCAATGAGTCCTTATAGCATTACCCCTCAGAGAACAGAAATGCCTTTTCAGTAAATTAGAAAAGAAACTTCCATGTTCACTTCTGAGTATCACCTGACATTCTTGTTGATTTACTCTACTTTTTTCCATTCCATAATTCTTCTAGTCTGTGCTCAAATGATCTCATCCTGCATTATTTGATGAAGGTTACCAATCTGGAGAAGCTGTCTACTTTCACCTTCATTTCGGCTGCTCTGTTTGCTTCCCTCTAATCTACTCCGAGACTAAAATTTGTTTTTGGCTTTTTTGGCCTTGTCCATAAGGAATTCACGAATATTCTCCCTCCCCCACTCTCTCCCTCCACCTAAATAGTGGAAGCCTTTGCAAAACAATGAATTCTTTGCCTTACAATATTCTA
Organism: Emydura macquarii macquarii; assembly: GCF_026122565.2. Taxonomy (NCBI): domain Eukaryota; kingdom Metazoa; phylum Chordata; order Testudines; family Chelidae; genus Emydura; species Emydura macquarii. The sequence continues at coordinate 11,502,275 of NW_027130208.1, read as the reverse complement.
ACATTCTAAATTCGGAACTGAAGCTACGTCAAGAACTCTGGTAATTATATGATTGCAATTTGAACAATCCCTAATTGTTTCCATAGCTCAATAATTTTCTGTCATAAGGTAGGCAATTGGTAATTATAACCATTTCAAACTGACATGACTAAATATGAGCAATTGAGCAACTTTGTTGTTTATTATCCTAACAATTATTCTCTTTAGTCTTAGTGGTTAATAAGTAACCTAGGTGGAAGAGAAACATCCCCAACATATTTTATATACCATCAAGTTTCAAAAGAGTGCTGTGTTAAATTACAGCTTGTCCAAAATATTGAACCTGATCATATTTCTTCACCATCAATGTTCTGTATGTCATCTGTTGTTTCACCACCTGTTAATCTATCTCTGTTGTGTCTGTTGTCTTAATTTATAAACATGCTTATATCTCATTAATACTATACATGTAGCCATGGCAGGTACTTTTTCCAACACTGTTTGTCTTTTTATGATAATCCACCCCACCTACTTTTTTTTTCAAATTCCAGAAGATAGAAATATGAATAATTCTATTACAACATCGGTCGTTAGATATTTTTTCCTTTTCACCCCATGGTCCTGAAATTATATAGATAAGGCAAGCACTGCTGCAATATAAATTTTGATCCATGATTTTTACATCTTTCAATTCATCAGTATCAAAAATGAATTACTCACCCTGTATAACATATAGAAACTTTCTAAACATTTGTGTTAATAAACTGCTGTTTCCCTGTTGACCTTAGCCAATGCAACCCATACATGGGAAAAATTATTTTACTTATCATCTGTAACATTTGTAATAGTGCTATTTCAAGTATACTCAAAGTTATGGGAAACATTTATTATGAGTCAGGTAACTGATACTTTTTTTTTGATGATCAAATATGTTTTCTTTTGCAAACCCTAGCTTTGTGCCTAGAGGTATCTACTCTGCTCAATTTTTTCTGCCTCCTAAGGTGCAACAGGCTGGTAATACATTTTTCTTTTACTTTCGTGGGCTGCAACCCGCTTCGTCAGATCTCACAAAGTGGGTTGCAGCCCACCAAAGCTTATGCCCGCAGAAATGTGTTAGTCTTTAAAGTGTATACAGACTAACAAGGCTACCCCTCTGGAGCTTTTCTTTTTCTGTATCATTTAATCTATGCAATTAAAATGCTTGTTATGTCACAGGGCTGTATTTCCTTTAGAACTTCGCATAGCAATTTGCATTAAACCCGGCATTTTTATTGATTTAGAATTGATATTCATAGGTCTGTTTCTGTCTTATTTTTGACAACAGATTTTAGATCTTCATGGAAGATTCATTGCTGTAATTTTTGATGACCCAACTTTATCATGGCCTATTGTTCCTATTCCCTATCTACCCTCAGCCCTTCACTAGTCGAGGCTTTTCTTGTGCTTGTTATAATTAGTTCACACCAGACTAGAAAATATACAACTGCATTTATCAAACACCTCATGGTTGGCTTATCTAGTACGACTGAAAAGTCATAGCAGTGAGGAAAAAATATTATGGCGACAGTGAGCCATCTGCCTTCACCTTTAGCTAGGATGATATTTTGGCTGTGACTGCTGAAATCTTCTACCAGCAAGGTTCTTCCTTTCAATATTTTAAGATTATTCATGTTCATTTGACATTGACTAAGTCAAGGAGGAAACAAATATTCACTCTGCAGTGGTATTGTAGCTATGTCAGTCCCAGGATACTAGAGAGACGTTGGGTAAGTTAGGGGAGATATAAGGAGGGAAAGACTCCTGGTGACTACTTCTCAGACTGCATAAGGGCCTGGCCTGGGATAGCATATCCCTTTATACACAACATTGTAATAAGAGCAACTTGTGGATAGAAAAATAGCTAGTGACATGGGGCCATTTAACTGCATCAATTAAAAAAACAAGCCAGTGAATGAGAGACAAGGTGGATGAGGTAATATCTTTTATTTTATTTAGCCGTGACACTCTGAGTAAGTTTCCCAGACCTGAAGAAGCACTCTGTGTAAGCTCTAAGGCTTGTCTCTCTCACCAGCAGAAGTGGGTCCAATAACAGATGTTACCTCATGCACCTTGTCTCTCTTTCACTGGCATGATTTTTTTATGCAGTCTGAGGAGAGATGGTCACATGGAGTCTTTTCCTCCTTGTATCAGTCCTAATTCACAAGAGTTGGGGACACTTGGAGTCTACGGTCTACAGAGCTTGCTCACTCCTAGCACACACAACCCTATCCACCTTTCCTCTACCCACACTGGTTACCAGAGCTGGCATGGAAAGGAGGATATGATGCACCAGCCTGAGTAATGACTTAATATGCACAATGGTTGTCGGTGTTCTCTCAGTTCTTCCCTGGGAAGGAACAGCACTGCACCAAACCCAGCTCAAAACTGGCCCACTAAGGCATAATTGGGCCCAGGGAAAATAAGATAAATATGGATATAGGTTATGTATGTACAAATGGAGAAAAACATACAGTAACAATTTCAGTAACAGTGCCTAAGTAACTTAGGAACCTAAGTCCCATTTAAAAAAAAGTGATTCAGGAGGCTCTTAAGATTTCAGTGGGAGTTAAGCACCTAATAATTTTGAGATTCTGAACCCCTAAGTGCCTAAATCACAATAAAAATGGGATTTTGTCTCTTAAAATTTTCCTGTATAACTCAAATTCTTGCCTCTAAATAGCACATGAAAACATTGAGACCAGTAGAAAATCTGGGGGTAGAAAGGATGTCAGAAGCTACTTCACTAGGTTAATTCAATTATTATCTAAGACATGCTGCAAGCTATAAGCTGATATTTTCCAGAATCTATTAATTGTTAATGAACATTTTAGGTACCAAATTAAATTAAACCTATTTGATCATTTGAGTTAATGATTTCCTGCTGGGTCCTTTTTAATGTTCAGAAATGGCCTTCTGTGAAATACTATTGGCAACTTTGCCCTTTTTTTTGGGTCTCTGCAGAAAGTTACTTTGAAATTTTCACCTTTTCCTGTCAAACATTTATATTATTGTGTTTTGAACTCAAGATGCTATATGAACATTATACGTCCCAGAACTCTATAACAGCTGAAAAGCAACCCCAGAGTTTACAAACCCAGGTAAAATTAACTTGCTGATTAACTGTGTGAACTGAAATCAGTGATTTAGTACAACACGATAATAAAAGCACATGGATACATTGTCCAAGACCACAACATAAACAATAGAAGTGCATGGTGTGACAGACTGAAAATATCCTGCCATATTCTAGACAAGCCTTATGGAATAGGATAAACTTTACTAAAGTAAGTTAAACCTTATTAAATTAGATTTAATAGCATTGTATTCATAATGCAATTTGTGCATGTGTTATTGTGGAATTGCATGTACCTCCTCTAACAGGAGGTGGATGCTAATGTAAGTCTTCCATTATCAGCCCTTTCAAGCCACTTCCTGGAGAGTTGTGCATATACTAGTTCAAACTGTATTCTCCAAGGACCAACAGACAAAGAAAGGATTTTGGGATAAATAGCCTGGCTTAGGGCTTTCTTCCTGATACAGCAAACAGACAGGACCTTGGTCCACGGAAGGGCCTGATCCTTAGGGAAGGCTTTGAAGGACACAGGCTTGGTCTACACTTACCCCGGCGATTCGGCGGTAGTCGATGGGAGTTACGCAAACTATGCAGAAAAATTGCATAACTCCCATCGACTGCTGTGCTTCTCTTCTGCGCACCATCTTCACTGCATTGCACTGATGGGAACCCATCGACGCAGCACCACGCCACTTGCGGGGGTGGATTAATAGCATCAACTTCTGGATCGACTGAGCAGGTCTTCACCGACTGCTCAGTTGATCCAGATAAGTCAATTTGATGGCAACGATTTTGCCGCCATCAGTGTAGACAAAGCCACAGTCTACTGAGGCTCCATAAGACTGGGTGCTTGTTCTGAGCAGAAGTTGTAATGAAGTAGAAGACTCAAGGAAACCCCTTGGGTGGGGTTTTGAAGGACTGCTACCAGGTTAGGTTGCGGTGATTTCTGGTAAACTTATTAGCATTCGTGTAGATTATTTTATTGTTTTTAATATGTTTTCTCTGTAGTGCTTTCCCCTTAAGAATAAAATACACATGCATAAAAAGAACTGTGTGGTATCTATAACTGTGGGAAATGATAGTTAGCTGTCTCTGAAGAGAAAGCAGCAGGGGTGCTTGGGCAGGCTACCTCTCCTGAGAATAACAGTGAAAGCAATGAACTGTGCAGCCTTGGAATACCCCAATCAGAAGGGAGAGCGACAATGTTTGGCTCTATTCAAGAAAGTTAATGTCTGGAGAGCAGGTAGCCTGAGAGTGGAGTCCCTTGCTGGGCCACTGAGAGGAAGTACAGGTGCACTTGCCCTGAACTATAACATATGATACCTTGTGAGAGATCAGATTCCCCTTCAACTTTACTGTTATTCTTCTTTGAATCTCCCCCCATGCTCTTTTCTCTTTTGAGGGGGCATAGCAGCAGTAGATATAGATTTCACAGCACTATCATCATCATTGTAATAGCAGTATTCATCTACATAGTGCTAATGACAGCAATAAGGGTAGCTAGCATTCCAATAGCAATTTGCAGGGTATCAAAGAGCTTTCCAAACGTTAAGCTTGAATGCTCCGGTGAGATATAATTATATGATTTACCAGTGAGAAAATGTAAGCACAGAGATACGAAGAGCCCAACTGAATGCCCGCTGAAGTCAATGGGACTTATTCATTACTTCAATGGCCTGGCAAAGGTCAGACAAGATGTCTTGGACAGAGATGGGACAGGGACCCAGATGATTTGGCTCCTTGTTCAGTGTCAAAATCACAAGACTAACTTTCAAAAGAATCAGAGGGGTAGCCGTGTTAGTCTGTATACAGCAAAAACAACAAGAGTCCTGTAGCACTTTAAAGACTAACAAATTTAATTTCTGCAGGCACAAGCTTTCGTGGGCTGTAACCCACTTCGTCAGATGAATTCAAAAGAATATTGTACCTATATACTGGGAAACATCATTGAACATAACTTGGTGTACGGATATTCCTATACGCCTCTATTTTCTATGGCTAGATTCTCCACATCAGGTGAGTTGTGTTTGTCACAAATATGGAGGTGTGGGGCATGATAGATTGCTTAAAGCTACTTTTATTTTCTCCTAACCCCTACAATCACTCCCCCCCTGCAGCAAGTTATAGGAAACTGCAGGTGGCTATGACTTTTGGCACTGACTGTCTAAAGCTCTAAGTGGTCGTACTGGAAGCAGGGGCACCCTGACCATGTCCCCTGCAAAAGGGCATAAAGCTGCCTTCCTGTGCCAAACAATCAGCACCTCTATATCGCTTTGCATAACTTCTCCCAGGTCCGTGCAAATTGTACAGTGCCCTTTCGTGCAAGTTTATGCCATTTTCCATTTCAAATAAATCTCCTCAGACTGTCTTAAATAATTAAAGTCAACACTGGAGCAAATGCTTTCTTTTATTTATTCAAAGTGTCTCATCTTAATTCCATAATATGGAAGCATAATCACAAATAGTGTCAGTTAGGCTTGCTCTACGCTTGCTATTTGGAACTTCGTATACAGCAAAGGCCTGATCCCAAGCCCAGTGAAGGCAATGGGAGTCTTTCTGGACTCAGCTCTCGTGGGAGTTTTTCCAAGTTCCCATATATCTATTAATATTTCAAACAGTTTATTACATAGCTACATAATGCAGTATACATTACTTGTGTGCATGGAAACTTCAGTATCAGAAGAGTTAAACGCCAATGCCACTATTATAATACATTTCAACAGAGGTAAGATATATAGCACTGTATTTAAAAGATTTGATCCATCCAGGGACTAGGGCTGAAATAACTTAGACACTGGACCTTTTATGCACAGAACTGCTGGAGCATATACTTGATTATTTATCAAGATGGTGTATGTGTAATGCAAGTATTATGCATTATCACTTACTTGATATAACAGGAATAAATATGCTATGAAAGAACACAGAGCTCACTGAAAATATATATTTCACAAACACATTTTTATAATGACCCAATGGACTATTTATATAATACTTTTCACATAGAATATGTGAGTGCTAGCTAAGAACAAACAAAAAACCCAACTAAACAATAAAATTTTATTATGGTGATATACACTAAAAGGATCTTTTTAGATTTGAAGTGTGAACTTTAAATTTGCTAATGGTATCAGTTCATCTTATTAGGTGAAACCTGAAGGTCATTCCTCAGTTACAGAATGGTAAAGCAGAAATAGGTACTTCTACAGTCTGCAGAATGTACTTAGGTATTTGTACTAAACCAGTCCCAGCAAAGCGCAGTGTGCAGTAATGGGTATATGGAATGAATTATGACAAATTGTCATATAAAGTGCTTCAAATATTCTTATTAATTCAGCTAGTTAAAGGTTACAGTAGAATAATATGTAAAGGAACCATATTGCTTCTTGGCATGATATTAGCATTACAGATGAGGAGAAACTGAGTATTATAGTCTTGAAATTCAAAGAATAAAAGCAATCAATTCTGGTCTGAAAATATTCCTTAGATGATAGAAAACAGGTTTTTTTCATGCACTAATATGTTTCCTGAAGGTTAAAATTTTTTACGGCACATGATGATTCCACGGTGTTGAGAACACTACCTCCAATGAAGTAGAAATGAGAATAGACCCAGTGGATCAATCAATATTATCTCAGTTTAAAAAAAAAGAAGAATGAAGCTAAAAATAAAGTTTCTCTTTTGTAGAATTAATAGGTTTGGAATGGTCATTTCTAGCCTTGATATGTGCCCAGATAAAAATATCAGCTGCCCAATCCCACCTGTTCTTAGTGGTACTTTCGCTGAATGATTATAGATCGTTAGCTTTCTTCAAATCATTTTCTGTGAAGTGGTTTTGAGATGTTATCTCATCTCCTGTGCATCTCCACAAGTTCCTCATATTATCACTGGCCTGGACTGTCTAAAAAAGCCCTCTCAGAAAGGAGAACATCTTGAATATTGGCAAAGTTTAGCTCAGTCATAGGAACCAGTTAGTGCTAACTCAAGAAAAAGTAACTTTTAATTCGCAATGACAAAACAAATGATGGCACATACTTGTCATATACCACCATTCACAGATTTACAGTATCATGTCCCGCTGGTTTGGGACGCCACAATATTTCTCCTTATCCTTTTCTTATCATGATCCAAACTCACAAAAATATTTTGAAAAATATTTCAAAATCCAGTTAAGCTTACAACCTTGCATTTATCTATTCCAATATTAACAAAACCCAACACTCCTAAAAGCCAGGAAATCCCAAGTCTTGCACTACTCCTATAATAAACCCATTTTCATACTTCAACACAATGTAACATCAACTTTGGCCAAGAGATGAGAAGAGATTTATTTATTCGTATTTATTATTTATTGGTATTATTTATTATTTATTCATATTATTAGCCATGAATGGTGGGGAAGGCTAGCTGCCTTGAGTACAAACTTGCCCGGCCTGATGGGTTCATGTTTGGGGCAGCTAACTCATGCTATGACTTGCTGCAGCCCATGTCACTTTGGCTACACTATATTTTTAACGCATTAGCTTCATGAGAGAGAGCTACTATAAACATGTCTACTCAAGCTGGGAATCACAGCCCGAGCTCCAAGATTCACACCCTAGCTCCGAGTGTAGACGTAGCCTCAGAGTCAGCTATGCTCTTCCTCCCACACAGGGCAAACTGTAAGGTTACAATCTAGCCCATAATAAGAGGCAATATCATGCATACACTTGGAGAAATAACTAAAAAATAATAATAATAAAGCAATGTTTTAGGTTTATTTTAGAAGAAAATTGGAGAGCTGTCAGAGTGTGGGCCTCAAGGAGCTGGCCTGTTGTGTCTGAGGTCACTCCCCCAGTACAAAAAAATAAATAAATGTGAGCAACGTTACCTGCTAAAGAAGGAAGCAGAGCAGATCCCAGACTACAGCAACAACAAACAACAACAACAACAAAAGAAATATGAGGCAGTGTCACAATTAAGCAAACGCCGAATGGAAATTCAATTTTTGTTCTTGAGTTTGTGGTCCGCTTTACTTTAAGAGAATAGGAAAGTTTTGATTAACATAGGAACCAGGTGCATTATCCATCCTAAAGTTCAATCTTGTACAGCAGAATTGCTGGGTACATTCTTCACTCCCTGAATCTGTCTGCTGCTTCACTGCTGCTGGAACTTCGCACAGATGATTTGAAATCAAACATTCCAGGGAGACACTGCAGTTATGTATTAAACCTGACATCTTTTATGTCTTGTACAATAATTGACTTCATGTTATGTTAACCTACTCTGCAGGTTAAAGCAGTGAGGGCAGTTCCATTTCATATAGTTGGCACCGGTCTATTTATTTTATTTTATTTGTGCATTTGAGATTTTAAAAAAGCACTGAGGTAATTTACATTTCTATTTTATTTTTTGGAACATTTATATGGATGAAGTATATAAGGAACAATCTTGCATTGACAAGAGGACCAATTCAATCTTGTATTGTCCTCTGAAAAGGAAATATTAAGGTCATACTTGTCATATTTCTAATACAAGTATTTAACATACTTTCTCCACTTCTTGTTGGTCACAGGCCTTTCTTTGATAGGATTAGTGACTTGTTTCCATGTTTTCACCTTTTAATTGGAACTTGTATTGATTTTTATTTACAGAATTTGCCCTGGGGATAGTTGATCTGTTGACAGTGATAATTAGCCAGAGGACACTGCTTGATATTATAGGCTATTTATTTGTATTTTTATTGGCATTCTTTTTATTGGTCCATCTGGTATATGTTGTTTCTTGTTAAACTCTGTTCCTCTTAGCCTGTTTGTACATATGTGAGTATTTACATATCACACAGTCTGGTTGATTTTTTTTTTTTCCTTTTTATCAGAGGGCTTCAAAACAACAACCCTGTTACCAACCAAATCTCAGCTGGAGTAAATTGGCACAGCTTCCTTAATGGATACTTTTGCATTCCACTGATGAAAACACCCCAGCTGTGACTTGAAGCCTTAGATTCTATTTCTTCACTGACACTATTCCCATTAGAGACTATGTTTATCCTCCAAATCTTCTGAGAAGTATTAATGTCCTCACCACCCCTCTCCCCCATTATTCTCTGAGAGCCCTTGCTGAGATTCTTGCTTTGGGTGTAGACTTGCTATTTAAAAATACAATATGCAAAGTTAGGGAGTAGAGAAAGAATATGGAGTCTGATTCTTTAATGCCTTGCACCTTGTGTAATCATTTACATCTGAGCAAAATGTAACGTATTTGCAAATCAGAATGGCAACACTATATTTTCAATCTGCACAAGTGTCAATCACTACACAAGATGCCGGGAGGTAGAGACCTGCCTTACGTCTCTTTACATACTTGTGGCAAACTTTAAAAAGGAAGCCTCAGATTCCTACAGATACTTAGGCACCTAAGTAGCTAATCTAGGTGCCTAACTCACACTGAAATCCCTAACTCCCTATGAGAATCTGAGTGTAACGGTAATTTCCATATCCCCAAATTCTGGTGGTTAGTTATCTATGTCCAGGCCAACTCTACTTCCCTTAGTATTGGCCATGGTAGCAAGCCAAGTGTACGATACAAAGGTTTATCTTCTATGGTACTGGACAAACCACATTTCTTAGTCTCTTCTGTGCATCTTCAAGACATTGTGCTTTCATACAGTAAATTCTATTGAACTGCTTAGATATAAACACTCTCCTCAGCACCTTGGAATCTGAGAGTCTTATGAACTTGATATGAGGTTATTTTCTCTGGAAAGATGAAGGTTACCAAGAATGACCCTGATCCAATGCCCATTGAAGTCAATAGGAGTTCTTTTTCAATGGACATTAAATCAGGCCTAATATGGCTAGACAGGCCAACAGTAACTACACACTTCCTTTTCAGGTAGTTTTCACAGGTTATTTAGGGTAAGATATGAGTGGTGCTTTCCTTTTTGCACATTCAGGCTGCTGGGCTGAAGAAAATGGTTGTAACTTTTCTTTTAATTCTATAATCTTATTATCCTTATTATCCTAGCTCCAATAAAAACTGATAATGAAATCTGAGGATACTGAGAACTTGGAATTTTTTCCATTAAGTTTAACTTGATATTTTTTTCAAGCAATGTGGTACTTACTATAGACCAAATCCTTTTAAGACTATCCAGGGAAACATAAACCCTTGCAGTGAGCCATTTTCTGTCAAAATTACATCTGACCTGCATATTTTTGCAATTCTCAGATGCATTATACAATCAGATCAGGTTGTTCCTTGACCAGTTGTTCACCCCTATCAATTGCATTAGCATTTAACCTGTCAGTTTATATTACAAAGGTACCAAAGGTTTAGGAAGGTTACAAGAGATTCAATCTCACACAAAAGTGGGAAAGAATAATCTTAAATCATCCATCAATGTGAGTGTTATTTTTTCTAGTGACATACATATACTCACCTTCTAGAAACTTCACGGTTACTGTGTGTAGCTTTTTTATTGGGTAGACTATATGCAATGCAGCAAAGTGCTGGAGAAGTAATAAAAACAAGAGCAGTATTCATGTGCTATTTCAATTTAGACTGTATCTTCTGTCTCTTGGTATCTTTCTCCCCTCTTCTCTTCTATGCTAAATGTTCTCATTTTTCTATATAGCTATTACCCCTCATTTCAACAGCAAAGTGGTTCTTCTATTCCATATTAACAGTAGGGCACATCCTACAAGGTCTGGAGCACCTGGTGAGGAGCTGGGTGCCCTTGAGTCCCAATGAATCCTGGTGAAATTGAGGGACTAACCCCCCCAGCCCCTCTAAGCAGGAGGCACCCAGCCTCTTGCAGGATCAAGCCCATCTAGTGGTTTTATACACATGAATAGACCTGCATAGCTTTGGAATACTCAATACACATATTGTTTTTCATTACTAAAATATGATCAAATATACATGATGCAAGAATGCACCATTTGGCCTTACAATATTTCAATGATAATTTAACAATTAGAGTCAAAGTAACCGTAGTCCAGCCAAATCCACTAAATTATCCTCAATCAGTGATGCTAACTTTTCATTCTTTTTTACTGATGCAACTAATGAAAAAGTACTATTCATTTTACAATCCCAATATTGACTGTTTAGTTTACCTAGTTAAATGTCAGATGATCAGCCGTTCAGCATGTGTGTGTAAGGGCAGGGATAAGACCGTGTCTTCCCCTGCTTTACAGACCTGGCCATGGACCAACCACAGTGTGTCTGAGAAGCGCAGGAATTATGACTTTGGCACTGCCTCTAGCCTGGCCATAAAGAGTGGGGTGAGCACTTGCTGCATCCATTGAAAACAATGGCAGAATTCTCATTACAGGTGGGTCAAATTCAAATTTACAATTCATCCTGGAATTGCCCCTGCAGCATAGCCCTCCCCACCCCCGCCCCATGCCCCATGCCCCACCTCATTCCAAACACCGGAGTGTACTTTAAAGGCACAGTCTAGGCCTACATATCCAGTAGACAATATCTCATTTGATGATGTCACAATACCATTGAACCAGCAAGAACAGCAAAGTTCACCCTGTCCTATTAATGTGTAGAAGGGAGCACCATTTCCTTCAAAGCCATTCCCCATAGAAATACTTTCCCAAATGTCTATGTGAGCATACTTACTGCCTCATCCTCCAGTTCCAACACGAACAAAGCTCCTGCTGATGTCAGGATGAGTGTTGCCCGCCTAGAAGCTGCAGGATCAGGATATTAGAGAGGCAGAGCCTTTTATTGGTGCGCTGGGGAGGAATATGCTATTACTGAGCTTAGGAAATGCAATCTGCCTACACCCAGCTATAGCAATAGAGATAAATAATACATCGTTATACATTTATAGTAATATTGTTATAATAAAAATAATAATAATATGTATTCTGAGAATAGTGAAGAGCACAAATAAAAACAGGATCTGTAAACATGAATGCATGAATATATATTGAGTTTTAGCAACAGACAACTGCTGAAAGGAATACGTCAGTGGATAAATATTTCAGCTTATATTTTCTTGTGTATTTACAAGACTGTATTAACTGTACCTGGTTAGCTGGCCCATGGTGAATGTTGTTTAATAAGCAAAAGATAAGAGTTTACTAAAGATTTAGATAACCTGAGCATGGTTCACTCCTGAGAGAGTGAGGATGTGCCAGCTGCACCTCCCTGGTTCAAGAGGGGCTGCTGTCCCCTGGAATGGAGAATTCATGTTAGGGAGAAGCCAGACACCATTTGTATTCAACCCCTCTATCCTGAGGATACTGTGATCAAGAGGTCACCATTGAAATGTACTATGACCATCATTGTAGAGCTTCCAACCCCCAGGTCACCTTGTCCAGAGCACCCCCTTGGCAAACACTACTCATTTTCAACAACCATTGGCTCCTAAGGCTCATTGATGGAAAAGAGGTTGTAGCCTTCTTATGGCATCAAGGTCTAGGACCAGACTTGGACTCCCAGGGACCTCCACCAGGCTTTAGCCTGTTGTATGCTGCAATCAGCTCCACCTCGTTCCAGTGAAACCAGACAGATCAGTCTAGAGAAGCACCCATTTATGGAATCCATCAGTGTACATTTTTTTAATTCCCATAATAAAAATTTTCATTAATACCCTCATAAATAAGTCAGGATCATAATCAGATCGATTGCCTATGCCCATAAGAAGTAAATCTCAATATCAGTTGGAGTGAATTCCCATTGAACATTTACAGCAGTGCAGATGTCAGGAAGATCATCTTTATGGTGGCAAGAAGCATACAGGCCTTATTGATGTAACCCCTGATATTACCACTCTAAAGCAAAGGCAGGTTGCTCTGAAGTTACATGCCAGGTGGCGTGCAAGGGGAATTTTCAAATTTATGAAGTCTGCTATAATATTCTGCAACTCAGAGGGCTTGTCTACACCATGGGGAAATGCACCCTATGGGGATGCGATTTCAAAAGGGCATTACACGTCTCCCATTAATTAATCTGTGTAGACCCTGCTGGTGCACACTAAAGGTTACCTACTGCTCTTTGAAATAGTACTGTTAAAGCTCACTAAGGAACCTTTAGTGTGCACCAGCACAGTCTACATGGACAAATTCACGTGCAACATGCTGCTGCACTATAGTAATCACAACCCATAATGTGCATTCCCCCACCATGTAGAAAAGTTTATTTTCAGTCCACATGGGATATGGTTAAGAAAAAGTAACAAGAGATTAAAAGACTTTCATTTTCTCTACACTGTTTTGGCCCGATATACTTCAGCTGGAGGTATTCTATCGCTTGCATAGAAGTGGAGGATTAGTTTCTTGACCTTGTTATGTCTGCTTTGTGCTGCACGACTTAAAATTGTCTTAAATGTGCAACTAGGATATCACTAGTATTGGGAATCCAGCAATGGTATAGTACCCTTCTCTCAGTTGATCTCAGGGCTGTAGCTAGGAGAAAGGGATGTGGCTGGAGTACCATTGCACTCCTATAATCATCAGTTTCCCAAATAGCCTGTGGGGGTCATTTCACTTAGTGCAAATTTCTGCAGTTGTGAGGTTGATCTAATTTGAATGACGTGCATTACAATTCCACCTCTCCTTTAGTGAATTGCTGTAGGGTGAATTTCATTTGATAACACTGAGTACCTTTAAAATAAAAGGTATTTCCTTCTTATACACTTGCTGGAAAATATAAGGCTTCAGGACCGAACTGGGTCAAAATCTGTTCTTTGTGGCACCCTTGTGCCTCAGAGTATCTAAGCACAATTTGACACACTGTAATTTCCCTTTCTCCAACAATGAATAAGCAAAAATTATTGTATGTGAAATAGCCAATCCACTGTCATCACATATGTTATGCGGATTGTAAAGGAACCAAAAAGTTGAATGAGTAGGATGAACAGTTGAACAAATAAGAGAACCACAGAGCAATTTTCCAGACACTAATTGTGTGTACATTTCTGTGGTCACAAAATCAGAGGCTAGAACTCAAATAGCTAAAGCTTTGGCCATAAAATTATGTTTTCCAAAAGGAACATCATAAAACAATACCGACATTTCTCTGTGTTCACATAGTGAATGGTTCGGGGCCTAGATTCTTGGTTGTATTCCATTCCACTTATGCTGCTTCTATGGCATCCCCCAATTCACCCCACAGAGAAAGGGAGTCTTGCTCAAGATTTTTCTAGGGGGGAAAGAGCTTAATCACAATGTAATTATGAATTTTAAAATGCCCTAGATCCTTTAATCCCATTAATTTATCTTTCTATTATTACAAATTCAGAAATCCTGTAATCCTGTGGATGTTCACTATTGATTTTCAAATTTAATAAAGGCAATTGGATGAGATCCTGTAATGTGTGTATGTATACTGTTCATTCACATTCAAATTTATTAGAGGCAATGGCCTGAAATAATAATCACATGCTCTTACTTTTATTAGAGGAAGCCACCTGAGATAGAACTGATTTGTCATATAATCTAATATTTCTCTCTGCCAAATGTCAGACACAAAGAAAAAAAAATCTCACTGGAGAACTTCATCGCAGTGGCCTGTCATACTACATATTGAAAAGAAAAGAAGACACAATTGAACGCACTGTTGTTGGACAGCCATTATCTAGGTTTTGTAAGTCCCCCAGCTTTCCTTTTTAAGGTTAGCTCTTCAAAACCATAACCAACATTTTTCGGACATTTTAATGGAATTTCTCTCCTGTTTCTTGGTCCCCTTTGGGATACTTCATAATTTTCATCTATTTGGCCTGAAACTAACATTTGCCTTTCCAGGACGGTAGTAATTCATATGACCTGTGCAAATCAGGCCACAGAAGGTGATACTGGGTGAAGGAGGTTATGAGCTCCTACCCTCCAAGAATAGAGCAGGACCCTGTGGGGAAAAGGGTAGATTTCCTAACAATGTTCTCTGAGGGCCTCATCCTGTGATGTACTGTGCTTTGCAGCCTTGGCCCTAGACTGACCAGAGCATGGCTCGTAAGTGCAGGAATTATTTGAGTTTATCATTATCTTATGAACAAAGTTTCCACTGAAGTCAATTTGAGTTTTGCCTGCTTAGAGGCTGCAGGATCAGGATATTAGAGAGACAGATGGTTTTTTTGGTGCACTGGAGAGGAATGTTTTTACTACTGAGTTTAGAAAATCCTGCTTGCATACAGCCTGCTGCGGCAGTAGAGAGAAATAATACATTGTTTTGATGTGTGTTTCAGTACAGTGAAGAGCATGAATAAATACGATCTAGAAATATGAATGCATGCATATATATTGAGTTTTAGCAACAGATAAATGCTGAAAGGAATGTCAGTGGAGAAATAGTTCTGCTCATATATTCTTGTCTATTTACAAGAAAACATGAACTTTACTATGTTGGCTGCACTATTAAAAACACTGTTTAATAAGCAAAGGAAAATACTTTCATCTAGATTCAGATGTACAGGACTTGAGAGTTTGGGACTGTGAAATTTCACCTATCTGAACCAAAAGTAACCGCTGTAACCTGGAATGGGGAATTATTCCTTAGTAGGGACAGGCAGTATAATCCAAGAGATTCTGCAAGTAAAGGCAACATTGAAATGTAGTTTAGGTACCTAGATAACTCTTCAAGAGAACCTGCACAGTAGATGCTGTAGATCAGAGACCCCATTTACATGCCAACCATCACACCTACTAATTCCATCAACTTTTTAGGTAGCACTGATTCTCTAGGACCAGCTGGTGGAAGGGAGTTTGTGGGCACTATATGCAACCATTACATCTCCTTTGGATGTACCTTGGATCTCCAGGGTCCTTCGCCATCAAGTTCTAGCCTATTATGTGTAATTATAATCTTCCTTAACTTGTTCCAGAAAAGCCAGCTGGGCCATTCTGAAGAACTTAGTCTCTCATCTAGAAATGTAGCTTTTATTATTATTTCTAAAATCGTTCCAGTATGCACTAATAGCTCCATAAAATGTATTAAGCTCTTCCTGGAGAACATAACCAAATGTACCATCTAGTACCCCAAGAAATAAATCTCAATATCAGTCAGTGTGAATTCCCAATGAGTATTTATAGTGGCACAGGTGTCAGGGAGAGAATCTTTACAGTGATAAGAACCATTCAGGCCTTATTGATGTAACCCACAATATTGCTTCTCTTGAACAAAGTCAGATTATGCTACAGTTATATGCCAGTCTTTATTAAAGAATGCAATGGAACTGTAAAGCTTCTGAAGTCTTCTATAATATCTGAGCACCAAGAATGCACTTGTGGTCTCGTCCTGCAATTCTTTTTCTATTTTCAATACCCACAGGCTAAGTAAAGGAACAAGAGATGATGTGACTTTCATGTTCACTACATCATTTCAGTTCAATACTAATTCAGTAGAAGGAGAAGCCACCACCCCTACAGAGACCGAAGAGGACCAGAGATGAAATATTGGTACCATTAAATCAGTGGAAATTTTGGCAGTCAATTCAATGGGCTCAGGCTTTCACACCTGATTTTCATTTACATTAAAGCTTTTATGTGACTCACTGGAAGTCTAAACAGTCCATAAGGTGAGTATCAATGTAATTTAGGTCCATTTTAAGGCCTATGTACAGACCCACACTGATAAGAAGGCGTTAATGAAGGCTTGTGTACACAACTGGCCTGGGCCTGTTACACCTGTAGCAGATGTCAGGAGTACGGGGGGGGGGTTACAAAAGGAGATTCAGCACAAGTTGGGGGCTGACCAGGGAGGAGAGCAAAGCTCTGCTTTTCTTTTAGTGAGGTAAGCCTGGTTTCAGCCAGAAGTCTGAAACAGCTTGTTGAATGAGCCATCTGGCAGATGGTATGACCAGGTCTGGGAAGACTATCAAAAAGGCCTGGCTGCATAAAGACAAGCCCCGAAGAGACAGGCAGGATCTTGTTGAAGACTTTTCAGATGACCCTGGTTTTGAGTGCATAATATTCCTTATTTTGGGGTGGGCTTAAATTGTGACCAAGTTGGAGGGCAACTCTTGGGAAGAGGCAGACCAGAGGGTTAGAGTAGCCCTTGGCAAAGTGTGCCAGATGGGGAGAAAGCCATTATGCCATGCCAAGCCACAAGGGGGCACTCCAGTGGTTAGTCCACTCTTTCACAGGCCCCTTCAAACTCCCAGGTGGAAAGGGGTATACATGTAAACGAGAATCAGGCAGCACATAGCACATGCCATGCACACATTATACGACACATTATCAATCGATGGAATTCAACGCAACAGCCAGTCATGAAGTCAAACTCTGTGGCTAAATAATTTCATGACCTCAAAGTTTGTAGGGCCTGTACGTAAATTAAGCTAATGTTAAATCTCATGCTTCAAAGCATAAATTCATCAGCTGAAGGCTCCCATGTACTGCACTGTATAATTGGCTAGGTGTAGTGTGATGGATATGGTTCACCTTCCTTTGAAGTATTGCTATTGGGTCACTGCCAGATGCCTGATGATATACCATTCTAGATGATTCTGATACTATCTTGCAAATCATATGACTCTGTGTTAATTTAATTGGAAGGTTAATCAAATGGACTGTTCTAATCTAAATAAAATAAAAGTCGCAGGACCCAATTATCAACAGCCATGAGGATGTTTTGTATCACATCAATAGGCCAAAGTGACATAGTAAGGGCTTGCTTATGCTGTAGTGATCCCAGCTGCAGTATTAGTGTCTTCGGGCTGCTGGTAGTCTACACAAGTTAGAGGCTGCTCTAATTTACTCTTGGTGATGGCCCATGATTAGGAGGGTGGGGGACAGGATGCTCCTTGCACTTCTTTCTCATCACTGGCACTTTTAAAATCAAGATTGACTGTTTTTCTTAAAAAAACAACAACAACAAAAAAACCCTCTCCTTCGACCATATTAATTCAGAGAAGTCCTATGATCTTTGTTATATTGAAGGTCAGATTAGATGATCAAAATGGACTCATCTGTTTTGATAATCTCTGCTACACCTCAGTAGCAGCTCAGAACCTGGGCTTTTGTCAAGAATAAACTTATTAGTTTATATGGTATCCCTCTGCCCTTTATTGGAGAGAACAGAACAGTTTATCTGGTTTATCAGGTTTCTTCCATCTCATCTGCTGAAATTCCAATTAGCCATTATATGCAACACAATGTCAACCATAAAGGCCTTGTTGATCACAGATTTTTTATAAAATCAAAGGTGCATACATCACAGAAATAAAGCATTTCTGATAGAACAGCCCAAACTATTTTTATTTTAGTGATATATCCTAGTTCTTATTATTTTTCTGGTGTGCTTGTTGTGTAAACATGACAACACACACAGACCAGCCTAAATCTGTGGCTTTTGATATATCCTCTTGTCTCGTTTAAGTACACATAATACAAGTACATGGCAACAACAACAGATTTAACCAACACTGGTAAAATTGGTATGCTGAGATGGTTGAAGACAGCTTATTTCATTCAGGGTTTATTTCATTTGGGATACTTCATTAAAATGGTGGCTCAGGCTTCATATCCCCTTCGGACCAGAAACTGGAGAGTTGCTGAGCAAGAACTAGTTTTTCCAAAGTCAGAGAGACCAGAAGAAACAATAACTGCAACTGAACTGATTAATATTTTATTTATAGAACCACAATTTTTATCTGTCACTGTCACTGTAGAAATCAGTGCTATTGCTAAATCTTTGAGTGAAATTCTGACTCCAGTGAAGTCAAAAGCAAAATTCCTATTGACTTCAGAGGTGCTAGGATTTCATTCTGTCTCATGAGGTATCCCCAAAAAAGCTCCTTTTTCCTTCCCTGATGCATCTCTCTAGTCCTTCTTAAGAGAACAGTCTACCTTTTCTCTCACACACAGCCTGCTTATTCTTTCTTCCAAGCTGCCAAACTAAACTCATGATAACCTTGGGTCAGGCAAAGTGGACTCTAATGTTCCAAACAGAAATAACAAACCTTATTACATAGACTGGTTTGGATTCAGCCACCCAACCATTCAATCTGTTTTGTAAAGCCCCTTGGAGTAGGTACTGCGTCTTCCTCTGAGTTTGTAGAGCACCTTGCACAGCAGGGCCTTGCTCAGGATCAAGACCGCTGAGTTTTACCATAATATAAACATTAAAGAATCAGAGTAATATTAATCAAGGCCCAGTCCTGAAAGGTTGGAATGCCCTTGGCTCTCATTGGCTTTACTATTAAAATGAAATGATGGAGGCCGCTGTGGTGATTGTATGATTAATATTCATGCAATATCCTGGACAAACCTTATTGAATTAAGTTAAATCCTTCCTGAATAATTTTTGAGTATTTTAGGCATTCATTGTATTAAAAAGGATAAAGTTTATGTATTATTGTGGGATTGTATGAAAATTCCTTGTGGGGAAGACATGACTAATATAAACCCCGGGAAGTGTTTTTGACTTTTCTAAATAATTGGCTAGACAAGAAGGAATGTTTGAGATAAACAAATTTGAAGGGGTTTCCTAGAAAATACTTGGGAGGAGGGGACTGCAACCATCCATTTCCATACCCAATCTTTAGAGGCGATGCCCTGAGGAGGAACCCACTGTCTTTGAATTACCTATTCCCAAAACAAATATTCAAGGCTGTATAAAAGGGGGAGTTCATTTCTCATGAGTGTTCTTGTTCTGAGCAAAAGACTGTTATGATATGGTAACCCCAGAAAACCCCTATGCAGGGTTTAAAGAACTATTCATCTGCCAGAGCCCGTGTTGGAGTTGTGGTGATCTCTGATAAGCTTATTAACATGTGTGTAAATACATTTATTGTTTTTAGTATGTTTTCTCTGTAATGCTTTCACCTTAAGAATAATGTGCTTGCTTAGAAAGATCAGTGTGGTAGCTTAACTGTGGGCAATTTTGGTGTTTATAACCTCTGAGGAAGGAAGGCAAAGCCAGAGGGCTGAGGCAGTTTGACTCACTGGGGAATTCAGTGTAGTCAGGGACCTGTGCAACCAAGAGAGGTGACATCTGGGGAGCCAGTAGCCTAACAGTGGGTGCCCTTGCTGCCTGCCTGACAGAGAGCTAACACATGTACAGTTGCCCTGAACTGTGACAGCTACATCTACACCTTCTCAGCTATGTGTCAAGAGCACATTCTTGGAAATGATTTCAAATTTTCATTTGTATGCCTGTAGAGACTTAGGGCCCAATTTTTAATGGCATGTGGGTGCCTAAGAGGCAGACTTTATTCAACATCTTTAGAAAGGATTTGATTACATAAATTAAAGAAACAGAAGAAAAATATTAACATTAATGGAAAATGGGTAAATAACCTTCAGTATGCAGATGACAGTGCTGTTTGCAGAATCAGGTCTGTTGAAGTTAGTGGAGATTTTAGATGAATATGGCAAAGAACATAGTCTAGAGTAGGATGTAGACAAGACAAAAACTATAGTAGTATGCAAGGACCCTGGGAAAACATGGAAGATTCCAGTGAATGACACAACCAGACAGCAAGTGAAAAATTATTGCTTCTTAGGAAGCATCTTTACAGAAGATGGGATATCAGATACTGAAGTTAGTACCAGAAAAGCAAGAACCAAAGAGAGACAAGGTGGGTGAGGTAATACCTTTTTATTGAACCCACTTCTGTTGGTGTGAGAGAGATGTTTCAAGCTTACTCAGAACCCTTCTTCAGGTCCTGAAAAACTTGTCTCTCTCACCAACGGGAGAGTAAAAGATATTACCTCACCCACCTTCTCTTGCTAATATCCTGGGATCAACATGGCTAAAACAAGAAGAACCAAAGAGACGTTCTGGAAGAATAAACTGATGAGAAGGGGAAAAAAAATCTCAAGACTAAATTCCAACTCCTAAAAACTTACATTTGGACTGTGTTAAACTGGCTGTGAAACATGGACAATGTTCAAACAATCGATTAAAAAACCTACAGTCCTTCAAATTAGGTGTTATAGAAGAATTCTGAAAATACCAGGGATAGACCACATAAAACACAAAAAAGTTTTGGAGATAATCCATTTCAATGATACTTAAGCATCTGGGAACTTTAAAAATGTAAATTTAAATCATGTAGGTGCCTTCTACATGTTTAGGTATCTAAATACATTTAAAAATCTGGGCCAGAGTCCACTGTAGACCTGATATACTTAGATGTCTATTTCAGTTTATATTGCCTAGTGTACAACATACCATTGTTTTTTCACAGAGATTGTATGCTTTTCTCTCCAGTGGGAGTTAACATACCAAAAACATGTTTCACTGGGTGAAAATGTAGGAAACTTTAGCAGGGAAAAAAGCAAACCTACAATAGGCGTAGTGGGTGAAAAATTCTCCATTTAGTCTGTACCTAATAGGATTGAAGCAAATCATACATGTTGATGTCTTCATGTTTAGTCTTTCCTTTCTTCTCTTTTCTTTTTTTTTTTAAACATAAAAAAAGAAGGAAATAATTTCCTCTGTATTCTTTGATGTGTCCCTCAGCCAACAGATCACTAAAGCTATCTCTGAAAAAAAAAAAATATTTCCAAAGCAATACAAATTCTTGAAAAAATACTGCTAATGTTTGCTTGACAAATTATTTCTTCATTCCTATATTCATACAAAGTGCAGTAATTTTCATGTGCCATTGAACACTGAGAGATAGTGTGAATTTCCATAAGAAGGCTGTTATTATGTTCTTCTTTTACTGAAGTGATGATTGTTATGACTTTTCAAAGCACAAAGTCAAAATCTCAGTAATCCTCTCATGAGCCATAATGAGTAAGGACTCCAAATTAATAAAAAAAAATTGATATGCTATTAATTGGTGTCATTTGCATATTTTATTTTCAAAAGACTGAAAAGTAATCACTGGAGATGTTTTTCAAACTCTTAACATGATTCTCTAGGCCAGTTTCTGATGTATGTAGTGTTGGTGTATGTCTGGAGTAAATCAATTGATATGAATGAATTTACACCAGCATAACTAAGATCAGAATCTGCTCCCTTTTCTCCAAAGTCTTAGCCACAGCAGTACCTTGCTTCTTATTCCAGGAAATTCCCTCAGACTTAGATGTGGGGAGGCTTTGTCTGGGCCAGCAGGGGAAAAAAACCCTTCAACCTCTTTAATTCCCCTATTTTTCTACTTCTCCTTATGCATATACAGTCTCCTGTTGGCGATGAGATGGGAGGAGGGGGGTTCCTTGTCTGATTGGCTGTATAGAAAGGTTTAGTGGAAGCCTTTTGTCTCTTGCAGATTTGAGAGGAGCATTTATAATACAGCAGAGTGAATAATTTTTTACTTTTTTTGGTTCAGAGGCTGAACTGAAAAATAAAAAAAGAAATCAAAATAGCTTTGGGTCAATTCAAATGAAAATATTTTAGTTTTATCTCAGCTTTACCAATAATTTGCTTCGGTTTACTTTTTTTTAAAGTTAAATCTAGAAAACAAAACATTGTTTCAAAATAAAAAGAAAATGTTTCATTCAGAAAGTGTCAAAATGAAACATTTGAACTTTTTTGGAATTTTTTTCCCCTTTCTTTTTGGCAAAAATTATTCACCAAATTGGATTCAAATTCATGAACAGTTTTGGTCAATGTGAAACTTTTTTTTTTTTTTTTTTGAGAATAAACTATTCACCAAATCCCACCCTGCTCTAGTTTATAAGCCCTTTTCCTTGCTCGGAGGCCCATTCTGACCCCTGGAGCAATAGCAGCTGTAAGCAGGCAAGGCAGCAGAGAAGCATACCACGGTTTCACTTGAAGCTGTGGCTGTCTCTTTTGGAGTTAGGTTATCTCAGTAACATCAAGCTGACCAGTGGGAGTCCCAGCAACGACTGGTAAGAAATCATCCAGAGGGTCACAGCAGAGGCAGCAGCAGAGACCATGTGCAGAAGGATGAAAATCTCAATGCGTAGGCTCCTTACCTACTGGCAGGACCCAGAGCTTGATTTCCTGGCAACGGCTGATCCAAAACCTGCTTGCCTCAGGGAGAAGCAGGAGGACAGTAATGAATGTGGGTGTTGTTCTCCTCTCTCCCCTCCTCCCTCCAGAGGTACTCCTTGGCTAGGGGAAGTTGGATGCCTTGGATCATCCCTTTTCCCCCTATACCTCACTGGAGCAGGGTGTGGAGTCAAGGGTGGTGAGAGGAGACTCAGGAACTTTCCTGTGGGCTGAAATCACTGACTTGTGGGGACCAGAATGTCCTTTCACAGCAACTTGGGGGGTGGAGAGACCCTGACAGTGCAGTGTCCATAAGGTTTTCTTTCGGCAGGGGGTTAGAGGTTCCTCCACACAAAGTTTGGGTGTTGGAGGAGTTTCCTTTTTCCCTAGATTCCCCAGAAGGTAGCAGCATTTGGGAGTGTAGATTCCAGGTGCCAGCACTCCTGTAAACTGTGCTACCAGACCAGGATGGGATGGTGGATTCCCTTGTTTCTACTGCCCAGAGATTAGGGAGTAGGCGAAGCAAACCCGCAGGGGAATCCGGTTTAGCAAGAAGGCTATTATGGGGTCGCTAATAGAAGACTATTATACGTCAAGCAAGGGTGTGATGAAATAGGGCTTTGGAGTTTAGGGATCTGCAAGGGATGCAGATATTAAACATCCTGACTCAATGTCCAAAACTGATTGGGGGATGACGAGGTGAGTCAGAATGCTGCAAGACTGTGGGGAGACGAAGGCAAGGATTTACCCCGTCAAAGCATTCGACTTACCTAGTGTAGACACCTGCTGGCGACAGACAGCATTTTCCTTCACAGGGAAGGGAGTTACTTCACAAAATTCCAGTTCATTGTGATGTTAAACAGCATGATTGTTGAGGCTTCCTCATGGTAAGTTTGGATCCCTTTCATTAGGATTGAGGTGGCCACCTCCACAGCACAGCTGAGCTCAGGAGCCAGAAGGGTACAGGCTCTTAGTGGGGGCATTCAAATTCATACAGTCTGCATGAGACTGAATGCTGAGGATAATAATTCAGTGGTATAGGTATGTTGAGCTCTTGCTGTTATGCCTTCTTGCAGGGTCATAAGAACAGGTCACAGTAGTTTGTGCTTGGATGCATGGGTACAGTACCATGCATTGGGCCCCCTAGCAGGTAGACAGTTCCCCCTGGAAGTTCATAACTAGTTGGCAAGGAAGGAGGGGCACACTTTGGGGTCAGCAGATGCCCCTAGCATCTAGTTGAATGAGTCAGTGTGCGCCTGAATGAAAACAATTTGGGAAATGTATATAAAAGGGTGGAGTTCATGATTAGGGCAAAGAGATTAGGGGTGGATCCAGGTCCTTTTCCCTGCCATCAGATGCCACGTTGAAAGTTCTGACTGGGGATCTTCCAGGCCCTCACAGGTAGACCAACCAGATCAGGAGATGTGTAAATTAGTTGGTGACTAAATTATGAGTGGGAAAGGTTGATGATTGCCCATCATGAAACTGCAGATTTGGTACCTGCGTTATTCAGGGAGATGGGATATACACCTGACTGTGGACTGGATAGGATTCTGTTTTATGTTATGAAAAGAATTAGCAGTCTGGAGACCTAGCTAGGAGTGATGGGAGCAGATTGCTGGCGAGTCCTGGTGACAGGTGTCCAGTGTAGGTACTTTTTTTAACATGGGGGTCTGGTTCCTTGAAAAATGGAAGTGCAATCAGGATTAGGGGAAAAGAAGGTGGGAACTGTGTTGGGGATTCTAATGTCTAGTACAGTGAGAGGCCTACCCCTTTTCCCTATTCCCTCAAACCGTCTACGAGGGAAAGGTATTGGAAACCAAGCAATAGGACTAAGACCTGACTAAAAATTTGGAGAGGCTGAGGACACCCCTCCCAAATTGGTCCAGGTTAAGGAAGATACCAGATAACTTATTACATCTGGGAAACTAATAACGTTGCACCCTAGTTAATATGTCTTCCTGCATTGACCAGGGATAATCAATCACCGCATTCTCTCACTAAAACAGGAAGTGATCCTACAGGTTTCAATGAAGTCTCTGTAAAGATTTAATATTTGTATGTATTTGGAGAAAACACTTAAAACAAACAACCACCCTCAGATCCAGCAAGAATTTAATGCAAACATCTGAGGGGAGTGTGTGTACATATGTGACAATTTCATTAGAGTTATAAAAAACAAACACTGCCCAAGGAAGGGAGAACCTGAACATTTGGCAAGTAATGATTAATATAGAATAAATGTCAGTCGTAAACAAGTTACCAATAACCATTCAAAGTACACAGCTATTCTAATTCCTCAAGAATTTTCTGGGGCCACTTCCTGACTGGTTGCTGATTATTTTTTATCTCCAGCCTGTTTTCTTAAAAAAAAAAAAAAAAAAAAAAAAATAATCACACGGCAAGCTGTCATTCTACTCACTAATAGCTTTATCCTGCATTCCTTGCACATGTAAAACTCCAGTGACCACACCAGAATGTCTGAGTTTGCAAGGGATGCTGTGTCGGGCTCTAATAGGATATCAGTGGTATTGAATACACACAAAACACCCATAATTATATGGTCTCCATACTGCACCAATTTTATTAATGCTGTTATTTCTTAAAAGACTTCACAGACAATGTGTAATTAAAATTTCTTCAGTCTTTTCAAATGATCAAGCATTATGAAAATAGACAAGGTCATTGTTTTATCTGCAATAAAGTCACAGGAATTGCCATAGATATAGCAATAGTATTACATATATAATTACCACGGCGGTAATTTATTCAGTAAAACTCTCATTTAATTACAGGAACCCATTACACTGAACGATGTGTTAAGCATGATATATATCATAGTTGTAAATATTCAGAAATAGTCCCCCTTTATAATGAAAGCAACTCTTCACTATACTCCATTTGCATTAGACTTCAGAGTGCTGATACAACAGAAAGGCACCATCAGTGGATCACATAGCTACTGAATATTCTATGTGGCCTGTGATTTATAGACACAAAGGGGGTGGCTCAAACATGGCTGGTTGGAACTGCATTATACACTTCTAATAATTGCCCACGTGTTCACAGTTTGAGGAGGCAGAAAATATCAGTATATTCAAAGGAGACTAAGTCAACACCCTAAGCTATCATCAATCTGAAAATGCTTATTCCAAGATTTCAAGAGGTTTTTTTCCATGTGATTGCTATAGTTTGGAAGAAATACAGGAGGCTCTGAGAGGAGTAAACCCATTGCACTCTATGAGGATTTCCGCTTTTGAAGAGCAGGTTGAATTTCTGTTCATCACTGGGTTTCCAGAAGGAGAGGAGGGAAGGGAGTGCAGCTTTACCCCCCACAGATGCTCTGCTAGCCAGACCTCTTGAGAGAGGCCATTGAATCAGTGGACCTGTTGAATACCCCGACCACCACTTCCTTTCTTTCTTTTTGGTCACCCAAAGTGTCCATTTGTGTCCCCTGTAAGTGAAGATGCAACCACTTTGCATTATAGCAACTTGGGCCAATACATATCCTCTCCAATACTATGGCTCTCTGCCAACAATTCCAGACACAGACCAGCCTAAGCCCAGGGGTGAATCTGACCTATTAAATGTATATTAATATATTGTTCTTGCTCATTGTGACACTGCAAACCACTGTCAAAGTTGCTGTTCTCTGGACACAGTGATTTTAACAATTTAAACACATTCTCACCATAATGCCCATAAGCATGTGATATATATGATAACTATGAAAGATGCAATACTCTGTATATATGGAGTGAGAAACTATGAAAATAGTCCTTATGTTCAAGATTCTCTAGCAACATGAAAAAAAGATGTGAAACACCTTTGCATATTAGCAATTCACATTTAAATCTGCAACAAGGAACATTTTACTGGCTGTGGCTGGAAGACAATATCATCCAATAGAATATATTTAATGGCTAAAAATAAAGCAGACAGTCTCAGAACAAATCTTGACTACATACAAACTACCACGGTTACCTTTAGAGAAATGTATTAAAGATCCTCATTATTCAAATATACACTGCTTAGGCCAGGACAGTTTGGAGGACATTTTATAGCCCCAGAACAAAGGCACTTCTCAGTGCACAAATTTGTCCACTGCCCACTTGCCGAAGTAGAACGTTGACAAAAAAGTTTTGACAAACATAAGCCAAGTAAGCTCTAGCCTGAAAAAGTACACAGCAATGTAAGCAAAACATCAATCCAGTCATCCCGTTTTATGACACGGGATCAATATTTATAGGTCAGACTTTGACCCGGAAAGTCTTTGAAAGATGCAGAAAACTTTAGACGTTGAAGAGGTTGAAATCAGAAAGGTTCCTTTAGTCACGTGTGTGCCCAAGTGAAATTCTTTCTGAAGTCACTGCAAAATAGCAGACATCTGAATTGTTCCGAGAACAGCTTTGTCCCTACAGCTGATCGTTCACAGGGGAACAAAACATAAACCCTACAGAGCCCATTTCTGTTAGCTACTTGAATACATATCACAGCAAAGTACTGCAGCAGTAACGTTCCCAGCCTGGAACAATGGCTGCTAAAAATTTGGGATGTACTTGTGGTTGAATAAAGCCTGAAGTCTAGTTTAATAAGAGACTTACAATCAATATGTCAACACCTATCTTCCCCTTTTCACATATCCTGAAAAAGAATATTGCAGGTAAAATGACCTAGACAATAACATTTTCTCAATGCTGACTTTATTTGACATAGAAAGCCAAAAGATTTCCCATTGAGAACATAAGTTTTTATGTCAACTAATTGTTATTTTATGGTAGTTGACATGGTTCGTGACACTTTATGTTGCAATCCTGTTAACCTGTGTGCCACAAATATTCCCCTACACTACAGTAACAGTAACACTACAGTATTATCTATGTATCTGCCTTATGACCTGCAATACCAAAAACATGCCTCTTGGATAAATATTCTGTGAGAAATAACTTTAAGTAATTTGACCAACCCCCCTCCTAATCCATATTCTAATAAAGTGTGAGCTGAGACCAACTGACACTCCTCCCAGCAGTCTATTTTACCCAACTGTTGCTGAGCTTCTAGATTGTTGTCCCTCTTACTCAATGCACTCAGACACACACTCCTCTCCTGCGGATAGTTTCCCTTAAGTGTAATACTCAAACTAACTTATAAGGCAAACAGACAAGGTCCTTCCAAGGTTTTCACATTCTGCTAGGAGAAAAGAAAAGCAGCTCACTCTCATGCAAATTTGGGATCTCTGTTCTCAGGGATTCCTATACTAAATCACAACACTATACCTGAAACTAGGTCCCCAAAGAACATTTTTCTTGCCTCCCCACTTTTCCCCCCATTCCACCCTTCAAGAAAGTCTTCTGCCTATACTCCAGATGTGAACCAATCTTATCATAACCTCATTTTTCATGACTATGAATTAGCAAAGCTAATTTAAGAACAAACTCATCCTCAACCATTATAAAAAGCTAGATAAATTGGTAATTAGTTTTATAAAAAAGCAATCAACATTTAACAGATTAAGTGCAGATCAACACATAACATGTAACTGTTGATAGTCAGTAGTTAATATGATAAACTTTAAAAATGGATATATGGAATTTGTAGGATATCTGACACTTTAGAGTATCATTGAAGTAACCTCACTCATTTGACATCAAAGTCCATAAAATAACACTACTGAGATCAAAGATATTCAATAAAATTACACTTTCTGAAGTTTGCAAGTCATGTAAGCTGGAGAGATGTTAGTCCACTTGCCCTTGCAATTTTCTGAATTCCTGAATACTTGGAGTCATTACAAGAACATCTGATGTTTTGATACACAAAGATCTGAAAGACACAGACAGTGTCCAGGTTAATCCACACTGACAGGTAGGTCTGCCTTAGAATCCCATTGATTGTGCTCCTTAGATTTTCCTTGCAGAATTAACTTGACTTTGCCCTCTAAAACAAAGTGTGCTTGTCTATATGTTATGATGAAGAAGGTTCCTGATGAAGTTACTGGGGTAGGGACTTTCTTGTTTTATATTTACGCAAAATGGGAACAATTCCTGATTGGGGCCTTCTGGGTTCAAAGCTGGTTGCTGTTTTTAAAAAAATACATAAAAGTAAACCTGGGGAAATTATTTAAAAGTTGATTGTGATTTTAATCATTAACATATTAAATAAATATTTCAGCATTATTCAATCTGAATTTGCTTCTTTGATTTGTGTATACTTGGATTTGTTTAGATATCACTGAGCCCACATCTTATCATTTATGTTACCGTTTATGGACCTAAACCTGCAATCTTTATTGACATGCATTCATTTTATGTTAAATTCCTATTAAGAAGCCAAGGTACTCCACACTAGCTACTCAAGGCAGTGTACTTTTATCTGACACTATACCTCCAGAAGTAGCATTGAGAACACATTCAAATTCACAGGCCACATTTGACTTCTTCCATTGACGTCAATAAGCTTTGGATCAGGCCCTAAATTTAATAAGAGTAAAGGGTACTGAAGTTAAGAGGAATTGGATCTGACCTTTAATGTTCTTTGTTGACATCTATTATACTTTTAAAGAGCAGGCACTAGTCTACTAATAGCTATACAGTTTGGTTGAACAGTGATGTCCCACTCTGCCCTGATAGCAAATACCTCAAGCTATCCCTGAATTTGATTAGAGATATACAATGAAGAAAAATGAATTATTATTTTGTATGCGCACTTTCTTGAAGGTGTAACTGCAGAAAAGCAGTTTTCTTGACCTCCTCTGTGTTCTGATTTTCTGGTATACCAGGATACTTTTTACAGACATACTGCATCTGCACATACGATTTGAGCACTAAAAAGGATGTACAACAATACAGCTTGCAGCACTTTGGCTGAGAGAGCACCTTCCAGTAATACATTTACATGAGATGGAAGTATGGTTTTGATGCTGCTCTGAGAACCTCAGCCAAGGAATATTTCTTGTCAGCACTTGTTTTACAGATGGCAGGGCAGACGTGTGTAAACGTATGCTTTCCTGATGCATTGTGACAGATATATAGTTGCTTATTTACTGGTGTGTATAGCTAATCTATCTATCATATAGGTATAGATATAGACAATCAAGTATAATGTCTCTTCCTTTTCTCCATTTCACTAATTCTTCCTCTTCTGCATTGTGTTCCATCCACTTTTGGTTTTCCATCCTGACTTCCTCTGATTCAGACTCACTAAACTATTCCACGCCTAGATGGCAGACTGTTGGATGGCCGTCCGATCCAGCGGGATCGCTGTGGCCCTTCCTCGGGTCCGGACTCCGGGGAAGGCCACAGAGCCTTCCTACACAGACCAATTTGAGTGGAATTAGACAGATTTGCATATGATGAAATTCAGTTTTTTTCAGTGGCAAAGTAACTTTACTACAAACTTCATTTTTTACTGTCTAACTGCCACTGAAGGTAAAACAACCAGAACAAACATCAACACGCCTTAGGAAATGCTGTGCCGCAAGAGATGCAACATCTCTGCTATCCCAAAGTCCCGGGAATACAAAAATGCTACAAACCAAAGTCTGGATGGAGACATCGATTTACAATATTTTAACCAGTTGCTATGGTGCATATTGTTACTCCCATTAGGTCAGAGAGAAGATAAAATAATTGTTAAAATACAATGGAAAAATAAGTAATATCTTTGTGTGTTGGGCTGGGCGTGGTAGTAATCTTTCCCAACCCATATCAATCCCCTTTGTGATACCACACTGATACCTTGTCCTCTTTAGGAAACATTAAAAAAATAATGGTAGAAACAGTTGGAAGGCATTTTGACTGTGTTCCTGGAGGCATATTTGTGACTGTTATGTAGTAACACATGGTAGAGCCAAGTTAATTACTTAGGGTATTGTCACGCTGGCTGGATAAGGGTGGGGCATTTGTTATATTGCTTGACATCAATATGTCAAAATCATAATAATCCATGTGGTATATGCCATGTCAGGTACTTTTAGAAAGGCTATAATGTGCTAAGTAAGATGATAATGTTTATGTTCATGTGTTATATGTGAAATTGAAGTTATGGATATATTTGAGTTATCTGCATTTCAAATTGTGCTGGCTGGGACACATACCAGACAGGATGGCTGCAAAACAATAGCCTGCTTAATGGCCCATTAAGACATTCCCAGGTACAAGGGGCCCAGGAGGAGTCGCCACTACTTGCCCATGTGACTCTGGACTCCATTTTGGTTCCTGTGAAATTCCACAGGCAGCATACCTGATGAAGCACCAGGACTGTCCCATGTGATTCTGGACTCCATTTTAGTTCCTGTAAAATTCCACAAGACAGCATGGCTAGGGACAGGGGGTATATAAGGCAGTGGTCTGGGAAACCATTTTGTCTTTGATCCTGTTCAGCTACAGACACATACCTACCTGTGGATCAATTCATTTGCAACTGAACCAAAGGACTAAGACCCATCCAGGTATTGGATGTATACCAGAGGAACTATACAAACCTGCAACTCCACAATTCTCTCAGGAACTGGATGTATATGGAGTTTCAATCATTTATAGGTGTCTGATTTGCTTTGACCCTTTAACATTTCTCTTATGGTTTGTTTCTTTCTTTTTACAATAAACCTTTAGTTTTAGTTACTAAAGGATTGGCTGGCAGCATGGTATTTTGGGTAAGATCCGAACTTATATTGATCTGGTACTGTGGCTGACCTTTTGGGGTCAGAGGGAACCTTTTTTAGTAAAGAGCACAGAGTTTAAATAACTGGTCTCTTTACTAGACTTAGTGGCTGACTGGAAGCCAGGAACTGGAATGCAGTAAAGGGGGCTGTGTGCTTTTGTGAACTGGCTTCTTGATAACCAGTGTTGGGAGAATCTGCTCTCCTTTTGCAGCCAGCCCTGATCTTGGCATTTTCAGGTGGCTGCCCTAGGCACTGGACGGGTCACAGGTATGTCTACACTGATGGCGGCAAAGTCGCCACCGTCAGATCGACCTTTCTGGATCAATTGAGCGGTCAGTGAAGACCCGCTCAATCGATCCAGAAGTCAACACTGTAAAACCACCCCCTCAAGTGGAATAATGCTACGTCGATGGGAACACAGCTCCCTTCGGCGCAGTGCAGTGAAGACACCATGCAGAAGGGAAGCACAGCTGTCGACTGGAGTTACACAAGCTACTCTGCATAGCTTGCGTAACTCCCGTCAACTGCTGCCAAATCGCCAGGTAAGTGTAGATCTGGGCTTACTATATGGGCTGACTGCAGATGAGTCGGTCACAGAGGCTACACACACTAGCCAATCAACATCAGTGAAGCATAACTGTGATAGAACTTGTTAATAAACAACATTGTTGGAATATTTTGACAGTCATGCAGCATTGCACTCTTCTCCCATATTGGGAGACCTGTAAGACATCCCAATATTGCCAACAAGTGTAGGCATTGAACTTGCAGACCAAATTGCTTATCCCTTATAAGAAAGAGAACCTTAGATTGTAACAATACACTGTTAAACCTGGCCTAGAAAATTGCCTTATGCAGCTAAAACAATGATAAATCTTGGCATTATTCTATATACCTGGGGGGCTGAAGCGGGATAACATCCTATTTCTGTGCCACAGAGTCCTTGGAAAACACCCTATACATAGCAATAAATCTGTTTATTTTTGTTAAGGTTCCTCCATCACTTTCCCACCTGCTCTTGTCTGTTTGAAATCACTTGATTGTACCATTCTCTGTCTGTTTTCAGCATCATAAAATGACATTCACCTCATCGATCAAAAGATGACCTCTATTCAGTGTCTCTTAGATTAGAGATAACAGCAGGCTGATGTCGAACTGAAAAATAATTTCTTCAGCTCTTTCACTAATCCTTTTTTATTATGACTGCTTGCTAAAATGTCACTTAAAGTGCTGAATGGAAAACAAAACAGAATGCATTCATCTAAATATTTGTGTTGGGATTTACCAAAAAAAATTAGCTAGAACATATTGCTTTAGAACTATTTTATTTTATCCTTTTAGTGTTTAGATTCACATAAATCAATAAAAATGAAATTAAAGAAAAAAACCGGGAAACATTTTTGTCTATACAGAGTGATGCTGAAAATCAGTAAAATATATCGGATGCATGCAGACATGGAATTTAAACTGTGCATATTTAGGAACAGATTTTTAAATATCAGTGTTAAAGATCACTTTAGAATATATTATCACATTCTACACAGTAACATTTGTTACATATCTATAAAAAGGGATGCGTATATGAATAATCATATTCTGACTAATCACGTTACACAGTGAGATTTTTCAAAGCATCATTCTCACATGTTTATTCATGCTAAGCGGAAAAACTTGGCAATATCCTGTATCTCCTACCAAATGGCCTTTTTTCTGGATGGTCCCAGTTTCAAAGGATCACGGGCACTGTGATATTTACCTTAACATGGGCATAAATACTATACATATTTTAGTTATATGAGGCCTAATGCTCAACTTCGGTGAGAATTTCAGCTAACAGCTAATATTGGACTTCGGTTCCATTGCCTTGGGCATTGCCACTTTGGCTATAATGGGTTTTTTAAAAGGACTTGCCAGACTCTGTATGTTTTTTTTCAGCTTCAGTCTTATCCTTCCCTTCACTATATTGAAAAATGTATTCTTTAGGAATAGAATGAACTCCACCTCCAACAAAACTTTCAGAGCCTCAGTCACTAGAACGGCTTTTTGACAGCTGACCTTATTTTACCAAGTAATACATCATCAAGGCAACCCAACTTTGATGGTATATTACACCAGTACAGATGAAGTATTGCTCTAATATATCATCAAAGTAACATCACTTTTATGATATATTTGCACTAATATGAGCTAGCTAGCAGAAACTCTTTCTAGCGGCATGTGCCTTTCAAGGTTTATTTAAAAGAAAAAGTATTTTGTGAATCCTTTTAGGACATGGCTATGAGAAAGAATACTGTACCTTGCAGGGAGTTTGCTAAGTTCTTTCAAGATGGTGTGGTCAAATATTTTGAGGCTAATCAAAGCCCTCACCTTCATTCTTTTGAGGAGGAATTAATAATTCCCCTCCCCACTATCTCCCACTGAAGATATACTACTTCAGAACAGGACAAATGTCCTCCCTTGGATGACCCTTCCCTTGATGGCTGAACCCAAGGAGCTGAGCTTAATGCAGGAGGGATCCTTGGGTGGATTCAGTAGAAGGACAGAATCTTTACAGGCCATGAGTGTGAAACTGATTTGTGATCCACCTCATGATGGAACCATCAGCCCTCCTCAGCTCTATCCCATTCTTATCCCATTCCCATATCTCACGGTGCCAGGGTTTTCTGTCTTTGGCATTCTGCATGGTCATGGTGGAAAGTCTGCATGTAAATTTGCAGAGATTAATAGCGAAATAACTAAACCCTCAGCTCCTAGAATTTAAATACAGATCAATACTTGTCTGTCAGAAATTTGTTCTGAGGTTACAGCAATTAATAGGAAAAGAAAGGTGCATACTAGTTCTTAGAATGGAAGACATGCTTAAAAAGAGATGGGACCAAAGACTGTGGAGTTAGACTGGGTGAGAATTAGGCCCATAATGTTCATTAGTTATATATAAGGATTCCAAACCAATAGAAGGGGGATAGCTATAAAATGAGTAAAACAAAGCTATTTATACTTGACTGGTCAATTGTCACTCCCAAACAATTTAAAATTCAGACAACAAAATGTCTGAAAACTCAGAGAACATTTACAACAGAAGATGGTAATAGTTTAAGGTTAGCTCCTCTTGTACAGTCAGAAAATAAAAAAAAGACTGAAGCATCCAACTGTCAGGCATACATTATCCAAGAATCACATTTGTATTCAGTGGAAATACAGCACCATGAACCAAAAAATAGTGGAAGGTAAGAGATCTTGGTCTAACTCTGGCTGTATCAAAGTCTTTCTGTATGACTTCAAACAAATTACTAAGCCTCTGTCTGCCACAGAAAAATTGTGATAATGATACTTCCCTACCTCATCTGTTGTTGTATACCTTAATTAATTAAGGAATAACAGTGCTTTAAGATCATCAGATGGTTGACTCAAACTGACATGCAAAGTATTATTACAGATATCCTCCCTTTATTTCAGTAGATTTTATCCACTGTGTCTAGTGAATTTTGAAACCACAGAAAGATTATAGACAAATTGACAAATAAGCGTGGGCCTTTCCCCACCATGATGCTACTATTGGTTGTTGCATTACACTTCACATAATATAAGTTACTGTTATTTTTAAAGTTATCTGATACAATTGGAAATTTAAAACAGTGATTCCATTTTCCTCACTTAAAACTCCTGATGCATCAAGCGATAACGCACAAGATAAATTGTGTCACTGTTTATTTACAGTTTACATTCCTACAGTTGATGCATGTCATATAGAAATTGATCTTTACCAGAACTATAGCAGAACATTATTTTTGCAGCAGTAAAATTGATGGAAATTGATGATGCCTGAAAAACATACAATTATAGTGTCTTGATTAAAAATGAAGCACATTTCAACTAACTTTTTTCTTCTTTGTATGATTATGATACACAAGTACTGACATTAATGGTATTTTTTATATATATAATGAACCATAAAATTACAGTTGGCAGTCAAGAGCACTCTAGCAGATAAGTAAGGCAATTTTCCTCATCATTTTTCCCTTTGTTGTCAATCTTGTTGCATAGCCCATTGCCTTTTCAATGATCTGTAATGTGAATATTCAAGATCTTGCTTTTCCCTGGTGTATAAATTTTCATTAAAACAGTTCAGTTTAATGTCACCCATTTAAATAAAGTTTACTTGATAAAACCTATAGGGGTTTTTTTAGGGTTTCCACTAGTGATGTACTAGAATTTGATTAGATATTCAGAAAAAAGAGTAATGACATTTAAATTATCTAGGTGTTAAGCAATCAGCAAAAGTGGTTATGGAGCTTGCCATAAAAAATACTTTAAGTTCGCTTTGTTTTAGAAACCCCAATTTACTAATACAGCCTTCTTGGTATTTCCACACAGTACAACATCTTTTATGAATTTTAGACATATTTGAACACCTACCTATGTAATGTATGACAACCCAATGAGTTATCATTTTAGACTGAATTGAAGTTATCATGAGCATTTATTATAGTTATTAGCTTTCATACCAAGTATTTAAGCAGCAGTTTGCTAATGAGGATAATGACACTGACTAGATTTGTAAATCCTTTTGAGATCTGATGAAGAAGAGTGCTATGAAAAGGTATTATTATTGGGTTTTATTTCCTGTTGTCTGGCAATTTACAACTCTTGATAATTCTCAATGGTAGAATAGAGGTTTTAATATCATGTGACTTCATCCTCTGTACGATGTGAGATAACACAGGGATAAACAATTGAAATGTTATTCACCCTTGATGGTGAGAGGTGTGTAGGTGGAATCTGGTGCGTGTATACCTGTCCCACAACTTACACACAGGTAGATAAATCACTAAAAAAAGTTAGAGTGGCCATACCAGCCAGACTCAAACATCAAGCCGGACAAATTTTTGTTAACAATGAACAGCACTAACTTAAAATGCCACCTTTATGAAGTGTTTAATGTCCATTAAGTTTTGGATTCTGCTGCAGGGACTCTAATCGAATTGAATATAGTGTCAGAATTAAAATCACATCTATTCAAAAAAGTTAACACTGCTCAAGTATAAATGCAAGACACTTCTCATCCAGACAAGAACCCCTGCAGGTTTCAGTTGATGTGGCAGTAGCAGAATTATTACCAATGCTATTCCTTATGCAGTTGCCATCCAACCTGGAATTTTTGTAGGCTGCTGGTAGTAGAACTGTTACCAGTGCTGTTTCCTAATAAAAAAATATGAGCATTATATAATGGGGGAATTGAGGGTTGCTCAGAACTTGACCAGAGGACTAAGGATGAAATATGGGCCCCATTGAAATCAATGGGAGTTTTGCTATTGACCTCAATGAGGCCAAGATTTCAACCTCAGAAGTTTACAAGAGTGCTGAGCCTTAAATTCAGCTCAGGACTCTACCACATTCTGCTTCCAGCTCACTCTCCTTTTAAGCTTCTCGTCT
The DNA here is from genome assembly GCF_026122565.2 of Emydura macquarii macquarii. Classification (NCBI taxonomy): domain Eukaryota; kingdom Metazoa; phylum Chordata; order Testudines; family Chelidae; genus Emydura; species Emydura macquarii. The sequence goes on along the minus strand of NW_027130208.1, from coordinate 11,465,244 downwards.
GTAATGAAGCTTTCAAAAAGTCATCATCTCACAGTCAGATACTGAAAAAGACAACTCAACAACCATTAAGGTGGGCCACACTTGGAGTTTCACAGAATTCAATATTACCTTCTATATTCTCAAAGAACACAAAAAGATTTTAAAACAATGTTCTTAAAAAACACATTACCCAAAGAAAAGGCAAGACAGCAATAGCAAAACACAGCAGTGAATCCATACATTTGTCTTTGCCTAGGTAGGCCTTTATATCATGCTGCTCACTTACAAATTCTAAAGATATTATATAGTAGAGCCTGATTTCCAAATCTAGCCTTGACTGAAGTGTCAAGGTGGGAGCTCAACTCTCTTGAAAATCCAACCTTTTGAATCTTTGTATTTTTCTCTCCAACATGTATTTACTGTTTTATTTAATTTTTTTTTTTTTTTTTTTTTTGGAGGGGTGGGGAAGCCAAATGAAGGAAGTAGATTTTACATTTCAACTAGAAAGCAATTAGTTTTGAGGTGGTTCCAATCTCTTCCAGGGTTCCACAGTTGGGGGCTAGCTGCTGAGAAACACCTCTATGCATGGAATTGTTAGGGGAAGGATTGGACTGCTCAGGTGGGAGGAGGTGCCCAGCATAGCTTGGGCAAGTATCAGCTTCTATCTGTATGGCTTATGTAGAGATGTGTGAAATTCCTTGATTTTGAGATGTATCAAGTTTATGGCATCTGAATTCCAGTATGAGTTTAGGGTTTGAATAAAACTTCCAGTTTTCTGATTTCCACTCAAAGCTTCAAATCCTTCCTGGAAATATTACTGAATTGTTTGCAAAAACATCCATAAATGTGCATTCTGGGTTAGGAAGACAAAATACATGGTCCCTGCTTTACCTAGAGTTATAGGTTTTTGCAATGAGTTGTAAGCATTTAGCAATCCCTGAGAATAGCAGTTACAAAGGTGAATAAAAAAGCATGTATTTTTAGACAGTTATAGAAAGAATACCCTGAAAGTGACAACCTTCAGCTCACAGATATTTGACCTACTATAGAATCAGTTGTCAAGCTCGATGTTCAGGCTCCCTTCTGAGTATTCCTGCCAACTTCATATTTATTCAGACTCACTCCTTTTACATTTCACCCATTCTCAGCCCATATCATTTCACCTGTTTCACACCTTGCAAACAAAATTAGGATAAACCACCACAATAATCAACACCACCCAAAGAAATCAAACTTAAACAAGGCTGTGTAATACCTGCCTATGTTAAAAAGGTTATGTTTCCTCTTTTGAAGTTATACTTCAGAAAAACTAAAATCTGCAACATGGTCTGTGTTAAGATAGCTTTTAATTGATTACTTAAATTTTGATTCATGTAAAAGCTGATTTCACTCCCTCTATGCATTAGTCAGTGAAGATAAGTTATCATTATGTCTTGTTACCTTTTGTCAGCTCAGCATACACTAAGAAATAATGCACCATAAAGGGAAACGATTTATGAAACAGCAGTTCAAGTTAAAGGAGATTACTCTGATTTTCATTTCGGATGTCCATCACTATATCAAGCATAGTGCTGACCACTGGAAAAATACTCCTTCAGGACCAATTTAAGTTTCCAGCAAATGCCCAATTTATTTAATGTAGGTGGTATTTAATTCCGTGGTATTTAAATCAAACTAAATTCCCCTTGACTTCAATAGTTTTGCTCATTTAAGGACCACATACTTTGACCTTAAATTATCACTGAATACTCTTTGAAGACCACAGAGATCATACCAGTTCACCCCCAAAGACTTGTGTGCAAACAAAACAGGGGGAAGAAACATTTTTTTTTCTATAAAATGAAGGTAAAATATACTCATTCATCAGCATCAGATTAGATTTGACATTTAATTAGATCTCTGGAATACTGCCTCTAGATGTATAACTGACTAATGTTTAAGAGGAATGTAGGAACCTCTCTTTTTTTTTTATTGTTTCAGCCTAGATGGTTATAAGCTAATGTCTTCAGTGTGGATTGCCTGTTAGATGAGAAAAGTAAAGATGTGTGAGAATGTAAACCTTGAATTAAAACTGATCCCATTTCAAGGTGGGGCATGTGTTGTACTGGAGTTTCCGGAGCTAACGTCACCTCTATGGTTTTGGTTCTGGTTGGGACTAAAATCTGAGATCCAATGCTGAATCTTTCATTTTCTAGAAGCAAGCTCACCTCCATTTTTACTGTAATTGATTGCAATCTTGCAAACTAGCTCATAAGATTTTGACACCATCAAATTAAATCTCTAGCTCAAACTATGTCTGGATATAGAGCTGAATCTTTTCAGCCAATTTTTTGAAAAAAACCCAACCAGTATGTTCTACAATGTAGCCGCATTATGATAGTTAATCAGCAATTGCCATCAAGTTATTATTAATTACAATAGGGTATATCCAAGGATAGGCTGCTATATTGTATAAGCACCAGTAGAAATGGTAATACAAATAATAAATACTAAAAATTACATAGAAGCCTGGAAAATAAATTAGACCTAAATGGCAATTAAATGTCATTAGTGTGATTAAAAGCTTTGAATGATGGTACATTTTCCTGCTATGGATTTTAATGTACACCAGAAAGGTAAAAAAATGGTTAATCTAGAAGATATTATGAGAAGCCCAGTTAAAGGACAGATTATTGACTAAAGGATCCCATTTTAAGAAATACAACACCGTATGTCAATTTTTGATACCTGTCCATCTCTCTCTCACACAAACAGTAGTATCTAATCTTGGCTCAAAGAACTCTGAAAAAAAAGTAGGGCTGAGAAATGAAGAGTGTCAGGTTTGCAATGAGCTAACGTGGCAGAAGGTCAAGGTTGACAAATCTGAACAAAGCTAATGCCTTGAACATGTTCACTACAGTGTTAGCCCAGGAAAGATAAATGAAGAAACCATCAGCCAACTCCAGTCTAAACAAAGGAACAATTTAAAGTGGAGGAAATCATAATCTGAAGCAATTTGTTTCATACTGCACAATCATTATAAGGAAAGTCTCAATTTTTCTCTATTATACAGAGTTGTTTCAGCAAAAGTTGCAATACAGCTCTATCCTACATACAAGAAAAAAAATCACATTTTAAGTAATATTTAAAGATAATGCCTAATTTTAACCTCAGTTGCACAGATGCAAGTAAGGCAAATTTGGGCTCATATTTGAGAAAGAATAAAAGATATACCCAGTTTTAAGTTATTTTGACATTAGATCTACTATAAGTACACAGGAAGGAATCCTTCACATGGAGCTGCTTTGGACACTAATACCAGTTGCCATGTTAGCATCCAAATACACAATAATGGATAGTTCAAACATATATTGGAGGAAGTTGGCATCAAGTCAGAAATACCATGTTAGTTCTAAGAAACACATCCAAATTGTTACTAATGTAATGTGCCATCTACCTCCCAGATTAATTGCTTTTGGAGACAGTACTATACCTGACGGATATAGAAGTTGTTAAATGCCCAGACTAACCCTAAATAAAGCACTCTTCCAAATCACAACTTTAGATTTTACTGCTCTTTAAAATTAGTATAGCTAAAAAGAAAAAATCTTATTTCTCACAGATTTACCAACACCGGTCTTGTACCTTATGAAAGGCAACATGAGCGTCTACATGTTTAACATATACTATACTGTGTGAAAGTAAAATAAAAGCAAAAAGAAATGGATTGCAGCACATGTTTCACCACATAATGTAATTCTTAGCATGCTTTCTAGGTGATGTTTATCTAGGTGATAAAATAAAGGAAATAGAAATTTAAAGCTCTCACTCATTCACTTGAACTTACACAGTGGGTGGCTACTGAAGAGGTTTCATGAATCCATGATCTTATGTTGGTTGTTTTTTGTCTTCTGATTTTAATGAGTTTGTCAGGGCAATAATCCAGAGGTAAGAGAATATTTCTGCAAAGTCTGAAGCAAATGCAAAGTGATTTTGAGTTAACAGGGCATTACAAAAAATTACTGACATGAAATTTTGATTTTTGTCTATTGTTTGTCTGTCTGTAGCCAAAGATGGATCTTAAGTACCTCTTCAGATGTCTCATAATACACATTAATTAGGCTGTAATTAAGGAAAGTCAATAATTATTTTTGTTGTGGATATTTCTGGGCACTGTCCACTCCCACTGATCCCAAAGGGAGTTTTTGCTATTCACTCCAACTAGGGCAGGTTCAAACACTGTCTATTTGTATGTTCTACACAAATGGTCAGTTGTAACTTAGAAAGAATTGAAAGGTTCTTTTTACCTAAAGATCCTCCATTAGCTGCACTGAGAGAGAACTGTTTGTTCTTCTCTAGGAATAGGGTCTTTTTAGCTTGGGGGATATAAATATGTTCCAACTAAATATAAATATGCCCTACAACAGATGTCTGCCAATATCTAGAAATAGGCACATCATGGACTCAATCTTACTTATGTGTGTGAGTAACTTCGCATAAGTGAGTAGTCAGTACAAATGAGTGCATAACAGCTTGCAAGATCAGTGTCCAAAGCAGCTCTGTGTGAAGGAATTCCTTCCTGTCTATTTACTTTAGATCTAGGTTAAATCCTTAATGTCAAAATAACTTAAAACTGGGTATATCTATACTGCATTGGGTGGTGTGACTGCAGCACGTGTGGACGTAAGCTAGCTAGACTAAAGCTCACTTGGGTGAATATCTACAGCAGTGAAGCTGGGGAGGCACTGGGAAGCCCACCTGAGTCCCTAGGTATTACTTGGGCAGCTAGCCCATGTTGAAGTCCATGCCACCATGTCTTCATTGAGCTAGCTAGATGAAAGCTATCTTGGATGAATCTACCCATGGTGAAATCATACTCGCAGTTGCAGTGTAGACAGTCTTTTTTTGGTATGTGTTCTGATGTCCTTTTGTAATGTTATTGAGAACATAAAAAGAAAAATGTCTGACATTAACATTTGTATTCAGGAATTTATTGATTTTTCTTCCCTAGTACCATTATGATCTCGCCAAAAGTGCATTTGATACTATAATTGAATCCATACTGGTCATTTGCACCCAGCAAGGTTTTACTAGAATGACTTAAGCCCCTTGGAGATTGCGTAGTCTGCTGTAGAGTCAACATCTTGATCAAATTACCCAGAGATCAGATTGGATTCCTCAAAGAAATGATTACCATAATGGAAGTGAATGAGGTGCTCACATCCTCCACGTCCATAAGTTACTATAGCCCATTGTGTTAATGGATGTTGTGCAGTTAGAAGTTTTAATTCCCCAACTCACATACACTCACTAGTTCTGTTAACTCCTTGCATGAAGTAGCTGTATTTCCAAGTGAAGTTACTTTTGATTTATATTTAAAAATAATAATCGAAGTTCTACCACACTAGCCTCTGGAATCTCATGTTCAAAAATGCATCTTTCAAATGAAGAGGACATTTCAAATAATATCTTTCACACCATAAGTCTTTGCAGAATTACAGCGTTTGTGCTCAAAAGTCTGGCATATGTAGCAGGAATCTGTATGTTAAAATCTGAGTAAGATATTGAAATCCCAAAAGACTTTATCTGAAACCATGACATTTCAATTATATGTTCCCTTCTAAAATGTCAGGATAGCTCAAACGATGGAAAATATAACTTGTAGGTCAGAGGTGGTATTTATGGCTGAGGAATATTTGTGGTACCTTGAACTCCCAACCAAAATTGGAGTCCCATTGTGCTTCAGTGTATGTATTCATAGTAAAATATAGTCTCTATCTAACGGCAATATAGACAAAGGGTGAGCAAAGGGAAATATTAAACCCATTTTACAGATGGGGAATGAAGAGACAGAGTATTTAAATGACTTGCCCGAGGTCAAAGAGGAAGCTTGTGAGGAGCAGGGATTTGAACAGGAGATAGAGAGAGAGGCATGATTGCAAAATCTGTTTTCCTCCATTAACAACTTTCTTCTTTTTCTGCTTTTAGTTCATCTGCAACATGGTTCAAGATTTCAATAGGAATATTTTTGTAAATTAGGCCTAAGTTTGAATATTGTCCATATTTTTTAATGCTTAATAATCAACAGGTCTACTTCTGTGACTGCTGAGCCTAAGTTTCCAGTACTCTCAGGTTATCAAAATCAGAATGGGACCATTGATAGAAGTTGATCTAAATAACAAAGAGAGAGAAAACAAGCAACAACCCTTTCACAGTGTTAATTTTAATAAAACCGAAAGGGACAACTACAACAGCATCACGGGGTCTAACTATTATGATGATCAGTAGTTGCATTAAAGTCTTTATTGAAGATATTTATTTCATGACCCCAGTGAAGTCAACACCACTACTCACATGCTTAAAAGTTATGTATGTGCTTTAAGTGCTTTGCTGGATTGGGACCTTAGGGCCAGGTTGTAAAGTTATTTAGGCACCTAAGATGCAGCTAGGCATTTGGTTGGAGCCACAACAAATCTCACAAATGGGAATTAGGCACTTAGGAACTTTTTAAAAATCACACTAGGCATCTCCTGCATCTTTAGGCACTTCCGTACTTTTAAATATCTGGGTCTCAGTGGTTAAACTGTATCTTTGATTTACATAATTTATAGTTTAGTGGAGCTTCACTTTAGGAAAAACTGTATGAAGAATCAAAATCCTTTGAAATTCAGAAAGAGTTGAAGCAATGAAGGGAACAAGGTGAAGTTAAAGAAAACTATTCTTAAAATTAGGCTGGTTTTCTATCAGAACATAAACAAGCCAAAAACAGTGGGCTAAATCCTCCACTGGTGTAAATTGAGATTGCTGTATTGAGTTCAATAGAGCTATATTGATTTACACCAGCTAAGGACCTACTCCACTGCATAACACATTTCTCAATGGAATTTAAGACCTTTAAGGTTACAGAAAATGGATTCTATAAAACTAAACCTAAAAAGTGGATTTTTTTCTCAGAGGATACAATTGTAACAAGCTTTACCTGATGGCAAAAATCCAATTATCGTAGTAAAGGTTGTGCACAGTTATTTCTTGCTTTGTGTCAAAGCAAACTGTAAAATGAGGTGCATAGGAAGTCGGTTATTCTACCTTTAACAATGCACAGCCTTACATTTTATATCAATTTTTGTTAGAAAACAAAGGAAAAAAAAAAGGAAGGATAACGGCATCAAGTGCTACTGAAGCACTTTGATTATAGGTGTATTTTTTAAATATATTTTTCAAGAATAGCAAAGAAAAGCTTAGCACATACTGGATCAAATATATTTTTTTTTATTTCAGGACAGAAAGAGTTATCTTTATTGAATTTCTTTCTTCTTTTCAGACAGCTTGGTCTAGTTTTACATAAGCTACTATGTTGCTGTTTACTTGGCTCATTTAAAACCCAGGGGAAAAAAACCCTCTACTCAGAACTAAAGGCTAAAGCTATTATTTTTAGTACTTCTTCACTTTCAGCAGTAGAACAGTAGGGGTGGTAAAGAAAGATGACTTTTCCATTCTAAAGAAGCCAGTTGTATAAAAAAAGTGATAATAAATAAAATCTGCAGCATGTAGATAAGCTATATTTTTCCACCATCAATTTTCTTTTGCCAGTTCCTTGTTTAAATCCTTCCTGAAGGGACACTGCCAGAGAGCAGTAATTGTAAACTGCACTTCCACCACTAGACCCTTTGCTTTGGAGTCCCACAAAAATCAGTTCTGTATAAGCCTATTTTCTACACCCGGCCATTAAGGGAACTGATAGATAGCACGAACCCAGTTTGACAGTAGTATGCAAATAGCACACAGATCTACTTACCCTTCAGTATATATGACCATACCCTACCAGCAAGATAGCCCAGTGTGTGGACAGGATCAGCTCATGCCTGAAGATCAGTTCATTGATGCTGAATGCAATGTTATGCTGATGGGCAGAAAAATGCAACTTTGAAGAGTTTGTAGCCACAAAGCAGCTTCTTTGGTTCAAGATACAACACTAAGGCTTGTTGGGAATTTTCTGGTGTCTTTTTATTTTTTTTTAAATCAGCAAAATTGAAATGTTTTGGTTTTGGTTTCAAAAAGCTTCCATGGAAACACAAGAAGGATTCCAATAGAAACCTGCTTTGTTTTCTGCCAGTTTCCCATAGCTTCCAGGTTCCATCAGTTTGGGGCAGCCCCAACACATGGGCTGGGTCAGAATCAGGCATTCCAGGCCTTCCAGGCCCTCTGCCACAGAGGCAGGAGCATGGAAGCCATGGCACCAGCAGGGAAGTCTCAGGGTCTAGGTTTCCTGCTTTACAGTAGAGAGCCTGAGAGCCCTGGATTGAGTCCCCAAGAGGCAGGGACAGTCAACTGCTCCACCTTATTTCAGAAAGAGCTAAACAAAATGGTCCATTTTTCTGAAGTAAAAACTTTTTGGAATTTGCATCCATGGGAAATTTCAAAATGTCTAGTTTTTTTTCCATATCAGAATGAAAACTTGTTTGAAAAAGTTGGAAATTCCTATCGAGTGGAAATTCAGCGTTTCAACCAATACATACCCAGAACTCGTCAATTCAGTGAATAATACTTTCTATCAACTCTGCTTTGCTAGGAGACACTGTCCCATCTTGGTGGAGGATGACCTGGCCTCTGTTATACATGTTGTGTTACTTCTCATCAAGTCAGCAACAAGGCCCTATACCTGGAATCAAAGTCATCAGCCCATAGTTAACGCCAACTAATACAGAACGCTGCAGCACTTTTCCTCGATTACACAGGCTGCTGTGAGCACATTAAACCTGTCCTCCACTCTACACTTGCTTCTGGAATAATATCAGGTTAAACGTCTCAGTCCTTATCTTCAAGGCATTCAATGGCCTGGGCCCAGAACAACTAAAAGATCACCTAAAGCTCTGAGATGAGGACTGTGACGCACAATTCCATTTCTTGGGCACAATGGAACTTTCTACCATAAGGGTAAAGGGGATCTCCATGCAGGACCCAGAGCTTCCTCGGGAGCCAACCCAACTGTAGAAGCAATACACACCTCACCACGTTTTGCTCCATGTGCAAAGTGCACTTCTGCAACAGACCTTCTCTAAAATAAACACATACAGTGAACAGACAACAAGTGTGAAAAATCGGGGCTCTTTTTTTTTTTTTCAGGGGGTGGGCAGAATTGTGTAAATAAGACAAAACCCCTAATATCAGGATGTCTGGTCACCCTATAAATACATAGCAGTATGTACATTACAAAAACAAAAACAAAACCCGATCAGAGTAACACACTCCATGGCTCACACAATTCTCCCCCTGGGGAAAGGATCTGAGAAAAGAACAAACTTCACATGACAGATGTTAGGCACATTGCTTAATAAACAACGGGAAAGCACTCAGCTATAATGTTGAGGACTGTATGATGAGGATAATATAAGAACCTAGACAGAATAGAATTCCATCCAATTTTCTAGTTTTGCTTCTTCAGCAGAATATCTGCAGAAATGGTATTCAGGGACCCATGATATTCTAGTGACACAACAGCCACCGTGTGCTTTTATTTTTTATACAGATAAGAGAAGATTTTCAGTTAGATGGGATAAAAATAGTTCACTTTTCACAACATTCGCTGTATATTTCTCTGCTACCCAATCCATTCATTGGAGGTTGTCTGTCATACCTGGGATCTGAAATAACTGGGATCCATGGAACCAGAGGTACAAATCCCACCAGAACAGAGCAGCCCTTCATATTTCTATGTTACCTAAATATGGTACCATGACATTGAAATCTGTCTTTAGAAAAGACCTTAAAAACTAGGTCCTGCTAGCTGCTTCAGACTTTAAAGACTCTATGGCATTTCCTCCCCGCATGTCCTGCAAGAGTAAAGTTTTACCTTTCTTTCGTTTAACACATTCATAGCTTCTTCAGAGACCATTCTAATCCAGTGCATTTTCTGGAACACAGTACCCTCCCCCCCTCAAATTATTCCATTAAAAATAACAAATGCTATCTCTCAGTCCATATCTAAGTGCTTCTGCCTTGTCAATGAACAGAAGAGTCTTTCCCATGAATCGTTCTATGGTAATTTGTAGCACTGTTACTCATTAATGCCTCTCTCACGGTCATTAGTTTGCCTGTTCAGAAAGGAAATGTTATAAATGAGACATCAACACATAAAACAATCAACTCGTGGATTTCCACAGGACTCTCAAGCATATAGTCCACTGTACTACCCCAGCATTCTCACCTGAATAAGATGAGGGATTTGCAGACCCTTTTCTCATTGAGCTTGGCATTTGCAAAATTTCTTATTGAGCTTTGCATAATGTCTTCATTAATCAAGACAGAACTCCAATTTAAAACAACTAGCTAACAACAAAGTGTGACCTTCAAAGACTCTGTAGCCATAGGATTAACTAACTGTCCTCCCAGCAGTCTTTCTATTTCCATAAAATATACTGAATTAGAACATGATTTTTTTTTAAACCACACACAAGGACTTCACAAATTGGGATAATATTACAGGTAACCGAAACGCAACCACGTCAGCAGCTATGTTTGCTTGGGTCCTCTATGTAACCTTTCTCCATCCACAGTCCTGAGTGCCAATTGGCTCAGGTATTAACCTCAGAATGCAACAGATTTACAAAACTGCTTTCTTTAATGGTGGTTTCCACATTAGCTTCTGAGCACTCCTGAACCTGCTGGGTATATTCCAGCCAATGTTTGATTTCAGTACCAGACTCATATCTACCCAACCGTAATTCTTTTCGGCAATAATTTTAGTGCTTTTAATAAAGGTATGACACTCAGACTGCTGGCACTGGACTGATATTTATTTCCTGAATCAAATCATTTCACCTAAGTCAGGTTATAAAGGGTTCTATTCCATCACATCTGAGAGGGGTCCTTCCAAAAACTCTAGTGGCTAGTGTTACAATCATTATGTATGTTTATTTCCCATTCACCCTAGTGGGAAATTTCACCATGTAATGGCAGTAGAGTTTGGCTTTAGAAGTTTAGAACAGATTCTCAGTCTCTCAGATTGGAATTCTATAGAACCCTTGTTGTGAATGCACTTTCCAGACCCATGATACTTTATTGCTTGTACTGACTAGATTATCTTACTCTGTCTGCAGCTGTGACTATTTATTCCAAGCTGCAGTTCCAAAGATGTGTTACCTAGGTTAGAAATGCAAGTAAAGGCTAGTAATGAATCACAGTAGCTTATGCTCAATATTTTCATTCTCTTTTGCCCCAACTTTTTCAGCTAGGCCATTTACATTCCACTCCATCCAGTTTACTCTGTTTGTATAGGTCTCTATCAGACGGCCCTGGTAAGGCAGAGTCCGCTGGTTTCTCACCAGGATGCTGTTTATGTACCACCATACTGGACCCATGGGCTCTTAAATTTCCTTTGGTCTGTGTAGGCTGTAGCACTCTGTATTCCTTGACCTCTCTGGCACACTTCCTAAGCAGGCTGGATGGTTGTTACCCTTTCACAGAACTGGAGTCTCACAACCCAGTTTCCCTAGCCCCCCAGGACCAGTGCTGACCTCCTAGATTTACCTGTAAATTAAGCATAACCTCTCTGTAACCTCCAGGCTCTTGGGCAGTCTGGATTTACAGTTCACCTCTTCAGGGACATATGGCAGGTGCATCACATCGCACAACACACACAGGCATTGCAAGGTTTCTAAACACATTTACTCCTTACTTTCGATAGCACAAAAGACATGCAATTCCAGACAAAAAATAGCAATATACCTATATGCATTTCCCTGCCAGTTTCCTCATCACTCTGGAAAATTCTTTGGGATTAGATCAGAATCTTCTAGTATTTCCTGGTTACGCTTCTCATGGCTTGTCCTTTAAATCAACGAGTGTCTCGGATAGTCAGTGTCCTTCTGTTCTTTCCCCAACATGGCAGGTAAGAACATCTCTGTTTTATAACTTCCCATCCCCTTTGCCAGGCGACCCTTTGGTCATCCTTGGCAGGTGATCCAAATTCATCCCTTGTAATACGTTGCTTAATTACTTCCCTTCCCCCCTGGAGCTCAGACTTGAAAAACTGCCTTGCCCTGGTGGCAATCATCTCTTTATCTAAGGCTGCTTCATTTGTATGGACAATTACTAAAGCTTAATAACCCTCCATTGTCAGCCCTATGTTAGGTGCGAGAACTTTTCCTGTGGGCTTCACCTCAGTGTGGAGGCAAAAGACAGCAGAAGAGGCAAACAAGCTCCACATTCAAAATGGAGTTTACTCCAAACAAGCTCCACATTCAAAATGGAGTTTACTCCAAACAAGCTTCACATTCAAAATGACACAGGCACACAGAATGTTCCCAATATCAACCAGAATTCCTGAGCTCTGCGTAGTCAGATTCCCCCACCTCATCACAGGCTCTGTTTACGATTGCTACCTCTGCTAAGATCCAATCATCATTTTATTTAGAGGCTTATTGACCACAAGTTTAACACATTTAAGTACAGTGCTAACATTTAGTGATGTTTTTAATTTGGACCCTTGGGAGAAAACACCTTTGGGAGATAAACAAAGAGTGTGGAGAATATGTTTTAAAAACAAAACTGCATAAGAAAAAAGCAAGTGGAAATTAGTCACAAATGACCTCTCCAACTCACTGTGTTTTCAGTATATAAAATATTGTAAATTGCATGTAGTCTAGGATAAGATGCAGCCTACGTCCATACAGTATGCATATGTTTTCATATTCAACATTATGAATTCTTGAGATTCTAGAGGGTTTTTTTAATTAATTAGCTAGTAACCGTATCTATATCAGTGCTGCTAAGTGCTAGTATAATGTACTGGAAAAGTTGTCACTGCTTTGGCAATTAATGTAGATAGAGAGAGAGAAAAAAATGAGGATATTAACAGATTAATCTAGGATCCTTTTAGACAACATTTTAGATAAGATGACATGCTGAGTTTATTCCTTCCAATGTTAGATCAGTGCCCTCTACTGATCATTTGTTAGATTAAACTTCACACAAGGTCTTTGTGCTCATTTAGTACAGCAACTGGCTCACAATCCCAAACACGGTCTGAGCGGGCATAATTTTAAGGTTAGAGAAAGAAATCTCATACATTTTTAACCCTGAATGCCATATTCTTTGGCAGAGCTACAGATTACAGACAAGTTTAGGGTCAGTGCTATATACAGAGATTGTTAACTAAGAAGAAAGGAAGGAGAAAACAGCTCTTTACACATTACAAGTATTATGGCTGAGTTTATGGCAGCAGCAAAGGCTCTTCTGCTTGTTGCCTCATCATAAGAAATTGTTTGTTTTTCTCTCTGTGTAATAAATAAAAGATGCAATCTTAGTATTTTAGGGGTATGTATGGGGAAATGAAATCAAAGCTAAGAGGTCAGTTTCTGATACCTTTGCTCATCATGAGGCGTTCCTTACTTTGCAAACAATCCTATTTGATTACAGTCGGTTTACTCATGAAGTAAGGTACCGTTCAAGGTGAGAATGGCTGACAGACTCAAGCCCAAAGTGAATAAAGTAAGGACAGTAACACCCGTGTCCCATATACAGAAATAAATGATCAATAACTCAGTTAGAAGGTAACTGTATATCTCCTTTTATTCGTGACCGACACAAAATCTAAATGAAATGCAAAACTTTAAAGGAGTGTTTCCTAAAGAGCTGGTCATGAACCAACCGGTGGGTTGTGGGCACATTGTAGATAGGTTGTGGGGGCAGAGGGAGAGGAAGTCTGCCCCGCAGTGTCCGCACAGCAGTGGTTTCTGTCCCAGAGGACTGGGCCCAGCTCCCTGCTCCAGATATTGTGACCTGGCGCACAGGGGTTCAACTCCACTCAGTTTTGGCCAAACTGCTACTCTGTCATGACAGAGGGGTAGCCAGGCCAAACCTAAGTGGCACTGCAACCACATGCAACCCCCAAAGCAGGGAGCCAGGTCCAGCCCCACAGGACAACTGCTGTTCATGGTGAGCTCGCTCTCTAAGCTCTCTGCCACCAGTGACACTCCACTGCACCAGGCCAAAATTCGGGCTGTGGTGCAGGGGTAAGGGTGCTGCTGTGGATGATCTGTGCCTCCTTGGAAGGATGCTAAGAAGGCAGTGGCAGCATTAAAGGAGGACGCTGGCTTATGATTTTGTGGCCCCAGCCACGAATTTGGATCTGGAGTGGGTCGGGGGAAAAAAAAAAAAAGCTGAAATTAAGTTGTGGTGGGTCGCCTTATTAAAAAGTTTAGGAATCACTTCTTTACAGGATTGGCTTCCCACATTTCTAATTTTGTCCCCATTAAGCATTATACAGTTGATATTGTTTAGCTCAAATATAGTGGTAACATTGGTGGGAGATTTTCTGTAGAGAACATTCAGGTATCCTTAGGTACTATGGCATCTAATCCTTTAGATGCAGCCTGACAATAAATACTATCTCAGCTAGAGGTAATGTAATGAAGAGCAAATTGGTCCAAATCCTGCAACTAACAGCACATGCTGAGTCCAAATAGAGCCCCAGCGAAGTCAGCTGTTGGGGCAAGGCTTTATTATCCAAAAATAGAAAGAGATGCAAGAAACTGGAAGAGTTAAGAGAGGAGAAATTGGAACTAATATGAGAAGGGCAATAGCATAAGCTCAGATATTGCTTGCAAGGATGGGGCAATTGCTCCAGAAAGATTTTTAAAACCTGGTGTTAGCAGGGTTGATTGTTTGTTTTTTTTAAAAAAATGTTATTTTAGGATTCTTTTTATATTATTTAGTTTCTATTTATTGTTAGTTTAAACTTCCAGCACAGCGGACCACATGGAGCACACAAATGTGACCAGCACTGTCAAATGTGGCATAGATGACAACAGAGAGAGATTATTAATGAATTATTATTTTTCAGGGAGAATTTTTTTTAAATAAATATTGGAAGCTGTATTACTGATGAGTAAATTCAACTTGGACTTTCAACTCTCTATGGAGAGTTTCTATGGAGATTTTCTATGGAAATTTTCTATGGATATTAGTGATAAAAACATTTCCAAAGTAGTTGGGCTCTGGGTGGGTGTTTTGGACTGGCATATCTTTACTGACGATGCATCATTTCATTTTAGAGTGTCCCAAAGTCCTGTAGCATGAAGCCACATAATCCATTTTGCTATGATATCAGTAACATATTACAATGTTCAAAGCAGAGTCCTTTACACACGGTCTGTTGAATATTCCTGGCTATCCCCAAAGGTATTTAATCTTCAAATTTAGCTAGAGGATGGAGAATGGGCTCATGTTCACGTTATTCATTAATATTTCTATTCTCCAGCTAGCTTCATGTGTACAGTATTTCTAGCAGGTCTGTCTATTTTCTTCTATATTAAACTCTAGATGCATACATCATAAATGAATGTTTGCAGTGCTTGCCCAATAATCAAACAATTAACGATGGTTAGCTTGAGGGGCAGAGGAGGACAGCTGACAATTACTTAATCTGATTATAATAATTTAAAATAGTATGCAAATATACATAAAATGTGCAAAACATGGTAAGTTTTTTAGGGCAGGACATTATCTTTGTCTACATGTGTGTGACACCTAACACAACCTCTGAGACTTCATGGGGCCTCTCAACATTATTGCGGTATAATACAAATAGTTCACTGAGACAATGTTTAGAGAAGAATCCTAATTGTTTATGCATGTGAGGCATGGGAATCTATGCTTTCAACAATAAGCAGAAGATGTTTTTAATGCCACTCCATTAATTTTCTCCAAATCTTGTCCCTGAACTAGATATAATTTTGAAGCTGATACAAGAATTTCTTTTTAATTACAATTATTGATAGCTAAAAATTGCGTTCAGTTTTGCCTTCTTGGCCCAAAGAGAGAAACTGAGTTGTGCAGTACTGTGCTTGAATGAAATGGCCAATGTCTCTCCAAGGTTAGAATAGATCTTGAGAATCCCCAGGGAGACTCAGTTACCTGTGAACATAGAGGTAACATCTCATCACTTTCTATAAGCCACATTCTTTTCTCCCTCTGCTGTCTCTATGCTGACTGGTACTTCTAAAAGCGCCACCTCCTCACAAGTTTTCCTACTTCCCTACATGAAATGGCTGCTTCAGTGGTATTGAAAGTCTCTCCTCTGGAAGTGTTGCCTTCAGGAACTAATATTTAAGCACAAAGTTACCACTGGCAAGGTACTGCTCGACATAAAGAGAGAAAAGAAGTTTGCCATGGGTAGACATAGGTAGGAGATATTCTTAGTACAGACATCTCTCTAATTGTAAAACAGCAGCATACTGCAAAAAAGTGCTGCCATAAATCTGTGGTGCCGGGCCTGGTCCAGAAGCACATAAATCCTACCACTTGTTAACAGAATTTACAGACAAGCTCCTATGATCTATTTAGAAAATATATGGGATGTGACCTAATTTCTATTGCTAATAATAATTAGGGCTGATCAGTTAGCAAGACTTCCAGTTTGTTAAAAATTGAGGTGTCAACATTTTTTTTTTTTGGTTGAGAATATGAGAATAAAAGAAATAGACCTTTCAAAGATTTTGAGGTAGGGCGGGGAGGTACGGGGAGGGGGAAACACATACAAGAGAGCGAGAGCCCTGCCCCCGAACAGCTAATAGCTCAGTGGCTCCATTGCTGTAGATTTGAGGGATGTGTACTCTTTCGGAAGTAGATGGGCCTAAAAGGTATCATTGTGGGGCACCCTTTCACCCCTTAGACTATGTCTGCGCCACAAGGTAGGAGTGTGATTCCCCTGATTGTGCACACAGAGTATAAATAGCAATGTAGCTGTGGCAGCATCAGCACAGATGCCAGGTACAAATCCACCTGGAAACAGTGGTTATGTACTCAGCACAGCACAGTTGTGCTTCTGCTGCTGCTACCTATGCTATTGTGGCTACACTGCTACTTATATCATCAGAGCTAGCGTCAATGACCTTTCTCTATCACTCATTCCTTTCAGCCTCCCAGTCCAAAACCCCTTACTAGTGCAGGAATTTGTAAAGCAACTAGTTAGGTTCCCATATGCTCCTCAATATGGGATGCGGGAATATACAGTTTTCTAGCCAAGAGACTTCTTCCTTTAGTGAAATTTCACCCCAAAAATCACAATCGTCACCCTAGCCTGAAACAAATATGGGGGATACATAACCAGCCTATGCCTAAAGATGCACCCATTAAGAAAAAGCCATCACTGAACATCTAGAATCATGAACAGGAAACAGGTCTCAGTATATGCAGAATTAATATTGCCAAAATAATTCCTTTTTGGAGAAAGAACTACAGTATTAGTGGGCAAAAGGAATTTAGATGATGTTACATATTGGGGCTATTACTAAGACTTGTGATACAATGTCTCACGTTATCCCACTCTCAAAATGAAGCTTCTGATTAGGCCAAAGGAGGAGTGGAGATTGAGACAGCAGATGTGAGACCCAAATGAGAAGGGGTAAGGAAGGGGTCTGGAGTAGAGCTGGATGAAATTTTTGGTCAAAGCATTTTTTTTTGGCCAGTAAATGCAGATTTGGGTCAGCCAAAACATCCTGTGACTTCAAGAATGTTTCAGCAAATTGTTTCAGTCAAAAAATAAAAGCAGAAACCTGAGGCTACATTCACAAAGCTGAGGAGAAGTTCCCCCCTCCACTTTACACCCAGTAGCCCAGTGGTTAGGACTTAAGATGTGAGAGACCCAGCTTTGAATCCCTCCTCTAAAGCAGAGACTTGAATGCAAATTTTCTGTACCCCGATGAATGCTTTAATCACCAAGTTATTGAGTATTCTGGGGTAGGTGTCCTTCAAGCTCTCCTCTTGAAGCTGTTCCACTTTGTATGACATATTTAAATATTCACTGGGCCCTAGAAACGGTGAGAATGACAAAAGGCTGGTGCTTCAGGGACTCATCAGGGTGAGGGGGGGGACACCCAGGTTCCAGTCCCTGCTCCAATGACTGATTTATACACAGTGGAACAGCTTCAAAGAGAAGAGACTGAGCCAAGACCAACTCCATAACTTAGTGATTAGGGTACTGCCTCGGATATGGGAAACCTAGGTTAAAGTTCCTGCCCAGTACAGGAATTTGAACCTCTCTCTCCAGGATCCCAGGTAAGTGCACGAAACTCTGAGCTATTGGGTATAAGGGAAGAAGCAGATCCTCCTTCTGGGTTTTTTGAAACTAGCCCTTTGTTTCCAAATTTCATTTGCTTTTATTTAATTTTTAAAAAGTTAAAAATGCCTGGAATCAAGACACAATGTTTTATTTCAGCTCAGGCAAAATGTTTTGATTGCCCCCTAAGTGAATATTTCCAACTCTTCAGTTCATCAAGAACTTCAAACCGCTTTTGGTTTGGGGTTGACCCAAAACATTGACCCCAAATTGCCAGTGAACCAGAAAATCAGTTACTCACACAGTTCTAGTCTTGAGTGAGAAGTTTGGCTTAAAGGATTCCATCTTGCCACTCGTGCGCAGAAAATGTCAAAGAGAGGTATCACACCATCCAGCCTCCAATGTCATCTTGTATGCATCACAGGGGTTTTCAATGTGTGGGTGCTTCGTAGGGACTTGCAGGGACTGAACTGTAAGAGCGTTTTATGGTCTCTGTAGCCTAGGATTTTTTGGATAAGATTCTGAGAGGCAGTATTTTAACTGCATAACAGTCTAAAACACCAGGAGTGAAATCCTGGGTTCACCAAAGTCAAATAGTTTTGTCATTGACTTCAGGGGACCCAGGATGTCACCTTAAAACAATTAGTATATATTTCTGCTGGTTTGCAGCTGTTTTTCTGCATACCCTCATTCAGACTACAGACTTGGGGCCCAGATTTTACTGATGTGAGCAGTCTTACTGAAGAGTAAGTGCAGATTTTTAAAGTCAGGCACAGCTCTCCATCACAAGCTGAAAAGTCACCATGCAAATGAGAACTAAATATAGTTTTGAGGGAAAGGAGAAGAGATGAAATTCACATTTCTGGGCTGGCCTGAAATCCAAACTTTTATAACCTGGAAGGCAACTAACAATCTAGCAATGCTGGAATAAATACAATGTTCAGAATGAGCAGATTGTTTCAGGGGGAGCTAGCTCATTTGGAATGTGAATTTTGCTTGCTGCAGGAACCTGCGAGGTGAGCCTGGGGCAGGACTGGCGGTAATCAGTCTCTTCACTGCAACTGCAGAAGGCAGAAGCACTGATAGAATGAGAAAAGGAGCAGGGGAGGAGAGAGGAGTTAGATTGAGAATCCAAATCTGCATAAAACAAACCAGAAAATATGAAGGCCAGATGGATTCCCCCCCACACACACCCACACCCACACCCACACCTTCCCTGGAGGAGCTGCTCATTGGGGAGGGAAATGACATGAGTTTCACTTTGCAGATATGTCTGTAGGCCATTCTGTGGGGGGGAGCGGGAGGCCAGATTGGAATAAATCGGGGGGGGGGGGGGGGGGGGATTTGGATCAAATGAGTTCACATTTCAGGTTTTCTGTTGCCCCTTCCAAATGCCTTTTTAAACACAAGAGTTTAACCATTAAAATGAAGTTCACGACCTGGCCAAGTTGGAGAACAGATTTTTGTTGTTGTTTTTATTTACTTATTCTGAATATCCAATAGCACGTTTACTCACATGACGGGAAGGAGGATGGGGGACAAAAATACGTGTTTGCCAGGAGAGGGGTGTGACAGTCTGTATCCCTATGTTCATCCTTTTTATAAAAGTATACTGGATTTTGTACAAAGTATGCCTTGTGTGGTATCATTTGAAAACTCAAATTGCTGATCATTATTGTCCTGGTAAAATATGTGTGGCAACATTGTATAAAGATTCTACTGTATAACATTACTGTATAAACATTCCGTGTTTAGAAAAGCAGGCACAAACCAGTTTCTCAAAGACAAAAAGGCAAACTGATGCCTCAGCCGGGTGTCAACAAAAATCAAATGGACTATCACCTGGTTAAGTGGCCATTCTTCCTCAGGAAAAGGGTGAGAGTGAGAAATCTACATTTTGGAAACAGATGGAGGTTCCCATCGCACAAGATCTTGTCTCCTGAACCTCAGCTGGAGGTGTTTTTCAAAGAAAAAGCACTATAAGAAAGAGGAACAGTTGTGCCCCAAACTACTTCTCCCTTTCTCTCCACCCATAGCATCAATGACACCTGAAGGACAGTAAACACCGAACTGTGGGGTGTGGGTTGCTGGCTGAGAGGAATTTAGCCAGTAAGCATGTAGTGAGAGAAATTTTTCCTTTTCATTCATTAAGCTTGTTAAGTTAGCTATTAGCTGCATTTTACTTTTTATTTCTTTGTAACCAATTCTGACTTTTAAGCCTCATTACTTATAAACACTTAAAATCTCTTTGTAGTTAATAAACTTGTTTCCTTTTTTTTAATCTAAACCAGTGTGTGCTTGGGAAACTCCATTTGAGATAACAGGATTTGTGCATATCATTTTCTATTAATAAAATGACAGACTTTATAGGCGCTTGTATTGTCCAGAAGGCTGCTGGACAGTACAAAACATACATTTCTGAGAGAAAGTCTGGGACTGGGAATTTGCTGGTGTTGCCCTACAGTTGCTATGAGCGGCTGGCTGTAGCACTCTTACAACATAGCTGGGAGTGATTTATATGGTGCAGGCTGGGTGAACCAGGAGTGGTTGCTTTCAAGGCAAAGCAGTGTAAGAGGCACCTCAGACTGGAGAATTGAGGGGACCCCAGCTCTCCATCTGTCCAGATTGTACCCTGGGTAATATCACCAGAGGCTTCTGCAGCAAATCCCAGTTCTAATATATTTTTCCCCCTAAAACTGAAAACCGAGATTGTTCTAAGTATCAGAATCTTGACCTGGCAGAATATTTCTCACAATATTTTATTTGAATTTTCAAATTCATCTGTCAGTAATAAGAGCACTGATTGAAAAAAACTGACAAATGGCAGAGAACATGTTTAGCTCAATTCATAGGTAGACAAACAGATAGCTCCAACTCTTATCTAAGTTCTCTGAATTAGAGGGCTAGATGCTCAGCTGAAATCCATGTTGTTTTATTGATTTCAATGCAGCAAGGCTGATTTACACTGGCTGAGGCTCCAGGATTTTGTGTGCTTTTGATTCTTAATTATCAGGCTAAGGAATGTGGACCAGGAATGTTGTGGTCAAAGTTCTTCCAAGAAGTTCTAGTTCTCTTTTGCTTCTAGGGCATAATGTGTGGTCCCTTAGAGAGGGTATCTGAAAATTGGAAGGCTCTTTGCAAAGGAAAGGGCGAAATCTGCCAAAGAAGTCAAAACCCATAATGCTGCCTATTATAGCAATCTCCAAGACAGAATCCCCTGAAGGAATAGACTGAATGAAATCAGGAGTTGTTTCTCTGTCTGACAGAGAAAGGATTGACATATACCATCTTTATTAGAAAGGCCTAACTAAGCAGCATTAGTCACCCATCATCCATATTTCTTTCCATAAATGAGACTGCATGCAGTTATAGTGTCTCTGGAGAAAGCAATTACAATATTAATTTAATCTAAATGACAAGTGGAAAAACACTAACTAGTTTAAGGAGTTCAACTCTCAGAGTCGGATTATGAAGACTACTTCACATATATAGCAAACCTCAGAAGACTCATATAGTCTTGAATGAGCTCCCTGGAAGGCACCGTAGAGAGCAATATTGGTGAAGGAAGATGTTTCAGTGATAATGAATGTCAGAGTCTTCAACTTTGTCAAGCCACATGTTTGTAAATAGGCCAGATCCCCACAGATGCCCCCCTCCCCCCCCCACACACACACGCCAAATCCTCCACTGAGGCTTTAACTGAAGCTCTATTGAAGTCATGGAGCCATGCTGGTTGACACCACCTAAGAATCGAGCCTGTATAAAACAAGTCAAACTATGCGGGGCAAAGCTTTTTTAAAAATAATCTTTGCACTGCCGTAATTGTGGCACTGCTCTGTGCATGACCGAGTCCCCCTTTTTTGAGTTAGAGAATTCTGGGGGCTTCTCTAACTCACACCCAGCCTTGAATGATCATAGGGAGCAAAACACACAGCACAGAGCCAACATGGTTTAGAGGTGCTCTGGCCAGGCATCCTTTTCCGCATTTCTGCAGGATTAGCCCACAAAATCCTATGTCAGCTTTACAATACTGAATGATCACGCATGTGCTGGGTTGATCCTCTCTGAGCTTGTTAATTTAAATTTAGGGCCAAATTATGCCAATGGAGTGGCACAAAGTGGTCAAACTACACCGAGGCTCTGCCCCAGTGTATTCTTGTCATTGTTATCAGACAAAGTATTTACCAAGATATATTATTTTTGTGAGACATTCTTCTTCATAGCAAACAAACCTACTGCAGACATTCGCTTCTGCCTCCTTTAAGACTTGTGCAGAGCATTTGTAACTCCAATTATACGGCTGCCAAATTCACACTGAGAAGTGCTCTTGGGAACACCATCTAGGTCGATGAAACACTCCACCTTACTGAATCGACTGCTTTTGTTTTTTATTTGTATTGGAAAAGTGCTTCCAAGTGAAAAGTGAGGTGTCCCTGAAACGAAAGCCTAAAAGAAATCTCACACACACACACACACACACACACACACACACACACACCCCACCTGCATTGTCCTGAGAGACTTCCAGCTATCAACTTGCATTCCCTCAGAGAGGGGGAATCCCAACAGCCTCTGCAGTAGCATTAAAAACTTCCTTTTAACAGGGACAAACCCCCATGGATGTTTTATTAGCTTATAAATCTTTAAAAGCTGCCAAAGGAACTCTCTCTCTCTCTCGCTCGCTCTCTTTAGAGGGAATCTCAGATGGCAGCTACATGAAACATTCATGGGCTATTGCAAGTTTGACCATGCAAAAATGACTGGGACACCTTACATCTGGGAAATTTTAAGAGCAACAGCATTTTACTGGAGCTTTGTAGTATTTTCAGTCTGCAGCAGGATTGTGGAAATGCTGCTTCTCTATCTTTGTCTGCTGTCTTTTCCATTGCTGTTTAGTATAATCCAAAAGATTACACTAACAAAAGAAGCTAAATAGGAATTGTACCTAGTTTCTTAAACTTCTGCCTGCATGTTCAAATCTGACAGATCCGAGATTCTGACCCCAATTAAGAAGCCTCATCATTATACTTCAGCCTAGCAAACAAAAGGTAGAAGGGTCTACCATATGTTTTGTTTTTCAGTTACATTGAATTGCACAAAACCTTCCGAGAGAGAGAGAGAAAACCAAAGACAGACAAAGTTATTTTTTGGATTGTTTGGAAGAATCTTATTAAACACTTTCTCCAAAGAGATTCAGCATGATACTTACATGAATTATTCATGCAAGGCTCTGCAAGATAGGCAAGTTTCCTGCAAGACTAGCACAGCGAGGTGTTATAAAACTGAAATTGGTGTGTGTAGAAAACTGATGGAGAAAATTTTAAAAGATTATCTCTGTTGAAAAACTTCAGACCTTTAAATTTGCTTCTTCACAGCAGAGGGCTTCCTAAAATGTCCTGCTTCTTTGACTGACCCCAATTTATTCAGCTCTTACACATGTTAATAAAACAATATGTTCTTTTAAATTAGGTCATTTAGTGATGAGTGCAAATTGCAAGAGTTGCTGCTAAAAACATTTTTTCTTATGATCACTCTGACTTTTCTTCCTGAAACTAATGGGAAGAAATTTAACACGGGTGTAATTCCACTGAAGTCAGTGAAGTTACTCCTCGTTTACACTGGTGTAAGAGAGATCAGAATCTGGCCCAGTGTTCTTAAAACAGTTGGCAGTATGTGCACTCATCAACACATCTCAAGAAAGCCCCATGAGCAGCACTTGCAACATTTGTATTTTGAGTCTACCTCCACCACTGCCATCTGGCAGTAACACAATGAAAATTGACAGTTCAAGGATTAAAGCCTTTAAGTTTTACCCATATTTGCAGGACTTGATACTCTGAGGCAGCACCCTGAATCAGTAAATGAATAAGGCTTTTGCCTTGATAGTTCATCCCACTGAGCAGGAATACAAAGCCTGCAGCTGAGATAAAAAGGAGCAAGACACTGAATATATACTCGTAAGGATAAATAAATACAAACTACGCATATTACTTATCGGGTCATACACTGTCGCTTTCCCCCTCCCCCACCTCTTTACAAGTTATTCAAAGCCAAATAACTTGTGAAAGACATTATAAATAATGTAAAAGGCACGAGGTGGGGTGCAATCATTAATGCAAAGCTACTCAACACCACAGAAAATTGTTTTTGGTGACATTTGTGCTAAAATGATTGTAAACAGAACAGATTAACAAATTATTGTTGAGCGCATTTTAAAATTAATTCAGCAATTAATTTAAATCTATTTTAATTTCACTTTGGAGAACCAGTGTTTCAGCACTATTTCTTTCCCCTCCTCAATGACGTTCTAGGCTCCTTTTGTAACTGAGCCCTGACACTTTGGAAACATTACAGAAGCAGCAGGAAAATAATGAAAAATACATATAGTGTTGATATTTCCAAGCTATCCAAAGGGCCCTTAAGGATTCTGCAGATAATCTTTAGAGAATATGCCAAACAAGAAGCTCTGTCATATAAAGTTAAATTAACATCTGTATTTCATGCTGCGTCTGAAAAGTCATGCCCAAAATACCCCGATCAGTTTGATTGAACATGGATTCACTGCCAGCTCCCAGGAAAGTTCAGTAGAGAAGAGCTAAATGAAAACAAAATCAGCAGGGTGATAATCTTTCTGTATTTCAAACAGAAATAGACTTATTTAGCTGTGAAGGAGTTGCTAAAAGGATCAGAAACATATTTTGGAATCTGTGCCTCTTTTGCACTAAAGATAAAAAGCTGTTCAATCTTGGCTTTTGGCTTCTCAAGAGTATCACTTGAGACCAGTGTGCTGATATTTTGAGGAAGGACTCGTCCATACTAAAAGAAATAGGTACAGAGCTCTTCAGATGAGATGTCAAACACAGTAGTCTCAAATCACATGTATTCAGTTCAGATACCAAGGGGCTTTTTTCACAAAAAAAAAGCCTGGATGTGAATCTCAGTGACCTTTTCAGTTATAATTTTGGAGGTCAAATCCTGGGCCCATCAATGTCAATAGGAGTTTTGCTCTTGATTTCATTGGGGATGAGATTTCACCTGGGGGCGTTTCCATTCTTCCTAAACTCCTCATGTTGTTTTAACTGGAGAAGAAAATTTATGTCACTTCCTTTTCTAAAATTTTGTATAGGAACCAAGTCTTACTCAAAAATAAATCCACTTTACTAGTCAGTCAATTTCTTGTCTTGAGAATACAGAAGGTGAAAGTCTGGAGAAACACTGAAAATATTTCATGAGTACTAGATCTACACTTTCATGTATTCTTTTTTAGACCCTTTAAACCCTATGAATATGTGAGACTTCAAAACTGGTTAGCATAATTATAACAGGTATTGATATTCAACTATATGTTTGATATGTATACATACATGCTCTTGATCCTGAATGTGTGTATTCAATCAAAATATGTATACAACACCAAATATGGATGCTATACCCACAAGAAGACTTTTGGGAGGATCAATTTTGGAGTTTAAGTACTGGATATTAAGAATGTCTGCATTGTAAATAAGCCATAGACCACCACTGATTTGCTTGTGATACTGTGAATATATGGAATGTTGAACCGATTTATTAAATAACGGAATGGATTTTCAAATATTTTGTGAATCCAAAAATAGGATAACATTTGCTGAAAATTTTATTTAGCAATCAATGTTAACAGACCACCCCAGCTGTTCCCAAATGATTTGAATACAATTTCGCTCAAGCTTTACAGGAAGATTATCTTCATTAAGCAAATATTTTTTGTCAGGCCCCCAGGGTTTCATTTGGTGAAACATATAAAGATACATTTATATTGCATATGCACATCTTGCTGTTTGAGCTCAAATCACTTTATCGTATAACATGAGAAGTTTAATTTGGGATTTATGTATGGAGACGGGATCTATTATCAATCTGATTTTGACCTTTCATTCATTATTTGAATTTGAAAATTTATGCACCTATTGACTTTCTCCAGAATGAATATTGGTCTATTAAGCCATATGGAACATGTTTCTGGTTTTAGAAAACAGATTAAAAGAGAGCATTTAGATGTTTGGCCCACATCTCAAGTAGAATATGCTCTTTTAGTTGACGATCATTATTTTCAATGACTTGCTGACATAATTAATAGTGTTTGTGTACACACACACACACACACACAAGAAAAACACAAGGTAAACTAAATCATATAGGCTTGAGCTCCAAATGAAAGTTTAAAAATGTTTGCCAAGAAGAAAATTAGTAAGTAAATATTACAAGCCTGATTCTGCATGCCATTACCCTAGTTTTATCAATATTATATTATTAGTATTATCATAGTGTCTAGGAGCTATAATCATGGCTCTGGACCCATTTGTGTTAGGTGCTATACAAAACACAAACCAAAAGACTGTCTCTGGCCCAAAGAATTTACAGAATTCCACCATTATAACACTGGTATAATGGAGTGGGAAATTAGGTCCATTCAGTTTAAAAGGCTCTCGTATTCTATTTGAAGACAGACATTTAAAGAAACCAACCAAAAAAGCTTACTTGACAGTGTCCTTGTGGCAAAACCTTTTATGTGATGTTTAGTGATATTGACAAAGTTGCTATGATATATCATAGAGACTGTACACAAAAACAAAATGAAGTACAACCGTTTCTATTGTCCTCTGGAAAGCTCAACTCTTGCCTTTTCTCATAAAAATTCATGTAGTATCTGATCCAGCATCCCTGATATATGTTTTCCCCTAATAAGAAATGCCATAAAATTCCCTTAAATCTGAAGCAAACATGGCAAAAAGAAACTTGGGAACAATATAGCTGAGATGATTAACTTAATATACTGTTTGCAGTGTTGCTGTAGCTATGTTGGTCCCTGGGTTATTAGAGAGACAAGGTCTGTGAGGTAATATATTTTATTTGACCAACGTCTGTTGACGTAAGAGACAAGCTGTTGAGTTTACTCAAAGCTCTGTGTTGAAGACGAGCTCTGTGTAACCTCAAAAGCTTGTCTCTTAATATACTTTATCACATAAAAACTTTTTATATCTTCAGAGGATGCTTGCTAACCTGAAGTGCTACAATTTAAAGTTATTTTCAGACTATACCAGACACACTATTTTTTTGAGATACATTAAGATCCTATGGCATATGTTGGAGTTCATGTCATATTGACACAGGAGATTATAAATATGGTACAGAACTGTACTGGTCTAAAATACGTTATAGGACAACATTTCAAAGTTACAGAGGTGATAAACAGGTCATTTAATCCTACAGATACCAGCATTATATGTATATAATAATGCTTCAGATTTCACTGAGTCTTCAAGTATTTTGTACAGAAGACTATTTCTAAACTTTTGATAGCCAAATGTGTTATTCATAGGCTGACCTTGCCAACACAGCATTTAGCCTGAAAAGCATCTTATGATAGAATAATTTGTAGATTTCATGAGAGAGAATCAATTTGAAGAAATCAGTTGACCATTACTTGGCTATATTAAACTATAGGGAAAGTGTATGTCCATTTTCATATAGTAGTACATATAGTGATGCTCCTGTAGGACTGGGACCAAGTTCTAATATGGATTTTAGAAACTGACTTCACTCCTAATTATGAGGCGTCTGACAATTTACTGCACTTCCAGATTTCCCATTACAAAGATCTCTATCAGTAAGCTGTGGTTTAAATCTTAGAGTTTAACTTTATTTTTCCTCCTCATGACTAAAGACAGACCTTCTCCATGAGTCAGATG